>NW_017728943.1:84736500-84816071 GCF_001723895.1 Crocodylus porosus
TCATATTTCGTTTGAGGTGGCAGTTGCTAGCTCTTAGGTGCATTTCCACTTTTCTCCATGTTTTTTTTTTTTTTCCTTAGAGCGGAGGCACCTAGTTCTTTGAGGTGCTTTTATAGTTTCAGTATCTTTTCTTTTGTTCTGGTCAGTTATTTTTGGAAGAAATTTAAAAATATTGATGTATGAATTTAAAAAAATAGAAATTAACGCAAACAATTGTTTGCTTTGAGGTGCTTCTCCAAGGTATTTGTTGTCCTTCTCACGTTGTGCCTATATTTTCTTTTCTTTCATCTCTTATTCTGTGTGTTTCAGAGAATTTTATAAAAGTTACCCTATGTAGCTGTAGCTGCCATAAACAGTCTTTTGATCAAGAAATTGAGACTTAACTGAGCCCAACTCCTGTAGAGGTGCAGGAGGCAAGTAGGCCTTATGGCACCTAACTTCAGGTCCTTGGTATTGTTCACTGAGCTGTGAAAACCAGTTCCTTCTGGGAAGAAAACACTGTAGAGCTATTTCCATTTCTTTGTTTGCGTGTCATCGTCTCCCTTTTCACCTCTTCTCTCTCCTTCTTCTCTTTTCTCCTCTTCTACCGCCTTCCCCCCTCTCAAGATCTCAATGAATTTGTGACAAATTGACATTTCCATCTAGGGGAACTTAATCCTCCGCTAGAATAAGGAGACTGACCACCTACATGATCCAGAGTTTGCTGAAATGTACAAATGCATGTGACTGAAATTTGAAAGAAGCATCTTTCTTCCCAGTTTAATTTGTATTTTATTTGGGCATTAGTACCATAAGACTTTGTTAACAAAATGCTTAATAGTCATAGAAAAATACGGCTAGAAGGGGGGGACCATATGACCATGTAAAGTTAACTCCTGCTCAAAGCAGGATCACTTCTATCTAAACTATCCTAGCCCAGGTTACTTGCCTTGAAGACCTTTGAATTACTGGTATACACGTGACCTCACAGAAAACTTTGCATAGGTGCAGGGGCATGGTATTATGGGGTGATTGCTTTTTATAGGAGGCTCTTACTTTTCATTGTTGAAAGTCATCTGTTCTTGTTATTTAAGAACATACTTAGTTCTGCTTATAAAGTACAGCTGCCCTTTTTAAATAAAAAGATGAGGTAGAAGGATATCCTATACATTTACCTTTTTAATACTAGCTACATAATTATGTTAGGGTTGCTGCATTTATGGTAAATAAAGAACTGTTAAAGGACTTGCTGTATTAAGTTGTATTCTATAAGCAACAGGTTAAAGCTTTGACTTCTCTTTTGTTGTTTTTTTCCCAAATTAATGAAAAGTTTGGGTTTTTTCTTTACAATAGATAGCAAATAATAAGGATGCGTTGAGGAAGACTTGGAACCCCAAGTTCACATTGAGAAGCCATTTTGATGGGATACGAGGCCTGGCTTTCCATCCAGTTGAACCAGTTTTAATAACAGCATCTGAGGACCATACATTAAAAATGTGGAATTTGCAAAAAACAGCTCCAGCAAAAAAGTATGACTTTAAAAAATGTATTTTCCTGCTTCTTATTTATTAAAACAACCTAAATAAGCATTTAGAGAGGGAACAAAAATGGGAGGGCATTGGGAACTTGATACAAGTCATTGGAATCAGTCAGTGGAAGTCCTTCCTTTGATTTCAGTATGTGGGGAGTATTCTGTTGTATGGAAAAAATATGGACCATGTGGGAGCTATATGAGATCATTAATCTCTTTTTGTTTTTCTTTTTGAAAATCCTCTGATTCCCATATTTACTCTACTATGAAATACAATTTTTACTAAAATTTACTCTTTACTATAGCAAATCTGAGTACTTTGATTCCATATAGATGCTGTACTAATATCCTAGACAAGTATTATAAAGGTGACCCTTTTATGCATATACACATGTCTCTGCATATATAAATAAAAACAGAGGTGTATGTGATGTCAAACTGTCTGGTGCACTGCTCCTGATGTGCTGCTAGGACTAAATGGGTCTTTCCTGTTGGGAATTTCCAGTGAGAGATGCAGCTACCATAGCCAGGAACAACACCGCTCTCGCTCTCGCTCTCGCTCTCTCTGTCCCTAGAGCACTTGTCCAATACATAGCTTGTGAGCCAAACCAGGGGCTCCAGGACTGTTGCGCATGCAGCGCCTGCTCCAGCCAGTCCTGGACCTGCACTGCACCTGGCATTTGCAGGCTCTTCATGCAGTGCAAGTTCTGGACTGGCTGGAGTAGGTCCCATGTGCAAGACAGTCCCAGAACTCCTTGGGTGGGTGCCATCTGCAGTGTCATCTGGCCAGGGTGGCTACCACATGCATGGTGGCTGCTGCTCTAGCTGGACTGCATCACATGTAGCGCCCATTCCAGCCACTTTGGGATCTGTACTGCACGCAGCATCCAGCTGGACTGGCCATTGAATTGGGCATGCTGGCACAGTTGGGGAGTCCATGACCAGATCTGCCCTTCCAACTGGTTGCATGCCACTCATCCAGATGGGGTATGCTGTACTCCTCCAGTCTTCAGTGGAGAGGGTTCATAGGGAGAGTAACCAGATGATGGAATCTGGAACAATTCTTGGACTGCTATAAATTCACCTGGGGCTTTGGTATAACTAATCTCAGAGTTAGGGGTATAATTACCTCCCACTTTGTTATGCTGGGAAATAATGTGGTATAAAAAAAGTCTGTAGTTCTTTGAAAGCTTTCCCCCCCACCTTTTGTGCACCAACTAGTTTTATTGTTGTGAGGTTGCTCATGACTAGTCATCTTCCATTTGGGGGCTTCTTACAATCTAACGTTTCTAGTATTGAATCTCAAAGAAAAACTATCACCAGAGTTGAGGAAAATTTTCCATAGGAATTTGCAAGAAATTTAAAGTTGTTTTGGCACCTTGTTTCATGTATTTCTAGGAACATTTGTATATAATCAGATGATTGTCAGACTCTTCTGTGATTATTTTTCTTCCTTTTTTCTTTTTCAGGAGCGCTTCACTTGATGTAGAACCTATATATACATTCAGAGCACATAAGTAAGTATTTGACAAAATCATTGTTTAATTCTGAGAAATAAAACACTGTTCAGAGTTGTTCAAGAATTGATTTGTATATATGGAATACGTGGAATGACTAGCCAGTTTTTTATATTTGTATATATATATTTTTTACATATACATACACACACTCTTTTTATATTTCTATAACAATAAAAAATTGGCTACTCATTCCATGTGTTAATATAGCTTCCACATTATCTATTTTTAAATGCTTCTGTGTGCTTGTATCTAGTCTGGCTATTCTTATTCTAGTTGGGGCTTGTTAAAGCTACAGTTTTAAAGAGAAAAACCTTACATGCCCATGGTGTAAATCTAGTTTTGCTCATTGCTGCAGCACAGGATTTGTACTTGAATTAGTTTACAGTATGATGCTGTCCCTGTCAAACCAGACCTCACTTGGTCTGCTGTCTGGTACCATGTAAACCAGTACAGCCTGATACATGGTCAGGTTGTCATCAACTAAACCAGTGCTCCCACCTGAGCTGGGCTGCGTGAAGAGGGTGTGTGGTCACCCAACAGGACTAAAAACAAGACCTGTCAAAAGTGGATGAGCTCCCTGTGAGCCAGTAGCCATCCACACCTGGAGAGATGGGCAGCACCAGGTCACTTTGCTTAAAGAATCACCAATGATGTACTGCATCTAAGGTGCCCCAATGGTTGCAGCAGCCACAGGACTGATTTAACTTGATGAAGCTGTCTGCAGAGAACTAAAATATAAAATCCATTTACATTATTTTCATGAAAGCTATCCTATATATTCAAAAATATAGTTACCCTAGCCTGTGGTCCCTATGATATTATTGTGTAAATAGTTGTAACTGATAACTTGCTTCTGTGGACTTTCTTCCAGTGGTCCAGTGCTCTGTGTGGTCATGAGTAATAATGGGGAGCAGTGTTATAGTGGAGGAACTGATGGTCTCATCCATGGCTGGAATACAACAAACCCAAATATTGATCCTTATGATTCTTATGGTATGTTTTTTGTCAAGCAAAAACCTGAAATTTCTTGTGTCAGTGGCATTGTCAGTTTTTTTTTACATAGCAATGCTTTGTTGGAAATAAAAAGGCAAATGTTGGTTTCAGACACTAAGCAAACTGCTGCTTTAATACTCAACAAAAAGAGTGAAACTTGCCTGTTTTAACAAAACGGGTTTTATCATAACATTTGTGAACATATTTATAGTGAGAAACATACTAGGCCTGTTGTATTCTAACCTTCCCTATCTCTCTGACAGTTTTATGAGACTGCAATAAATTAAAAAAAAATGGACCCTACAGTGAGAGAGCTGTCAGCACTATGTGCAAGTTGCTGTAAATGCCCAAATCAAGAATATTTACTATCCCCTGAAATGTATATTTTAGTTGTTGTGCTTTCAGCTACTTAACTGTGCTTTAATTTTAATATGAACAGATGCAAGAGGCTGTTTGTGCTGCACCTATATGTGACAAAGTTTCATTGTTTCCTGATATCTGGGTGATTTTGCATTTTTAAGCAACTTTTGTAACATTCTGATGTTATATGGGATAGTTTGAAAGTTTTTTTTAATCAAAGCTCATGTTTTAACTGTTTTCTTTAATATTTCAGTTGCCCCCTTCTGAAGCATAACTGCAAATTCATTTTCCATTAGAAAATTGGAAATTGAATATAAGATGCCCTGGTGAAGTCTGGACACTAGTATACTACAAAAAGGGAGACTCTTCCAGTGATAGACCCAGCCAGGGCCTGTGGTGTTAATATTTTGTATGTGTACTAATGTGTAACTTACTTTGATTTCTTTTATTTTGAAACTTGTTTCGTATGACATTTTGTTCACAGATCCTTCCGTTCTAAGAGGTGCTTTTGTAGGCCACACAGATGCAGTATGGGGGTTGGTTTATAGTGGAGCGCACCAGCGTTTGCTGTCCTGTTCAGCAGATGGCACCATACGTTTATGGAAAGCTGCAGAAATTGCTCCAGCTCTTAATATATTCAATGATAATCAAGGTACAGAATAATTTCCTGTTTTAAAGCTTATGGTATCACTGTTCAAGCTGTCCTAATTTCTCTTCTTAAATAAAAGTGTTTCTATTCTATTTTCATAGGTTTATTACTGTGAATATTTTTCATGCAGAAAAATGTGGGTCATTCCTCAGCTAGAGCTTCCAGTCCCAATAGATTTCTACTTTTCAGGAAAAAGCATTAGTAGAATAGGGCCAAGGATTAAAAAAATACTTCCAGAAGCCATTGAAATCCATAAGAATCCTGTATTTTCAGCATCTCTGAAATGCAGGCCACTCACCTAAATGCTTTAATAAAGATCTAAGTATACCCCTAAAATTGAAACTTTAGATTGTCATGATTTCTATATTCAGGCATGTGGAATAAAGCAGGCTATTTGCTTTAGTATATGTTGTTTTACTGATCATGGCATATACTAGTCTGAAAGCTTTTGTAATTGAATTACTGAAAATTTAATAACATGCAAGTTAGTAGTTTGGACTTAAATAACTACATTTTTCATTGTCAGGCTTGGAGGAATGGGAGAAAATAGGAGCCACTACTTAGAGAAAGGGGAACTTTACTCATGCTAAACAGGCCATGTACAGGCATTTATTTGTTTCTACCAGGGGAATTACTGCTCTTCAGATGGGAACTAGAGCATACCAGCATTCATTCAGTTTTTTCCATAGGAAATGCACCTGGTTTGGGGGAGAGGTCTTTGCTCAATGAGTAATATCTTGCTGGCATGAGAGTGTTGTGCAAGCCTGTACATTTCCCCACAGCTACACTCCTTCCAGGTTAGGAGGAGTGAGTGGCAGGAGAAACACTTCCCAGGCCAGTCTGGATAAGGCATGTGGGGAGCAGATGACTTGTGAGACCAGGAGGAGTTGGGTGGCTGGGGAATGTTCCCTGCATATCCTGCAGACTGAGAACTCCCTGATCTGGCAATTAAAGCTCCATTCAAGAAATGATTTCCTTCCTTATTGAATGGACTTCAGACTACAAATAGATCCACCCCAGCTAAAATCCAGTTAAGCGTATCTTAGCAAAGAATGTTTTATGAGGCCATAGATCTGCCAAATAAGGTGAGTGACCAAGTTGGACAGTAGGCTTGGATTTTGGCACCTTAGTCTCTCTCAATATAATAAAAACCCTGTATAAACCAATTGAATACTAATGGGGTGACCAAATTCAGATAATGATATGATGATGATGATAAATACAGAAGCCTGCCAGGTTTCCAGTTACTTTTCAAATAATAGTGAAAAGTGTGTATTTTTGGACCGCATTAGGAACTCTTTTTTTCATATTAATGAACATTTTTAAGCTAAATTGTAAGCTATTTTTTTTGCCTTTGCCATTGTGTAATAATCTAGTTATGACATTATTCTTGTCTCTAGAAATGGGAATCCCTTCATCAGTGGACCTTGTAAGCAGTGACCCAAGCCTCATGGTAGCATCATTTAACAGTGGACACACTAGCATTTTTAATATGGAGACACGACAACAAATTCTGACATTGGAATCCAGCATAGATACCAGTATGTATCCAAAAGGAATAGAAGCTTTCTCCAAAGAGGGGATGATACTGAATTTACCAAATAGGCAGATATATCATGTTGGGTTATAGAAGGGAAATGCACTTGTTGAATTTCAGAAACAATAATAACTTATTTTTAATCCGCTGGACTTCCTTCCTGCAGGGCTTCAGCAACAGCAGAATGAATCACTTGCCTCTCTTTGGGGAGAAGAACTGCATCTTTAGAATTTTTGATAACTAACTTTATTGGACAACTTTTAGAGGATTGTAATGATAGTAAATATTTAATACAAAGGATTCAGATGAGGAAAATCCATAATAAAACCCAAATCTCAGAAAAATAGAATGGGAGTTTTTCCTCATGGATATTTTGTCTAGGCCCATGCTCAAGACTGGGATCAGCTCTGTCTAAACTGGTGTTTTGCTACCCAAAAGTAGGTCCCAAGAATATATGAAAGAGTCACAAAGAAACTTAAATGGATCAACCAACTTTAAAAATGGATTCTCATTTAAAGGAGAAAAATGTGGGAAACCCCACATTTTCCCTTGCAGGTTGGCAGAGCTCCTTTTTGCCCCAGAGCTCCCTTTTTCAGTACAGTACTCCAAGTGATGCCTTACCAGGTACTGAATGGAGTGGAAGAGCCACTTCCTTTGACTTGCAGGTGATGCTTCTGTTGGGTTTTTTGTAACAATAGCACACTGCTGAGTCATATTCAGATTGAGGTCCCTTACAACCTCCAGTTCCTTTTCAGCAGAGCTGCAGCCAGCCCTGTAGTTTCCCAGACTACATTTGATTGCTCTGTTCTAAATACAGGACTCTGCTCTGCTCCTCTTCGTATGTCTCTTTGCATTTCTTGTGAAATTCAGTCCTTATTGAATTTCATTCATTTAATTTTGCTCCAGTTTATCAACATACTTTTTGAATCGTGACCTATTCTCCAAAGAGTCTGCATCTTCATCCATCTTACTGTTATCTGCAAATTTGCTAACTGCAGTCCCATTCCCCAAATCATTAATGAAGATATCTGACAATACCAAAGCTAGGACAGAACTCTACAATCCTACTGGACACCTACTCTCAACTTTGAGCTATTGATAACTACGTGAGCATGATGATCCAACCAGTTTTGTATCCACCTCACAGTATTTGCATCTAGACTGTATTTTCTTAGCTTGTTAATTAGTGTCCTGAGAGAAAATGTTAAAAACCTTGCAAAAAGCTTGGTTGCCTTGTTATCCTCCAGGTGCTTAGAAATAGATTCTTTAATGACGTGCTCCATAATCTTTGCAAGTATTGAGGTTAGAGTGACTGGTCTGTAATTTCCTGGTTCTTCCTCCCACCCCCTTTTTTTCTTAAAAAAAAAAAAAAGAAAAAAAAAAGAAAAAAAGAAAAAGTTATGTATACACTTGCCCAGGGTCTCACCTGACTTCCATGAGTTCTCAAAGAGAATAGCCTGTGGCTCTGCGAAAACATCAGCAAATTTTGTTTGCTTCTGCTGACTTAAACATCCAGCGTCTATGCATTTTCTAACTTGTTTTTTCCCTATCCTATGCTGATGATCCCCTCTCCTATTCTTGCTTCCCCCTATGTTTAGTCATCTGATAGGTGACCTTATTTGTTAAGACTGAATTAAAAAATGCATTAAATGATATGGAGAAGAACCTTTTCTACAGCATTCATGATTAGAGTGCCCTTTTCATCCAGGAAGGGGTATTCCTAGCACTTTCCTTGATTTTTGTTACTTCTAATATACTTGTAGAATGATTTCTTTTTTGGTAGTCTTTTACATTCCTTACTACCCAAATTTCATTTTGTGCCTTGCCCTTCCTGACCTTCTTGCATGCTCTTATTCAGTGGTGTAACTAAGCAGGAGGAGTGACTGGGGCACCAGCCTTGGTGCAAATTTAGCGGGGGTGCAAAAAATAGCACTTCTGCTGCTGTTTCACCAATTGGCAGCCTAATTCACTGTCCCATTTGGCACACCACCCAGGGTGCAAAATTGCCGAGTTATGCCTCTGCTTCTATTCATCCCTTGTAGTCTGGTCAAGTTTCTGCTTTTCAGTAAAGTTCTTTTTTAAGTTTTAACTCACTGAAATTTCCTGTTTAGCCAAGCCAGTCCCTTGCTGCACTTCCTGTTCTTTGTATTGATAGCTTGCTTTTGCATCCTTTAAGAGCAGTTCTCTTGGACTCCTTTTCCTGTTTCACTTGACACTCAGAGGTTCCTACCTGCCAGTTTCCCAAGTCTGTTAAAGTCTGCCTTTTCTGGAATCTGGTCATCTTATTTTGCTGCTCTCCTGCCTTCCTTAGCTTACCATACTGAAATCTGTCACTTGGTAGTCACTGTCACCTACCTTGTCTTATACCTTCAGATTCTCAGTCAGTTCCTCCCTATTTGTGAGCAGCAGATTGAGAAGAGCTCCCTCCCCACCCCTCCTTAGTTGACTTCTCCATCAATACCAAAAAGTTTTCTGACACACTCCTTAACTAAACTTGCTAGACTGCATGTATGCTGCTTTGTTGCCCTCCTAGCAAACGTCAGAGTAATTAAAATCCCCCATTAGCATCAGGTCCTGCAGTTTGTGTCTTTAAAATATTAACTGAAAAAAAACCTTCCTCTTGTTGGGTGGTTTATAGCAGACCCCTACCATGACATCACCCTTGCTATTCTCACCTCTTACTTTACCCATAGATTTCAGGAGACTTACCTCCCATTTTTTGCTGTACTTCAGAACAAGTGTTTGTCTCCTATATAAAAGCAACCACTCCCTCCTTTCCTCTGCCTATCCCTCCTGAACAAGCTGTAACTGTCCATGATGGTATTGCAGTCATAGGAACCACCCTACCAAGTGTGTTCTACCAAATGGCATCATACTTCTGTGATTATACTAGGATTTCTGGTCCTTGCAATTCCCCTTCTCACAATTGTATGTGAATGTTGAAGAGGACTAGCCAGTTCCCTTGTTGCTTTTCTTCTGACGTTTAAGTCACTCCAAGTCGTGCAATTTCAAATGAAATCTCTAATCTTTATTTTTACTAGTCTACTAACCTGGGGAAAAGATACAGTTACTATATTAAAATGAGTTATAAGATTCTCTATTATAATCTTATAGGCTTGTTTCACTTTTATGCAGACTTCCTGTGGTTGGTTGGGTTTATTTTTTGGATTTATTTTGCTATATGGACATAACACTGAACATGTGGAAAGAAGCTCATCTACCTAATTAAGTATCCAGTCTCTAACAGTGATCAGTCTCAGGAAGTTGTAAGAATTTTGGAGTTGGCAGATTACTTCTAGTAACTGGAGACTTGGTTTGAATATTGAAGCATAATATTTAATATATTTCCCCAAAATTTATTGTTAATAAGGGTTTTTGGTTGTAGCTGTGTTGGTCTAAGGGCATAGGCAGGCAAGGTTCTTTGGGTAAATGTGATATCTTTTATTAGACCAACTGAGTAGTTGGAAAAAGCTGAAAAGTTGGTCAAAAAAAAGATATTGCATCTACCCAAAGAACCTTGCCTGCCTGTTGTTTATTAAAACAGTTTTGGATATTTTTCATAGGAGCATATATGCCCAGTGACCTTTATTCCTCCCCTTCGCTACTTTCTTGTTTTCACAGACTTACTGCATACTCTGTGAACAGTTATTTCCTTTTATTTATTTTTGAATTCGTCACTTTTTTGTTTCATCAAATGTTTCCTTACTTCCCTGTTATGAGTAGTTTGAGGAGAGAAAGAAAGAGAGCAGAAGCCCTAATCTACCCTCTTTGTCTTTTTTTACCTTTTTTCTCCTTCCTACCTATTTATATTTTCACTACATCCTCATACACTTTGAGCTCCTCTCATTCCTGTTTCCTGATCTCCAGCTGTTTCCTTTTTCACTGACACCCTCTTTTCTACCTTGTATTCTATCACTGTAATGTCCCCCTGTAGCCTTCCCCCCCGTTCTCTCCCCCCCGCTTTACCTTTTTTCTTTGTAATTTCTACCTATTTCCAATTTCACTGTCATCCTGCCACACTTAGCTAGTCACAGAACAGCAGAGACTCCCTATTCCTGAAGAGGGCCAACTGTGCCCAAAAGCTTGTTAAGAACTTTTTTGCAACTATTCAGTTGGTCTAATAAAAGATACCACATCTGCTCAAAGGACGTTGCTTTAAAAAACAAAAACAACCAAAAACATATATATAACTTTGTCTCTACTACGTCACTTCTTTTTTTTATTGTAAACAATCCTGGTAGCTTTAATTTGTCTGCATATGAGAATTATCCATGTCTTCCCTCATTCATGTTGCCTTTTTTCTGAATCTGCCCTACTTTGCACTGTTTTTTAAGATAGTGACCAGTGTTGCTTAGGGCATTTCACTCAAGTCAGCACCACAGTATGAAAAGTCAGTATAATTAGCATTTATTTCCATAAGGATTAGAAAAAAATCTGATTTGTAAATAGAAAGTATTGCTTTTTTTTTTTCCATTGGAGGATTTTGTCAAAATGGTATTCAGACTGTTCTTCCTACAGTTGTAGGAAAGTAGGGCTGGAAGGGAACTCATGAGCTCATCTAGTCTAACCCCATACTCAGAGAGGATGATCCCCCGACTAAGACAATTGCAGCCAAGCAACTGTCTAACCTGCTCTTCAAAATTGACAAGGATGGAGATTCCACAGTTTCTCTAGGTAACCACCCACATGGTTAGAAGTTCTTTTTAAACTCCAACCTAAATTTCCGCTGCTGCAGTTTGAGGTCATTGCTCTTAGTCCTGTCTCTTTCAACCACAGAAAGTCTATATCTGTCTCTTATTATCACCCTTCAGATATTTATTAACCTATTGTACCCAGAGAAATTATAGTGGAGTATGGTAGAACTTCACTGTATAAACTCAGTGCTTTTTTTTTTTTTATATTAAAATTTTGATATCATGGAACAAGTCATAGGTTACATTTAGATTTGATATGTAAAACCGTGTAATTTGCACCACAATTCCAGAATTCTAGTTTACCAGAGGATGCAAAACTGGGCTCCTGACCTATTGGGTATAACTCTCTGTGCTTCACCAGAAGTAGCAAGGTTACCACTGGAGGCCTATGTAGCCTAGCATAGCATAGTCGCGTTGCTGCCATATTTCATCTCAGTGTTGAGTGAGTTTCAGTAGACTATGAAATGTTTTAAATGTCATCTGCCTACACTTTGCTTATTGATTTATCCTTCCTAAAACTACTTTTGACAAAGTGTGTTTCCAAATATCTTCCATTTTTAATCACTTAAAAAAACCCCCCAAAAAGCGCCCCACTGCCAAATAATGTTTTTTCTGCATCTCAGTTAATAGTATTATAAGGGGCAAGATATAGAATAGTTAATCCTAGACTTGTTTCACATATTTTAAATATTTGCCATGGTCAGAAGAGGAAGCAGTACTATTAGAAGGTCAGAAATTCCTTTTCTCCAGTGAATTTGAGCCCCATGTGTCAAAAGATCATGAACATTTATAGTATATATGGAATAGGATAACTGTATATGTTTCTAAAAACTTACTACCTATAATGTTGATTTTCCTGAGGCCTGCATGATTTGTCTTACGTTACCAAGGAACTATGGTTTTACAAGCAGAAAGATGTGAAGAAAAATTAATTCAAATATTGAAAACACTTCTGGGGGGGGTTTTGGTAAAATGTGTGGCAGGCAAGTGTGCCTGTTAATGTGTGTTACAGTACAAACATTTTATTCCCTTACATTTGGGATAATCAACATAATTTACCTCGTGACTTTCCTGTTCTTAAGTTATTCTGCTATTCAAAACTGTTCCTGTAAAACTTGCATACAGTAGCATGTGTGTGCACTTGCTTAATTATAGAATATGTGTGTGGCCTAAATTTTCAAAAGGGATTAATGGTTTAGGGTTCTTAATGTGGGATATTGCCTTAATTTTTCAGAGGATGGATTTTCAACTTTCTGAAAACAAGCATCTCCTAAGATGGTGTCTCAAGTTTTTGGCATCCAAATCTCTAGCCATTTTTGAAAACGTGGGCTTCACTTTATCTACATGCATAGGCCATACAATATATAAATGAACATGTGGGCAAGTATTCATGTAAGGCAGTGTATATCTAACTTGCAAAGTACTTGCCTCTCTCATCCTAAATGATTCTTAATACAAATGTAATTATGAGTTGAGAGGCTGTCCCTTTATAGAAGTGGGAGATTTAACTTCTGCATAGAACTAACTAAACTTTTTAGTAGAATTTCAAAGGAGTTAATGACCTGTATATGTTTACCATGCATTTTTTTAAATTAGCAGCTAATTCTTCCTGCCAGATAAACAGAGTCATCAGCCATCCAACTCTTCCTATCAGTATCACTGCCCATGAAGACCGGCACATCAAATTCTATGACAACAATACGGGTGTGTATCTTTCTCCAGCTACTAGCTCTAGTGGTTACATAAACCAAAGATTAAACAAAAATTCATTCTAACTGGTGCCTTTCATCTTCTCTGGAGGAGGCATCAAGGACTTAATGACTTCTGCCACAGGACTGTCTCACTTTTGGAGCCCATAGATAGGCTATCCACTTGGAACATTCAGAGGAAGTGTTAGAAAACTTTTAACTGCTGTTTTGTACCTTCTTGGTTTTAAATGGCTCAAACAATAGTGATTTTCCCTCCCCCCCTCCCCGAAACTCCCTATTTCATTTGTGGCACTGTTAGTCTGGTGCTCCATTCTTGGGAAACATTACCTCACACTTCTCTAAAATGTTCACTTGCTTGTTTTATCTACCTTCTAGCTGCACATCATTGAATCATTGTAGGCAGTGACTGGCAGTCTGGGCACCTCTTTAGTACTGCTGGGCTGTTAGTGGAAGCACAGCTCTCTTGTGAAGTACCATTAATATTGCTTCTGACTTGATGCATTTCTTCAGCAGTGTTTGTGACAAAGGGAAACTACCCATCTTTTTTTCCAAGAGCAACTGCACTGATTTTTATTTTAACTGGGAACTATATAGAGATTTATTATAACATGTATAGAGTGCAATATTTATGGTGATGATTTAAAACATTATAACCTAGAATTTTAATGAGGTGCTGTCTAGTGGAATGGCAGAGTTGCATGAGCCTGGCTGCCATTACACAACAATCCATAGCTGAAGAGCTGAGTTGCAAACTATTTGGTATGCCCACTGCAGATTTTACAGTAAAACAACCATCACCTGTGCCCATGTAGGGGGAGAAAGAGGGATCTGAGGAGCAAAGCTGGCCAAAAAGAGGAAAACAAAACCTGTTTCATAAAGTATATTTGGATATTAGAGTTAGTGTTTTACCCCCTACTCTTCCTGTTTTCTTTTATTACTTCTGTTATTTTTCTAATAGAAGAACATGTTCTTTAGGAAAAGATATGATGTTGCTGCTGCAATAGCAATAAGCAATAAAGGCAATACAGTAGCAGAGCTGGCTGAGTTTTGGGGCAACATGGATTGCCTGAAACACACACCCTGTCATGACTTATTGTTGTGTAACTGGCCTCTGAATCTGTTAGAAAGTAGAAATATATACATCCTGTATGGCTACAGCATAAGCTGTCTTACAGCAAGTAGTATTTTGCAACAGTGGGCTAACACAGTTCTTGACATCAGTATTGTTGACCTCCTAGGAAGGTCAGCAATATAAAATGACTTTTTATATAAACAAATTCAGCCAGGCACAGACAGGATTTTATTTTAATAGCTTATGTGACAGGACTTAGAATAAGTAAGAGATCATAATCAAAACGTTCTTTTTCTTTAGATTCAGTGGAGTCATACAAAATATTAAATTGCCAAGTTTAACTGAATTATGAAAATAGGAAAAATAACATGGAATCTTTTTTTCATTCAAAGGAAAACTGATCCATTCTATGGTAGCCCACCTAGATGCAGTCACAAGTTTAGCTGTTGATCCAAATGGCTTGTATTTGATGTCTGGCAGTAAGTATCTCACGTGTCAGTTTCTTCCTTTTATCATAATAACTTTGATGTTCAGTTCAATTACAAAAAAAATTTTCCCCTCTCTGTAGGTCATGACTGTTCTATTCGCTTATGGAATCTCGAAAGCAAGACCTGCATTCAAGAATTTACTGCTCATCGTAAAAAGTTTGATGAGTCCATTCATGATGTGGCATTCCACCCATCCAAATGTTATATTGCCAGTGCAGGAGCTGATGCCCTAGCTAAGGTCTTTGTATGACATAGTGCTTATCCTCCAGCGCTAGCTTGTATATATCTAACCAGCTGCACAATAGAGAAGAAAGGGGGCAAACATGTCCTACAATTCAGAGAATGTTTGTAATGGTCTAGTTTCTGCAGGGTGCTCTTTTTTTCTAAATTAAGGTATGTTCCAGTTTCTGTGAGCTCAGCTGGTGCTTTGAGCTTGGAAACTCTCTGTTTCAAATATTCCACAAAAGAACAGCTTTTATTTCTGAGGGTGTGAATATTTTCATCCAGGCAGGTCTTGGGTGAAACTCAGTCTATATATTCTCTGTTAATACTGTAGGTTACTGTGGAGGGATGGGCAAGTAAGTAGTAATAGTCTGATAGCCGCACAGAGTAGAGGTGGGGTGGGGGGGGCAGAGTGGGACAAGGGAGGAAGGAAATCCCAGTGTAGTTCTCATTAAGGTCTATACCACATAATGCATCTTGAAAAAATGACCTTTCAAGTTCCCTTTGAAGTACCACAAGAACTTCACTTGTTCATCCCTTCAGCATTAGAGACTAGGTAAAGTTTAGAGAGAATAGCAGATAATTAATCTCAGCCACTGGGCTGCTAGCATAAGGTAAATCTGGTTTAAAAGAAAATTACTAACTTTTAAAAATATTAATGCAGTAATGTTTTGTTAAATCTATTGTTATACATACAGTGGATATTTAGTTTGCAGAAGATTTATACAATTTATTTTTTGAAAGAAAGTGTTAGCAAGTGGCTAGAAGCTTAGCCCTTAGACTAGTCACATTTAACGAGACAGACTAAAACAGTCTGTATACACTGTAATAGTGAATTAACTTATTCAGATTTATAATACTATTTGTTGTTGGAGGTCAGGCACAAGAAATATTCTCATTTTGTTGGGGTTTTTTGCCCATGTTTCAAATCCTTGGCCCTTATTTTTGTTCCTTGTCATGTGCAAGAAATAACAAACTCCCCAAGCCATCTCTAGTACTGTTTAATAAATAAGTGTTTATCGTTTCCCTTCCTGATACTTTAATGACCAGAGTGGCAAGTTATGACTGAAATTTATTACTTCATCTTAAGGATAAAGCATTATATGTGGTGTTCTGCCTGAGCCTCTCTCATAGGTTGATGCAATAGGGTGCCCTTACCTTTTTGAAAGATTCTACTATTTCTAGAAATACTCCCTAACTTGGAAACCTGTAGAGTTTTTTTTAACATGTCCACTGTACTGGGCATGTTGTGCCAGTGATCTTTAAAGTATGATTATTGAATGAAAAAATTATTCCATATAAAAGGGCACAGATTTTCTCCCTAGATGTATCCAGAGCTTCCTGTAGACTTGAGTGACAGAAGTAAATTTTTTTAACCAGTTTTACTGTTTATTCCTTCAAAGTCTCAGAGCTGAGAGAGCCAAGTGGGTTCTGTTCTACTGAGCATCATCAGTGAGATTTCATGTTACTAGTCTATCAATTCTGTGAAGGCAGGCATAGCCCTCAAGTGGCATGGAAGGCAAAATGTGTGCTGTATATTCTGTATTGCTCGTGTTGATACGAGGAAAAAAAAGAACTTAAATTGAAGGTTGAATTTGTAAGACTGGAAGTTAGTTAATAAATCTTTCATCTTTTAAACTGACACAATTAAAATAGGAATCATTGAAAGAGACAAAGAAACTATTCCATTTTTAGAGAGACTTTTCAACATGAAACCACAGTCTGCCCAAGTCCCAGAATTTAGATTAACCTCATTGCTTTATGCAGGGTTGATGTAGGCTATTTGGGTTTGCAGGATATTATATTTTATTGCAAAAATACCTGGGGATACCTTTCACTTCTCAGAATACTCAGACATTTGTTTGTGACAGTGTTGTACAATATTTCCATTAAATAAATTTAGAATTTTTAGCACTAAACAGATGACAATGACAATGGTAACTCAGATAATTTAGTTTTTATAATATGTTTTGATTATGGTGAAAAGGGGAAAAGCTGGCTGAAAACTGAGCATTCAATTTTGTGAAAATTCTTCTGTGTACTTGACTCTTGTTTTTTGTGTCATTATTTTATTTCTTTTTGAAAAGAAAATTACAAAAGTTTATTTGAAAAATTCTAAAAGTTATGTATATTATATATGTGTATATATATATTGTAAACATGTATTAAATGTGTCTAGTAAGAGAAGACTACTTTGGATGCATTTTAATGTTTTAATATTAAGAGTTCTCTTGAGTTCGTGTATAAAAAGGATAATGGTATGACTACGAAATGAATGTTGTGCTGTTTGCTTACACAATATAATATGTAGTTAAAGTTGTTTAAAATGCTGTACATAATTAATTGGCCAGCATGCTTGATTTTAAAGACTGTTGTTCTGATTACAATTGGAATGTAAGAAATGGCTGTTAAAATGTGAATTGAAAGATGTTCCATTCTCACTATTGAGCTGTTGCTCAAACTGAAATGAATCTTGAAAAGCTGGCAATAGCTAGAGGATGAGGTGCCTTTTAAAAAAACAAAACAAAACAAAAAAAACAAATGTAGCCTTACAAAGAGGTTGTGAAGTATATATTTTTGTGCTGGTGTAACTGATGTCAGTGTCTCTTTGCTGTACTTGCTCAAGTACTTGTAGAATTGCAGGGTACTGTGCATGAGCCTGTCAGCTCTTCTGAACACCATCATAGAAGTTAAGGATGGAAAAGATGTCTTGGGTTTAGTCATCTGCTTACCAAAGTGGGGTTATAACCGTGTGCGTTTTTAGTAAAGTTTTGACCAGTGAGGTTTTACATATGTCCTGCATTATTAGGCTTTTGTGAATTCCTTTGGAAGGTTCCCAGTGCTCAAAACAGCAGATACCCATAGACTCTTAAGATATTGCTTCCTTAGTTGTCTTTTAGCCGAGTTACAATAGCTTTTTCCTTCTTCTGTCACATGCAAAATCTCTCCAGCCTCTGATCATTTTTATAACTTTTAATGCTGTTTTGGGTGGGAGGAAGGAAGGAAGGGATGTTGCATAATTTTTGTCCTGCCATGGTCATAGCATTCCAGGTGTGAGAGCTAGAGCCAGTACCAGAAGAGGCTCTGTTAACTTTCCTTTTTTCTTTGTGGTTCTTTTGCTTAGGCAGACTAAAACAGTTGGCCTTCTTGCCAGTGTAGCCAGTCTAATTTACCATTTGCTGTCTGTGTTCAGCGTTGCTGCCTCCTAGGTTTCTTTTTCATTTTCCATGTATGTTTTGCAGTTTTCCCCCTCCCCCCCTCAATGGATCCACCTTCAGAGTTTTGATATTAATCTAATGTTGTTGTTTTTATTTTGATCCATGTTTATAGTCCTTCTGGGCCACTTAATATTTTTCTCTGTACCCTAATATGTGCAGCTTTTCTCAATTAAATACAGTTGATAAAATTAATATTCTAAAATATCTAATGTGAATATTGGACCCAAAACATATCCTTGTGCTCAAAATTTGCATACAGTTTGTTATATTACTTTTCACCATTACTTTGTTTGATTCACATGACACATTTTTTAAGGTTAATTCTTAGAAATTCTGTGGATAATAACGTGTGCTACTTATTTTAGTAAAGTCCAATTGAAAAGAAAAAAATTTAGTTCCTTTACCAAATGTAAATAATCCATTAGGTTTAAACATTGTCCTACTTCACTTCCCGTTTACAAGGGTAACTCGTGCTTTTGTGTGTTTGATTTGCCTAAAAATCCTTTCTTTCACAAAATGTGATGGACTCATTTGACATATACCCTGAATTAAATATTGTGGAAAATCTTCCATTCACTTCTAAAGTACCAGAGTCTATTTTATGTTTTGTGCCAGAGACAAACCTCTGTGACATACCAAGTAAAATCCTAAATAGTATTAAAAATATCTCTAGTCTTTTTATAGTAAAAGGTTGCCTTTGATTTTATTTTTAGATAAAAATGGGGAGTTTAATTTAATAAGAATACACATTAGGAAGAGCTCTTCTAAATTTTAATTCCTCTTACTGTAGCTGTCCTTAGGGTACAGTATGTGACATTATTTTAGTCACAAGAAAAGTATTCCCTAGCATAATATATTTGACTCTAAGCATGTAATGTTCAGTATTGAGCTTTGCAGTCAAACCATAAGCCTGATTTTCAGGGCTGTAAATTCCAAATAAATAGAAACTTGTCTTTTTCAATTAAAAAAAGAAAGTAATTCCACACTACCTCTACTATTACCAGTGTATAGTCAGCATATGTTTTTTCACACTTTTTCCACAGTTCTCAGGAGTTTTTGCCACCGGGGAAAAAGCAGGAATTTAGTAGGAATCAGGAATTTGAATATTGTGTATTTATTTTACAGTAATTATGTCATTTTTTGATAGGCATGTTGGATCACAGATGAGTTTTAGCTCAACCCAAAGAAAAACAAAAAATTCCTAATTGGCATAAACATCATTTTGCACACTTCTTTTCATGCACTTTCAAAAAAAAAAAAAGGGGGGGTTTTGGAAATAATGCCAGTCAGTGCTTGGTGATGTGTGTTGGACGCTGGTTTGAAGCGTTTGCTGATACGTTTTGTTTTGCCGCAACAGGTAAATCCCAGGAGATCAAATTTTCAAACTTTTTGTGGCCAGTATTAGACTGGAAGATGGGGCATTGTTTAGGTGCTTAAATACAAATTTTTAGAGAGAGATTTGAAAATGGTCCCAGAGTAGTGTGTGAATGTGGACCCTAAATGAACATGGCAATGCCCTTCTTGGACTCTGATGTCCAAGGGTCAAGATTTGAACTGGACGCCAGTAAGTAATGTGGCGTTATTGGAGAAGATGCTTTCTAAATGCACCTTTTTGTTTCAAGGCATATTGTTGTTGGTCATTTGGCTTGACCGGACATAATTGACCAAATTATTCATTGGACTATGATAATAGAGAAGATTAGATCAAGAGGTGAAATTTTAGCATTGACTTGCTGTGTGTCACTTTGGGTTAGGTGGAATTATGAAGGCTTGAAGCCAATTCCAAATTTGACCTGAAGACACTGGAAACAATAGCTAGAAAGAACTTGTTAATGTTAGAACTTTGAGATTCTCTGTGATTCAATTACCCATATTTTATAATGCTTCCTGCTTTAAATTCCAAAATTATCAAAGTAAAATTATATTTGTTCAGATTTGAAACTATACCATTAAACAGAGGTAGCAAGAAATCTTATGTATGTTTGTAATTTAAATTTTAAAAATAAAACTTGATATTGTTCTTTTTTTTTATGTTGGAAAGCCCAATGCTGCGGTGGCTGACACACATCAGACACTTCAGCAGGACTGCTTATGCTTTCAGTCTAACGCATGTAAAACTTTTCAGGATCAAATCAGGCCTTAAACTTTTGTTTTGTTAGAATTGGATCTTAATCTGAAGGAGGCAGTGCAAGGCAGGCTTTCAACCATCGTTCTGAATTTCCATTGTTTTCTGCATTTTTATCAAAATCTGTGTTACATAAAAGATTATGGTATTTTCCATTTATTTCCCATTCCATAAAAATATATGCAGAGTCAAACATGTAAGGCTAGCTTTAAAATATAGCTGGTCTATTTCCTAGTGCAGCTCATGTGTAATATACAAATATTTTACTCGTTTTACTACGTTTCTATTTCATGAAATGTGAATGAGAATTCCAAGTAATTTCATTAATCAATTACAGACATATATATTCCAGTTTTTTGATCTGTGACGTGAAATTGTTCATTAAAATGATGAAAATAAGGAATTTATGGAAATAACTGTAAAAGCACTCACCTGTCTATAATGCAGCATTTAAAAATGCATTCTAAAACTTGGGGGTGCTAATTAGAAAATAAATTAGACCACAACTACCAAAAATGGAGAAATTGAATGATGAAATGAAAACACCCACATGCGTATACACTGTACCAACTATGGAAAGTATATGTGACATGGCTAGTTCACTTTCTCTCTCAAACCTGTAGGCATGGTAAACTTCAAAGTTTATAGCTCTTATAGCTCCCTGTGTTGATTTTCAGGGAATAGATTTGTAATGAGACTTCTGAGAACCTGTTAATAGATTTCACCTTGCAGAGGAGCACTATTAGTGATTAAAAAATCACCTTTAATCTCCTAGTCTTAACCCTTAACTAGTAAGCTACTATTCAGTGGGTGTGTCTACAAATGTAACTAATTTAAAGCAATCCATTCCAGAGCAGTTTGAGCTGGAGTAAATTACTCCTGGGCACAGCATTCACACGTGCACCCAGGACTGCTGCAATTTGAGCCAGGGCAGAGCAGGTTATGCCATGGTCACTTCTTCCCTGCTCTGCCCTGGGCTCTGAGTGGTGGCACTGGGGATGAAGGGGCTGGTTGAGGCATGAGGATGCTGAAAGTGTGGAGTCATGTGGCTTGGTGGCAAGGACGAGTCCGCTGGCTGGGCTAACCAAGCACAGTTTACACCCATGGCCAGCATCTACACATGCATTTAATTGCAATTAACTACTCTGTCATAAGATAGTACTGTCCCCAACCATCCCTGACAGTACTATCTTATGGCAGTGTTAATTACTTTACTGCAGCCTAACTAACTGTGACACATGTAGACAGTGACATTTTACTCGGCAACTGGTAAGTCTACTCCACAGAGAAGCGCGTGTGTAGATGCAGCCAGTGAGATTGACTGATTGTGGAAAGGGAGCAAACAACATTTTACCATCAGGCTACATGTGGGAACTAGAAAAATAGTTGCTAGAGTAGAACAACATTTTGAAGGGTGATCTTATGTGAAATAGAACAAAGAAGTGAAATTTAGGATGGTATAAGGGAAAAAACAGGACATGAGTCAGCTCTCTAGTCCTTGTATAATGGTCCATACTCAGACAGCTACTCCTATTTCACCAGTGGGACTGTTCCTGTGAAATCAATCCCTCTGTTTGCCCATGATGACTTTCCCCTGTTAACTAACATATCTATCGTCCTGAGTATTCACCTTTCTGTATTCTTGGGTTAGCCTCCCCTCCCCTTTATAAAATACATGTTTATGGACTAATAACATCTCTTCAATGTCAGATGTCCTGTTTTGAAGGTTGAATTGCGTTGGATAATAATGGCAGCCTGATTTTGTTTGGTCTGTCTGTCTGGAACTTATGAAATACTATACCATGTAAGACCTCACTTTGAGCATCTTATTTCAGTTGCAGTGATGCAAATGATGTAAATTGGGTTTATGTAGCTCATGATTAACATAGCTATTTGGTAAAAGAGATGTAGATCTCTAATTGAGCTAGTGTGTGTTTTTTGGTTTTTAAACTAGTTTGCCTTTGTCTCCACTGCCAAGCCATGTAGTGCCCCAGTAAGAACAAGAAAATGTGGTTTTTTTAATATGTTCAGTGCCCTGTGTTGACAAGGCATGAAAGTCCTGTTTGCTTTCATTCAGTTTGAATCACAGACTCCCAAAATTACTTGCACTCTGTTTTGAAAAGGCTGTGGTCCTAGCACCAAAGTATTAAGCTGGAAAGCTAAGAGGTACACAGCTGGATTTATACTTTTCTAGAACGGACAGGAGAAGTTTTGCCAAACCAAATACCTTCATTACTTTCATGGATTACTTATGAAAAGCAGCCAAAAATATTGTATAAGTGATAACTGATGGACTTTTGGCTATCTTATCATTTTTTTTCTTTATTGTAACTGATTTAAATCATGGCAATTGAATGTAGCTTGTTTTCAGATTGACTCCCAAAATTGTTGTTTTGGGCATTTACAAGAAAAGCAAGCACATTTCAGAGGCCATCACATTTGCGCTAATAGTCTGGGGCAACTTTCATTTGAAAATGTAAAATGAGCATGTTGGCAAATAATACCTTGTAGCTTTGGAGACCAAGTGAACTGAAAAGGAGTCCTATATTATTTTCAATGGCTTCCTTAAAACTGGCATCTAAGCAAGCTGTAGGAGATAGACGGCATAATATAGCCATTGTTCATGTGGCACCATATTTTTTATTAACCACTGGTGAAATCCAGACTGTTGTCAGCATATACAGCACCCACAATGCATTTTATGTAAGTACATTCACTTGACTTTGAGAGAGATTGTCAGATTAAAAAAACTTTCAGACATATATTTCTTTGCCTATGGAACTAATGAGTCTCATAACTTAAAAAACAAGCAATTTTAAGGCTGTGATTTGCTTGTAAACATGAATGTAGCAGCCTCTTATTTTGATTTGTTTACTTTTTAGTTTTCTCCTAAAATAAAGTTAAGTTCAAGACCAGCACTTCCTCACAGTGCCCTTTTAGGTTATTGTTGGTAAACGTAATATACAGGCCACCAAAACCACACTTTTAGTGATGAAATTTTGGGTCGCTTCCCCCAACAAATATATTAGAAATAAATGGGTACCTATCATCAAGAGTGACATGCTAACTCATCCCTGAAAACAAAGGGAATTTAGGTTGAGTTCACATGAATTTGTGTATTTTATGTTGCAACCGGTTTTGAGTGACTACTTTTGAAACAGTGTCTGACTTCAAGTGTTTTGCAAAGTAATGGCTCAGGTGGAAAATACCTGCTTACTGAGTAATATTGCCTGCTTGCCAGTTTGTGTCTGTGGTTCAGTATGAGATTGTTGTAAAAATTTTCTAAGCATAGTAATTTGATTGTGTTACAAGCTACTGTTTCACAAAAGTTAATGTTATTTTAAGTCGCACATTCCTTTCTTTTCTTTTCTTTTTAAATAAATGCAAAGGAACTATTTCTCCCAGGAACAAGACTGATGCAGATGTTTTAATTTCAGGAAGGTTTGTTTGCATTCATAAAGTTGGGTTGGGAAAGCTAATGACTCGTTTTAATCTTTAAACTGTTGAGAAGATTTTATCATGTAGTAAATTCAAAATAGTTGTTAGAATGAAAGTATTCTATTATCAGGGTAAAATTTTAATATTTGTTTAGTAATTCAGTATTTATGAATATTAGATTTAGATGTATAAAACTGCAAAGTTAGAAATTGGGGTAATGGTCATTTAAAGAAATGCTGGTATTCTTTTGGGGCTCTTCTGAATTTTCCCCTTTTATGAATTGCAGTGAAACTGCTGTTTGTGGAACTTCTTGGGTAGATTGTATTTAAAGTCACATTCACTTGCCTGATAAGCCAAATAAATATTTTGTCATTAAAATTTATATAAAACTGCGTATATTAGTGTGTAATTTTAAAATGAGACAACACTGAGGTAACCGTGCAGGTACTTGTATTGCTCTGGCAATAGTGAAGTGGAATCTTTGTATGCTGTACCCACATTCTGTGCTGAGCAAAATCACTTGGACTTCCAGAATTAAACAATGGTTTTTAAGAGCAGCTTTATTTAATGTTACAGCAGCAAGTAAATTTCATTTGTATCATATAATTATGTAAATTGGGTGCTAATAAATACTATTTTTCAACGTTTGGTACTGTGTCTATAATTCTGCTTTATTACTTTAAAAAACATGCAGGTATGTTGTTGTCAGTGAGCCAGACTGGAGGGCCACACTGGAAGAGCAAGTACATGCATAGGTTTAGTCTACAATGGCATGTGCTGCTTTAAAGGAAAAGGTAGATTACATTTTCCTTTCCTGGCTAGCATATAATCAACCTTAATATTTATGCTTAATACTTTGTGTACATTCTTCCCTTGCTATGTGCTTTCTTACATATATTCCATCTTAATACCTGTGGCATCTTGCATTATACTGTGTAGTTTTTACTCACACTTCGCCCACTGTATTCAATGGGAATTACGCAAATATGTATTCAAGCACGGTAAGTTACCTTTGTGGGACACATGCCATGGATGGTTGGCACATCTAAATGAGCATGAATATGGCTTTTCTAATGCACATTAAATTTAGTACCTCAAATATGAGATATTAAATTAATGCACATTAGGTTGCACGTTAGCATAATATGGGTTTTTTAGGTGATACTTTAATGTGCAGTAGAATAGGTGACTGCACATTAAAGCGCATGTGTAAATGTGCCCAGTAATTGCAACAAACAATGCATTTGACCTTGCCATCTCTAATGAACATAGCAGCTTGTCTGAAGCTGGAAAAGCTGATAGAGAATGACAGACAGTAGTCATAGGGCGTGTCTACATGTCACCCTGTCTCTAGCGACATACTAGAGATGTACAACATGCTACGGCAATGCAAGTATCATGTGAGTCTACATGTGACCAGCAGCTACTTCGCTGTAGCAGTATGCTCCCCAATTTTAACGCATGCTTCAATGAAGTAGCAGATAAAACTAACCATGCACCATGCCAAAACCTTAAAACTAACCGTTCCAAAAGCAAGTACTAGAGCACAGTGCAGTAACAATGTTGCCATAGGGTGATATTAGACATACCCATGCTGCTGTTGTAGACTGCTAGAAAAAGAAGTGGGCAGTTCTCTGTTAGCTGTGCTTCACAACTTTCTGTGAAGTCTATAATTTTTATGTTCAGTAAAGTCTATCTTCTGAAGGTATTGTGTATGTTTCCTTTGAGGATAAGGATTGGGTGGTCAGAGATGATGGAATGGTGATATAGAAAAATGGTTCTCTCTGGTGACAAGGTTTTTCTGTTAATCTTTTTTTAGGTGCAACATTCTGTTAGACTCATTCTGTAGCATAATGGGCGCATCTACACACACTTTACTGTGGAGTAGGCTAAATAGCTCTGCAGTAAAGCGTCATTGTCTACACGTGCACTTGTGTTAGGGTGCAGTAAATTAACTCAGCTGTAAGAGAGTACTGTTAGGGACAGTATTATGGTGGAGCAAGTAACCACTGAAATGCACATGTAGACAGTGACGGGCTGACTGGGGCATGAGGGTGCTAAAGTGTAGGGCTGCCTGTTGCCTAGTCCACACTAGCACCCTTGTGCCCCAACCAGTTCCTCTAACACCTGATGCCACTGTCCAGAGCCTAGGGCTGACTTCCCATGCCCCCTACCAGCTCGAGGCTCCTCTGCCCCAACTCAAATTGCTGCTATCCCAGGCACACGTGCAGACATTGCACCTGGGAGCAGTTTATTCTGACTCAAAGTGCTCCAGAGCTTATTTCTTTGCATTAATTGCACATGTAGATGCACCCAATACTACTTTGGTTTCACCTACTTTAGTTACTGTAAAGCTGTCTGGCAGGACCCATGCTGTATTGGGATGGGCCTCAGTAGGTTTTCATGGTTTTGTGGTGGTGTTGATCATGGTGGCAATAGAAGTATCAACAGTTTTTGTATTTGGCATTCTGGAAAGATCTGAATCTGTTTGGTGTGTGTTGGTTTGCAGGGACGGTGTTTTTAATGACCTTGGTGCAATCTGTTGGGGTGCAGATGTTTGAACACTGGGTGTGGGGACTGGGGAAAATGGCAGTCATCTCATTTAACATACGACTTCATGGAAGACGCTCAAAACAATGGTGTATAAAGACAGAACAGGAACCTACATAAAACTGGAAACCATTAATTTGTTATTGAGTCCATCCAGCTTTCCCTGTGCTTAGAGCTGGTTGTCTCTGTTCTGTGGGTGAGAGAAAAGGTCCTGTTAACCAATCCCCGCCCTCCTCATCCCCTGTCTTGCAGGAACATGGGAATTATCAGCTCAGAACAAAAGCAAGTCCTGCCCAATATCCTTTTTTCCAATGGTGACCTGCTATTGGACCCTGCAAAGAAAAGTGTAAAATATTTAGTAATAACTTGTCCACACAGGCAAGTTTCTCCTAAATGTTCTGAAGAGTTAGCTTATGAACTGACCTTGAAGTTTATACTGCTTATAAGCTGCTAAAATGAAGATGGTCTTACCGGCAATAATGGCCAAACCTAAAGGTGCACTGAACATTTTATTCTATTCAAATATTATGAAATAAAAGGTATGGAAATTAACAAAAAATCATCTTGAGACCTCTTGGATGATAAAAATTAACCCTGAGTTTATTAGAACTCAGAAATGTGAACATACATTCGTACCTAAGTGACCTGTCAAAGAAAGTTAGTCCTCTACAGTCTGGGAGTTTTAAGAATGGAGATGAGAATAGTTGATTCATTTTGTTCAGAAATGAGATAATGCTCATAGGTCTTTTAATAGCTTTTCTTTGCCTACCAGTAATAGTGAACTTGTTCTTGCAGAGAGAGTGCATCATATAGTTTAAGATAATACACAACATGAAATCTGCTTTTCCTATTCAGGATGTCAAGATAACATTTCTGATTTTTTTTTCTTCAGTTTAGATTGGCCAATAGATTGTCTGAATGTGGTGATCCATGTATTAGTGGTGTCAAGAAGGACTTATTAATAAGTGTAACTTATTTCAAAGCCTTCTCTAAATATAAAGAATATGCAATAGGAGCTGAAGCTGGAAAGGGGAAAAAGGAGAAAATAATTGGCCTGCCTGTCAGGAGAATAAGAGTAGCAGGAGTTTGAAGAAGCCTCTTCTGTGGATTCCTGAAATGAAACATGGAAGAGAACTGGGGAGCTGGAAAGCCTCCATCTTGAAGTCATGCAGTCACTTACGGCAACTGCACTCGCACAAAACAGCAGGTGCAGCTTGACAGCAGCCAGGGAACAAGTGGTGCCTGCTGGTTGAAGAGGGAACCTCTGACCAAGCAGTGGGGCTTGCAGTTGAACAGCTCCCTAGTTGCTTTTGGACCCATGCAGAATGACTGTTGAAAAATCACACAAAACCCAAAAGAGATCATGAAGACTTGGACCCCAGGCTACCCAAAGTAGATGATGCATCAGTTGTTCTCAACCTGGCACACAACAAAGATCTCTTCCCTCTACCTGATATCCCTGTGCCAGGTATGTATCTTCTCACTGTAATGAGGGGCATCCTGCAGGGCCAACTTCAGTGCAACAGTCTGTTCTCTGTTGTCTGAGCTGTAAGTGGTTAACATGGGCACAGGCCTGCAGGCTTTGTGGCTAAATCAGCCTTCCTGTCTAGACCCAGCATGGCACCCACCACACTTTCTGGTCTTAAAATTAAAACATGTTGTCCAGTTAGTGTCATTCTCAGGGGTTCTTTACCTGGACTAAAGGATTTCAACCCATTCTACTTGATCCCTTCTTGGAAGTGGTGGCTTTTTAAATAAGGTTTCCGTGTTTGAATTCTGCTCTGTAGCATTTCTATCAAGTGTTCTCTCAAGTCCAGGAAAGAAGACAGATATCAGGTAAGCATAACTGGACTTGACACCTCTGTGTAGTATGTATGAAGAGTGTACTCTCTTCTTAGAACAAAGCGCACATGCCTCAAGGACTTGCAGCAGTGGGTTTATAGCTAGGCCTCACGTGTCTCTGTACAGTTGGTAAAATTCAGTTTGGGATCTGCTTGTTATCCATGTCGTTTCTAAATATTCTGGAAAATGCTGTGAATGGCTGCTCTGGGAATTGTTCCAGCCTTTAACATCTACTCTGAGTCGACTCAGAGAAAGCAAATGTGACATCACATCTATATGCATAAGGGATGTTTTCTATTACAAGGAAGAGCTGTGCAGCTCGTGGCTCAGGAAGTTCTCCCTTCAGTTCAGCTTTTTTTTTGGAGCTGAAAGATGAGCTAAATCCACAAAACATAGTTAACATTTAGGCAGTTAGGTCTAAAATTGCAAACATCCAAAGCCACTTTCCACTACAGCTCATTATTTAGAGCACTGACCCACAATGTGGAGTTCAAACCCACTTTTGTCTTCTCCCAGAAGGGTGTCCATATTACCAGTCTCCAGGCTATTCTGCATTGCAGGCACTTTCCTCCTCCTCCTCCTGCACTGTTCTGTGTGGAGTCGTTCACTAGGCAAGAGCGTAAGTCAAAGTATCCCACCTTTATGTAAGACATCCCCTTCCCCGCCTCCTCCCTTTTCCTAGTCCCACTTTTGTGTTTGTGATGACCGGGTATCCTAGTTTCTCTGTTTAAAAATCCCAAGTTCTCCTGATTTTTAAAGCCCCCCAAGATCCACATTTTTCTGTGATTAAAGTGAAACACCACTATATATATATGTATATATATATGTGTGTGTATATATATGTATATATATATGTGTGTGTATATATATGTGTATCAGTTGAACACAATGTTTTATTGATACATTTACTATTTTAAAGCAATTTGGAAGTCTACCACTGCCTCAGTTGTAATAAAATACGTTCTATATACCTATATATTTTGGTGTTTGATTTGGGTGGGTTTTTTCATAGGAAATCGGAGCTCCCTCTACCCCCCTTCACTCACTAAGATGTGGGTCTAGCTGCAGCTCTCCTCCCTGCTGCTTTGTGGTGCTGAACAGCCCTAAAATGCCGGTGCCCTGTCTCTGTCCATGCCAGTACTCCTCCCTCCCAGCCCACCGTTCCCCACCCCCCCAGCCCTGCTGGTGCCTCTCTCTCCCAATCTGCTGCCTCCAGGCCCCCAGTGTGTGGGGAACAGGGTGTGCAGGCACAAATGACAAGTTGGGTGGTGGGGTGGGGAGATGAGTGCCACCGCAGATATCTGCTCCCACAATGGGGCACAGGCAGTGCTGCAGTCTGACCAGACCAGCTCTGGGAGGAGCCACCTCCGAGCCCAGCAGGACCTGGCATGGGAGGGAGCAGTGTACCACCATGGCTGCCAAGGTGAGGTGCCTCCTGCCTGCCAAGCAGCAGTGGGGAGCACAACTGCACTACCATCACACCTCACCATGGCAGCCATGGCAGTGTGGTGCTCCTTCCTGCACCAGGTCTTACCCGCTGTGCTGCAGAGCTGGTTTAGTCAGGCTCCAGCCCTGCAACCCTGTAGTACAGAAATCTGGGGGGCATGTCCCCCCCCATGTGTTGCCTGTGCCCCCTGCCTCCCAGTGTTGCCTGTGGGTGCTGCCTCCACCCATAGACTTGCCTGCTGGGAGCTGCAGAAGCTGCTGTCCTCCACACAGCCTGGCTGCCATGCATGTGCCACTGCCTGACTGTGGCACCTTTGCAGTGTCCTGCTCCCCCGCAGCCTGAAGCAGCCCCTTGCAGGCTGGAACTCTGCCAGCCTGCTAGGGGCAACTCGCAGCTTCCTGCATTTTTCTCCTTTAGAGGAGAAAATCCATGTTTTTCTGTGGCAAAGAGGAAACCCAGATCCCCCTCACTCTCCCTCTCTAGCAGGGAGGAGGATGGTGCCCCCATGTGACTTAGGATGTGGCATGGAAAGTGAACTCCTGATCTCTTGCCTAGCCCATGTATTGAAACCACAGATGCAATGAAGGAGCTGCAGCAGCTCCATAACCACCATTTTTAACAGAAAGGGCTTACGCACGTAGCTGCAGGAGAGAGAGAGTTCAGACCTAGGGGTGTTAGAGGGCAGCTCCAAGCCTGGGGCAGCTCTCACACATGGGGCTGTGCTATTTGCCATGCAGGTAGCAGCAGTACAGTCAACCCCCAGCAAAGTCTGAGAGAGACTTTGAATCTAACCCAAGCTGTGGCTCCTGCTACAGGAGCAAGGTGCCTAAAACAAAAATGCTACAATGCTGAAGGATGACTTCCAAATCCTTGAATGGGTTTAGCCCTAAATCTCTAATCCCACCACCTACACAGGTTCAAAATGTATCTGGTAATTATCAGCATACACGGCATATTGATTTCATTCCTAAAAGGGGTCAAATATGCCAGAGCTGCCTGTCTGCCTGGTTTAACAATAGGGAGGGTGTTTGGCTGACTAGCACAGAAGTGTTTCTACTCAAGGTCTGCTTAATCCTGAGCCTTCACAGGATGTTTCTCTGATTCTTTGGCATCATGTAAAAATGTCTTATTGTTGCCCTTTGCTGCTGCTTAAATTATTGCTCTGCTAGTTTATACTGTTGGGTGCACAGTTTTCAGCATTTGATGTAATTTATCTGAGTACATTAAACATGAAAGTTCAAAAATCTTTTGATGATAATACCTTGGCTCCTACTGAACTTCACAGATTAGATATAGGAAAGACCTGTTTCCATTTTAAAAACTAAATTGCAACAGCAATGTTTGGTTATCCATTTTCTGGAGAAAATGTAAATCTCAAATATATGAGACAACATGAACTGCACTTCTTTTGGGGTTTCTTTATTGCAAAAGGTTTAGCAACTTGTATTATGAAAAGCTCTTTAGATAGCCCCTGTGTTACAAAAGGAGCTCTGCTTCCTTCTCTAACAAATATACAAGGACAAAAACTTAAGATGTACATGTTATCCCATATTTTACCAAAATATTCTTTCCAAGGCTTTTTAGTACATGAACTATCTATTTTGGATGCTGTCAACAGGTAAAATAGAAAATACAATAGTACATTTGGCATTGGGTCCATGCATTATATTTCCCCTGGTGGTTAGCAGTAGTGTTAATCCTTGTAGAATATGCCCTTTAAACCCTTTACATTTGCTATATTTATTAAAAGGATATCAACATTGAGGTATTCTTAATATTCAAATCCTTTTCACTTTTCTGGATCTGGCAACCTAACAAACCATATGCCAAAATCCATATGTCATTCAGTCATCATAGAGAATAATTTTTCAACAGAGCTAAGCCACCAAAAATTCCAACCCAACCCAACCCAATCCAAACCCTTAAGTTCCTTTTAAGATCAACTTTGCATGTTTGAAAAGAGGATGGCATGGCCACGACTGCTACTTGTAAGAACACATTTTAAAACTCTTGTGATAAATGCTTAAGAGGTTGCTATTCTTAAGATTAAAATGTGCAAAGGAATGAGTATATCTCCTAAGCATGCAAACAGACCTAATTATTATGCCCTAACTTCTCTGGTATTTGTGCTGTTAACAGAGAAGAAGTGCTCAACTTGGAAGTATCTTAGTATCTACTCTGTTGATAGAGTACATTCTGTTTTGAACTAAATATGCAGTGACATTTTGCTGCATTGAAACATAACCTGTAATATGAAGAGTAGCTGAGAAGCTAAAACACAAAGCTAAATATGTCCTTTCCTTAGTCATTTAGGATTCTCAGCCAGCCTTTAAGAAGGGAAAAGAGCTTTTCAACAAGTAAAACTGGTAACTGGTCCACACTTCTCTTACTCAGTTTTGAGTCTTGAGTTTTGTCTAGCCATATAAGCTTCTTTAGTGTGTCAGCAGCAACACTGAAGATTTGAAGAAGGGGGGGGGGATTCTGCTGCTCTGATTTAAGATTTTGCCTTATCACTAATTTTTTATTGTTACTTTTAAGGCAGGAGGAAGACACTGCAAGACTCAAACCTTTTACCACTAACTTCCACATCTTTTATCCATCTGCAGTGACCCTTATGCCTCCTATCTGTGATACTGAATTAAATGAATTGGAATGAATTAAATGAGTAGAATGAAATACATTTCTGCCAGAAGAGAGAGGGATTTGACTATTCCCAAAGTAATACAACTGTTCCTCCTAATAAGACTACCAGTTATAAAATTAAACAGATTTGTAGCAGTTGTACTACCCAGATTGATTTTTGTATCGCTCATTGTGGGATTTTTTTAACTGTAGCCCAATTCTTTAATTGTAGCCCAACATTTTCAAACCTGGATTTCTCCTTAGCTATTCATTTACTTTAATTAACATGTTTGCACAAGGAGGTTTTTAAGATAGCAGATAATTTATTTATGCACAGGACAGGGACTGTAAAAGTTGTGATGTGCAAATACACTCAGAATTGATATTTCAACCATTTCTATTTTAGTGTGCTGCAATGCCTAGAGATATTTGCCTCCCACAAGCTTCTGCAGTGCACGAAGCTAGACACTATTGCTTGCTCTCAGCCCACGTTTACTTCTTTCTGTCCATAAATTGTGAATAATGAACTTGTTCTCTCAAGTTCTACTGAGTGGAAAAACAGATAACAACTGCACTTCCTAATTAAAGCATAATTCTTCCAAGCCTCTCCCTAATGTGTCACCCCAGCGTTGTTTCTTGGTGATGATTTATCATGCCTTTTTCAATAAGGAGCTGGCCACCTATAGCTGGTATGGTCAAAAGCAGTGCAATACATATGCTATGAGCCAGAGAATATATAGTACTCAACCTTAAGTACTATGTATACAGAATGGCTCCAACACTGGAACTCTTGTTTCTGCCAGTATTTACAAAAAAACAATAACCCACTAAAATAACATCCCTCAAATCCTTAGCAAAAGCATCCCTTGCTCTTGTTTACTATCCATTCTGCAGATGGAACCAAAATGAAGCAAGCCCGGGTCGTGGTGCAGTGGTCCTCATACTCCCCCTAACCCCCATTTGTGGACTATTTTATAATCAAAACCCTTTCCCTAAAATCTTTTTTCCCAGCCCTTGTTGAAAATACAGAGCTCAGACACCTGGTAAATTACATTAACGTTAGAATAGTGCTGAGACAATGTTAAAAGCAAATGCTATTAGAGAGAAAGTGTGTGTGGTGGGGGGGAGGGGGAGAAGTGGGGGATTTTGTTTACATTTCCAGTGTTTGGTATGTTCATGGTTTGCTCCTTCTCCAACAGTGCTACAGCTTCTGTATGATCAGGAGATATTTAGAGCTGCCATTGTTCTCAGCTGCTCTGATCCATTGTAGTCTGGTTCTTCCCTCCTAACTGATTTGCAAACCTGGTCACTGTGGAATATATATACTTTTTTGAATCTGTCAAATTTCATTAAAAACCCCAAAAACCTGTGTAGAGCTTAAGAGACAGGTGTTCAGGATTTGCTTCTGGAAGTTCAAAGATCTGGACTGGCCAACTAGCAGAAAGCATCAGTGAGAACATTATATGTTTCCCCACTGAAACCAGTATGTTGGGCAATCCCTGGAAGTGCTCTGCAGACCCACAGTAGTTCACACCTCACCACTTGAGAACCACTGGGGAGGGGTAGAGCACTTCTTTAAGGGGGTTCTCCAGCACACAATGGCATGAATCAAATGAGGTTGGGGCTTTGTATTGACAACTGCTTTGCAAACCCTTGTTTTGGAAACACATTTCAAAACCACAAATCTGAATCATGTCCTTTCTTTTCTCAAGGATCCTAACTGTACCTTGCATTTCTCCAGTCAGAACAGAGTTTTGAAGCCCGCAAAAAGGAAAAACATATCAGTCTAGCAGAGCATTACCATGCATAGGGAATAGAGCTGAGATCAACCTTGTTAACACAAAAATGCCAGGGAACTACTCTGCTGGTATATCTTGGACTCATAGCTGGCATTACTTGTATAGCATTCTGTGCATCTTTTGTGAGACACCCAGTGATCCAGCGTTAGTATGATACTGTGCCTGATCTGATCAGTTCCGAGGCTGAGAATTGAACTCTGTACAAATGTTCTGGATGATCTTGGAAACAAATTTGTAGAGGTTGTCAAACTCATCCACAAAGAAGGAGTGCTCTTTATCCGGGTCTGTTGCAATGGCTTCCAATTCATCCTGGGCTGCCCATGCAATTCCTATGGAGTATGCTATGACTCCTGTAAAGAAAGTCAGAGCTTGAGGATAATGTATTTCAAAATAACCTTTGCATTGAAACTAGACAGGTATTGCAAACTGTAATGATAAGGACATAAAAAGGAAGGGCAAGATTCTCTGCTGTCTCTCTTGAAAAACACTAGCCAAAGGTACAACGGAGACTATTTTTATTCCCTCCATCTAAAGTTAATGACTATTTTGCCCCTACTCTCACTCTGTTGCCTAGAATGGAAAATTTGAAAGGGACACCAGAAAGTCATCTATATTGGATTTAATCTGTTCCTGTGACGGAATTGCTCTGTAATTCTTTGGAAACCTACAGCACAGGGATAGAAGAGTGTATTCAGGGTAGAGAGGGAGAAGGAACAAATTGGTCTAAAAAAGTCTTGCACATGGCAAAAAATATTTTAAAATAGCAGACTTTTATAGGTAATTGGTATAGTTCTATGCAAAGTGTGCATTTACTGTAAACTGAAATCAAAAGTAAGCTTATAAACAACACAGCAGCTGGACCTGCCTATGATGTTTTCTTAGAGGTTTCCCCTCCATTTTCTTACCAGGCCCTAGTCTTGATCAGATTTCAGTGGGCCATACTGCAAAGTATGGTGGGCTTTGCAAATCTCCTGATAGTATGTTGTAATAGAAAACTAAGAGCAGAACACTGTTGCCTTTCAGGCACCCAGAGGGCAGTTTTCCAGTTGTGAAGGTGTCACTTAAACACAATTTACAATTCCAGTGCCATGTGGGCATGTAAGCTTCTAACATGTGTGAGAGCATAAGTCCTGAGAAACCAGGATAAAGGTCCTCCCGTGTTCTAGTTCCAATGCCTGAGTAGTTAGGTATTTGCCCAGGAAGCAGGAGACCAAGTTGTTAAGCCCTCCTCTTCATAGGGGAGAGGGTTTGAGCCTGCATCCAAGAACAGTGCTCTAAATACTATGCCACAGGCCAAGAATTAGCTAGTCCCCTATCTAGCCCTGCTCTTTGAGCTGGAATTACTGCAATTCTCATCTGATAAAATGGATGAGAAATTTCTATTTAATAGAGAACAAGGAGCCAAGCTAGAACCTGATCTGCTACTTTCCAGAGTAGTTGCCATCTCACTGGCCCACATATGCGCTAGCTTGCTCTCTTTCTCTTGGCCCTGCACCTTTTTCTTGGCTGTTCTGGGTGGCAGCTTCAAAAGGAGTGCTAGAGAGAGTTCTGGATAATGGTTAACCTGTGGCCTTGTGGTTACAGCACCAATATAGGAAGTTAGAGATATGTATGTTCAAATTCCCTCTGGGTAAAGTGGAAAGGGCCATAACCACTTACATAATGGGGCTAAAATATGGGAGCTGTTTCCCACTCCTCCCATCTAACACCTTCTACTCACAGGTTTCTGCTAGGTAGTTTTGTGATTTACGCATCATCCATGTATGCACATACATACATAGCTGCGTAGCTGCATGCCCAGTGCACAGCCAGCTGTTCACAAAGCACACTCACATATCCATTCAACTGGAGTAATAGAATCATAAGCAATGTGTAATCACCAAAGATAGCACTTATGCAGCTGGACAACTGTTATTTGGGTCCATAAAGTGAAACAGAATTGTGCCTGATGGGTCTTTTCTTGATAAATGTTAAGGTACTATACCAAGGTGGAGTCAATAACCCTGAAGGAAGAGCACTATTTTACCATTTTGATGAGCTGTCATGGCTGGCACCCGGACATCATCATAAGACCTGCCATCGGTAATGAGAATCATTATCTTCCTTTTATTGGGCTTGGATTTGCTGAACAGGTGCTCAGAGGCATAGTTGATGGCTTCTCCAGTGCTGGTCCCGCCACTCCAGTAGTTGATTCTCTTAATGGCATTCAGTACATCTTGCTTAGTGCTGTACTTATCAAAACCAAACTCCAGCCTCTGCTCATATGTGTACTGCACAGCTCCAATCCGGGTGTCGGTGTCTGAAATCTCAAATTCCTTGCTTATGTTGGCCACAAATTGGAGAAGAGTGCGAAAGTTGCCAGTGCCAACACTGCTGGACCCATCTATTACAAATCCAATGTCAGCTGAATTTAGACAGGTCTTACTGCAAGCCAGTCGATCGGTGTCACAGACCCGCTTCACCAAGAGCTGGACTACCTTATGTAGGCTAAACCAGCTTGGTACATTAATGGAATAGAAGCCATTTGTTCTACATACAGCCTGGAGAGAGAGGCAAAAGTAACAGAGCATTCATCAACCATTATAAGGATTTAGTTTAATTTCACTATGTTTCTTGGGAGGGGGTGTCAAAATAATCATTTACATTCAGCTAAAGCATTAGCTTTCCTACCCCTTTTAGTTACAGAGCATGTGATGGAACTATCAAAATTATCTCAACTGGATAAATTCAGTCTGAAATGTTACCACCCACTGCATATGGTGGGGAGGAGTTATGAACAGGTTCTGGAGTACTTAGTCTAAATCTTGCACACAATGCCAAAACTACAGATTTCTTTCAGACAGGTGTCTTCACTTAATTGCTGCCGCTTCACTGTGGGAATGTGTCTTTGTTGGATTTCTGTATTTGTCTGGCAATGACTCTCTACATCCTTTCTTCTCTGTTTCAACATAAATGGAGGCTCCGTTACATTTCAACCCTGCAAACAGCCTAGTTCCTCCGAGTCAAGCTGCAGTGCTTTGGGTTCATGTCATCTCAACCACAAGAGAGGATTACACAACTGAAATGTTGTAAACAAGTGTGTTGATGTGGAAGTTTAAGGATAGGCCTTCATCATTTTGCTGGCTCCAGAATTAAAATTTAATTTAATCTTTTTTAGCCAAGAGCCATAAGTGCTTATTTTAGCTAATGTGCATGGGGAGCAAGTCTGAAGAGGGTCTTCCAGAGCTGACAGGAGCAGGATCAAAAGAGGTAGAACAGGGGTGGTTGGATGGAGGGAGGGGATGCAGGTTATGGTAGAGGCAAGATTAGATGCATTTAAGGTTTAGGTTAGGGTGCTAATGTTTCAACCATTGTGATGAGAGCATTTGACAACTCCAGTTGTATTTCTGCACCTGAGCCTCCACAGAGGACAAGGCAGCTGCCTCTGCCCTCAGCAAACCTATATTACAACAGCTGTGAGTGAGTCACTGCATGTGCTGGTTTAGGCTTCACTGCATATCCTGCCCATGTTTATCCTCTTTGGTTTTTGCCCCTCTTTTTAAAATTTACCTTGACACTCTGCCCCAGCCAATCACAAGATACCATCTTTTCCCTTCCTGTTTGAGTCCCCTGCTTTCCTTCTTTCTCTTTGTCTCTGGCAGTTTCACAGAGACTGGCTGAAGCTTTGCCTTTTAAAAATGAAATAAAAATGAGATTAAAGGCCAATTTAAGTGCTGACTGGAGACAGCCCAGTGCACGGCATTGCATGATTTGAAATGCAGAGGAAATATGTTCCATGGCAGACTGACAGTAGAAATTGCACAAAATCATCTTTAGTGTTGCTCCAAGAAAGGCAGCTTTCTGAAAATACCTACTGACTTCCTCTCTGCTTCCTGAACCCTGCCTGCTCTAGCATTTTCCACCTCCGGCTCCACCCTGCAGTGTTGTTTAAATAGGCATCCAGTACTGGGGCCAATCCGCAGTGGCAGAGGACGCATGTTCTCCCTATCCACACTGTAAAATGTGTTGGGATTTATTTTTACTCAAAGTGTAACAAGACATCTCTTTATTTATGAGAAAAAGATTGAGATGACAAACAAGTTTATTAAACTGTTATCTTTAGTAGTTAATATGCCTGCACTCTGTGATTTCTTATGGAGACTGGGTTTGGTTTCATTAAAGAACTCTCATAAAAGGAAGTTGAACACCAGTTTGATTTCAGGCTAGCATGTGCATGTGAATCCTTCCATATCACTGAAGTCCTAACTAAACCTGCCTTGTAGTGGCCATTTCAAGATACCATCACTGTACAAAAAGGTCTGGTCACTTTTACATTCTTATTCAAAAAATGAAAAAAATAATAATTGGATACATGGCCATTGGATGATGTGCCTTAACCATTAATATATCAGACGTGTGTAATTTCAGAATACCTACAGATTTAGTCTTCATCAAACTGTATTAGTAACTGACTATAAAGTCTTGTGTTTTAATATAAAGTTGCTCTTGGCTAGAATGTGAAAAAATATCTGAACGGTTTTAAAATATCTTTTGTACAATTCCAGAGTGCCATGACAGATATATAGCATCCACGGTAAACAGAGAATCCCAAACTGGCTACTAACTTACATGTCACAACAAGTTTCAGCCCAAGGAAGCTGGAAATTTTAGGTTTATGCCTTGTATTACCTCAGCCCCAGTTAGGGATTTAATGAAAATTCAAAATAAAGATACTGAAACTAAACAACTGAAATTTTATGCCAGGGTCAAAAGTTTTGTTTTCTGATTAATAGTCTGAGATCTTGCTTTATTGATGTACAAATCCACAGACGCGTTTATAGACTGACAAGTCTTCTCCTATTTTACTAAATGGGAGAAATTCTATAGGGCACAAATAACTTTGGGATAAAATCTTACTTCCATTTATGGGACTGTATATTCACAGTAACTCCTTTGTCTTCAATACAGTTACTTCAGGTTTCCATCTGTTGGGTTTAACTTTATAACACACACACAAAATCCCCAAGTTGGGAATAGCAATCATGAATAAATCATTTCATACGCTTCTTCGTATTACAGTTTACAACTCTAGTTTCTACTGAAGCTTCCTACCTGCTCAATCATTTAAGAATTCAAAAGAAGGGGAGGATGGTAATCGGAGCGCTGGGAATTTTTATGGCTGATATTTCTGTTGCCTCATTATTTTGTGTTCTCTTCATTCTATAGTGCTGGCCTATAGGCAAAAGCTACACACAGCCATAGTGGTATGTGTGCTTAGTTGAGATGGTTCATGGAATACAACACTGTAGGAATTAAGAGATGGAAAAGACTTCCAGTGTTCACTTATCTATGCCTACTCACTTGCTGGGGCAGTGTTATTCCTCACAAGGCCTGTTTTATGGCATTTTCTAGAGTCCACGTGCTATGGTTTTCCCCTTTAGGGGAATCTCCTATTGCCAGAGAGGCATCTAGCTGTGTTACCAAGCAGGCAGGGTGGCATCTTTGAAATTAACTGATTTAGAGAGGCATGAGCTTTTGTAAGCGTCAAGCTACTTCATCAAATACTCTGATTCTTGTGTTAAGAAAGGATCCTTCTCAGTTCAGCAACCATTACGAAAAATGGACTTTGCTAGCAAGGGCAGCATGTAATAGACCTGAGACTGATATAATTTCAAATTCTGAACTGTAGCTTTGCTAATCTTTTTTAACACATGTATGTTGCATGGATATCTGGTCAACATAAACAGGGAAGCCATAATCTTTAAGAAGAAGCAACCAGGGGAGATGGTGCCTCCTACAAGTTGGCTGTAATTAGACTCTTAGAAACTAAACACCCTGAGAACTTTGGAAGACTTTGCAACCTAACCCACATGTATCCTGCTTGCTACTACCTTGTCCACAAAGTTGGGTTCAATAACATTCTGCTTTTCATTTTCATCAGCTGCTTCAATGGTGACAAAGAAAATGTTGATTCCAGATTCTCTGGCTAGTCTGGAGGCCTCCTCCACCTTGTCAGTAGGCCACCCATCCACCATCACGATGGCCACATTGGGTGCTCCGCCTCTGTTCCCATTGGCATCCGAAAAGAAGTTTTTGTTAACAAACGAAAGTGCCCTCCCTGGAAGAGAAGTACAGTATACAGTTGGGGATTTATCCTATGCACAGTGTTTTGTCTGTCCGTAAATATATGGGAATATTAAACTCTTGTAGCTAATGTTATTCATTGATCTTTAGGCAGAGGTTGAATTCAAGACTTAGAGCATTGCTGAGATGTGCTTTTGCAGGCAGAGCTGAAACAGCTACAGAGATGGGGAAATACCTCTGATGCTGTAAACATCTGCTCTACCCTACTACTAGAGTAACAAATATCATAAGCCTTCTCTGCCCTTCATACAATCTCTGATGGGTTGCCAAAGATAGCAAGTATCTTAGATATGCCAGTGGCTGCTGCTGATAAGGATAATGGAGAAATGTGTCACCATCCAACCTTCTCGGTATTCCACAACCTTCCACGAGGTAAGAAAGATAGAACTAGGATTTTTTTAAAAATAGAATAACTTTTCTTTTTCATTTGTGGGTTTAACATTCCCCTTGCTAGCACCGAAGTCATCAGCATTAAAATCCATCTGACCACCAAGGAGTTCTAGTGGAATGACAGAGCAGCTGCAATGTTCCGCTCAGTATTATAGCAGTATATGCACCACAGGGTGTTAGGGGCATATTTTGGAGCATCGGATCCCAAGGCTAATCTCATGGCACTGCGAGGGGATTCTGGCTAGGGACAGACATTACAGATAAACTGGCTTAAGTGATCAGAAACTGGTTTAAACCTGTAATAAAACAGATGTTCAGTGCACATAAACAGGTTTGAAAATGGCTGAAACCAGTTTCAGATAAATCTGGTGGAATGTAGTATGAAACTTAACTGATCTGAGTCAAATCAATTTAGGCAATATCTGTCCCAGTCCCCTTGCTGGTTTAAATTAAATCAGTCACCCAGCATCCCAGCAAGCTCTCTGGGCTGGGCAGAGCTCTGTGCTCCACAGCAGAGCTGGCCTCTCCCCTCTGCTCCTTGGCCGACTTGCAGGCACAGCAGGGTCTGCTGGCTTTCCCGTGCCTCCCCCTCCCCCTTGCTGCTTAAGCAGAGATCCCTTCCTCCTCTCTGCCACGTCACGGACTATAGCCAGCATATGGTATGCTAGCTAACGCTGTGTAAGGCTCCAGCAGAGATTGCAGACACAGCAGGGTTTACCTGGCTTCCTCCTGCCCTAACCCCTTCCCCACTCGCTACTCAAGCAGGAAATCCCCTTCCTCCCATCTCCCACAGCATAGACCCCAGCCCCATGGACCCTAGGCATGTGGTATGCTAGCTAATGCCAGGAGATGTCTGTGTGTCCCTCTCTCTCCAGTTTCACTGGGACAGGCAGACAAAACAGTGACTGCTTAGGGCTGTTTGGAGCTAATCAACAGGTCTGCTGGTAAGCTGTTTAAGAAGTTTGAAGTAATGGAGAGGGGCCATTGTTTTGCTAATTGGGTGATGAAGAATGTTATTGTTATCAGCCCTCAGCTGGCTTGCTTGACTGTCATATTGTTGCAGAAAGTATGATGACAAGGAGGGAGATTAAAAAGCTGTGTATCATCAACAGATGCATGCACTGCATCTCCCTCTCCCCCCTTGCCTGGTGAGGCTACACTCCCACCCCTTGAGCAGCCAGCAGGAAACAACCTGGGACCATGCAGGCAGACCTCCCCAATGAGAGAGTCCTGCTGGGGTCTTGCCATGCCCCGCTCATCTCAGCTCCTTGCAGAAGGGAAGGGAGGGCTGCTCTACCACCTCTCAGCTTCTGCCCTGAGTCACTGCAGGCATGTGCCTGAATTTGCTCAGTCCAGAGAGAATGTCTTGTCTGTTTTTAAAACAGTTCAGCCTAGCCAGGTTAGACTAACCTGCAGAGATTGAATCAGTTCAGGCTCAGGCTTTTTGAATGTCTGCCCCTAGCCTGTATGTCTACCAAAAGTGGGATTCCATATCCTTTTGTTCTTCCTTGTGGTAAATAGCATCAAAGCAGCTAAGCCCAGGTTACATACCGACATTGGAAAGCCCTCCTTTCTGTGAAATTTTCTCAATGGCATTTCTCAGATCTCTGGAGTTTGCATAAGTTTTGAGGTTAAATTCTGTTGAAGGGTCATCACTAATGGGTCAAAAGGAAGAAAGAAGCTGTTAATTTTTGTTTCACACGCAGCATGTTCCCATTTACAATAGATTTAGTAATGTTCTTGGGCAAAGGGAACCCGTGGGCCAGATCCAGTGAGTCAGTGGCTGTCCACCTGTGGACTGGATCAAATCTGTTGGCAGGATGGATCTGGCCCAAGGGCCATATTTTGTCCACCCCGATCTACTCCAACCTACAGCAACTTTTTTACGTACATTCAAGCCTTAAAGGTAATCAAGTAGATTTTTCCTAATTGAATAAAACTATCTGTTTTCCCCTACATTTCATGGGTTGAATTTTAGACTATTTAGGTCATTTCTGTCATTGAAAGTAAACTCTAATAAGAAGAAAGACTATGACATACTAAAAGCAGAAAGACGTAGAACACTTATGCAGGCTGAGGTAGAGGCAGATCTAGCCAGCAGACTACCAAATATAAGTCACTCTTACCCATATTGGATGATGCCCATGAGAGGACCAGCTATACCAATATCAAGAGCCTGAGACACATCACTTAGGAACTGTTTTTGGATCTGAAAGCGGCGTTTACCAATGCTCCAGCTCCCATCAATCAAGAAGGACAAATCAACTTTGCAGTCTAAGATGAGACATAGAGGGGAAAAGAAGAATCAAGCATTGCTGGATACTTTTATTCTTTAATGGATGCTTTTTATCTCACATCAAAGTGTCTCATCTGTACCTGGCAACATATCCCACAATGGAAACTCCTTACATCAAATCAGTCTATCCTTGTTTACAGAAGCAACTTTGTCATCTAGCCTGACCTCTTATATAACACAGGCCATCAAATTTCACCCAATTATGCTAATATTTGGCCTAAACACTGTAACGGATATAGCACAAATGATTTATCACCTACAACATTAATCCTAATCAGCAGGTTGGGGACAATCCATTCACTCCAACAACAGTTTGAAGCTGAATTCTGGGCTGTACTGAAATAAAAGGCAAAACTCCTGGAGTTTCCCTCAAAGTAGGCTGGGCAGATGAAGCACAGACCCGATTCCTCAACCCTGGGCCACTTAGGCTGCTGTGCATTCCTGTTCATGGCTGCTATACCTTTGCCTGGGATAGCCCTGCAGTTTTCTTGTGCCACTGGCATTGTCCTGGGAGTATGTTAATGTGCATCTTATGCCCTTCGGTTTCCCAAACCTGTTGTATTGTGAATAGGCGTTACTGAGGATTTTACCTTCCTCTGTGCAGCTATTTTTTTGCACTTTCTGTAAGTCACTGATAAAAGCAATTCCAGAAATGTGGCTTGTGGTATCACTGAAGGCTTCAGCGACTGTGGTCTGAGGTAGAATTATCCCAAGGATGACAACCTTGTGTTTTTTTCACATCTAGTATAGGCTCTTTTTTACTTTAATTTCAAACCCTTAAATACATATATGCAATATATACTATTGGCCTTACCATATTGGCTCATTCTACTGAAAATTGTTAAAAAGCCGTGCTTAGTCTAACCAAACTCTTCCCTCTTACAGTAGATATATACATATTCCTTTGCAAATGGTATATACAGCCGTTAACCAACTGATTTTTACCTGTATACCAGTCAATGGACAAAGAAACATCATTGACTGGAATGGGACTAAAACTGGCTCAACTACAAGTGCTAATTACCATTTTTTCCTCAGTATAAGCCACAAGTTATTCTTTAATGTCACTTCCTACCAATCAGATTAACAAGAATGAGTACCTTTTAATTATAAATTAACCCAAATGGTACACAGTACTGATTGTTGCTACCAGATTATGTAACTGACTTCCCATCTAATGACTTTGTTTGCTCAGTAGCTTGGCTGTTGTTTTTCTAATTTCACAAATCCTAAGTGCTGGAAGCATGACAAGGAACTGTGGTCATTCATAACTGAGCATGGGGCAAGGATAGGCTCCTACAACAATACAGCCTTCATCAAGGACCAAATTATCCTGAGGTTTCAGCTCCTTAAAATGAAATCCTATCCTGTGATCTGATTATGTGAAAAAAGGCCTTTTTTTTAAGGGGTTCTGATCATGTGCATGTTTTGCCTTGTGTAGAAATTAGGAAAGGCCATTGACTGCTGTGAGACTTCTCTCTGTGACAAATAAGATGTTATGAGGCCCTCACCTGACAAATACTTCAGTATGTTCCCAACATTTTCAGATTTGCAAGAAAAGCTAACAGGAATTCAGCAACACAGGCTCTGTGGCCCGATCAGGGGAAAGGAGCCAGGCCATATCAGAAGTGACTTATCAATACAGGAAGGACAGGAATTCTGATTCTGTTACACCTGCTAATTTCATTTTACATTGTAATTGTTGGTTGTGAAACTGTGGTCCTTTGCACTCTGTACGTCTCAGAGCCAAGGGCAACAGAGTGAACCTAAACAGACTCTGTACTAAGGACCCTTAATTACTGTGACAGTATAAGATACAGCTGGCATTCACAGACAAGCCATTAAAACATTTAAGTAATAGAAATAAACATAGGGATTATGTCAATATCCACTTAAATATTTATTTTAAAATCCCCTTTAAATGTAGTTTGTGTTGCTGTAACGTGTCCCTGTGCTACAGAATTTTGGTACTTGCCATCCACATCTGCTCCATAGCAGCTGCCGGCAGTGTAAGTGGAGAGCTGAGGGCTTTAGCAACTCAGAGAAGGGTTTCTGTCAGTGGTGAAACCGAGTCTGTCTTCTCTTTAACTGAATTTCCTTCAGTCTCACTGCTTCCTCTAGGCTTGATGCAAAGATTGTTGAACTCAATGGGAAATTCTCCCATTGACCACAGAGGTCTCTGGGCCATGCCTTTGTAGAGAGAAGAGTGAGGGTTTTTTTTCTGCATGACTCCTTACTTACTCCAATAAATTGTTGCAAAAGAAATGAAGTCCCAATTTCAGGAGCCCAGCCTGCTCCATCAAACAGGTCAGATGAAAGGAATCCTATTACTAGAGCTCAGTCGCCTGTGCATGATCCCAGAGCCTCAGTTAGCATCTTCCTCCTGTCAGATCAAAACTCTTCTGTGCCTGATGTATTTCCAAGCCCGATGTTCTTGGATGGTGGAATTCATCTGCCTCTCACAGCAGATCTTGAACCGCTAGTATCTTATTTAACATTAGGTAAATCAAGACTCTGTTGCTCCACAAAGTTAGAAGTTTTACATCAGAAGAGAAACATGGACCATGGCAAACCAGAAACCTTAAAAGCACGTCCAGTATTCTGTTACAAAGGCTTGTGTGTTCTGCAGTAAGTTTTTCTAGTAGCTAACATTTAAATTATTTTACTGTATTCCATCAAAAGCACGTAAAATGTAACAGCAAAAAGCCCCCCATCACTGAACTATATAATTAATTCTGATTTACATACTTGGATTTCCCTGGGAAACAGGCTCTAAAGGTTTTGGATTCAATTCTTCCTTGGAACTGAAGCCTGAAGAGAACAATAAAATGATTAGTCGACAAATGCACAAGAACTGTTCTGAGTCTGACCTCACTGACGGGAAGGAGGAGGGGCAGGGTGGCATCTTAGGTAGAGACTAACTGGTGAAGTAGGAGGTTGTTTGTGAAAGCATATGCCTCTCTGAATGAGTTAGTCACTAACACGGTGCTTTTAAACAGGATGCTGAGGCATGCTGGGGTGCCCTGAGATCCTTTCTAGGGTGCTGTGGGGTGCCGTGTCGTGTTAGCATTGTCAGGTGTGCAAACATGATTCAGGAAATAAACCCAGAGATTTCAAATAGGAATCCATAGTGTCCAAAACATTTTGCCCTTGTGTGGTCTTTCTGAGCTCTTCGCAGTAGAATTGCTCTAGTATTTTTATGTACCCCAAAATGAGGAAAAAATAAGAGATCACATTTTCCAAAGGATGCTTTGAGCCTATTGAGATGTGCCTTGAGATTATTCAGAGATGCCTTGAGTCTGAAAAGCTTGAAAACTACTGCTCCAAGATGCCATCCTGCCCTGTGTTCAGCCTGATTTCAGACTAATGTGGCTACCCAGCGCCATACTCACTGAAGGGAAGAAGGTAACAAATACCTCATAACTCTTTACGCTTTTGTGGATAAGGACAAAAATGGAAAATTGTGGATCTGGAAAATGTTTGTGCTACTTCTGGTTAGCATAGGTAAAATGTAAAATAACAAAATGAGCACTAGAAGTATGTTTTTGTGACTTGTGCCTCTTGATTTTTTTCCCTGCAAAATGGGGTACTTTCAGAACCACAAACAAAATGCACCAGGGAAGCAGTAGGCCATCGTGAACAATAACTCTACAAACAGTTTACTTTTGCTGCAAAACTCAGGGTTTGATTCTTCAGTGAGGTAGAGGGAGAGGTAAAATGTAGGATTCCCTGGAGATAGCAAAACCAGTTTTCTGTCTCCACTTCCCTAACTAACTGGAAAAGAAAAGAATTGGGATCAGGTTATTTTGTTTCTTTATATTGGCTTCGAACTGCGCCTTTGATCTCTTGCCTACTATTAGAGAGATCCATCTACTAATCCAGAAATCATATGGTCAGAGAAGAGCTATTAAAACAGAACATCACATTCAGTCTCTAAAATGGGTGGGAAGAAGGCTTCTTGATCAGATGCACAAGTTATTTCCAGTCTTCTCTGAACTGCTGGATTTGCCCAAAGTGACATTTTCAACTCTCTTGTAATTTTTAGTGACAGGGATTAAGTGCGAGAAGTGTTTTTTAGTAAGCTTCCAAAACGACTGGAGAGAAAGTGTTACCTTTATATCCTGTCCTCCTAACTCCAGATTCTCCAAAGCAATAACTTACCTGACCAACAATGAAATAAAAACCCAGTCTGGTAGTACAAATTGTACTGGGGTCCTCTTTGAAGCACAGTTTTATTTTGTGTCCATGACACTAGTAATTAATTTTACTTTTCTAGGGGTGACAACCACCACCTCAGTGAAATAAACTACAGTGGTAGATGTAGGAAAGAAACATTTCTGGAATCTCTCTCTCAGAGAAGCTCATTCTTACTACAGTTACAATTTGTTGCAAAAATTGTACATTTTACATTTCACTTTCCATGCTTTGCTCAAAATAGCAGCAACTGAAGGGAGGGGGAGAGATTATTATACCAATTTTAGATGTTATAAAGGAAGGGAAATTGTAGGAGAAATCAGAGTCTGATTGTCTACTGCCTCCTACCTTGTGCAATCATTTACATCCGTGAAAAGTGAATGAAAAGGGGGTATAAAAATCTACCCCCACATTTTAAAATGGCCTGGGGGTGCTTAAACTACAGCTTATTTGGCAGCTTTAAAGTGCCCTTGCAGCCATTATAAAACATGGGGGGAGGGGTACTTAATACACATGACGGTGAGCCATGTTGCAGCATTCTAATTAGAATGCAGAGCAGACTTGATTAATTTTACACCTTCAAGTCAGCCAGCCTTGATAATTTACACCCCAGAGTACTCAAGGAGCTGGCCTGCATCATAGCCCAGGCTCTGGCATGGATCTTCGAGAGCTCCTGGTGCTCTGGTGAAGTGCCTGACGATTGGAAGAAGGCCAATGTGGTGCCTATCTTCAAGAAAGGGAGGAGAGTGGATCTGGCAAACTACAGGTCCATCAGCCTGACCTCTATCCCAGGGAAGGTCTTAAAAAAAATCATCAAGGAGGTCATCCTTAATGGACTGGCCAATGGCAACATCCTGAGGGTTAGCCAGCATGGGTTTGTTGCAGGTAGATCTTGCTTGACCAATCCCATTTCCTTTTACAACCAGGTGACCTATCACCTGGACAAGGGAGAGGAGATTGATGTCATATATCTTGACTTTTAAAAAGCCTTTGATCTGGTTTCCCATGACCACCTCTTGGCAAAACTGGCTAATTGCGGCCTCGGGTCCACCACGATCCGCTGGCTGGGGAACTGGCTCCGTGGTCGGACCCAGAGGGTGGTGGTTGACAGAAGTCAATAGTCGTGGTGCCCTGTGACCAGTGGGGTCCCCCAAGGCTCTGTCCTTGGACCCATATTGTTCAACGTCTTCGTTAATGATGTGGACGCTGGAGTCAGAAGTGGACTGGCCAAGTTTGCTGATGATACCAAACTTTGTGGTAAAGCATCCACACGTGAGGACAGGGGGGTAATTCAGGCTGACCTCGACAGGCTCAGGAAATGGGCAGACGAGAACCTGATGATGTTTAACACTGAAAAATGCAAGGTTCTCCACCTTGGGAGGAAAAACCTGCAGCATCCTTATAGGCTTGGCAGTGTTATGCTGGCTAGCACTATGGACGAGAGTGACTTGGGGGTCAGGACTGACCACAAGATGAACATGAGCCTGCAATGCGATGTTGCAGCCAGTAAAGTGAGCAAAACACTGGCTTGCATCCATAGATGCTTCTCAAGCAAATCCCGCGATGTCATTCTCCTGTTGTACTCAGCCTTGGTAAGGCCACAGCTGGAGTACTGTGTCCAGTTTTGGGCTCCACAATTCAAAAAGGATGTGGAGAAGCTTGAGAGAGTCCAGAGGAGAGCCACGTGCATGATCAGGGGTCAGGAAAACAGACCTTATGACGAGAGGCTGAGAGCCATGGGGCTCTTTAGCCTGGAAAAGCACAGGCTCAGGGTGACCTGAGGGCCACCTATAAGTTTATCAGGGATGACCACCAGGGCCTGGGGGAATGTTTGTTCACCAGAGCACCCCATTACAAGGTTGAACGGTTATAAACTCCTGTCAAACCGTTTCAGGTTGGACATAAGGAAGAACTTCTCTACTGTCCAAGCCCCCAAGGTCTGGAATGGTCTGCTGCTGGAGGTGTTTCAAGCACCTACACTGAATGTATTCAAGAGAAACCTGAATGTTTTTCTTGCTGGGATCCTATGACCCCTGCTGACTTTCTGCCCCTGGGGAAGGGGCTGGACGTGATGATCTTCCGAGGTCCCTTCCAGCCCTAATGTCTATGACATCTATGAAATCTATGAGCCTGCTCTGACATGTTCTAATTAGAACAGAAACCAGCATGTCTACAGGTAGCCAAAATGACCAATTCCAATGTAAGAAGTATTTTAGACTCTTACAGACCTACACCTACACATACATGGAGGAAACATGACAGACTTCAAAAGGGAAATGTCAAGAGGGTAACATAAAGAGGGTGAATTAATTACAAACAAGAGTTCAGAAACTATGGGAATGACAGAGTTTCTCTGTCCAGTAAAGCAAATCAAATTGTCAATAGAAAGACAGGTTATCCACATAACTAATATTACAGGAAGTTACCTCTGAACTCTGAAGAGAGCTGCAATAGCTTTGACTTTAATGGGGCATCTAACATGAATGAAGATTCCAAGGAGTTTAGAAACTGGATGGGGACACAGGAAAATGCTTGCTGTTAAATGGGAGATGAGTCAGCAGCTATAGTATACACTCTTCAGGAGCCCTAGCACAGATTCTGTCTGACCATTTCTTATTGCAACATTTTTCATTTCCACACTTCTGAGACAAAGTACTAGCTTAGGGATAGAAAAAAGGAAGCTTACTTTCCCCCACCTTAGGTGGCTGCCATGAGTGTCTCAGACTCTCAGCACTAGTTAAGACAGGACCGAGGTGGTCCCACTCTAGGCACACAGAGTGCCTTACCACCTTTGTTGGGGAGCACCCTCCTGCAGATGCAGTTTCATCTCCTGGCCTTTAACTGTCTCATCTCTTGAGCAAAAGCTTCCCTGACATGGGTACGCTAACCCAGAAAAACATGTGACATAGTGAAAAGTGTTGCAGCCAAGCACAGCCCGCCTTTTCCATCCAGAAGAGGGAGGGCTGTGTTTAGACTGTCGTGTGCTGTACCGTGACTGGCTCTGCCCCTTTCTGCTGCAGTTTCCCTGAAGCATGTCACTGAGAGGGTTTCTTACCTTGCCTCCCTTGTACGCTTCTGTGTCTAATCCTAACTGATGAACCAAACACCAAAAAACACAGGGAGGAAAAGGCTTTTGCTGCATCATGAAGATGCTCCACTTGCAAGAGATGTTAAACATTTAATAGAAATGTGGTTATTGAGACATAACGTGTAGCTTGGCCTGTTTCCTGCCTTAGCCCGCTGTGACTAACCACAAAGGCAACAAGTGCTCTAACAGACTAAATAGGGACAGAGACAGGAAGGACTCAGGGGCCGCGTCTACATGAGATGTTGATTGCGCAGTTGTTACTGTGCAGTTATTTAGTTCTTACGTACACAAGTACTAAATGATTGTGCAGCAACCGGAGTTACTGCACAGTAGTGTCCCTGAACAGCTTTTTGGTGATACTGACTGCACGGTAGCTCATTACTACTGCGGAGTAGTGTCTCGTCCCATTTCATACCATGTGATGCTACTGCGCAGTCAGCAGCTCATGTAGATGCAGGCAGTGAAATCAGGTTCTGAAAGAGAAACAAACGCCAAAATGCTCCAAGCCCCAGTTCTGGTTTTCACAGAAGTTGTCTCTAGCTCCCTGCTCCTCTTACATCAAACTCTAGCTGCTCTTTTTCTGAGCTAATGCTAGTAGGCATGCATGCCATTTTAAACAAGAAGGAACAATCAGGTATAATACAGTGTTACAACAGAATAAATAAATCCCGTCATATTATGTTACAGGTTTTTCACTGCTTTTTGAACCTTTGCTGCTAAAATACTTCTTTAAGAGAAACCCCCCCACCTATAGCTGCACATGACAGCAAAATCTCTCATCAGCTTTTGCTTGTTGCTGCTTACGGTAAATGAATAAAATACACATTTAATCGGGTTTTATCTATCAGTTATTACAACAGAGAAGTCTCAATAGATACCATCTTTGACCAGGAATTTTCACTGATACAGAGTCTGAATATATTCTAAATTTAACTTGCGTTATTTGCTTACGTACGTAATCATAGCAAGAAATCCCTTCCTTCAGAAATCTCAGTCTAGCAGTTGCTAGGGCACAACACAGTCTCAAAAACTGACTCCAACCAGAGACCAAGACTCAGGATCTGGTCAGTGCCTTGCATAGCCAAATATACTGAGAACAACATGACATCTTCCCCAGACTGAACATTTGCTCTTAATTTGCGTTTAGGAAGCTATACCTCACAGTGCCACCTGGTGACATTTTACTGCAACAACAATTGATGTATCTCAATCCTGAGGGTGTGGACACAGGAACACTAGCAGCCTTTTCAAAAGGGGAATGTCTCAAAGGAGCAGCAACTGCTATCTTCTAACTGTTATGTGCAAAGAAGCTGAGAGCAATCCAAATGTAGCAAAACTGGCTCCAGCGTTAATGCTCTGTCATCCAAGGTCAGAGTTGGAGTGGTTTTGCTGCATTTGAATTGTTCTCTGTTTACTCACACAGAACAGTTAGAAGGTGCAAACTGCTGCCCTTTTAAAACAGTTTCCCTTGTGATAGGGCTCCAAGTGTTGGTGTGTCCATACCCTACATATCCAATTTATCAGGAATGGTAGACCAGCAATTCTCAACCAGGGTGCCAGGGCACTGTAGGGTGCCTTGAAATCCTCTCAAGGGTGCCACTCAGTGTTAGCACTGTTAGGTGGTAAACATGATTCACAGGATAAGTCCAGAGATTTCAAATAGGAACTCACAGGCTGCATCCCCATAAGCTGGGGTGTGCGGTTCCCATGGGGAAAAAAGCAGCAGCACAAATCTGTGGGGTAGGAGAGGCTGGGGCCAGTACCTGGGCTGGCCCAAGCAGCGTTACCTGGAGTACTGGGGGTCTTCTGGGACTGCAGCAGCAGTGATCTGGGTGCACAGCGCCTGGCCGGCAGCTTGAGCATGACTTTGGCTACCCAGGCCCAGTTACGGGCAGCACATGCTGCCCCTATGTATGCCATCCTGCTTTTTTCTGGTGTGGATTTTTTTCCCAAAACCCCCACTGTGCTGCAAATTAGCAGTGCAGCGAACCCCTGAATGTGTGGCACATGTGGTTTGCAGCACTGCAGATGGGTTTGTGGTGCCACAAACTGCAAATGAGTGCTTGTCTGGATGCACCCATAGTGCTCAATCCATTCTGACTCGTGTTCTTTCTGAGTGCTTTGCATCAGAAAAACCCATCTGCAGGTCTATGAGGAAATACAAGACAAAAAATCTTGTGGGAATGGAGAAACTGGTTCCAAAAAGAAACAATCACTATCTTCTTGGAAAGACTAAAGTATGTATGGGACTTGATCTCCTTCTAGACAAAAGACCTATTTCAGACCCCATACAGTATATCTTCCCACTGTTTTTTATTTCCCTTGACCAGCCAGGGGTGGAGTCACCTGTGAGAAGGACAGAAACAGATTATGGGAAATGATGCCAAGGTAAGAGAAGGGCATGAGGAAATACCATTATTACCTAGTAAAGGAGCTAGCCTTATAAGCAGAGTCTATCAGTGGTTGACAGATATCAGACCTGATCCCAGGTTAGAGGACTATCATGTTCCCAGTGCCCTTGGGAAGGGGCATTAGCATGTGTGTGTGTGTATGCATGTGTGCCCACCATAGAGACGTCCCACAATAATGCACAATTATTCTCAGCCCACACATTGTCATGGATATCTTTGGGTTTCTAATAACTCATTTTCCTGTCAGTCATAGGGTCCTTTTTGGATCCTGCTTTCTAGAAGTACATGGAGCTCAGTTCTCAATCTACGGTAAAATGTCATCATTCTTGTGCCTCTCCATACGGCACTGGCTCAGGAGTGGAAGCAGTAGGGAGAGTGCTGTCGTTTGCGGTTGCGGTGTCCCAAGGTAGAAACCTGCCTGTCCAGTCTGCTTGGCTTTGCCCTTCAAGTCAACAAGTGGAGGAGGAGGCTGGAGTGTAGGCGGCTGGAACAGTACATGAAAGGGCGTTTGTCTTTTTAAAGTGTTTGGCGAAAGAGCACTTTTCACACACTGTCACAAATTGCACGTGGGCTTGGTGAGCAGACCCGAATTGCTTTTGTGGGAGCAAGCCCAGGAAATGCCCAATTGTGTTTAAAGATGGTTATCTTCTAAATACAATGGATAGGTATGACAAGCAATGTGTTCAGCCATGAAACTCTCTAAATAATAAACACGCTAGAATTTGTATCACTTTGCTTCAAAAACAAAAGCAAGAGAAGATGGCAGAAATGTTCCAGAAGGGGGAACATGCTTGGGATTTTAGAAGTAACAACAAAGTCTGTACTTATACTGGTGACAGACTGTAAATAAGAATGGCTTATACAAGTTTCTGTGTGGTTCTTTGTTTGACAGCTCTGTAGGGGATGAGGGGGCTAACAGGGCTTAGAGCCAATGATGGCAATGATGCTGAGGCAGGCATAGAAAACCCTATGAGTCAGCAAGCAGGCAAAAAGACCAAATGGTTGTTACGAGGGAATTCCTAAAAGGACAGGCCGTCAATGCTCAGAGTTCAGAAAGAAAGCAACACAGTGCCAATGAAAAGGGGTTTGGATCAGGAAATACAATCTGCAGAGAAATCACAAGCCAGGGAAATTAACTACCAATGGAGCAGTGTTAGCTGTTCTGTGGAAGGTCCCTGGAAAGTTTCCAGTCTCATCCCCTGTTTTTACTAGTTCAGTAATTTTGGAAAAATTCAGCTTTAGGGTTCAGATTTTCCAGTTTTGATTTCTTCCTAAAAATGAGCATTTTTTTGGACATCTGAGTAAAATGTGGTGCTCCTGCTTTCCTTCATATGGCAAATGGTAAAACACCTTATCCTATCAGAAAGCAAACATGATGACAAGCTCATTTTTAAAAGCCCATTCCCCTGAAGCAGCTGGGAGTAGAAAGCTGATTTTTGGAAGAGGAAGCAGTACTGAGAGGTAAAGTGCCACTCCAGGTTTCCCTGAAAATTAGCTTTGATCCAACCTCACTCAGAACGGGGGTGTAAATAGTACACTGCCCACCCACTTTGCATTTCTCTCAGGAAAGCCCAATTCCTTGTTGCTCTGCCCCTTGCGTAGTCATGCACACTTGTGCTTGGTGAGACTAAAGTGCCCTAGTTTGTTCTGGAAGGAACTGACTTCATACTTGCTTTCCCTATGTGTAGTAATGATAACTAACACAAGGAGAAGGAAGTGAAGGCTTGGTCCCACAGGACATGACCCTACAAAGAAATATATACTTGGATGTCTGCAGGACAAGGGGCTTATACGCACATTGTGCTTAACAATCAGGAAACAACAGCGTTAAATTTCACACACACAAACTTCAGCTTGTCCCCTTCTGCATAGACAAGCTAATGCAGCCTTTTATTACAGCTACTCCTCACTTAGCATCATAGTTATGCTCTTGAAAAATGTGACTTTAAGTGAAACAATGTTAAGCGAATCCAATTACGTCACCTTAGTTACCTACTAGCAGGTGGCATCCAAGCTACATTATAACCAAACATTGTGTGACTTTAAATGAGTATGTTCTCTAATAGATCAGCGATGTATAACAAAACAACGTTAACCAGGATGACATTAAGTGAGGAATACTTGTGCAGTCACATAATACTTCTTAAATAATACATGATCATCACACTTCTTTTCCACAGCCTTGTACTTGCTAGCATCATGCACTTAACATGCACTCTGTATCATATATCTGAAATCCTTCAGTACTCCTTATTTGCATGGCTTGAGATAAAGCATCTTGAGACTAACACACAAAGTAATATTAGACTCAAAATCTGAGTCTTTGGATGCAGAAATATTTGTTTGTTGAGGGGGATGGCTCTGCTTTACATGGCTTTTCTAGTTCACTTTTAAATTATTTTGTTCTTTTGTCACGTTCCTGTTTTATAAATTATTTCTGTGAGCCACCCTGAGCCTTTGTTGGGAAGCGCAGCATATAAATCAAATAAATAATACTAATTCTAATACTAATTCATTACAGTCATTTCCCTTCCTTCTTAAGCCACCAAACAATGCAGTTAAGTTAGCTTCAGAGGTAACTGCCTCATCCCCTGATCTGCATCTAAGAAAGGCTGGTTTCCATTGCTGAACACAACAGAAGTAGCTTTGTAGCTGCCTAAAATGCAGCCTTAGACAAGGCGGCCAAGTTCATTTTTATTTGCATGTGAACGTAACATTTCCAGAAGGCTTTGGGTCAGCCCACTGATTTATTTTTCATGTAACAATAAGTTCACCAAGCAAATGCATCTCTGTGCTAATTGGGGAAGTGGTCAGTCTGTATGAGCCTCCCTGTTCTGCCAGTGCAGCTTAATGTCATTACTGCCATGGGAATATCAGCCTAGGATTCAGGCAGCTCACTCCATGCTAATTAAACTTTCCTTCCCTGGTTGTCACAGCTGTCCATGCCCATTAAACTTCCATTCATTTAAGTAAGACAGCAGTTGATACATGCAAGCCAAAAACACTTCTTTTGAAGTGACAACCTGAATGCATCAAGCACATTTGGGTTAGAGAAAATGCTAACAAGAACTCAGTTACCCCTAACTCATGCCCCAAGTGTTTCATCAAGTTTAAAAGAACCCATCTTTTCTTTTCTTTTTTCCTCCAAATTTATATACACTACACTGGGCTCACTGCTGCAGCTCATTCCAGAGAGACTGAGAGCTTACCTACGAGGAGCAGTCAAACTTCCTCTTTCTGATTTGGCCTGCCACCTCTGCGGCAGGGAAGCCTGTTCACATAAAGGATGATGCAGAGTTTGGGATATAGAATCAGCTCTCCTATCTCAAGTATTGTGTTTTCAATCAAATGTACATGGGTTATGTCACTCATTGCAACTAATAGAAATTTTCTTCATCTTTCAGCTTTGAAGTAAGAGTTTTCAAATAAAAAAATGCTTGAAATTGGACTTACCTTGGCTTCCACCAACAAGCACAGCTTCACAAATGGGATACCAACAAATCAAAGATATTAGAGTACATGATACAACTTCACTGTAGTGTGGGACCATTCCCTCTAATGCGCATTTGTGTTTTCTACAGTCCACTTTCAAATGCCTCAGGGATAGGGCTTTCATAAGTTCTAGTCAAGCAGGGGAGTCCAAAGGTGGTTGAATGATGCCAGCCCCATCAGTCCCTTGAGTGCCTCTAGAAGCTGGTGTGCCTTCATCATACTATCCCACTGGGCCAACTAAGCTTGGGTGGGCTTTGGAACTTGAACTTTTCCTATTGTGTCCATGATTAATAGCTCAGGATGTAGAGCCCCTTTCCTCAGTGCAGTTTGCCCCTCTTCCCAGATTTCATCAGTTCTGTTTCTAAATGGGACTAATTTGATACTGATTCAAGTACAGGGTCCACAGGGCAATTGCCACCCTGTATCCTTTTCTTTAATTATTCCCATGAAATGAGATTATTACTATTACTGTCATGGGCCTGATTAATAGTGAGTTTCCTTAGGGATGTGGAAAGATGACAGGTCTGATGTGTTTTATTGTTTTAAATATTTACCTGCTTCAAAAAGGCTCAATCCAGGTTTCCACAAGTCTGTTTCCAATGCTTTCACACACAAAAGAGAAGAAAAATGATTACTTCCAAGGAGAAAAAGATTTAAAGTTACAAAGCACCGTGCACAAGTTAGAGAAGTAAATGAGTCAGGAAACCTGAGAGAAAGTAGTCAGATTTTTTGTATCAGTAAAACTAGAAACCTTTATGAATACACTTCCACCCCTATTTAGTAGCTACATGTCATCTCTGCTTCTATGTAAGAAATCTTTATCTTGACATTAAATGAGCCTCTTTAGATCAGTTCTGTCCTGCCCATTTTCTTTAACACTGGAACAAGGCTGGGCTGGGCTGTGCCAAAAAATCTTTCAGAGAACCCCCTAGTATGCACTGACTCCTGCATTGATCTCATGGGGCAGTTGTGAGTGGGGATGATAGTGGAAATTCCTTTGTTAGTGAAGGAGGGAATGAAGCAGCTATCAGACTAATAACTGGTTATTAAAGGCTACCCTTCCCAGACCAAAGGAATTAGGTAACTTCTGCCCACCATCCTTTATGTATGAATGTTAACAAACACCAAAATCTGTAGCTCTGAAGTCTAAGCATTCAGAGTCTCCAAGGCAGCCACCTTTATGAGAGCACTGATTTTGCCATTGAGCTTGGCATCTTTATGAGGGCCACTCACTTCATTTTGCACATGGGAGGATCCAGTTGCAGAAGTGAGATGACTAAAAGGCAATGTGTGGCACTGGTTTGCTGGAGTGAGAACCTCAGTGGCCTCCTAACCCTGGCACAGCTCTTCAAGCCCTCATGGCCTCATTGGGTTGGCCACAAACCACGGGAGACGGTCTTTGTTGTATAAAGCTGAGGATGCAAAGGATATAAAAGCAGGCAAAAGGCTGCTATAACAGGGCTGGATATAACAAGGAAGCAGGGGAGGCTGGTTTTGTTGCACTGTGTTTTTAATTTGGTGGCACAGATAGGGTGAGATGGAGTGGCGGGAATGGGGGAGTGAGCAAGAGGGAAGGAAATAGAAAAAGAAGAACAGTCAGAGGTTTTTTTTCTGCCTTGGCCCCCTCAGCTACTTGAGTGTTGTGCAGGTATCACAACAAAGGCAAGTCTTGGTGCATGTGAGTGGATGGTGAATACGGATTTGTGGATAGTTCAGTCCCGTAGTGTTTGGTCCTTGGACCTGTACTCTTCAATATCTTCATCAGTGACTTGGATGTGGGTGTGAAGTGTAGTCTGTCCAAGTTTGTGGATGATACTAAATTGTGGGGTGAAGTGCACACTTTAGAAGGTAGGGAACAATTGCAGGCAGACCTGGACAGGTTGGAAAAGTGGGCAGTACACAGTAGGATGCAGTACAACAAGGACAAGTGCAGAGTGCTGCACCTAGGGTGCAAAATATCCAGCACACCTACTGGCTGGGCAGTCACCCTCTCAGCAGCACGGAAGGGGAAAGAGGTCTCGGAGTCATAGTGGACTCCAAGATGAACATGAGTCGTCAGTGTGATGAAATCATCAGCAAAACTAACCGCACTTTATCATACATCAGCAGATGCACGACAGAGAGATCGAAGGAGGTAATACTTCCCCTCTATGCAGCATTGGTCAGACCACAGTTGGTGTACTGCATTCAGTTTTGGGTGCCATATTTCAAGGAGGTTGTTGATAGACTCGACAGGGTCCAGAGGAGGGCCACTTATATGGTTAGGCGCTTACAGGACAAGCCCTATGAGGAGAGATGGAGGGACCCAGACCGCTTCAGCCTCTGCAAGAGAAGGCTGAGAGGTAATTTTGTGGCTGCCTGCAAATTCATTAGGGGGAATGCGGCAAAGGATTGGAGATGCTCTGTTCACCAGGACGCCCCTTGGGGTAACAAGGAACAATGGTCACAAACTGACAGAGAGCAGATTTAGGCTAGATATCAGGAAAAACTTCTTCACGGTAAGGATGGCCAACATTTGGAATGGGCTTCCAAGGGAGGTGGTGCTCTCCCCTACCTTGGGGGTCTTTAAGAGAAGGCTGGATAGGCACCTAGCTGGGGTCATCTTTCCTGTCTAGACAGGGGGTCGGACTTGATGATCTGTTGAGGTCCCTTCTGACCCTAGCATCTGTGAATCTATGATTTAGACTGTAAAAGGATTGAAAGGGATGACTGACATCTTAAGCAACAGATGGTGAAATGGGCTGCAGTCATTTTTTGTTGTTGTTGAACATTAATTATTGGAGTGCTAAACTTAACTTTCATTGCTCCTAAAACCAATGGCTTCAAATGAAACAAACTTGGATGTGGAAGATCCATAACCATAAGCTTCACATTGGAGGCAACAGAATATTTATGGAGTTTATATAATTAAAAGGTAAGATAAAATTGCAGCATGCGATAGGACACATGCTTCATATGCATACCTCACAATCATCAGGTGACACCAGCTGAAGTAAAGATGTCAGTACAAGGGCATGTACCTGTCTCTCAGACAAAAAACCTAGTTTCCATAACCACTTTATATTTGTGTTCAACCCATGAATTTATGTATGAATTGAGCACTGGAGCTCCTTGAAATTTCCCTGGAATATTTAATCTCAAGAATGAAAAATGGATTCTCTTCCACCTATGACTTAAATGATTATGACATGGAAAAGACCAACCAACTATGTTTTGGTCAGGTGCACTGGTGAGGTTTCTTTGGACGCATGCTTTTTAAGAGCTACTTCTGCTCATTCTGGTCAGATGACAGCTAACTACATAAAAGTGCCTCAGGTCATTCCAAATGTATACTGAGATTTGCATACTGCTCTGTTAGGCAATCTCATAATTGTTTACAGCCTTTAACATTTTTCTGCCAATGAGCAAACCCTGCCTTTTCCTTCTAAACAAACAAACAAACAAATGACAAATGACAAAATTTGAGCTGGCCAATTGTAAATGGGTTAGTCTAGTAACTGAGAGTATTCAGCTCTCAGGGAGAACAGTATGGTGACAATAAACAGTCCTATTCTTTGGGATTATTACCAGACAGCCGATAAGGAAAGTTCTGTGCCAAATTTACAATGCAGTGATATATTAGCATTCTAGAAAGCAGCCAGGATTTTTCACACAATGACAGATCAAGGTGGCGTGAATCCTAAACCTGTTGACCTTTGGAACCAAGTAAGACTATAGTTTTTGAGTCCTGAACAGTTTTCAAACTATTTTTGCAGGGGAAATCCCTGGGAGTGTGAAGACTGTCAAGAGGGGTTTGATCCTTGTCAGGGGAAATGCAATTCCTCCAGGAGCATAGGACAATGCTTGGAGGAAAATGAATTTTTCAGAGTGTATATTGTTAAGTGACTGCTCCCCCCATTGCATCTGCCTCAGACCAATGACCAAAAGCTCCTTGAGAACCCGGCCAAGACTGTAGAACTGGCCCTTGCTTCACAAGAAACATGCAGTCAAGATAAACAAAACGCTATTCCAAGAAAGCACAGGGTTGTTCAGTGATTTCTCTTTGATCATGTGGTGAAGTTGGCTAGAAGTGACATCTTTGACCTGCCAAAAATTAGTGCTAAAGATGAAGATGAGGATGGCAAAAGTCACTCTGAGCCCAATATTTTTGCCTGCGATTAGAAAAACAGAATCATTCATGGTGTGGGACTTCTGCTGTATGATTGCCTTGAGGAAACATTAGGATGTTTAAACAAAAATATTAGCAGAATTAAAATACTGACTACTGACTTCAGTTTAAGCAAATTTCAGCATCCTGCCCACTGCTCTTTAGGAACATTTTGTCACAGATTAAAAACTACTTTGACCTCCTTTAGTCTACAGCCAGGCTCCTTTCCTTTTCTAAGTCCATCTCCAGGTAGATGTGCTTTCTTGAGCTATCCCTCATCTGCCTTCGAGATCGGAAGCTCTCCTGCCCTAACATGACAGGCAGACAGGTACAGAGACAGGTTGGTGCCCATGGTTCTGCTCACATCACTTGCACCACAAATGGACACTGAGTTTGGGAAGAACCAAGAAAGAATTAAAAAAAATGGTGAGCAGAGAAATAAAAGGTTAAAAGTTTTTTGGATGGAGAGAATGAATAAGTATGACAGACAGTGTCAAAGAGACAGGAGGCTGAAGGCTAAAGAAGAGGAAATGGAGGAGCAAGGGGAGTAGCAGTGAAGTAAAAAGGAAAAATAGCTGCCATCTTAGATATGCTCTAGCTCAACGGTAAGACCTAGGCATTATCCAGAATTGGTTTGGTGAGGTTCTTTGACCTGAATTAGGCAAGAGGTCAGATTAGGTCACCCAAATGGCCTCTTCTATCCTTTAAATCTACAAACCTTCTCTCTCCTTTGCCATAAAACCCACCAGTGTGCACCTCCCTCCCCTCATTAAAACCCTGTCCTCAGACTAATGACATAGGTCCCATCTCTCTTGATCAATAGTGTACCTAGGGCAGGACAAGGGAATCACCAGTGCTGGGTGCCAAAGTACAGGGGATGCTGGTATGGCCCCTGTGCCTCCAGGAGTCTTTTCCACGGCAGAGATAGCCACAGGAAGATAGGCAAGGGCATCCCCATGCTATATCTGTGGAGGACGAGTGAGAGAAGCAAGGGGAATGTGGGTCCCCCGACATGGGGGAGTGTAATCCTGTGCCCAGAAGCATATCTGGGGCTGTAGCAGCTGCTACCTGAGATCAGAGAGCAGGGGCAGATAAGATTCCCTGCCTCTCCCCCTGGCCTCCTTCCTACTCTCAGTGTCCAGTGTATTCCACCCCCTCTCACCTCACCACCTCTGCCCCAGGTGCTGAAATATCTTGCTATGCCTCTGCTCTTGACTGAGTTATAACCAAACATCCAGGGCTTTCCAGATATGGAATATTCCAGGCATCATCAGAAAAGCAGTCCCAAGGGTTGGATTGCTTCCTGGACAGAATCACAGAATCCATGCACAGCTAAGAGGTAGGCAAAACCAAGGGAGATAATTATTCTTCAGTATCAGGAACAGCCTTTGAGGTTATAGACAGTTTGCAGAAGTTTCTAGTACCAACAGATACAGAAGAGGCTTTGGCTAGACCAGTGGAGGGTCAACCTTTTGACACAAATAAACCCTGTACTGGCCCAAGTGCTACCCCAGTCCCTTCCCCTGCCCAATCTGCTTCTTTGCTTTTGGCTTCCTGTCTTATTTGCTGCCTATTCTCACGCCCCCAGTCTGCTGCACGCCACTTGGGACACCCATGCTGCAGGCTCGCCACCCCTGAGCTAGCCAGTCTTGTTCTCTTTGACATTCATTTTGGAGAAATACAAAGGAAACTGTGGCCATTGCAGCCGAACTTCATTCCTACAATTGTAAACTAGAGCACAAGAGTTATTGATTCACACGTGGTCACTACTGTTCTGCTGACATGATGCTTTTGTGAGATGCGTGAGAAACGTTGCTCATGAAGTTACCCTGGATAGCAACATTTTAAATGGAAGAGAACGAATGGGTGGATGGCAAATTCTAAAAGTAATACTTGCCCAGATTGAGTGGGGGCCCAGCAGGTTTACGGAAGGCTGCAACAGGCTCTTGGCGCTGAAGACCTGTGTAATTTAACAAAAGGATTAACTTTAATTGATGAGTAGAGAAAAATGTAATTACATGGTACACAATGGCCCTGAAACCACTATTCTATGTGCTCTTTTAAAGACCAATGGAAAAGGTAGAGGAAAAAGCATAAATACAGAAGTCCATTTAAAGACAAAGGGACAAGTTAAGATGTAGTGGATGTGGGAGTTGTTCAGGGTAGTCAAAGGCACTTAAACAAGGCCTGCTGTTAGGATGCAGAATAGTTTCTACAAGATGGTGAACTCTCTTGACTCCTGGGAAGAGAAGGTAGTCAGTGCTTGTCAGGACCAGGCCTATGGGCCCAAGAATAAGAGGGAACTGAGGCCTGGTCCAGAACAAGCCTCTTAGCATTGCAAGTGTCACTGAGAACACTTATGGAATAGTTTACAGTGACAGAGAAGAGTTACAAGTTTATTTTCTTTTTTTGTGGCTTATCTTAAAATGTCCTAATTGAACATATTGCAGGGCAATAATCAATGTAACATTTGATAACAATGCAGGATGCTGGAAAAGTAGTAAGCATCTGTCTGTCTCTTGCAACAACGGAATTATGCCAAGTAAGACATTAGCTCTCTGAATGTAATCGTTCCTTGAAAATAACGTGAAGCTGGAGTGACCTCTCCAGGGTGCAAAGTCCTGGTAGTGTATATGGAGAATCTGGGCTGCCCACACACCAGTGTCCCCCTCTCAGTCTCGCTGGTTTAATCCGAGGGAAAGGTAGGTGGCAGTATGTTTGGAACCAGCCTGGCTGCAAGAGCTGCTAAAGCAAAGTCTGCTTCATGGTAGGGTAGACTGGGCTCTTTAACATGGTTGGCAACCAGTCTAGGACTGAAGCCCTGAGAGATGGACAAAGGGATGATCTCCTTTGCTCTGGAAGCTCCCTCTGGAAAAATACTTAGGAGATAAATCAACACTCATTAGATGTGTGCAGTATGTTAAGGTACAAAGGAATATTTGAACAATGACTGAAAGGTTTTACCTGTAGTGGCCCGAGGAACGTTTCTGTTACTTGCATAGGTGGAAGTGCCCCTGAGTGCTTTGAAAACATTTTACTGGTCAGTATAGAGAACTTCAATGTAAAGATTTGCATTATTTTATTTATTTAACATGATTATGTGTGTAGTAATTTAAGACATACCTTGATTCTGCCCTCTTCCTTGCACAGCCTGGATTTGCCCTAGGTAGGCATTAAAATGGAAAATGTAATTTATATTCTGCTTAGTTCAAGACTGTCACTTTCTTGGATTTTCATTTAATTTCCTTTTACAGCTCTCAGAGTTAATGACTGGTCTATGGAGTTTTTTCATACTGCAGTAGAGTATTTTCAGTCTAAGGCAGTGCTTCCCCAACTTTTCCTCAGCATGACCCTATTTCTGACCCCATTTCCTCAGCCTGGTCCCTTACTCCAAACCCACAGCCCCCTACAACCCCAGGTGCTCCTCACTCCCCACCCACAGCCCCCTGGTCCTGCCGGTGCCCCTCACTCCACACCCATGGCCCGCCTGAGTGCCCCAGGGCCAGGGCCAACAGCCCCCTGCCCCCCACTTCCCCACCCCAGTGCCCAAGTCCTGGCTGCCACTGGTGGGAGGCAGTGGCTGCTGCAGCCAGAGGGAAATGCAGAGCCTGGCTTCCCATCCCTGCCCTGTCCATACCTTGCAGGCAGCACTGCCAGAGCAAAGCCCTCGGGGAGGGAGCACACGGGCTGACTGCTGTAGGCTTGGGTCTCACCTCCCCACTGCCCTTCCCCCAGGGGCTCCACAGTCCAGTGGGCAGGACCCAGCATGGTGGGGAGGGAACGTGGTGAGTGGAAGCACTCCCTGCTCACCCGGCAGCAGCATGGGCACAATGTCATGCTGCCACCACTGCTGTGCTTCACCTTGGTGGCCATGGTGGTGCAGCGCTTCCTCCCACAATGGGTCCCACCAGCTGGGCCGCAGAGGTGGCTCCTGCCCGGAGCTGGTCCAGCCTGGCTGAAGCCCTACAGCCGACTGTGGGTGCAGAAATCTCAGGGGCACATTTATCATGACCCCATCCACTAATGTTGCGACCTCCTTTGGGGTCACCACCCACAGTTTGAGAATTGTTGGTCTAAGCCAAAGGGCAGCAGGTGGCCACAGATAAGTGGGGAACAACGAAATGACTGAGACAACAAACACCTTCCTGGGGAGAGCTGATTTCTGCCTGAAATAGCTTATTCAGAGCCCCCACAAGAGTTTAACAAGGAAAGGGCACTTTCCGAGTAGGGGATTGAACATGAAGTGTGACAGACCTCATGAACAAGAACACAGTTTTAATTATGTCCCTGGAAAAGGCCAGCTCCAAAGCCCACTGAAGTCAACAAAAATTGTTCAGTTGATGTCGACGGACTTTGGATCAAGCCCCAAGAGAAAGTTTGAACAACAGCCATAGATACCTTGCATGGAAAAAGCCTGAGAGATATGTTCCGAAAATCTGATTGCTCCATAAATTCTTAGTGTTTCAAAACCTAGGGAAGGCAAACAGCTCCAGCCCAAAACAAACGGGAACCGTCATGACCCACCTACCAGGGCTTATACATTCCCTGGCACAAATAGCTCCCTTTCCAGGTATCCCTAGGAACTCTCCAGAGAGCATGTGAGCTCCAGGAGACGGATAGATCCTGTTTAAGGAACTGACAAGCTTAACTGGCAAAATTGGCAGAGCTTTTAAACTCTGTCAGCATGTAACTTTGGCTCAAGGAGTGGCAAAGATCCGCAGTTACACCTAGCAAATCAGGCTGAGTTTTTGAGGGCTACAATACCCATTTCTGCAGCAGGGTCTCTACAAAACATTTGTGACGACTCTTTCCAATGTAGAGATTTTGTGCATGTGCCAAAGAGACTGAATGGAATTAACCCAGGGAGAGCTGAAGAACTCCCCCCGTGGCGGGGCTGCCACAATTGAACCCATGATGTTTACTTAACACTATTTATGAGGCCAATAGAAACACGGTAAAAGAGTCATTTGTCAAACAGAAAAAGCCCCCTATTAAATCAGTATCAAACGAAGTCTAACCCAGCAAACTGGCATCACCCTGCCCAACCCTCGCACCCCCTGCCTGGGATCAGACACAGCCTGGCCCTCTATCTTCCGTTCAACAACACTGGGCTTTCAGGCAGTTCAGTCCTGCGGTGCCTCCCGAAGGCATGTTACCAATGTCCCCATATTAGTTCTGTTAGCCTTCGTTAGCCAGGACAAACAGGGGGGTTTGAATCGTAGCTCCAGTGCCTACAAGGGTTGTCCTTGTTTTACATAAAAGACAGGCCCATGTGTCTGCAGCCCTGTGGTGAGTGGATGTGGGCGGGTGTTCATTAAACCTGAGCGCTGAACAAGTAGGCGACGCTTGTGACTGACCACGTGGAGGCTGCCGGTCGGTCAGAGCGAGTCCCAAGAAGAATGTCAAATGTGAACGTGGCGCAGAAGGACCTTTTAATTGTCCAAGTTAGAAAGATTTTGCTTTGGATCAGTGCCATGGCTGTAAACTGTAGAGAGCCCAGCAAAGCCCAGAGAGTGGAGCTGGGAGATGTCAGGAATGAATGTTAACTGTGCAACGAAAGCCCAGCTCTGTGAGGTTTCGATTAGACATGACCAGGCTGAACATGTCACTAGTGTGCTGCTCCCCAGGTCTGGAGTCAGTGAAATGCTTCCAAGCCAGGGAGCTGGGCAGGGCCTGCAGCTGGAACCAGATCCCAGCCTGTGGTTGGGAGCCAGGCCTGCAGCAAGGTGAAGATGCGGGGGCCAATGTAGCCAGACAGCCAAGCAACAGGGAGCTGTGACTGGGAGCAGGAAAGAGGCAGAAGCATACAAAGCAATGGAAGCTGGAGGGAGAAAGAGCATCCCTGTGAGAGTGTGAGGGGGGCTGGTATGCCTGAGCTGTGGCAGCTGTGCCAACAGGCAGTCTCTGGAGGGGCAAGTTGTTCATGTTAACTCAGGGAAGGAGCCAAGGTCCAAAAATAAACTCCAGGTGTTTCCCTCAGTGCCAGGCTGGAGACCTTCCCCACTCCTTCCTGCATATATTAGCATGAGTGTGAAGGTGCTGTTGGGCAGGCAGCAGAGCCTGTTCTTCTTGCTCTGTTCCGTATGGGAAGGCTTACACACGCGCGCGTGCAGTGGAATAGAGCACAATCAGTAAGCACAGGCTTACCGGAAAGTTTGGCATGCAGACATCCCACCTAATTTAGGAAGCTGCTTATAGGGCCTGCATTATTTTGATAATACCTAGAGACAGGGAAGTCCATTTGCTGAGCACAGTGCAGGCCCAGGCTGGGAGGCAGCCTCTTCCCTGAAAAGTTATAGTCAGATGAGACACAGGCAAAAATTTGAAAGGAGACAGGGAAGCGTAATGACTTGCCCAAGGACACATCGGAAGCTATTGGCAATGCCTTACCTATGTGACCATGCCCCCTCTTACTGGTACGATAGGCTGGTATTTGAAAAGGGTAAAAACCTAGTAGGTGCCTACAAGGACTTAAGTATCTAAGTGTGAGCCTGCTCTATCCTGCTTGAGTCCTGGAAAAACCGTTAGCATGTTTACTTTTATAATATGGCTATATCTTAGCCCTAAGACCAAGTCACAAAAATCAGTGAGGAGAATGGCCCCTTCCCCTTTTGCGTTAATGTTTTCTCAGCAACTCAAGTGCGATGGCACTGAAATGCCTGCCAGGTGGAAGAGGGGTTGGTTCCCAGCGTCATATTTAATATACAAATTTATACCCGGTTCCTCACCCAGCGGGTCTCATGAATTTCCCAAAAAAGGACTGTTCCACATATGTCAGTCTTTGAAATCAACCACAGATTATTTTAATGCTTTTCTGAAGAGCTTCAGCACTAGGAGGAGCAGGAATCTGTCTGGATGGCTCCTCCTAGGGTCTGTTGTGAAGTTGGGGCATTGATAAAAAAGAGCAGAGGGCATTTCCCCTACTCATGATATCTGACTTCACCATGTCCTGAAGGCATAAGAAAAAAGCAGTAGAAGCAATAATCTGGTCAGAAAATTGTTACTTATTTAGCAGGACCTGGATCCACTCTTTAGACTTGCTGCTACAAACATTTACAACTGTGGATAAAATCCCACTGGCATCATAAAAACTATGGGTAGCAGCGAGCACTGCAGCACTCCTCTAGAAAACCAAACATGCCAAGGGTCATATGCTTTACACAGAGAATCATGTATGGGGCCTGTCATGCCATAAATATATGAGAGATCAATCCTGCAGCCCATGAGGGTCCGCATCATTGTTTTTTGCTCCACTCCATATCATTATCTGGAGCAGTTTAACTTTAGATACAAAATTTGGGGGAATTTATTATGATTTATTTTTTTCTTTTAAACTCATGTTCTTTTGATGAAGAAGATGGTGAAAATAAATACAGAAGACCATAAGGAAAGAAGCGCAAATACAAGCATAGTCAGAGGTAACAAGGGGCCTTCTTTTTTTTTTTCCTTTGGGAGACTTTAGGCTATAAATCACTTTTTGATGTAAGTACTATAAAATCTTGCTAATGCCAGTGGCTAGAAATGGCAGAATATCTTTCCCAGTAGATGCAGCTGTAGCCGCAGCTATGCTACTTGGACTACACTGTTTCATGGGCATTCAGTCCTGATGTGCCTTTTGAAGACAAGCTCCCAAAGCCCACTGGTATTTGGATATGAAAAAATCTCATCAGCCAAGAAACAGGAGGGCATTTGATTCCTCCTGCTGTGTCTATATGAACCCTTTGCTTTTAAAAACCGGGTAAGTCAAACTGTGGTGTAAACCCGATCAACCTCAGAACCTCTAGTCTGAACCATAGGAGTGAGTAAAGAATGCATGTAGGACCGTGGCCTTTGAGAGCCAAGTCTGATGGTCCTGCATAAGAAATTGTTTAACATAAAGACTGTTTAAAATAAAAATTCTTGGCAATTGCTAGACTTTTCAAAAAGCAATTAAGCATTTAGGCTCTATATGGAATCCCTCATTAGATCAGGAAAATGATGTAGAAGGTCACATTTTGTGACTTACTGTACTGGACAACTTCCTAAAACTGATTTTAATGTTCTTGTTCCTATTCCTGTTGACATCTGTAAGAGCAGGACTAAGCTGCTTGTGGGTGCCCCATCACCCTCTGCACCGATGCATGATATACTGCAGACTACTTTGGTCTCTTACAGTCTTTCCTCAGGTCTGGCCTTTGCACTGGTAATGTCTCTCAAGAAATATAAAAATGCAACAAAAGGAGAGTGTAGCTGTGATTTTTCTTTTCTACATCTTACAATTGAAATTCAATCAGTAACCAAAAAAAAATCTTATGAATCAAATCCCATGATATATCACCCTTAGCAAAGAAGCCAATATGTCTTGGATTGGGTCCTGGATACAAGATCACAATTTCCATTGTTCTCAGTGACACTTATAGCTTGAATCTGAGAGCTGGACTGAGCTTGCTCTATTCAGAAAGGGTGAGAGAATGAGACAACTGTCCAAGACCCATATACTCAGTAGTGACCAGATTTCAGTGACCTGAAACTGAATTTGAAAATATTATTTGAAAATATTTGAAATTAGCATTTGAAAATATTCTTTTTTTTTTTACTCCCCAGCTGAGTAATTATACACTGTATGGGTAGCTGCTCCAAATATTTGTATTACAGCTTGTGGGTTTGAAAGGAAGCAGGTTTCTGGATCAAGATGAAGAAGAAACTTTGACCAGCCATGATGCTGTTGTCAACAACACAAATGCAAAGCCAGGAATAACACTATATTTTTACCAGATCCTGAGGCACAGTCTGAGGTTTTCAGAAGAGCATTGGCCTGACTCAAGTCAGCGTTTCAAAGCTCTCATCCCTCTTTGAGCATTTTTAAATAGCTATTCTGCTGTTTGACGAATAACATGTAAGAGCAGAATTTAAGTTTTAGTCTGAGGGCGGCAAAGTAGAGGAGATCAAACATGGTTTAAGTATCTCAGGAGTCTCAAACAGATGTAAGTGCTGCAAGACCTATCTTTTACCTATGCCAGAATTTGCATATACCCAGTGGCCATGTCTAGAACTTGCACATACCCAGAGATTTGCACATACCCAGAGAAGCTTACTGCACAAAAGCTCATCGCTACTGTGCAACAGCTCTGTGCAGTAGCGCTACTGTGCAGTAGCGTTGCTGGGCATGAACCCTGATGTAATGCTATTGCACAGTAATAATGAGCTGCTACGCAGTAAGAGTCGCTAGGCAACCATGCTGGGATGCTACTGCTCAGTAACTCCAGTTACTATGCAGTCATTTAGTACTTGGTTATACAAGTACTAAATGACTGAACAGTAACAATTGTGCAGCAGGCGGCTCATGCAGCTGCGGCCAGAGTGTCTTAGGGAAGATGCTTCCTTGGAGTGGAAGGTAGTCAACATCCTGAGAAATCAGCTCTATCTTTGCTTTTTTTGTGCAAATGCAGATTAAAATCCTTTGTTTTAGGTCCCCTTGTTCCATAACATTGCTCCTGGTTTGCAAAGGAATTGCTAAAGCTCTCTGTTAGAACCTGGGGCCGTGTCCAGACGAGCGTGGACATTTGGTTCCCTGGGGACAAGTAGCAGTGGTGCATTTGCACTGTGCTGGCCCAGCAGCCTTGCCTGGGGTGCTGGGGGCTGCAGCAGCCATGATCCTACCAGGCAAAGCCTGGCTGGCAGCTGCAGCACAGCTCCAGGAGGCCTGGCTCTGCTTTTCACTGGCATGTGCTACCTGTGTGTGCGCTGCTCCGTTAGTTTTTCCATGGGTTTTTTTTGACTCCTGGATATCTTGCAGTATGGAGAACACCTGACTGTGCAGCGTATGGTGCTGCATCCTGTTTGCAGTGCCACATACTGTACGGCCACACTTATCTGGATGCGCCTTGGGAGCAGCTTTGCCATTGGCTTCAGAGGGGCCAAGCTGACATTCCAGTTTTTAACAGTGTCACTGCACAGTTATTGATCTACCCTGTGCGTTATCCACTCCTCAAACTACAAGCACCATCACTGTACTTACTTGAAGCTGCAGCTGCCACAGATGAGTAAGCTGGGTGGACACTGCTAGAACCTAGGCAGAAACAAGAGAGTCTCTTCTTTGGAAACATATTTGACCAGAGGTGTCAAATGAATAGGAGGCCAGATCTAGACTCCAAAGCTTCACATGGGCTGGATCTGGACTGTGGGTCTTTTTGCAGGCTGGATGACCCACCTCTAGATTCAGCCTGCAAAGCTTCTTGCTGTGCTTTTTGGAGCTGGCACCAGCAGCCAAGGAATTAACAAGTGTTGCTGCTCAGTCCCGATCATAACAGCTGCTGGAGCTGTAGTATCCTTTTGGCCAGCACCCAGGGGTGAAAAAAGACTGATTTTAATTGCCAATGGCAATTGAAAAAACCTAAATTTGGTAGCTACCTTTACTCCCTGGATGCTGGCTATGCTGACACTGCAGCTGCAGTGGGTTAATGAGTGTAAACTTCTTGGTTTCCGGCAACCGTGGTGAAAGTGACCCACCTCTGTGGGCTATGTTTGACACTCATGTATTAAGTTATAGAAACAATATACATGCCCTTTGAATGAGGGGGAAGGAAAGGATCAGGAAAAACATGGCAAGCAAGTTCATAATTAGAGAACTATGAATATTTTCCTTTATAAGAGTCCAAATAGGACTGAGGGAAAAGTAATTACAAAAATACAAGTTATTGTGTAATTAATCAAATAAGTGATTTTCCAATCTTTTTGTTGAATTATCAAGCTTAGCTCTAACAGCTAGCCAAAATATTCAGAGGAATTTCTGTTGAATAATATATATTTGAAAATTATAACATTTGGTGGACTTTCTTTTCACTTTTTGTATAATGTAATTGGAAGTAAGAATAAGTTGTATTTAAGAAATTTCCAGAAATAGCCCATTTTACGTAAGTGATTATATATCAACTTGTTGATGAACCAAGATGAAAGTAGTTACTTTTACCTGTTATTAGCCCACATATAAAACACAAGGCACATCTACAGCGCATTAAGTTTAGTACCTCTAATATAAGGTACTAACTAAATGCAGAGTAGCTGGCACTACTACTCTGTAGCAACAGTGCATGGCCTTTTTGTGATGCTTAATGAACAGTAGACTAATTCTACTGTGCATTAGCATGACTTTTGCCGTGACATACTAATGTGCAGTAGAATTAATCTACTGAGCATTAAGCATCTTGTGTAGATGTGCCTACAGTCATACAGATGGTTAAGAAAAATATCTTCTCCAGGAGTTTTGTAACTTCTCAGAGGACAATATGAGCACTCTATCACACTAGTTTCATCTCAGCCTTTTGGCACAAAAATAAAATATTTTACCCAGTATTCATATTTCTATACTGACTTATTTAATAAATTGTGATGATCTTTTAAATAATGACCCAATAAAACATAGGACTTGTTCTTAAAATACTAGGAAGACTACAGGTTAACATGGCAAGAAAAAAGTTCTACATTTGTTCTACTTACCTATATCCCTGACCCGATGCACAGGAGGTCGTGGTTTGACAGCAGCAGTAGTAGTTGTTGTTCTGGTTGTCATGAGGGGTGCAGTTGGCTTTGGTGTTACATTGATGGGTTCTGTTGCTGTGGTAGTAGGTGCTGGTGTTGTGGTAGTAACTTGTGTAGTTAATGAAGGTATTGGAGTGGTCCGATAATCTTTGCGAAATGTTTCTCCTGTAAGTATTTCATAATGTGGTATGTGTAGCAATATGATACATGTGGCATACATAGAAACATCAAACTCAGTCCATTTGTTTCAAAAGCCAAATACATTTGCCCATTTGATTTATTTGGGCTCTCCCTCAACAAATAAGCATCATATCCATTAATGCCTTCACTGATATGTGGATATCCCACTTACATCTTGATGTGATGTGGTATTATACAATTCTCTGGAGAGCAGTGATCAAGAACTAATTTTCAGTTTTCATGACCTATTTTTTTCTCTTTCAATTTCTCCACTTTTGACAGGGAGACCTACAAACTTAATAGTTGCCTTAGAATCACAAAATTGCTGATATGGCCAATTGCAGATAATTTCTATTTCATGGCCATGCTCTCCCTGCAAAGTCTGGCAATTAGGGAATCCGTTTGAATGTAAATCATCTTGCTAGTGGTAATAAAAAATGATTATATGTGAATCATAGGCCAAAAATAAAAGGCATCAAACTACCACAGTACCACAATATTGTCAAGGGGTGGACAGCCTTTAGGAACAATGCTTCAGGTAATTATGGCAATGTCAGCACATCAACCACTGCTGTTTTGCTGAGGTGAGGTGGAGGATGGCACAATTTCATAAGTATCTGCATTATTCTAAAGTCGACTCATCTCAACCTGGTCATGCTTTCAAAAGTTTGGACATTCACAGTTGCAACAGGAGAGGAAGTGGAGGTGGAATGAGACCAGTTTTAACTTGCTGGCTGTCAAAGGTACTTCCTCAATATCATTGTGAAATGATGTTTTTATAGCTGTGCTTATCATTTATTTCATCAGCTTTAAAAATAAACCCTGAACCCTGTCATTTCAATCCATCTACAAAAAATGCCACACAATCACATCTCACGTTCCTTCCACACAGGTGTTCATTTCAACAAAATTCCATGTCCCCAGGGAGAGGCAGAGACATTTGGGGGATCAAAACAGCATTGTTTATCTTTAATTGGTTTATTCACGGCTATCTCTGCAGAACCTGCTGTTTTGTTGATGGTATGTTCTTATGGTGAAAAGCATAATCTATGACACTTTCTGATGGATTAATTGCTATCTGCTGCTGGCCAGTGAACAATTCCAATCTCAGGCAGTTTTACTAGGATAATACTGAAAGAGAGCTCTGAAGAAAAACCAGAACAGATTAGCTGAAAATTCAGTGTAATGGCTCCCTTTGAGCTGAACCTTGCCTTGCCAGAGGAATGTAGAGGGCGCAGTGGGCATGTCTACCAGCTACAATGCAGTGCTGTGTGGATAGATACCTGTGGTAGTTCAGGTACCAGACGCAGTACAGCTGCATTAGCACAGCACTTCATTGAGACTGAATGAGCTAGTCAAGTATCTCTACACAGCTCCTCCTTGTGCTGTATAGACATAGCCAGTAAGTCTTTCAATGTAATATTGTACCTCTGTGCTTCAGGGAAGGCATACTCTTGACATTTATCTACCCAGCTTGCAAGGATGAGAGAAATGCAGAGTTGATTGCCATTTTATAAACTCAAAATGTCCACAGAAGACTTGTACTGTGTGGAGAAACATGGCTCTCTCCCTTTACTCCAGGCCATGAGGGAGTGACAGAAAATACACCTGATCCTATAAGAGGGTATCAGTAATCATGGCTGCGTACTTAGCTCCAGAGCTTCTTATGGATATTATATCTGCCTCAGCCACAAAAACTCTGAGAGTTGTTGTATAGGCATGAACGCTCCTTGCCTGCCTCCCAGCTATGTAAGAAGTGTCTGAAAGCCACAACGTCAACCTTCAGATTTTGCTGTGCTTGCTGTCCTCAAAAGCTGTGGTGTTAGGATATCCTGGTATTTTTCCTCAAACTTGCATGCCCTTTGGTGTCTATGAGCTTATATGAGCAGCAGTAGTGCAGTCACTGGGAAAGTGAACCCAGAAGGGAAGCTCAGCAAAGGGTAGAGTATATGAGTACTATAGTGTTCAATCCAGTTTTGGTAACCAGCTGCAGGTTCTTTAGACTGAAAAGCTAGTCTGTCTAACGAAAACTGAATCCACTTGTTCTGGAAAGTAGACCCACTCCCTCTCTAAATTTCACTGAGGTTCCCAGGGCATACCTGGTTCAGATGACTTTTCTGATGTCTTAGAGGTGTCAATAGTCTTAGTAGATTTTATATCTTGCTCTGACTTTCTAGATTCTGAAACACAATAGAGCACATTATGAGAATGTAGTTTTAGGAGAAAACCATCTCAAGCCTTTCTCTTTTTACAGAGCATTAGTCACCATGGTACCTAGCTACAAATAAGGTAATATCTGCAGTCTGTGCTGTGCTTTGGAAAAGTATATTGAGACTTGCATCCAGGAAGTAATATGCGGTTAAGTTATGCTGTCCTGTACTCAAAACTTGATTTCACTGGGACTTTTTGAACCAATTCAAAAAATACAGAGTTTGACTAACACTGCAAAACTCCAATGTTTAACTGAAAACTATGCACTCTGCGAAGGATCACAAAACACAGAGGAGTTTTCTGATTCCTGATATGCAGTTATTAAACCCTGATCTTGTATGTCCTTGAATTTATAGATGGTTCTGTAGACCTTGGGACTATTCACAGGCTCAATGAAGTACTAGCAGGGTCCGGGTCTTGGAATACACCAGGAAATTAGGTAGGATTGGAATGCAGTATACCTGTTCCCAGTTGAAGTACAGCCATAACTTGTTAATGCCTGACAATAACAAATCACTTTGGGGCCACCTGCAGACTTCCATACTTAAGGCTAAATGAGAACCTGAGACTGTGGATTAGCAGAGCACTTAAGTATGTGCATAGCTTCCTTTGAGTAAAAGGATATTTGATATAGCTAAGGTTTGGGCCTTTAGTTTTCATTCGGTTCTTAGCTTTTCCAATAGGACTGACCTATTATAGAATGTACTCCAGGGTTAATAACAGAGGTGTAATGACATGACTGGGTACCTGCCACACACATGGGCAGCAGCAACTTCCAGTGGCCATTGCACAACTAACCCAATTGTGCAGCCGTGCAATGCATCAGCTGCTTTAAGAGCACAAAAGATATCAGGCAGTATGGTTCTACTGAGACTGGTGCCGGAATCACAGCTCTGGCAGCCAGCCAGGTGTGCAAGACAGGTGTTTTCACTAGAAAGGAGAAGGAGATACTCAAAGGACTCTCTCTAGCTATGTGGCTTAATTTTCCAGCTATGTAATGTGCTCATGTTGTAAATCAGATCTTTTCAGATAAGGAAGTCATAGCCTTCTATTATGAGATGGATCTTACACCCTTTACAGAGCTCTTGAGAACTCAATTACAAGACTCAACTGTGACTACCAAAAGGGCACCATTTCACTGGCAAGGAAGTCTGCTTGGAAGACTGTTTCAGAAGGTTAGAGCTTTGGTTCCTGTGAAATAGGACTGGGAGAAACAAACTGGAAGACTCTTCAAACATTGTGTCAGGTAAAGCAATTATTATCAGTGTCTTTGGTGACTTGGGGCTTTCATCTTAGAAGCCTAGTACATCCATTGCAAGTCTTAAATTTTTAGTTCAAGCTGATTAATACAAGACCAGTGCCAATAAAATGTTTATCAATGATTTACTGATGGATGAGGTCATCTCTGGTATTTTGTACATATAAGTGACATTTGAATGAGACTGCTGATTAACTGCATTTCTCTCTCCTGATAGATTGGGACACTAGTGGCATAAATTGCATTTTGAGTTACACTGTTCAGAGCCAATTGACACTGTAAAGCAGGGGCGGGCAATTTTTTCATGCGGAGGGATGCTTACTGAGTTTTGGCAAGCTGTTGAGGGCCTCGTGAGTAGCCTTGCCCCTTGACAGGTGCCCTGCCCCCTGGTCGCCATGTTGTGACCAGAAGTCCCACTCTCTAATCCTGACCTTTGCCACTAGAAGTTCCTCCCCTTGCCCCCGGAAGTACTCCTTTCAGGAAGGGGTTTTGCTATCTTAGGACGAGAAAAATACCAAATTATGTTTTAAAAAGCAAACATCTACAATATTAATTAATTTGATTTCAAAAAAATATTTTTGTCTTGATTTACATATGTTTGTGTAGTGCACATAGAGGTGATAGCATAATAGCTTAAAATAAAGTCTTACTTTTGTATATTGTGGAGGTGTGTAGGTATAGGTTTATGGGGAGCTGTGGGTATGTCGGGTGTGAGGGGTGGATAGGTGTGGGGGATGTGGGTGTTTGTGTGGATATGTTGGGGGTGGGGTTTGTGGGGGACCTGCGTGTATGGCAGTGTGATGGGGGGTGTGGGTTCATATGTATGCTGGGGTAGGCGGGTGGGACTCGACCTATGAACACACACACACACACTCCATCCCTTATTCCCTCATTGCACACACATACACATGCACTCACACACACACACCCTCCCACTCCTGGCACTGGGGTATGGGTGAGGGCCCCATCCTCCTGCAGTCTGGCCATGCAGCTGGGAGCTACATGTTGCAGAAGTGGCTGGCAGGTGGGCAGGAAAGTAGTGAAAGTGGCAGCGGGGTGGGGAGTGGGAGTGAGCAGGTGTGCAGAGTGCAGAGACAGCTGGGCAGGAGCATGGGGCTATGCTGGTGTCCTAGGACCAGAGCTGACTGGGCCCAGAGCAAGGTGGCAGGAGCACGGGGCATGGGCTGGCAGGGGTCTATGAAGCCAGGCCAGGCTGCTCCAACAAGAAGAGGGGAGAGCCAGTTCAGCTCCAGAGCCCCTGTTGTCCTGGGCCCTGCTTTGCTCTGGGCGCCACCAGCACTTACGCAGGCTCCATGTTCCTACCCAGCTATTGCTGCACTCCACGCACCCGTTTGCTCCCATGCTCACCCCACCTCTTGCCTGTGGCAGCTTTCACCACTTCCGTGTCCACCCACCAGCTGCTTCTGTACCATGTGGCTCCCAGCTGCATGGTTGGACTGTGGGACTCAGCAGGAGACAGCCTGGCCCGGCCCAACCACAAGGACTGAGATGATCCCCATAGCCCTCCCCTACTACCCTCCCCCCACTCTTACTTGAATTTCCCTACAGTGCAGGGATGCACGAATAGCCCCAGGGGCCCAGGCCAGAAGGCTCTGCTAGCAGAGGCTTCCAGATGTGGGTGGAGGTGGGGGGAGGGCTAGGGGGCAGGGCTGGGTCGGCCTGGTAGTTGGGTCCTGCTGGCTTCCCCTGGGTCCTACTGTTCCTGGCTCCTGTCATCTTTGACAGGCAGCCAGGAGAAGATGAATATTAATTTTCTAAATTTTCTAGGGGCCCCACAGGCCAGATAGAATGGCCTGGCAGGCCATATCCAGCCTACAGGGCAGATTTTGCCTACTCCTGCTGTAAAGTCTGACACTCCAACTGTGGTGGCAAATGGCCCAGTTGGCCAAGCTGACACACTGGGCATAGGAAGGGAAGTAATGGGAGGATTACTTTTTTTTTTTTTTACTTTTTCTAGGAGAAGCCAAAATGTTTAAGAGCATGGCCTCCCTTCTAGAAGTGTGGCTTGTGTTCATGCCTGTGATTTCTGTGTATCCATTCAAACTGCAGAAACAAGCCTGAATATTTATACCTGGACCTATTGCTAGAATCAGAGAAAAATTGGGCTCAGGATAGGATCATCCCTGACTAAGTAGTAGGGCCGTGCGAAGTTTCACTGGCTGTTTTGTTCTGAAACTGTTTCAACCAATTTCAAGGTTAAAACAGCAAAATCAAAATGAAAAAAAGGCTGTTGAAATAGCCTCAAAACAAAGGCTGATTGAAACGTTTCAACCATAGGCTGGGCATGGGAAGTCCACCTGGCCTGACTTCCCACCTTCAGTGCAAGATACAGCAGGTGGATGGAGGCAGCCCAGTGGGGCTGCTTCCTGGTGCCCCACACTTGATTGCACCAGGGGCAGGAGGCAACCCAGCGGGCCTGCTTCCCTGGACCCTGTGCTTGATCACACTGGGGGTGGGAGGCAAGCCAGTGGGGCTGCTTCCCCGCCCCCCGTGCTTGATCGCAACGGGGGTAGGAGGCAACTCAGGGTCTGCCTCCCACCCCCGGTGCAATCAAGTGCAGGGCACTGAGAAGCAGCTCTGCTGGGCTGCCTCCCGCCCCGGTGCGATCAAGCATAGGGGTCAGAGAAACAGCCCCACTGGGTTGCCTCCTGCCCTGGTGCTATCAAGTGCAGGGAAGAGGGTAGCAGACCCACAGGGCTCCCTCCCGTTCCCTGCACTATCAAGTGCGGGGGTCAGGGAAGCAGTCCAGCTGGGTGATGTAGCACTGGGGATGGAAAGTCAGCCCAGCTGGTCTGACTCCTGGTCCCCAGCAAAACTTGAAACAGTGGTGAAACAGCCTTTCTGTTTCAATGGAATGAAATGGAACAGCTGTTTCGACTTGAAATGAAATTCGAGATGAAACTCTGTTCCGTTGAACTGTCAAAACTCAAGACAAAATGGAACAGTGCCATTTCGCACAGCCCTACTAAGTAGTTTCAGACATGTATTGATATAATCTGCTCTTAAAGGCTTCCTAGGATGGATATTCCACAACCTCCCCAGGTAACCTGTTCCAGTGGTTTAATTTGCTGATTCAAATGTGCATGCAAGTCCACCACAAACTAAAATTACATGTTTTCAGTTATGCATTCTCAATAGATGTGTTTCATATATTTCAATGTAAATATATCATCCATATGCAGTAATTTGCAGCTGAGTAGAATACTTGCTTCAAGTTAATGCCAAGTGGTGATGCACCGTTCCAGACTCCAGAATATGAATTATACGATCAGCCAACATTATATGTATATAATGAACAAATATATGTGAGGGAATATCACTTCTAATTACTTGCCTGATTTAACAGTTGAGCTTTTTGAGGAAGAATATTCAAGAGTTGGTGGGTATGTCACACCTTTTCTTGGTTTGCCCTCTGAAAAAGAAGAGAATACATGTTATATATATATAAATGCACATACACACCTAATTCACAACAATATAGATTCAAAGCCTTGAAATGTAACATAGACAAATGGCATAAATAGCTACATTACTTTTAAAATAATACACACAGGAGAAGCTCTTGACCAAAGATTCCAAGTTTTCTGTTGGCAAAATTTCCAACAAACATAAAAGTACAGAATCAGGCTCTTAAACCCACCCCTATTCACTTTTTCTGGCATCTCCTTCTTTCCGTTCCTGTATCTCAGAACTGTTTTGCTAAACACACCAAGGCCTAAATCAGGAAAGCAAGTAAAATATTAATTCAAGAAACAAAAAATGATAGAAATAATATTAGAAAGGTAAAGTTGGGAAGGACTTTAAGAAGGGGAAGACAAAGGAGGAGGGAGCCTTGGACCGCTAAACCAAGCAGCACTTACAAGTACAGCCCAGCCTAGACCGACGAGCAGAACATATATACAGGTAAGCAACAGGGGCCAGGGCAATGCTGTGATTAAGGGGCCAGTGCACACATCCACAGGAGGCCTCAAATGCCTCTACACAAATGCTTGTAGTATGGGAAACAAGCAGGAAGAACTTACCCTCCTGTTAGCTGACACCAACCCAGACATAGTGGGGCTCACTGAAACGTGGTGGGACACAACGCATGACTGGGCAGTGAATATCAAGGGCTATAGCCTGTACAGAAGGGACAGGACAGGCAGGAAAGGTGGGGGTGTGGCGCTCCACATTAAGGAGGAATACACATCCTCACCAGGTAGCACAGAGTCAAAGGAGGGGCACACAGAAGTGCTCTGGGTTAGAATACAAGGCAGTCGAGGGGAAAGAGACTTAACGGTGGGGGTCTACTACAGACCTTCCAACCAAGGGGAAGAGCTAGACCAGGAATTCTTAAGTCAGTTCACAGAGGTAGTTAGGTCAAAGGATGTGGTCATCATGGGTGACCTGAACTTTCCAGACATCTGCTGGGAAGAGCAGTCAGCCAAGTCTGACCGCTCACGTAGGTT
>NW_017728943.1:84816082-84851625 GCF_001723895.1 Crocodylus porosus
TACTCTTTCCTGCCATGGCAGGGGGTCGGACTTGATGATCTGCTCAGGTCCCTTCTGACCCTACTAACTATGAAACTATGTAGCCCCACCCTCTGCAGAAAGGCAGGATTGGTTACTCCAGATCACCCCAGCATCTATTTTGAAAGATCTCCAGTAAAGGGAGATCCCACAGCCTTCCTAGGTAGCCTCTCAGTGCCAAACTATTCTTATAATTATAAATGTTCTCTGATGTGGAATTCCTCTTTAACCAGAAGACATTCTTCTCTAACCTCAGGTTCATGATTTACTATTGCTGATGACAGTCATTTACAATAATGACACAGAATCCCATGCTTGGGTACTGAGACATACAGTAGCTATATTTGGATTGAACATGGGGGGGTCCTTCCTTTGAAAACAGGTATAGTTCGCAGTTATGCTATCTACCACAAACTTTTCTAGTGCAAAACCAGATGGCGTTCCTATTGATGTGTGTGTGTGTGTGTGTGTGTGTGTGTGTGTGTGTGTGTGTGTGTGTGTATATATATATATTTTGCTTTGCAAATTCTTCATAGCCAGTAGCTTTGATACCTTCATGTTTCTATTCCAGGCTAGATTCAGAAAAGTTGGGATAAAACTATACAGAGGTAAATTACATCTCCTTCTGCCAGTCAACCTCATTGTGCCATAGATGGGACTTGCCAGTGAAGACATTACTGCTCAAGCTTTCACTTATAAAGATGCTCTGAAAGAAGAAACTACAGAGGAAAGGCACTGAATCAATAAGTTCTAGCACCAAGGCCACAGCCTCAGATCAGATGGAGCCAACACTTTTTGAGTTGCTCTATGAATCTATTCTCTCACACTGAAGTAGTGACATGTTTTTTTTTAACATCCGAAGGTCTCTACTGGCATTTCAGTTGAAATACTGAGGACTGAACCATGGGGCTCCAGACCAAAATGAATGAGAAGCTACAACTTATGCTGCATTTGGGGGTGGGGGTGGGGGTGGGTGATAACTGGTATCCTCTGTGGATGGGAAAAGGAGGGACTAGTCATACACTCAGCAGTAGCCTGGTTGAGTCTGAGCAAATCTGGCCTGCTTCATATAAGAAGGTTAACAACTGAGTTGGAAAAATACTGCCTTTGTTCCCCAGTTGCACCACCTTTGGCACCCCCGGGTCCTTTGTTTTATCTCCTTTAAAAGCCTGTTCTATTTTAACAGAGAAGATCAAGAGGTGAGGAAAGTAATTTGATAACATTTCACCCTCATTTCAAAACTAGGTCCAAGGCCTGCCCAGGTCTCAGTGCTGACCCACTGAACTAGCAGTCACAGAAACTGTTGCAATCACCAGCACACCATGGAGTGATTTAACTAGCATCATGTCCAGTTGCTTTCCTTTCCCAGCCCAGAAGCCTACTTACGCCTGGATTACTCGGGGGCAGTGTTTGGCATAAACTTGGAGGAAGGTTCAAACTCACACTGCTGATCCCATAGTAAGATATATCAGCCACTCTGCTGCTGCACCCTGACTCATGCAGGGTATATATATGTATGTATATGTGTGTGTGTGTGCATGTATAATACATATGTATGTACATGTATTAAATATGTGTGTATACACACATACGCACACATACACATGTATATATTATATAAATAACACATGATTATATATATATCTATATACATAACATGAACAAATATATATAAATATATAGAGGGCATATATAATGTATAACATACACGCATGTGCACACACACACATATAAAAATAACACATCTGCAAACACTCTATGTCCCAGGTGATAGCTAAAGGGAAGGGTGTCAGAAGGACACAGTGGGGTGCCTAACTCTGGGGCTGCCCGCTGCTGCCTACCTGCTGCTTTGCTTCACTCTGCTGACACTTCCTGGCAGTGGGTGCCTTGGAGCACAAGGCATTCTCAGAGTCAAGTTGTGTAGAGCAACAGTGGAGTTTGCTGCTGCCCTCCACTTTTCCCCATCAAATTCTGATTTCTTTGCTCTCTGGACAGGGGCTGGTGGCAAAAAAATAGGGTGACAGTTTTCCCTTGGCAGTAGTGAACTCCCCTGCTAGTTTAGAGAACTATGGCCACCTATATACATGCTTTGGGGGGGGTGGGACATTTTAATTAGAGTGTTTTTTGGAGATCTGCTTTAATTAAAAAGTCTTATTGTCATGTGTACTAAGCCTCCACAGGTTTAAAAATGGCTATGGGATGCATTATTTAAACTTCATTTGACCAGGTTTAGATAAAGCACCCCAGCAGCCATTTTAAAACCTGCAGGGGCTTATATACATGATGATGAGCATCTGGAGCATTCTAATTCGAAGGCAGAGCAGACTCAATTAATCAAGTCTGCTCTGGCATGTTCTAATTAGAACACAAACCAGCATATATCTATATCTCCCTATGATTCCCAGAGTGCCTTGCACTCCATGAGACTTCCTAGCTCTTTGCTGTGATCCTCTGCCAGCAATTGAGAAGGTAGGAGGAGGGCAGGGAGGAGGGGTGAGAGAAAACTGCCCAGGGTGCAGTTTTTCTATGCTATGCTTCTGTTTTCTACAGATGTGTATTCACCATTTTAAATATCACAAACTACTCATGAGAGTCTCCTGACTGAAAGCAAGCCACCAGCATGTTTTCAATGTACAATATCATACACATTTTGGTTTGCTGATAATGAAGTTGATTGACATACAGGTGACTCAGCTAAAACTCCCAAGCTGTTCTCAGAGGATGCCTTAGAAGGTTTTTATGTCTAGTCATTATTTTCTTGTAATTGGCTCTGTAACAAATGTTTCTTTGTAGAAAGTGGGGTCTGTGTGTATTCAACCACAGGCCAACAGGATGAAAAGTTGTGGATTCTCACTTTTTCATTACTTTAAATTCCTCAGAAACCAGTCATATTTTCAGAAGGCTTAGTGAAGACTCCCTTTCCTAAAATATGCCTTTTTTTGGTTTTATGTGAGCCACTTCATGGACTGTCCATGGTTTCATTGATGTTAAGGAGGCACCTCACAGTGTGTCAAAAGAAAGACATGCAGAACGAATGACATCATGCCTCAATATACCTAATCTTGCTCTACCTATTTGTGTTGCATGTATTTCCAGCTTTCTGCTGCACCATGTATCACATGGTGTTGGTACAAGGGTGGCTATATGCAGAATTAGAAGTTTTGTGACAGTGGGCACATCTACACGTACAGTTAATGTGACTGAATAAACTCCAGTGCAATTTGAGCTGAAGTAAACTAACCTGGATGTCACCATCTACACGTGGATTTAAGCGCAGTAATTTACTTTGCCATCAGATAGTACTTGTCTAACGGTGGGATTATCTAACGGTGCAGTAAATTATTCTACACCAGCCTAATTGCCATGCACATGTAGATGATGACACTTTACTGTTCAGCAAATTAGTCTACTGTGAAGTAAAGCACACATGTAAATGCACCCACAAAAATTTGACTGGATAGTGGCTGAGCAGGAATTCATTGGTGGGGGGTGGAAATCAATTTCCCACTTACAATTCAAAGTTAGGATGTGCTCTCATAAGAAGGCAATGCCAAACTTTTCAGCCATGACAGGAAATTTCCAAACCTCCAAAGTAAAACCCTTTAATAATGTGATCTTGCATGTGCTGGTAGACTGAGGCAAAAAGAACATCAGAAGCTCTCAAGCAACAGTGAAGTTTGATCATATTCCTAATCCTTATTTGCTATTCACAAATTGTTCACAAAAATATTCAGCCTATGTAATATGGGCTATTTTGATCTTTCCATAAGTCATGTCTGAACTACTCATAACAGTTATATTAGTTTTAAACAAGCAATGGAAATACAAGTCAAATGCAAAAGTTATGTACAGAGCAGTGTAAGTTAGATACACTAACAGCATAAATTAGTTACCCTAACTCAGATCTCCATTCACTAATTTTAGACTCTCTTAGGTCTACTTGGTAGATTACTCTACCAATGTGCAAGAAGGACTAATTTACCCTCTGAATTTACAAATATAAATTAGTGTAAGTGGTCGAATGCTGTACTTTATATGAAGAGGGAGAAAATCAAGACACTGAACTGTGTCCTAAATAGAAACTTAATGGAACTCCAGAAATTGGTTGCTTAACAGAAGTGGATCAGAACTCTAGTTAAGACATTTGGGATATACTGATATGGTCTGCTAAGGCAGGGTATTGCTTAATAGAAGTGGTCACTGGTGGTATTTCTCGCAATTCAGCTTAAGATTCTACTTTAAAATTCAAAATTACCAGCATATATTTTTCCATATGTCTTTGGGTTCAATAAAAAGCCTTGGTACCAGTGGCCCTAGCCAATAACTGTAGCAAAAGTCTTTTGTTATGGTTATGAAGAAACACTCTGTTTTCATGGTTAGCTGATATAAAGATGTTTGCTTCTGTTTTTACAGAGTCCACATCACTTAAAATCGTAATTGAATTAGCTCTTTTGCTTTTCAGCAGTACCTGAAACAATGAAGGACTCCCTCCAGCGTGGCAGGGACAAGGATCGAATTCCATTGGAAAAGCTCCCTTTATAACCAGAATGTCCAGCAACTTTTTGAACCAGGATTTTCCCTCCTGAGCTGTCAATTATACCACTACAAAGAAAGCAATATGAAATCAGAAAGGAACCACAGAAACTTAGAAACAAAACCATCCAAGAAATGTGGAACATTTTTAAATGACATACTGTCCTATAACAGTCTTCACTGAAATATGTGGAAGTTTGCTGCTGAGAAGCATTTGTATTTCTTCAACAATGGAAAGCTCAGGTCGTTATAAAAGAGACCATCTATTTCAGACAGCTATGTTTCTGAGCCAGACCTGATGATGTGGCTGAAGGGGTAGTATTCTATCTATCTCCATCCATGCACATCCTAGGGAAAGCACTTGACTATTTTTATTTAAGTACCTGCACATCTGTAAGCAAAGGGGTGAATGCTATGCTGTATTATACTCTGCAGATCCCTGCTGGCTTCAGTAAATGGGAAGGAAGCTACAGTAAGTTGAGGCTTCTCCTTTCACTGGTTGACTATTTTAACATATTCTTGTCAACATAAGAAAAATAAAAGGAAACTCACAAGTTGCATATACCATAGACAGACAACATCATTAGCAAATCCAAACACAAATGGGTCTTATAGAAAACAGAGACTTACTGTTCCAAAATATGTGTTTTTGCCTTTTTTGAGTTATAAGAGAAAATGACTTCACTATCAGTAGTTGAAGTTAGGCTTATCTTTTCTCTCTGGGATATTCTACACTCTGATATTCATGCACAATTCTCATTGTATTTAATGGTAATTGTATGCAAATACTTGAGGGAGTGATATGTTTTTTGTAAAGCCAAAGAGAGGTAGCTATCAGTGTTATGAAATAAGCTCCTGCTTACACAAGCTTATATATCTCTGATTCAGTTAGTCTATAAGATGCAAATATACCCTGCCTTCTGCTTGACTTCAGACTAACTGAAACCTCTTTTCCTTTTGTGAACAGCAATTTACTTCCGAACTTATGAGCAGGTACAATTGCAGCCAGCAGATGGCAGCAGTACATATAGATATATATGTGTGTGTGTCTAGGCAGGTGTGAGTCAATACAAGATTGAGATAAGATATTCAATATCATTTTTTATCTACTCCCCCATTCAGTAAGAGACTCACACTTTCCCTGACCTTCCTTTTGTTGCTAAGACAGACAAAACTTTTGGGCTTGAGGCAATATCTTTTATTAGACCAGTTAGATAGTAGCAAAACAATTTCTTTCCACGCAAGGTCTTCGGTCCAATCACTCTTCGTCAGGTAGAGGAGAGTTCAAAGAAAAGTTTTCACGGGTAGAAAAGAAAATTCATCTTGTACAGGGGAGGTAAAGGATGGTGAGGTTCCCCCGGGTTTCAAAGTCCATTTGTGAAAAAGTTGCTCTGTGAATATGTATTTTGTTGCTAACATATTGTAGAAACCCTTCTTGTTACCCTCACATCTCTTGCTAGTTGCAACTCCAATTGCACTTTGGCCTTCCTGATTTCATCCCTGAGTGCTGGAGCAACACTCTTATACTCCTCCCTAGTTGTTTGTTCAATCTTGTAAGCTTCCTTTTTGTGTTTTAGCTCATTGAAGAGTTCCCTACTAACCTAAACTTGTCTTCTGTATTAACTTCCTTGCCCCTTCTTACCTAATTTAAAACCAATCTAATAGGTCAATTAAGCTGTTCATGCCATTTGGGGCTGTGATCTCATCAGAACACATCTGAAAAGATCTAAACCAAGCCAATATATGAATAGGAGAACTCAAAGCCTGGTAGTGGGGAGAAGGAAAAGAAGAAATCCTGAAAGATTAATTGAGTGATTCCTTTCCAAGTCAATACTGGACTTCTCTTTAATAGCATTAAAGTACATTTATAGGAAATTATTTTTCATGTAAGGCACAAAACCCTGAATCTTGAATATTCCTGGTTACTAAGGTATTGCCCCAAACAATGGGTGAAGCAACAGCTGCGCTTCTAAGTGGATATGGAGGTTGTAGGATAGTGCTGTGTCAGTGAACTAACTTACATTCCACTAATGAGCTGTTGGCGCTTCAGTGTAGCAGATACAACCTAACAGAGGTACTTGTTTCCCTTTCTGTACCTTTTTCTGTGGCATGAAGGCACATCACTCAGCACTTGTAATGGAGGCTGTCAGCGGATGCTCTTAGGGTATTTCCAGCTCAGGCAATCCTACTAAAGCACAGGCTCAACTCTGTTGTCAATCCCATGATACTATTGATATTGCTGTTATTACTTTTTTACTCTATCACTCATTGTGATATACATACATGTACGTAAAAATAATATTGCAACAACAAATAGTTATTTACTACACATATATGGGTGATCTGAAAAACTCTAAGCTCTTCTGTAAAGCTGATAAATACCCTCAAGAACAAATAACTTCAATGGACATTCGAGGTGCACAGCACTTTAAGTTTGATCTCATACATAAAGCAGTGGTGCTCAACCTCGTTTTCCAGTGGGCTGGATGGGCAGTGCCCAGTCTTTCCATGGGCTGGATCCAGCCAGTAGACTCAATTTGGCGCCCAGGGCAGGCGCAGTGAGGCTGGGGGTGGGGGGCAGCCTGGCCCTGATCCAGCCATGCAAGGGAACACGGCTTAGCCCCGTGGGGGCAAGAGGGGGCATGGCCCAGCCCCAATCCAGTTCCATGGGGGCAGGGTCACAGCCTGACCCCACAGGGTGTAGCCCAGCCCCAACTTGGCCAGGTGGGAGGAAAAGGGGCATTGTGTGGCTCGGACCTGCCGGGGAAGGGGACAGGGTCACTGGCTGACCAGCTGTGCAGGAGGGTTGTGGCCCAGCCTCACCTGGGCTCCACAGAGAGAAGGGGGCAGCGCCCAGCCTCAATCTGGACATGTAGGGGGAGGGTCATGGTCCAACTCTAACTCACCAGAGGGGACCTTGGGGTTTTGGCAGCAGGGAGGGGATGCAATATATTAACTGCTAGCACTCTCCCACTGCCAAATAGCCCCATGGGTCAGATGCCAAAGCTCAGCAGGCTGTATTTGGCCAGCAGGCTGGAAGTTGTATACCCCGATATAGAATAAATGTCCCTCTTGTGTTCTTTTTCTATAAAATTGCAGTCTGTAGTCAAGTCCACCAGCATGGTTTAGTAAGCCTCAAAGCCCATTTTGTTAAACTGGCATTTTGTTGGACTGATTGTCTGACCTGTGAATAGCAGCACCGCACACACTGGAAAAAGAAGCATAAATATCGGTGCCATAAACACGGTATTTTACATCTTGACATCCAGGTGGACACTTTGCAATGAATTCTGGATTGATTATCTTCCCAGCTTTGACGTCACAGTCGATCTGAGGGACGTCTGTGAATGCAAAATAGTTGTAAAGTGAGATTTAATATTCTCATGGTTGAATAACCATGTAATGCAATCTTGTGTGATAGGGTGTTATGCGTACCATTCATAGTGCATTTGCACTACAGTCTCTGGACACCAAAAATGCCTGTACATAATACTTAAAAATACAAGACAACGGGTGTGAGTGTCACTAACAATGGAGTAAGGAAGTGGGCATCACTTATCCCAAGTATAACTTGCTTTAGATGGAAAATCTCCACTGACCTCTCCCTTGGGCATGTTAAAGACTCTAAATCACCATGGGCTAGATTGCGGCACACGGTGAGGGAGGGCAGGGAGCTATTGTGCACACATGAGACAGTTTTCCAGGACTTCCCTTGTGGCCAGGCTGCTCTGTATCACCCACAAGGTAAGGCTGTGATTAAATGCCACACCCAGAGCCCACAACTTAACAGCAGGCTTGCATTTTAACTGGCTTGGCAAAACTGAACGTACCGAAACATCCTCCTAGGACTGTAGGTAGAAATCGCACATCTTTGTATTAGGGACATAGAACACACCTTTCGCAGCAGTTAAGATAGTGTATTTCACTTCACTGTGTGCTCATTACAATATATCAATGCCTTGCCACCTAGGCTTTTATACCATGCTCTTCATTGTGGAATTTGAGTATGCAGTATTCTTTTGCTGGACCTATTTCACTCTGATGTGTCACTTCATTATGAGATATGCAGTCATGTTCAGAGAGGCTGTGTATTGCTGTATGTTTCTAATTGCTCTTTAGAGAAACCCAAGGAGTTGTTGAGAGATAATCATAGCCACGCTCATATTTGTTTCTGCATCAAGTGCTCCTATTGTAAAGCATCCTGGCATGCTAAAGGGACTACTTACAGAGTTTAGGCTTTTTGGTCTTCTTTGTGGCTTCTTTAGCTGCACTGGTACAGGTCAGACACAAAGCTAAGGCAAAGAAAACAATGTCAGGCAAATGGGTGACTGCCAGCACCAGTCAGCAGAAGCACCAATACTTGGAGTTCCTAGAACAGTGGTTTTCAACCTGTGGTCCATGGACTCCTGGGGGTCTGCAGATTATGTCTAAGGGGTCCATAAAAGATTACTATGATCAATCTAAAGTATGTGACTACCCACATGTATAATTAAAAGGAGTCCACACCTCCATTCCAAATTTTGTAGGGGTCCACAAGTGAAAAAAGGTTGAAAAACATTGTACTAGAATCAGGATGAATCATCATAAAAATTAAACCAACATTTTCTACACAGTAATTAGAGGTCTATCTAAAGTGAAGTCTGCTTTCAAGATGGCTTTTGCTCTGGGTGGGGCTTTTCACAAAAGGGTAAAAATGGACTTTGCTGGATCACTTTTACACTCAGACACATGCACAATCATGCACAAGCACTTTCTCTCTCACACCCCTGCCCCCCTAACATGAGAGATTCATTGCCAGAAGATACTACTGAGTCCAAGTGCTCAGCAGATATAAGAAACTCATAGACATTTGCAAGGAGTAACATTTTGCATTCAAAAGCTTGTTTAACTTTATCTCAAATACAGAGTTGGTCCAATAAAAGTGATCACCCTAAGAAATCCTTGCCTCTTGAATAATTTCTGGACCACCATGGCTACAACATCACTTTTACACTAATACAACCTTCCACGTTTCTGTTTAATAGAATAAAAAATGTAAGGGACGTAACATGCCTTATGGCAAACTAACAATTAGCTGAGGAGCTAGGGAGGGGGAGTTAGAAGGAAAATTTCCCTCATGGGCAAGTTTTGCTATAATACCACACAAAAGGGATTATAGAACCCTCCTGAAGCAGCTGGTACGGTGCACTGAGGAAGACAGGATGCCAAACGATATGGCCCACTAGCCTGATTTGGTTTGGTAGTTCCTGGTATCCTGTCTCAGTTAGTGTGTTGAAGACCCAGTTATGCCTTGACACACCCAATGATAAGTGGGATATGTATTGTTATGATGAGAAATACATTTTAAAATATTTTCTCATTTGTTATTGGATGTCCATTGACTGACCAGATGCCATCTGTAATGTTCATTTCCCTGTGTTTATTTTTCTTTTTTTCAAGTACTATACTGTAGTTATTAGCTACATACTGGGTGTGTCTACACGTGCAAATGCAATGGGGTGGGTTTACGCTAGAGTAATTTACTCTAGCGTAAACCCACCCTGGGTAGGCATCTACACATGTGGGGAAGCGAGAATAGATTTGGTGCTCATGGCAGTAGTCAGCTCCTGCCCACACCACTCCTACACAGCCCCCCAGCATCTAAGGGGAGCTGTAGGCTCCACCTGGGTGCTAGCCCAGGGGCTGGCAGGCAGCACTGGACCAGGAGACAGCTGTCTTCTGCTGGGGGCTGGGACATTGCTCCCTGCCCCTTGGAGCTGCCTGCTGCCAGGGTGGCTCCACCACTGAAGCACAGGCAGGGACAATGCCCCCCTACCCTGGCAGCAGGGAGCTCCCAGCCCCTGCTCTGCAACTGGGATCCTGGAGCAAGGGACTGGAGATTCTCATCTCCCAGCTCCAGCTCTGCAATCGGGGAGTGGGGGCTGGGAGATAAGAACTGCAGTTTGGGGGCTGGGAGCTTCCTGCTACTGAGGAAGGGGACATTGTCCCCACCCAGGCTCCAGTAACAGAGCCTGCCCAGGCAGCAGGCAGCTCTTGGGGGCAGGGAGCAAATTCCTGCCCCTTGCTGCCCAGCTGACTGGGAGTACATTTGCTCCTGGTTGGCCATTTACATGTGCCATACTGCACAATAATTATTTGTGAGTAAATTTGCTAAATTTTATTTAGAGGTAGCAAATTTACTCCTGATTAGAGCAAATTACTGCACAGTAAGTATCTGCATGTGTAGAACCCAATACTTACAGTGCAGTAATTTGCTTTAATCATGAGTAAAGCGTCTCATGTAGACACGTTCATTCTCACCTTCTTAGGCTTCCCTCTCTCCCATCTGGGTTTGCTTTTGTTCATACAGCCTGACCACAGTGCCTTCTACGCACTGAAACTCTCAATGCTTGTGTGTGCTTTTCAAGTTCTTTGGCTGTACCATGCACACGTCTTGGTTGAGCTATATTAGGGGCAGGCAATTATTTTGGGTGGAGGGCCACTTACTGAGTTTGGGCAAGCCATTGAAGGCCACATGACAGGCAGTCAGGGGCAGATAAATATTAACTTCCAAATTTTTTAGGGGCCCCACAGGCTAGATAGTATGGCCTGGTGGGCCGCATCCAGCGCACAGGCTGCACTTTGCCCACCCCTGAGCTATATGGATCTCTCTCACTGATTCCCCACATGCCTCATAGGACACTCACTACAGATGAGCCAAATATTCTAAAAAGGAACTTGCCAAGTAGCCCTTCCCTTGCTATATCCTCTTATTTCCCCACGCTTTACAAATTTATTCAAGGTTTTGTTCCTCTCTACACTCACAATGGAGAAGCTCATGGCCAGAGATTTCCTTGGCAGTTCTGTACAATCTCCACATTTTACAGCCATGTAAGGTTACATGGGACTCAGTAAGCAATTAGGAACTTTGCATGCAGTTTGGTACTTCCTTCTATTCTCTGAATCTACCACTCTTCCAAGTCTTAACACCCATATTTGTTTTTTTTTGTTTTGTTTCTATATCCGCTGATTCCCTTTGGAGGAGTTCACTGAGAGGAGGTAGTACTTCTCCTCAGCTAGGTATATATAATTTGTTTAGATCAGTGGTGCTTAACCTCTGGCTGGCAAGCCAAATCTGGCCCATGGAGCCACATGAACTTGCCCAAAGGGTTCCCCAGGGGTCTGGACATTTGGTGGTGGGGGAGCAGTGGCAATTAACACTGACACCATTTCCCAGATTTCCAAGTCCTGTGGGCCAGATAACATGACCCTGTGCATGGAACCAGGGTCTTAAGTGTGATCTGGTATGGGGTCCAATTCAGTGTGCAGAACCAGATCTGATCTGTGGGCCCTGGGGCTGCGGCCTGATGTGGAATGTGGGGCTGGGGCCACGTGCCTGCCCAACCCTGTGCACTGGGCCCACATACTGGATCCAGCCTTCAGACTGACCCTGCATCACTCATTTGGCCATAGGGCCAAAAGATTGGGTACTACTGGTTTAGACTGTGAGCCATGCCTCAAGTTCTACTCATTTCTAGGATAGATTCAAATCCTTTAATGGCTCCTTTTTTGCATGATCTGGCTTTAATTTGCAAAGGGGATGGATGAGTGAAGAGAAGGGAGCAGCAACCAGCTCTTTGCCATGCTCTTCACTAACTCCACCAAATCTGAGACCAGTTCATGCCAGATGGGAAATCTGACCCCTGTTATGGAACAGTGGAACACTGAAACAGTGTCTACCATTACACTCTACCCTTTGGCCTCTAATTTCATCAAGGCACCTATGCATGTGCTGGATGTCTGCTCTGACACATTCTAATTAGAATGCATTGGAGCAGACTTTATTAATCGAATCTGCTGGAGCGTGTTAATTAGCATGCTCCTGCAGCCTCTGTACCACATGTATTCACTGTCCCTACACTTCAAAATGGTGGTGGGAGCACCACCATTTTGAAGTGTGGCATGCTGTATACATGCAAAGCTGAGGGCAGTTTAATTAGAGAGCTTTCAGAGCCACTCTAACACCCCTCCCCACCCCAGAACATGTGTAAAGATGCCCCAACATTCTAGCTTTATCAGCACAATCCCACCATAGATGTACTCATTGTGGCCCATTGCAATCCACATGAGATCTAGAGATTGCCAATTAATTAATTAGTGGTCAATTGATTAAGTTTTGTTGTGTGGAAAAGTTAAGAAATTGGGTTAACATTGATGAGACAGGCCCCCCCCCCCCCATCTTCTACCATGAACCCAAGCAGCAGTGGGCAGGCCAGGCTGAATCCTATAGCCACCGACCAGCCAGCACTGGAGAACACAAATCCACTTCCAGAGTTGTTGAGTCATCTTGGAAAGCTTTTTGTGCTGTTTCCTCATTTTTTTTCCTTAGGGGAGTGCTTCTCAGCAAATATTTGAATGACATTGTCAACTGAGTCATAGTGTTGAGATCATTCAGACATTCAAAGTTCAAAGAAGGCTTCCAGTTTTCCACAAATCATTGGCCCAGAACTATATTGTAGGACCTGTCAAATCTTTGGGTGTGTAGGCATTCACTATGCACTTACCCAAAATGACTGCAATAACTGACACCTTCATGATGAGGAAAAACAAAGTCCAAGAGTTTCAACAGGGTGTATACTGAAAGGGAAAAAAAAATCAATGCTATTGCATTTGCATTCAGGGGTGTTATAGGTATTCTGGGTGGTGGTGTAGCAAGAAACATTTTTTGCTTGCCTCCCCCACCCCCATATGAAGACCCTCCATATGGCAAAAAGCCCTTTTTGCAGTATTTGCCCCCTTTGGGGGATGCTTTCTCTTTTCTACCTTTTCTTTCTTCCTCCAACTTCTTCTTTTATAATATTATTGTTATTTTTATAGAATATAAGGTATACTTGTAATAAAAATACAGTGTCTAGATGCTTTTATGGATATAAAATAGTATTCTGCATCAGTATGTTCCCCTCCCCCCCATTGTATTTGGTCTATTTGTTGTATGTGCCATGGTATTTCATCCTTTTATGTTTTATATTCTAAGCTTTTTAACTCTGTAACAAATGTACTTTAAGTTTAAAAGTAAGCTGTACCATGTAACAAAGTTAGCAAGGGCAGGAATCAAACTGCAGCTTCTCTGTATGGAGCAGGTCTCTGAATGAGGATAACAAGTTAAGGAGCAGCAATTAACACCCAGAAAACCATAGACTAAGGAGAGGAAAGGATCAGAACAGAGCCAGGAACTCCCTGAAACTTAACTGTTAAAGGTACAGAAGCCCTGATTTGAACTAATCAACGCTGAAGACCCACTCTTGGGATTGAATACCTTCCCCCCACAATCAACTGCCCCCAGAGCCCTATTCATCACAGCAGTGAATTAGTCAAACTTCATCAATGGACTGCACATGCCTGAAGGCGTGACCCCTGGGGTTGACAGCTGCCATCCAGCAACCACCAAGGGGGGTGTCCCGCAAGGTCAATGACCCCTGGATTGAGTAAGCCTGAAAACTGGGGAGTCACCAAAGTCTACCAGAAAGGGATAAAAGGCAGCAAAGAATGACCCCCAATGGTGCCCTTTTTGACCTGACCAGCACCCTGCCTGCCCAGCCAGAAGGACCAGCTGGTGACCCCCTTCTGAAGCAACATCACACTGAAAGAAGCCTTGACTGGCCATCAACGGCAGACTCCAGCACTTGGGAATAGGTATATCTTGACACAGGTGCTTAGTGTTCATAGCTAGCTACTGTGAGTGTGTGTGTGTGTGTGTGTGTGTGTGTGTGCGTGCGTGAATGTGCGTGGGTTTGAGGGGATCAGCCCTAAGGTTTATGATCCAACTTTTCCATCCATCTAATAAACCATAGCTTTATGATGATCCTGTGAGTTGGTCCTTTGTAGCCATCAGGGGGAGGGGGAGAGGAGTGAGGAGGTCACACTGTGCACTGTTGATTAGCCCTCTGAGTTTTCCCATGGAAAAGGTGTGTCTTAAAACATATACATCATTTACTTACTATAGCCCTCATATTTAAATAGTGGGAGAGACTCCAAGGATTAATTTTTGGCTTTGTGTAAGTAACTGAGCTTTGCTATTTGCTTCATTGAAGCCAGAATTTCACCCCAGACACTCATTTTTGAAGCCAGTAGTAATGGATTGCATTGCAGACATTGATATATTCTTTCAACCATAAATATTAATTTATTTTCCTTTTAGAGAGAGCACACAAAAACACGGCACTGTACTTTTTCAGGTACCTCTGATGACAGAACAATCAGCCTGACTTCCAGCACCTGGGAAATTATTCCAACAAATTCTAGTAAGAGACAATATATAAATATCTGTAGGAGGAAGAGGTGATCACTACGGGTGCTTGTACATGTGACAAAGATTGCCCATTTTTGCGGTTTGTGTCACTCTGTACATGTGCAGAGTGTTTTACCATTTAAATGAGTTTGTTACATTACAAATTAAACCACATTTGCATGTAGTTTAGTATGCAATGTAAGCATTTGTAATGTTGCAGCCTTTTGACAGCTTGCCCCACCTGCTGCCTGCTGTCCACTTCAGGAGAGCGGGCTGAAGGCAGAAGTGGTGAGAAGCCTGATCCTTGTTTTTTTTTTCTTCATGGAGCCTGCCCGCATCTTCTGCAGCTGGGGGATGAGCTGCTGGTGAGCTGAACACCCCCTGAGCTGTGGGGGACCCTGAACCTTTTCTCCATGGTGGCGGTGCTTACTGGGGCCGCAGGGAGGGATGCTAGCAGGCCAGATGTTTCCCCAGCTCAGGCCTGGGGAACAGCTGGATTGGGCTGAGTGCTGCCTCCAAGCTGGGGCAGCACCTGCCCACTAGCCACCTGCCCGCGTGGCCCAAGGGGGTGCCACCACTTTGGAGGGAAGGCCGCTAGTCATAGGAGAGGCATGCAGGCTCTGCAAAAAGAAAAGAATTGGGCTCCTCACCCCTTTTTTTTTCTCCGATGGAGTTACCCCTAAGCTGTGTATAGCCCTGGTCTTTCCCTCTGCAGTACTGGTGCCCCCTGGGGCCACCCAGGTGGGGCGCTAGTGGGCCGGGGGCTGTTTCAGCTTGAAGGCAGTACCTCACCAGATCCAACTCTGCCCTGAGCCTGCCCAGGGAGCAGTGCTCAGTGGGCTTACAGTGGGCAGGCTCAGGGAAGAGCTGGATCTGGTGGGGTACTGCCTCTGAGCTGGGGAAGCCCCTGGCCCACTAGCACCCCACCTGGATGGCCCCACGAGATGCTGCTGCCACAGAAGGAAAGACTGCCCCCCCACAGCTCAGGGGCTGTGTAGTCTGGTGGTAGCTCTCACCATCAGGCTCTGCTGGGGAAAAAAGTGGTGATTCTTTTTTTTTTTTTAATAGAGCCTGCCCATCTCCATCTCCCACAGCTGCGGTCCAGCTGCTGATGGGCTCTGAGCTGTGGGTAGCCATGGTACTTCTTTCCATGATGGTGGCATCTCCTGAGGCCACCTGGGTGGGCAATTAGCAGATGGGTGCTGCCTCAGCTCAAAGGCAGCATCCAACCCGATCCAACTGCTCCCCAAGCCTGAGCTGGGACAGCATGTGGCTTGCTAGCCAATTCAGGGGGGGCGCAGCTTGCCCCTGGCTGCAGGAGATGTGGGCAGTCTCCATGAAAAAGAAAAAGGATTGGGCCCCTTGCTATGACAGTGATGGAAGCCCTTAAACTTAAATCATTGCAATTAAAAACCCACCGTTTCAATTTAGGGGACTAAACCCCTGCCATGTATAGATCACATATCCCCCGGGCACCACCTGGGATAACAAGGAATAATGGCCACAAATTGATTGAGAGCAAGTTCAGGCTTGATATCAGGAGGCATTACTTTACAGTTAGGGCTGCCAGGCTCTGGAATGGGCTCCCAAGGGAGGTGGTGCTCTCCCATACCTTGGGGGTTTTCAAGAGGAGGTTGGATAGATATCTGGCAGGGGTGTTATGATCCCAGCACTCGTTCCTGCCCATGGCAGGGGGTCGGACTTGATGGTCTGTTCAGGTCTTTTCTGACCCAAGAAACTATGAATTTGTTAAGAATAAATCTTGCCAAACCATGTGACTTCTGTTGATTGCAGTAACTCTTTTGCTGGATAAGGGAAATGCAGTGGACATAATATACCAAGGTTTCTGACAGTCCCAAAATGCCATCCTTCTAAATAAGCTGGAGAAATGTGGGGTAGGTAAAATAACTATTAGGTGACTATAAAATTGATTGGATAACTGTGAAAGGTAAGTCAATGCATCCATGACTGGCAGCAGCTCTCAAATGAGGTGCCACAGGGGTCTGTTTCTGTTCTGGGTTCAGCAGTGTTTAATAATGACAAGGATGCAGAAATAGAGATCAAATTTGCAGATAGTACAAAACATGGAGGGATGCCAGCCAGGAATAAAGGCAGGATTAAAATTCAAAGGACTCTGGGTAAACTGGAGAGCTGGGCTATGGAGGCAACAAAATGAAATTGAACAAAGACAAATATAAGGTGCTACAAAATAGGAAAGAAAAAACAGATGCACAAGCATATAATGGGGATAATTGGCTTGGCAGTGACACTGTGGAGAAGCTGGGGGTTACTGTGAATCACAAACTCAGCATGAATCAATAATGTCATGCTGTCTTTAAAATAGCAAACGCAATTTGGGACTGCATTAACAAGAGAACTGTGCACAAACCGCAGGAGGCAACAGTACCGTTGGCCTAACTGTTTGGAGGAGGCCTAACTCTCTGGTGCTAGATAGGCCTCGGCTGGATTACCGTGTCAAGTTTGGGCCAATCCATCTGTGGGAAGATTTGGAGGTGGATGACAAAAATAATAACATGATTGGAAAGTACAAGGAATGGCTGAAGAAGCTGTGTATTATGTTTAGCTTGGGAAAAAGGTGACTAATGAGGACACCACAGTAATTTTGAAAGGCTGCCATAAACAAGATAGAGAAAAATTGTTCTCCCTTACCACAGAAGGCAGGAAAGACACAAGGTTTAAACTGAGTACTGCAATGCAGATATTAGGGCTGTGCGAAGCTTTGGCCACTGATTCAATTTGGCAGAGATTTGGCCCAATTTCCAAATCTGGAATCAAATCAGGAGGCCCTTTAATGTCTCTGAATCGAATCAGAACTGTCTGAATTGATTCAGCAAGATTTGGCGATTCAGACAGACACAGTTTTAAATGTTTTTTCTACATACCTCAAGGTACCAGGCAGCTTGTGAATGCTGCGCTGCTGGGGTGCATGGAGCGTCCCACAGGAGCGCAGGGGGCTCCCCAGCACACTTGGCAGCAGACTCGGAAGTGGACCAGAAGCACTTCACAGTCCGCTGCCAGGTCTGCCAGGGAGCGTGCTGGGCCCACCCCTCCGGTGTGCTGGGACCTCTCCCCCATGTCCAGAAGTGGACAGGAAGTACATCTGGTGCACTTCTGAGTTCGCTGCTGAGCATGCAGGGGCCCCCCCTACGCTCCTGTGGGATGCCTCATCCACCCCAGCAGTGCAGGGTTCACGACCTGCGCCTGGTACCTTGAGGTGCTTAGAAAAAACATTTAAAGCTGTGTCTAAGGCTGAATCGCTGATTCTCCGAATCAGCATCGAATCTTCACATTCAGATTTGGCCAAATTGAATCAGGGACAGTGATCTGAATCAACTAATCGAATCACTGTCCCTGATTTGGGCCGTACCTGAATCTGAATTGAATAGGGTCTATTTTGCACACCCCTAGCAGATATGGATCAAATCTCAGGAACCCTTTACTAACTAAGAACAGCAGGACAATAGAGTCAGATGCCCGGGGAAGTTGTAGAATCTCCTTCACTGGAGGTTTTCAAGAGGCTGGATAGATTTTTGTGCAGCAGGTAGGACTAGATGGTCTTTGAGGTCCCTTCCAACCCTGTCCTATTTATGGAGTTAACAAGCAGTTAGCTGCAGTCACCCAGTAAGGACAGATTAGGGATGATTCAAAATAGCTTGCTATTCTACCATCAGTAATGATCTATAATAAGGATCTCTTTCCCTTTCTGCAGGCTATTGTTTGTCTGGAATCTTTATCACGCCATTTATACAGCACACTTTCTGGGATATTTATATAGTGATGCAGCGGTGCTTCTAAAGTAAGTTGGTAAGGTTTGGCAAAAAGATTAAATGACTGGCTAGTGATGGTAGGCAAAAATATGAGTTCCAATGACAAGAGAAAAACACAGTAGGATAAACTGCTTCTGATGAGAAGTTCATTTTTAGAAGTGAATTTTAAAACCATTTTTGAAGTGCTGCAATGTCTGAGCATATTTTTTTAACTTCTTGGTTGAAACCTTTTTTGAATCAGCAGTGTGCCAAGCTTTGTAACAGATTTCTTAGCCTACTTTGCTGACTGGGGCTTGGACAACATCTGCTGGAACTTTGTCCAGGTCATACACAAATTTGGAGCCTTTTCAAGGTTTCCTATCACTAGATAAAAACACCCAGTGCCTTGGATTTAACATGATGCCATAGGCAACAAGTGCTGGTAAAATCAGAATCCGAGAATGCCTATGTTGGTTTATATACAAAGCATAAATCCACCACACACACACACATATACATGTGAAATGATATGAACAACTTGCCTTCTCGAAGCTGTCTATAGCTTAGAATTAGGACACAACATCTTATTTAATTCAAATATATCATTCCAGAGATGCATGTAAATGTAAAATCCTGCTGAGTGTTTCTTTCAAAAGATACCTAGGAACATGAAAACAACCACACTAGAACACATCACTGGTCCAAAAAGGCTAGTTTTTGAGATTGGGCTTCTAAGTTAAGTCTAAAATCTCAATAATGTGGCATGCCAGCCAAGCAAGGTTATCTATGGAGCTTCTTCATTCTCTGTATACTCTTTCCTTCCTCTTTATCTTATGTCCAGAAACCTAAATATTCTTTTTCAAAGATAAAACCTATCTGTGAATTGGGAAAAAAGTAGACAGGAATGATCTGGAGTCATCCTTTGGTGCTCCTGACTCGAGTTCATGACTGCATTGCAGGTTCCAGCCATCCTATTATGAACAGCTAAAAGATCCTTGGGGAAATTATGCTTCACTCTCATGTGGGCTCCCACAAAGAAAGCCTGCCCTGGTTGCTTTCCTTAGTGCAGTGTGGCTATTTCAGGCTCAGGGCTACTCCTGCCAGGTCCCACACCATGGCTGCACATAATTGTTTTATCTGTGAGACCTGATGATGCTCCAAGGGAATTAATCCTGACTGCACTGCAAAATCCCCATGGTGAATCATGAAAAAGCATCTCTAATTTTGCTATAGAAGGATTCCACATGAACTAGCTGCCTCCCTACACCACTCTGATCCCACACACATTTCCCCTTTAAATGCCTGCTGAACTCTACTAATGGAGTAGGAAGAAGGGTCCTTCAAGAGCAGTATGTGAGAATGTGTGTATGTGTATGGGGGAGAGGGGGGCCCTTAGGATGCACTCTGCCACCCACCTATTCTTTGTGGATGTTCACTTCCCTTGCTCCCTTCTTCACTACTGAAGGTGAGAAGATTGATTCTTATTGTAGCTTTCTGTGCAGTACTCACAAATGGACTGATCCAGGGTCCACAGAAATTGATGGGAGATGTTCCACTGATTCATAGATTTCATAGCATTAGGGCTGGAAGGGATCTTACAAAATCATCAGGTCCAAGGGGCAGGAAGTCAGCTGGGGTCAAAGGATCCTAGCAAGATACTCATCTAAATGTTTCTTGAAAGTGTCCAGAGTAGGTGCTTACATCATCTCTGGAGGGAATCTATTCCAGGCCCTAGGGGCTTGGACAGTAAAGAAGTTTTTCCTTATGTCTAGCCTAAAACAGTCTTGCAGGAGTTTGGACCTTGTCATCCCTTGGGGTGCTCTGGAGAACAGGTGTTTCTCCGGATCCTGGTGCATACCTCTTATGTACTTATAGGCTGCCATCAAGTCACCTCTGAGCCTATAAGACTCTCCAGGCTGAAGAGTCCCATGGCTCTCAGCCTCTCTTCATAAGGCCCACTGTCTTGCCCTTTGATCATGCATGTGGCTCCCCTCTGGACTCTCTCAAGTTTCTCCACATCCTTTCTGAATTGTGGAGCCCAGAATTGGATGAGTACTCCAGGTGCAGCCTCACCAAGGCTGAGTACAGCAGGAGGATGACTTCCTGGGTCTTGCTTGAGGTGCATTGGTAATTGCAAGCCAGAGCTGTGTGTGGTATCACATTGGTGGCTCATATTTACCTTGTGGTCAGTCATGACCCCAAGTCTCTTTCAGTCATGGTGCTAGCAAGTGTAACACTGCCAAGCCTATAAGTCTGATGCAGGTTTTTTCTCCCTAGGTGGAGCATTTTGCATTTCTCGTTGTTGAATGCCATCAGGTTTTCATCCGCCCACCTTGCAAGCCTATTTAGGTCATCCTGGATCACTAGCCTGTCCTCAAGTGTGATTACATTTCCCCATAGTTTGGTGTTGTCAGTGAGCTTCTGACACCAGAGCCCAAATCATTTATAAATACATTAAAGAGTACAAGTCTGAGAACGAAGCCCTGGGGGACACCACTGGTCACTATGTGCCACATTGATTCGGTTCCATCAACTACCACTCCCTGGGTACAACTTTGGAGCCAGTTCCCCAGCCATCAGACCATGAGATTATCGAGGCTGCAGTTCCCCAATTTTGCCATGAGGACATCATGGGACACCAGATCAAAGGCTTTTTTGAAGTCCAAATATGTGATATCAACCTCTTCTCCTTTGTGAACATGTGTCACCTGGTCAAAGAAGGAAATGAGATTGGTGAGGCAAGACCTACCCACAACAAAGCCATATTGGCTGTCTCTCAGAACGCTGCCTTCTGTTAGCCTGTCATTAATGGTTTCTTTGATGATTTTTTCCAAGATCTTTCCAGGGATTGAGGTCAAACTGATTGGCCTGTAGTTTCCTGGATCTTCTTTCCTCCCTTTCTTGAAGATAAGCACCACATTGGTCCTCTTCCAAACTTCAGGTACCTCACCCAAGCACCACAAGTTCTCTACTATCCTTGACAGTGGCTGTGCTATGATGTCAGCCAGTTCCTTTAGCGCTCTTGGGTGCAATCCATCCAGACCAGCTGATTTGTGGATGTCCAGCCTCTCAAGGTGTATGTTTGCCCTTACCCTGGTAATCCTGCATCTTGTCAGGCAGGGTGGTCCCTTTGGGCTGGTGAAACATCGAAGCAAAGGAGATTGGCTTTTTCCTGGGTGTTGGTTAGCAGCTGCCCCACTTGGTTTAGCAGGGGTCCAATGTTGCCCTTGTTGGGTTTTTTTAACTTCCCATGTATCTGATGAAAGACTTTTTATTGTCCTTGATTTGTGTAGCCAGTTGGAGTTTGGTTATAGCCTTGGCTTTCCTAGTTCACTCCCTGCAGGTATGGACCAGTGCTGAATACTCCTCCTCGGTGGTGTTTCCTGTCTTCCAACCTTTATAAGCTTCTCTTTTTAGGCACAGGAGGTCCATGAGTTCCCTAGTGACTGATCAGATTTGGCTGAGTGCCCTTCCCATGGGATGTCAGAGTAGTTGAAGTCTCCTATGACAATCATGCACCGAGAACATGCAGCCTCAGCCAGTTCCCCAGCGAATTCGTGGCCAAGCTCATGCTCCTGATTTGGAGGTCTGTAGTAGACTCCTACTATTATATCCCCTTCACCACATTCCCCTCATATTCTAACCCAGAGGGTCTTGAGTCACCCTTCTTGGGTGCTAATCTCCACTGAAAGTGTACTGCTCCTTCACATAGAGAGCTACACCCCCACCCTTTTTTCACACGATCTCTCCTGTACAAGGTATAGCCATCTATACCTGTGGTCCAAACATAGATGGAGTCCCACCAGGTCTCCATTATTCCTATGAGTCAGTCACTTCTGTTTAGCAGCAGAGCCAGTTCCTTCTGTTTGTTCCTCAGGCTCCTGGCATTTGTATACAGGAAAGTGAGTTTGCCATTGGAGACCCTAGGCTTCCCTGGACTCCTAGAAAAGCCCCGTCCCTGGGCTGGGGTAGGAGTGGGTTCCCTTGAGCAGCCTGACCTGCTGATTTGTGTGCTTGACACTTGGTGGGCTTGCACTGGTAGTTATCCACCCACCCCCTGGAGAACTTAGTTTAAAGCCCAGTCAAGCAGGTCAGCCCTTCTGGCTGAGAAGACCTTCTTCCCCAGTGGAGTGAGGTGGAAGCTGTCCTTCCCAACAAACTGCTTCTTCTCTCTCTGAAGCGCAGACTGTAGTCATAGAAGTCAAAGCCATCACAATGGCACCAGTGCTGCAGTCTTCTCCTCACTTCTTCAATTCATCTTTCCCTCCTCAGCCCATGACTTATAACCACAAGGATCTAGGAGAAAACCACCTGCACCCCAAACCTTTGAGTCCCGCTCCCAGAGTCCTGTAGTCATTTATAACCCAGCTGGGATTGCCCTGAGCTGTGTCATTTGTGCCCATATGGATAAGGAGCATGGGGTAGCAGTCAGAGGACTGGACTTGTTTTAAGATCCTCTCAGCTACATCCTGGATATGGGCCCCTGGGAGGCAGCAATTCTCATGGGCTAAGGGGTCAGGGTGGCAGATGGCTCCCTCTGTCCCCCTCAAGAGGGAGTCTCCCATGATGACCACACTGCATTTCTTTTTAGGGATGGTAGCTGGTCATGTTTCTTCCTCAGTTACAGGAGCTGGCAGCTCTTCGGACTCTACTGGTGCTGTGAGGACTTCATATCTGTTGCGAAGTTCCAGGAGGGAGGTGACCCTAGTGCAGCAAGCCTTGGGTCCAGAGACAACCTTTGTCCAAGGGACCCCTGGTTCCTCTTGTCCACCCTTGTCCTGGCAGCCAACCTACCTCTTCTCTCTTCTTTCTTCAGGTGAAGGGCCTGGCAGTAGGAGTTAGTCTCCTCTTCACCATTTCTGATGGCATGCAGGCTCTGCACTACAGTCTGGAGCTCCCCTTTTTGGCACTCCAGAGACTCCAATATGGAGCAAACCTCACAAGGAGAGGTGTCATTGCTCCTGATGCCATGTGCCTACAGTTGTGCCAGGCAGCCCCCACAGCTGAGAGCCAGGGGCCCCATCTGAATGGAGGCTGGAACTATGGGGTCTGTCTGGGTGACGGCCTCAGAGGTACTGGGGGGAGGGAACCTGAGTATTGAGGGGATCTTTGGGGCTGTGTGGCTCCCTGAGGGGGCTGGACCAAGTAGGACCCAGGTGGGGCATGACCCTCCTTGGTTCCACTCAGCTGCCTCCCACAGCTGTCTAATTCCCATCCACTGTGGGCCCCACTTACCTCCTGGCTGTGCTGGGGGGTCGAGGTCAGTGTCCACCACATGTCTCCTGGGGTGCCTGGGGGTCCTAGACTCACAGGGGCATGATGGGCTTCCACCCATGTGTCTCTCACTGGAGCAAGACCCCAAATGGGGTCCGGACCCCCATTCCAATGGGTATTGTGTTAGCTTCAGATACATTCACATAAAGCCCTTTGAAATGCCACTACACTGTTTGCTCAGTAACTGCCTGCGAATGCTAGCTCCACAGACTGATTGATTTATGCACTATGTAAGGAAACTTTGCTGAGGGAAGTACCACTACACCTGTATCAGGGGTGGCCCATGTGCCACAAGTGGCACAGGCAGACCTCTGTGTGTGGCACATAGTAAACAGGGAAAGGGACAGGTAGCAGAGGCAGATGAGGCAGGAAACAGAAAGCAAAGCAGCAAATTGGGCAAGGAGCACAGGGAAGGAAGCAGGAAGCAGGGTAACAGATCGGGCAAGGGAAGAGGATCAGATTGACCCTTGGGGCGTGTGCAGAGATGCAGTGGCTTGGATGAACCTTCTTTTCAGTCAATGATGCTGTGGGAGCAGCAGCTGGGGACTTTATTTAAGCCCTTGAATTGGGTAAGATTTCCCTATCCATTTTCCCTTCAATGCCTAGTGGTACCTCCCCTTTTCTCCCCTCCCATCTGCTCCCCTCCCCTCTTCCCTGACCATGACTGCTGCTATCTCTAGCTGCCCTGGAGATAGTGGGGAGGCTCCACTGCTGCCTGCTCCAGCTTAGCTCTTCAGGAGCTGGGCTCAGCCAGGGATAGCAGCAGTGGGTTCTTCTCCCTTGCTTGGTCTCCCTAGGTGTTCCCAGCCAGACCAAGAGCAAACACAGGGAAAGAGAACCCACCCACTCCTGCCTACACTATCTCTGGAGCCTCCCCCCTGCTCTCAGGTGAGCTGGGGACAGCAGCAGCAGTAGATATGAAAGGGGAATGGGAGGGGAGGGGACACACTGCTTTGCATGGAAGAGAGGGAAGATTGTTACTTGACTGAGGGGCTTAAAGACCCCAGATGCTGTTCTTGCACTGCAGACTGCCCACCACAGTGGGGGGAGGTGGGAGAGAGGTTGGGAGTGGAGGGTGAATCCCTCCACCCCTTTAGAAAATCCTGGATCTTTCCCTGTCTCTGGGTAGCCTGTTCCAATGCTTGACCACTAACCACTGCCATAGTAAGAAAATTCTTCCTAATATCCATTCTACATTCCCCTTGCTGCAACTGGAGATGATTTCTCTTTGTCCTGGTCCTGCAGCCACAGAGACCAGGCTACCATTATCCCTGTATAGCCATCTTTCAGCTTTTTTTGTTGCTCGTTTCTAATGATTTGCTCAACATTTGCGAAGTTGATTTCACAGAGCAGAGTAAAATCATATTATCAGTGAATACTATGAAAGCCACAAGACTGAGAACATACTTTGCAGTGAAAAACAATGTACAGAGTTGAGATATGGATATGTTATGACCTATTGTTTTTAACTTGAAAGGAATATAGATGAGACTAGACAGGTGGGACTGATTTTATTATAATGTCATAAAGGTAGGGTTAAAAATAAAAATGAACAGAGTACACAAAATACATCCTTTTGTAGGACTTCAGCTGGATCAAGTCATAGCAGTTTTTCAGAAAAGATTATCATGATCATCTTATCTGACTACCTGTATAACCCAGGCCACAGAATTTCACTCAGTGATTCCTGCAACAGGTTCAGTGGCTTGTGATTGATTTATACCTTATCTAGATGCATCTCTGTAACAGAGAACCAAAGGCCCCTGTTACTTTAAGAGTGAAGGAGCAGCAGAGAGAGTCTTGGGCAGGGAAAACTGCTCATTATGAGCTTCCAGGGACTAGGTACTCAAGGAATTACCTGATGCAAGCACTTGCCGCAGAACTAGCTGTGTTCCAGTAGCATATAGGGTGCCTTGCATGAGACACAAAATAAGAGCACACAGACCAGCAGCAATAAGTCACCCTGAAGTTGAGCCAGCATGCTGAACCAGGAAGCACCTGCAGCAGCCCAGGGAGGCATCTGACTGGCATGGGGCAGGGCCAAGAAGCTATATTAATTCAGGCCCTGAGCCAGAAGGATCAGTCTGGCCCTAGAGGCTGCTGAGGCAAGAGTTCCAGGGCAAGGGAAATGTAGGGGCTCTTCTAGGTGGCACTGGGGCTGTCTTGAGGAAAGTGAATATAGTGCTGATGCCATACATGGGAATATTACCTGGGGTAAGGGGAAGCCTTGTTATGCAGGCAGGTAGCCATTGTTTGGACCCAGAGGGAGTTTAGGTGTGTTTGCCAGAAGGCTTACTCCTGGGTTCCAGTTTCACCCGGTGGTTTGGGAGTGGCTGAAAGGGCAGTGTGTTGAGGCCACAGGGGGGCACCTGAGGGGTGCATGTTGGCTTAACCCACGGTAAAGTGCCAGGGGCACATCGGCACTTAGATCCCAGCTTGGGGCCTGGAGTCAGGGCATGCCATAGACTTAGGCCTGAGGGGGAGTTTAAATCCCAGAGAGAGAGACTGAAGCCTAGATTAGGCAAAAGATGGGCCAGGTCCGGGGGGCCCAGTGCCAAGGAAGGGCAGATCCAGGGCCAGGGGGTCCTGTGCATGAAAAGGACAGAGGCAAGGGCCAGGGAGTATAGGAGTCTAAGCAGACTCAGCAAATGTACTGCCCAGGACAGGGCAAAGACAAAGCCAGATTAGGCAGCCAAGGGCTGGAACCAAGAAACCAGGTCAGGCACAGTGGGCCTAGGGTAAGAGAGTCAGTGAGAGAAACAGGGCTGAGGCTGGGAAGGCTGAGGCCCAGATAAGAGTATAAAGGGCTGAAGTGCCCTGCTACTGGGTTGGAGCCAAATGCCTACTGAAGTCATTAACTGGTGATATCTTTGAGACATGGACATGGTTGTAGGGAAGGCCAGAAGCCATGATTAGCTCTTAAGGCTAACAGGTGCCCTGGGAGAACTAGCTGGCATCTAGAGGAACTGAGGCTCACTTTGGGACCCATTAGGCAGCCTCCCTTCCAATCAAGCAGTTACATCAAGGCATGGCAGGAAAGTGAGACGGGAAGAGTACCCTACAGCTGAAGCAGGATAAGGATTGTGTGGCCACCAGGGGATGTTCCAGGCATGTCTGGAGTCTGAATCTGGTTACAATGTCAAAAAGCAAATTCAGAATTGCAAGTAAGATATTTGAAAAGAATCATGGAGTTGAAAGTGTAGATACAGGATTTAGAAGAAAAGATTGTGGAATTGGTATTCATATACAAGCTCTTTCATTCCATTCGTTATTTGAATTACTCTTCTCTCTTTAGTTAAGCCACATATCTCAGGGCCGATTTGCCAACGCCCCGCCCACCTGTTTCTGGGCCAACTGCCTGCCTTCTCTCTCACCATGCCTTGATGTTAATTGATTAATTGTTGTTAATTAAGGTGGGAGGCTGCCCATTCATGCTCCAATGCCAGGGGGCTCTATCTGCAGCTCCGTACCTCCCCTACACTGCAGCCCATACCTTGCAGATGGCATCCAGCTGTTATAAACATCACTGGCCCCACACTGGGCCCCAGAATCCTCCTATCAGGACCCCTTCTGATCCCTCCATTTAGATGGCCTACCCTACCTTCATTCAGGCTATCTAGCTCCCTGAAACTATTTTCCCCTCTCAGGTATGGTCCCTTCCCCTGGGACCTTTGGCCACACAGGCCCTGGCCCCACCTCCAAGGCCAGTCAGGCACCCCAGGCCCTCCAAGCTCTGGGCATCCCTCACCGTGGGTATGCTCTTCTAGACAACTAGCAGCATCATTAGGTAGTAGTCTTTCCTCATTACCACTTACCTTACAACCCTACTTATTCTTACAATCCTTTCCTACACCTCTTGACATGAAATTACAGCAAACACAAATGTAATCAAATAGCAAAATTTAGTATACTCATCTTTTCAGATTGGTTGAATTTTCCATTGCTTCTTTTTTTCAGCACACTGCCATGAATATTAGCTATCCAGTATAAGTTAAAAACAGTTCATGACAATTATATCAAAACTTGGATTAGAATGTAAGCAAAATTGTTGAGATTAAAGCAAACAAACAAACAAAAAACTTTAAATAATTAGAGACAACAAGTTAAAGGACCTGGAGCTGCTTTCTGTATTTTGGATGACAGTTTAGCAGAAGGAAAAACAATCATGACAAAAGAGACTGTATCCGTTATAGAACAACATATGATGCCCACAAACTATAATATGCTTGAATAGCAGCCATGGTAATGTCAAGAATGAGCTTATTGACAGTAATGTTTTGCTACTAATGCTTGTTCGCATGAAGAAATCTAGCTCACTTCCTAGAAGAAAACCATTTAAAAATGTTGTCTATCATGTACTTCCACAATTAATCTGTCAAAGGAAATAAGAATCATAGTGCATTCCAGAAGAGTAATAAGTGACATTTAGCTGCTTTTCCCCCTCCCATTTAGGTGTTTTAGTCTAACAGCAAATCATATACTCCTTCCACTTGTATCAACAACAGTAGGCCTGGCCAATTGCTATTCTCACTATCAGAGCAGTCCTGGTCCTCCTTTCTTTCAATGAAATCCCAGCAACAAAAGTATATGATGCAGGATCTTGAGGTGTGCTGAGCACATGCCAATTAGTGTCACTGAAGCCAAAGTTGCCACTGATTTGGGCTCAACACTGTGAAAATTAGAAGGTATCTTAAGTTGGGCACCCAAACACCACCCTCAAGACAGTGGTAACTCCTGAGGTTTTTGGCTACAATTCAGAGGGAATGTTTGTGGCTGCTCAAAGATGCTCATTCATTCAGTTCAGGAGTTAGGTCAGGATGGAGCTACTTTCATTTGTGCTTTAGCCATATTAGACAAATATGGACTGAAATAATTTGCAAATACTAGCAAGCAAGCAGAATGCTGTGCAAATTCCAGGAGAACTTGATTTTCCAGTCTGATAAAATGTTAGAGTCAGCGAACAGCCAATTACATTTGGAGCTAACGATAACAGAGAATCCAACCAGTGTGTTGTGGCTAATGGCTCATTCTTCCCTTTTGTTACCATGTGAAATACTTTTAATCTTTAACAAGCCGAGGATTATACATGCTTTTTGAGCTCTGCACAGTAATACATAGTTTAAGATTAGACATTTTTACCATTTTTTTAGCTATTACTAATTTAGACCAGAAGGTTTTCTATTTTAACTGATGGATTTCATTTTCCTTTTCTCATTTAAATGGTAAAAAGGACTGTTTTACACAATGTTTATAACGTTTGGAGCAGAGGTGGTAACTGTTTTTTCTCATAAAACTGGTGTGATGCTTGATGCTTTGGGGGTTTTGCACTGTGAATATTTTTATAAGTATGCTCAAAACCTCCTTCAAAGGTCCTGCTCCACCCAGTAAGGTAAGCTGCAACATTCACAAGTGTAGTTCTGGCCTTAGGTTGTGATATGGTGCTTACTAGGGCTGTGCAAAGCTTTGGTCCCTGATTTGATTCAGCGGAGATTTGGCCTGATTTGGTGGCCAAATCTCCAAATCTGAACTGAATCAGAGGACCTTTTAATATCTCTGAATTGATTTGGAGAGATTCAGAAAGATTCAGGGTTTCGGACATAGATACAGCTTTAAATATTTTTTCTACATACCTCTAGATACCAGGCAGCTTGTGAATGCTGCATTGCTGGGGCACATGGAGCATCCCACAGGAGTGTGGGGGGCTCTCCAGCGTGCTCAGCAGCAGACCCAGAAGTGGACCAGAAGCACTTCTGGTCCACTTCTGGGTTTGCCAGGGAGCATGCCGGGCCCCCCCCTTGCGCCTCCTCTGTGTCCCCCAGCTTAGACACTGGTGCCTCCTGGATCTGGGGGGAGGGACACGGGGTCCCCCATAGCCAATTGCCATGCCGGGGTTGGGGGGGGGGCACCAGCATGCTCCCTGCTGGACCCAGAAGTGGACCGGAAGTAATTCTGGTCCACGTCTGGGTTCATCGCTGAGCATGTGGAGGGCCCCCCCCCAACGCTCCTGTGGGGCACTCAATCTGCCCCTGCATCACAGCATTCACAAGCTGTGCTGGTACCTTGAGGTATGTAGAAAAAACGTTTAAAGCTGTGTCTATGTCTGAATTGCTGAGTCTCCAAATCAGCATCAAATCTTCAGATTCGGATTCATAGCTTCATAACTTCATAGTGCTTATGAACGGTTGGAAGGGGCCTAAACAGATCATCATGTCTGACCCCCTAACCCAGGCAGGAATGAGTGTGGGGTCATAGCACCCCAGCCAAATATCTGTCCAGCCTCCTCTTGAAGACCCCAAAGGTAGAAGAGAGCACCACCTCCCTTGGGAGTCCATTCCAGAGCCTGGCAGCCCTAACTGTAAAGTAATGTCTCCTGATGTCCAGCTTGAACCTTCTCTCTAACAATTTGTGGCCGTTATTCCTAGTAACCCCGGGTGGTGCCTGGGGGAACAGAGCCTCACCCAATTCCCACTGGTCCCCCCTGGTGAGTTTGTAAATGGCTACCAGATCCCCTCTCAGCCTTCTCTGGTGGAGGCTGAATACATTCAGGCCCTTCAGCCTCTCTTCATAGGGCCTGACCTGCTGCCCTTTGACCATGCGAGTGGCCCTCTGGATTCTCTCAATGCTAACCACATCCCTCTTGAAGTGCGGTGCCCAGAACTGGACACAGTACTTCAGCTGTGGCCTGACAAATGCTTCATAGAGGGGAAGGCTCACCTCCCTGGACCTGCTTGATGCATGACATCTGTAGATGCATGAAAAGTTGTGGCTAGTCTTACTGACTACTTCCTCACATTGGCGGCTCGCATTCATCCTGGAGTCAACAATGACTCCAAGATCCCTTTTTGCCACTGTGTTGACAAGAGTGTTCCCCAGCCTATAGGTGTGTTGCTGCTTCCTTGATGCAGTACCCTGCACTTGTCTGCATTGAATTCCATGCTATTCTCATCCTCCCACCTCTTTTACCTGTCTAGATCTAGCTGGATTCTGTCCCTCCCCTCCAGCATGCTCACTTCACCCCACATCTTGGTGTCATCAGCAAATGTGGACAGCGTGCTTCCACCACCCACATCCAGATCTCTGATAAAGATGTTGAACAGTACAGGCTCCAGGATTGAGCCCTGGGGGACTCCACTGCCAACATCCTTCCAGATTGAAAATGACCCATCCACCACCACTCTCTGGGTGTGACCATCTAGCCAATTTGCCACCCATCTGACTGTGTAGGCATCAATGCCACAGTCACCTAGTTTTTGTGAGAGAATGTGGTGGGAAACAGTATCAAAGGCTTTCTTTGGCATCCACCTCGATGCCCTCATCCACCTGGATGCCCTCATCCAGGGACTTTGTGACCTGATCATAAAAAGAAACCAGGTTAGTCAGGCAGGATCTGCCCTCAGTGAACCCATGTTCATTGCCCCTGAGCATTACCTTCCCTGCTGGACCCTTGGAGATGTGCTTCTTGATAATTTTCTCAAACATCTTCCCAAGGACCGGGTGAGACTAACTGGCCTATAGTTACCTGGGTCCTCCTTTCTCCCCTTCTTGTAAATGGGCACCACATTGGCCCTTTTCCAGTCCTCTGGGACCTGGCCAGAGCCCCACAAGTGCTCATATAGCCATGCCAGGGGCCCCGCTATGACCCCTGCCAATTCCCTCAGCACCCTCAGGTGAAGAGCATCTGGACCTGCTGATTTAAACACATCCAGCCCCTCAAACATTTCCCTAACTAGATCATCCCTGACCCTAGACATGGCAGTGCCTCCCCTGGGTCCATCTTTAATCCTAGTGGGGGAAATGTCCTGGTCCCTGTTCAGGAATATGGAGGCAAAGACTTCATTGAAGAGGTCAGCTGTTTTGTTAGCTGCAATCACCAGATTGCCAAGCCTGCCCTGTAGGGGACCCACATTGCCCGGCACCTTCTTCTTACTCCCTATATAATTGAAAAAGAACATTTTGTTATCCCTAATTCTGGTCGCTAGTCCTAGCTCCATCTCTGCCTTGGCCTTCCTAACAGCCTCCCTGCAGTCATGAGCAATGGAGGTGTAATCCTCCTTGGTGATAGCCCCTTGCTTCCACTGTTTGTACGCCTCCTTTTTTGCCCTCAGGCATTCCTGGATGCTTTTGCTGAGCCATGGGGGCTTTTTAGCGCTCCTGCTCCCCTTGGTGAGCATTGGGACTGACTTCCTTTGAGCTTGGAGGATCATCTCCTTCAGGAACAACCACCCGTCTTGGAGTCCCGTCTAACTGAAGCTCTGAGACCCCAGTGCCTCTCCTAGTAATCTTCTCAGCTTATTTAAGTCAGCCCTCCTGAAGTCAAGGGCTTTTGCCTTACTGCTTGCTTTCATCACCCTGCACCGGATAGTAATTTCCAGCAGGCAATGATCACTGTTGCCCAACTGGTCGAGTACCCACAGACCCCTCACCATGTTGTCGGCTGTGGCAAGGACCAAGTCCAGCAAGGCATTTACCCTGGTGGCACTATGCACCTCCTGGCTTAGGTGGAGGTCCTGTATCCTGGCTAGGAACCTACGTGAGTGGTCAGACCTGGCTGACTGCTCCTCCCAACAGATGTCTGCGTAGTTTAGGTCACCCATGACAACCACATCCCTTGAATTTACAGCCTCCGTGAGCTGACCTGAGAATTCCAGGTCCAGCTCGCACCCCTGGTGAGGCGGTCTGTAGTAGACACCCATTATCAAGTCCCTTTCCCCACGACCACCTTCCATCCTTACCCAGAGCACCTCAGTTAGCCCCTCTTCTGAAGCCATCCTGATCATTGAGGACGTGTATTGCTCTTTGATGTAGAGTGCTATACCCCCCACATTTTTTCCCTGCTCTGTCCTTTCTGTACAGCTTGTAGCTCTCTATGTCCACTCCCTAGTCATGGGTAGAATCCCACCAGGTTTCTGTGAGTCCCACTAGGTCTCGGTTTTTCCTAGCTAGCAGGAGAGCGAGTTCCTCCTGCTTATTCCCTCTGCTTCAAGCATTTGTGTAGAGGCATTTGAGGCTTCCTGTAGGTGCACGTGTCACCCCCTTGTTCCTAAGCCTGCCCTGGCCCCTGTCACTTATCTGGGTACTACTTGTGTGTGTCATCTGACTTGATGGCAAAGTGTCCTCATGTTCCTCTGCATCCCTGTCCCCTGGCAAACCTAGTTTAAAGCTCGTTGTCCTAGTTTAAAGCTCAGTTTGACCAAATCAAATCAGGGACAGTGATCTAAATCAAAGACTCGAATCACTGTCCCTGATTTGGGCTGAATCCAAATCTGAATTGAATAGGGCCCACTTTACAGACCCTTAGTACTTACTAGCATGGAATCCAACTATTCCTCAATTTTAAAGAGCACAACATGCCAGAATCATATGGCATTTCTTTGGGGAAGTAAGGCTGGCTATGGCTCTGATCATGCAGTTGGATCCAGGTCTGGCAAGTCCTTTAACCCACGTGACTTGCTGAAGTTTAGAGCCCGTGTGTGTGCCTATTTTTAGAATGTGGAAGAAAATGGTGTAATATATTGCTCCAGTCACATGCCAAATGAACAGTTTTATGTTGAGACAAGTTTTCTGTTTTAGGTTTGCTGGTAGCATGAATTTTAGTGAGAATAGACTTTATTTTACCATGATTAGCAGGGCAGTGCAAAGCTTTGGTCCCTGATTCGATTCAGTGGAGATTCAATGGCTGAATCTCTAAATCCAAATTGAATCAGAGGACCCTTTAATTTCTCTGAATCGAATTGGAACCCTCTGAATCAATTCGGAGCGATTCAGAAAGATTCAGCGATTTGGACATAGACACAGCTTTAAACATTTTTTCTACATACCTCTAGGTAGCAGGTGCCTTGTCAATGCTGCTGCAATGCTGGGGTGCGTGGAGCATCCTACAGAAGGGCGGTGGGGATCCCCAGGGAACTTGGCAGCAGACCTAGAAGTGGACCAGAAGCACTTTCGGCCCACTTCTGGGTTTGCTGCCAAGCATGTGGAGCCCCGCCCCCCCATGCTCCTGTGAGACATTCCATCTACCCCAGCATCACAGCCTTCACAAGCTGCTCTGGTACCTCAAGGTATGTCAAAAAAACTTTAAAACTTGTGTCTATGTCCAAATTGCTGATTCTCTGAATGAGCATCGAATCTTCAGATTCAGATTTGGCTGAATTGAATCAGGGACAGTCATCTGAATCAATTAATCAAATCACTGTCCCTGATTTGGGCCGAATCGAAATCAAATAGGGCGTGCTTCACACACCCCTAATAATTAGCCCCATATTAGTATGATATTTTTTCCCTCATGCATCTTTCTTGGTAATATGAAATCAGCCATGTGGGCATGCACATTTTGGCCTTGATGCATAAGTCAAAGTTTTATACATAAACATTAGTTACATTTTGGGTTGCATTCGAGAGTCAAAAAACTTTATCAACTTGCCTTCCTTCTGTTCTGATGGGAGATACGGCAACTCACTTCTCAGATTTTGTATTTTCTTTGCAAGTTATTCAACCCTTCTGCATTTCACATTAAAAAAATAAAGGAACTCAACAATATAACTACACTTTTAACACCTCATGCCTGCATTGATTTACACTGTTATCTTTTACAATTAATTTGCTGATGGCCTCTTATTTCAGTGCACCTGGTTATAACAGCAGGCCCTCACATATGGTGCTGGTCATCACACAGATCCTCAAAGCCCAGAACATGAAAGTGAAAATCTTAAATACAACAGACAGTGCTTCTGTTTACATATTACAGTTTTGGTAAATTATATCCAACCCCCATATTCTCTTAATCCATCTACATAAGCAGGCATGTATATGGCAGTTATCTCAAATATCTGACTGGGTATGATGTCTAAACTCAGTAAAAGGCATAATACCTTTAAAAGTACATATCTTTGAAAATATGAAGAGATAGTAATGATGTATATATTTTATTTGTTTGATTTTCTTTAATTTTCTTAGCCAAGTTCTTTACGCTAATAATTAACTAGTAATAACAGTCAGCAGATCCTATGTAGGGCCTTGCTTTATAGGCCCTTTTATTCAGAGTTCTCAAAGCGCTTTATAAACAAAGGCCATTATCATTATCCCTGGTTTTCTGTTCTACCTATACTCCACTAGTATCTTCATCACCAAAGGAAACTTTGGCAGTGCAATATGAAACACTGTAGCTCCAAGCTGGTAGGTGCTTTGCTACCCCAGGAAAATTTACAGGCAAGTATTAGGTGGCCTATATATTGCACAGAGAGCTAGGCACCAAACAGCAGTGGAGGGAAGTAGTAGGGGGCTAAATTAGACAATAGTAGATGATGATGGCAAGCATCATAGCCCAGCCCCTGGCACGGATCTTTGAAAACTCCTGGCGCTTGGTGTAGTGCCCAAAGACTGGAAGAAGGCCAATGTGGTGCCGATCTTCAGGAAAGGGAGGAAAGTGGATCCGGCTAACTATAGGCCCATCAGCCTGACTTCTATCCCAGGGAAGATCTTAGAAAAGTTTATTAAAGAGGCCATCCTTAATGGACTGGCCGACATCAACATCCTGAGGGATAGCCAGCACGAGTTTGTTGTGGGTAGGTCTTGCTTGACCAATCTCATTTCCTTCGACAACCAGGTTACCTATCACCTGGACAAGGGAGAAGAGATTGATGTCATATATCTTGACTTCAAAAAAGCCTTTGATCTGGTATCCCATG
>NW_017728943.1:84851725-84887042 GCF_001723895.1 Crocodylus porosus
CTACTGCAAGACCATTTCAGGCTGGACATAAGGAAGAATTTCTTTACTGTCCGAGCCCCCAAGGTCTGGAACAGCCTGCCATTGGAGGTGGTTCAAGCACCTACATTGAATACCTTCAAGAGTAAATTGGATGCTTATCTTGCTGAGATCCTTTGACCCCAGCTGACTTCCTGCTCTTCCGGTGGGGGGCTGGACTTGATGATCTTCCAAGGTCCCTTCCAGCTCTAACGTCTATGAAATCTATGAAATGCTGAGGCAAGGGTATGTGTTCATCCTGCCCATCTCAGAGACATGGAATATCTCTATACTGCAGACTGTTGTATAGGCTAAGTACAGACAGTCAAACAGCCTGAGGATGAATCAATTCAATCTGCAGGTTAGTCTTAGCTTCATAGGTTAAACTGCTAAGCCAGTGAACAGAAATTTACTTTTGACTCTGGAAATGCAGCCAAATGTCTGCAGTGGCCCAGGCCAGAAGCCAGGGGGCTCTAGAGCACATCCCCCGGCTTGGCTGGAGCAGACAGCTTGGGCTAAGGCTAGCCTGCCCACCCTGTAAAGGGGAGAGGGGGTTGTGGGAGAGGTGCAGAGCATCCAGGGATGCTGGAGTACTGTGAGTTAATTTGAGTCTGGAAGGGATCTGGGTCAGAAGTTCCATAAACTGATTTAACCAAAAATCAGTTAAGTCTGATACTACATTTTTATCTTAAACTGGTTTCAGCCGTTTTGAAAGCAGCTTATGTGCACTCAGCTTCTGTTGTGTTACAGATTTGAACCATTTTCTGATCATTTATACCAGTTTATGTGTAATTTAAGTCCCTGGCATGGTTTTGAGATACCTAAGATGGATTTAAACAAGCTAGCTTGGATACCTTCCGTAGCTGCAGCAGCAGAGTGCTCTGGGTGGGTTGTGTAGTAATCACTGGGTTTAGGGAACACAGGTATATATGAATGAGAAGAACTAAAAAGCAAGTTTTATTTGTGGAGCAGTAAGTAAACTTTTGCAGATCTTCAGTCTCTAACTGACCTGAGAAACCACCATTCCAATTGCCAGCTTTCTCAGTCTCCTGTTAGAGAGCCTCTCTAAATTGTAACTTCTATTATTACATAGAATCATAAAATCATAGAAAGAAGGACAGGAGGGACCTATAAGATCATCAAGTCCAGTCCCGTGCCATGGGCAGGAGGTAACTGGGCTCAAACAAGCTCAATGAGGTATTTGTCTTTAAGCCTCCTCTTAAAGACCACCAGAGATGGCGACTGCACCACTTCTGCTGGAAGCATATTCCAGATTCTAGTTACTCGTACAGAAAAGAAGTTTTTCCTTATGTCCAGCCAAAACTTTTCCTCAACTAAGTTGTGTCCATTGATCTGTGCCTTCTGGGGGGGCGGGGCGGGGGGGAGGCTTTTCTGAAAAGTTGTTCACCTAGGTCCTGGTGTTCTCCCTTGACATATTTGTAGCCACCTCTCAGCCTTCTTTTGCTCAGGCTGAACACTCCCAGATCCCAAAATCTCTCCTCATAGGGCCTGTCCCCCAGGGTGGCCTTTCTCTGTACCCTTTTGAGATTATCCACATCCTTCCTGAAGTGCAGTGCCCACAACTGGACACAGTACTCCAGCTGTGGCTTCATCAATGCCAAATAGAGGGGGAGGAGCACTTCTCTGGATCTGTTGGTGACATCTGCTGATGCATGCCTGAGTTCCATTTGCTCTGTTGGAGGCTTCATCACACTGGTGGCTCATATTCATCTTCGGGGCGACTGTCACCCCTAGGTCCCTTTCAGATGCAGTGCTAGCCAGTGTACCACCATCCATCATATAGATATGATGAGGGTTCTTCCTACCCAAATGAAGGACCTGGCATTTGTTTTTGTTGAATCTCATCTGTTTTGTTCATCCCATAGGGCCAGCCTGTCAAGGTCTTCCCTGAATGCTTGACCTGTCCTCTGATGTGCCCACTTGTCCCCACAGTTTGGTATCATCTACAAGCTTAATCATTGCACTTTTCCCTCCCTTGTCCAAGTCATTATTAAAGATATTAAAGAGCACAGGCCCAAGCACTGATCCCTGGGGTATACCACTGGATGGCCTTCCAGGATGAGGCCACGTCATCAATTAAGACTCGTTGGGATTGGCCTCTGAGCCAGTTCCTAACCCAACCCACTGTAGCCTGGTTTAGGCCAGTACTCTCCAACTTAACTGAGAGGATTTCATGGGAAACACTATCAAAGGCCTTGCTGAAATCTAGGTAGATGATGTCCACCTCCTGTCCCATGTCCAGGTGGTTACCTGGTCATAAAAGGACACCAGGTTTGACCTCCTCTCAACAAAGCCATGCTGGTTGCTTTGCAGTACCCCACCAGATCCGAGCTTTTGGGTGATGTCCTCCTTGGCAATTTCTTCAAAAATCTTCTCCGGGACTGAAGTCAGACTGACCAGTCTATAGTTGGCCAGGTTATCCCTCTTTTCCTTCTTAAAGATGGGTACAAGGTTCACCTTCTTCCAGTCATTAAGGAAAGCTCCTGAGTTCCACGATTCCTTGAACAGCCTCGCCAGAGGCACTTCTATGAGCTCAGCCAGCTCTTTCAGCACTCTTGGGTGAAGGTCACCTGGACCAGCTGACCTGAAAGCATCCAAATGATCTAAGAGTATCTTCACCTGACCTGGACTGATTTTATGAGGATCACTGTCTTTGCCATATTCTCTGCACCCCTGGTCTGGTGACCAGTTCTTGCTTTGTTTCAGGAATACTGATGTAAAGTAATTGTTGAGGAGCTCTGCCTTTTCACAGGGGTCAACTGTGGGCTTCCCCTCTGTGTTCTATAGGAGTGCCACAGTGGAGCTTGATTTTTTCTTGCTCCCTATGTACCTATAGAAGGATTTTTTGTTATCTTTAATTTCGGTCACCAGCTTGACTTCCATGGATCCTGGCCGCATGAGCTTACTCTCCTCTGGATCCCAAACCATTTTTCCACTGGATGTACAATTCTTCTTTCTTTTTGAGATGTTCCTACATGTGGCTCAACATCTTTTCTCATAACAATAAGTACAAAAATCAATTAAGATTCAGCTACAGAGGAAAGGTTACTAATCTGTCATTCTGGAGTGCGTCATTATCACTTGCATTCTTATTCTCCCTCTTTTTGCAGCTCTTTTAGCAAGTTTCTATGAGTCTTTCAGGAGGTTTCATTTTCCTGCTGAAATGATGAAGTATCAGACCTAGTTTCTAATTTGATTTTGGTGGGAAGCTTTTCCTTCAAATCCTTGTAGACTTCAGTTCTACTGGGATCTAACAGACTTGTACTTTGGGCAGCCCTGCTTCTGCATACAGCACAAAGTTCATTAGCTACAGGCTGCTGAGGCTGATTTCCTCTTTCTGCATGATGGTATTGCATTTGTGTCTGTAGCTACATTTCTTTTCATAAAGCCATCAGTGCTTCTTGTGTTCTGGAACAACTGGTTTCTTCCTAAGATGATCCAGATTTTGCCCGCTATAGCCAAGACTACTATCAGGAGGCATTCATGTTGTATCTTCATGTAGTGCAAGCACATGCTTAACTAAAACTCATTTTTTTCACAAATTGCCAGACCTAAAATTGGTGTCACCTCCCTAGGTACCATAGTGTTAGCAATCCAAGCTTGGATGCTACAAGTACACCTCCCTTTCACTGGTATATTCATTCCTGAATAGCCAATCATTTTGATTCTTGTCAGATGCACTTTTGGTCTCAATTTAAATTTTCTGTATTCATGCTCTAGTAAAATATTAACCTCAGCTCTAGCAACCAATTTAAACAAAAACATTGTTCCTTGCACTTCTACTGGCAACACCCAGTCCCTCTTATTGGTTTTGCTTGATTCAACCAGATCTATACACAGTTCTTCTGGTATGCTCTCAGCTGTATGTACTTGAGGTTTTTGTGTTTGGGATCTATTGCACCTGAAAAAGTGGTTCTTCTTGTAAGAATTAAAACAGAGCTATCCAAATTCAGCACAATATTTAGGGCCATGTCGCCTTCCATATTTGGTGCATGCTTGCTTGCCAGTGGAAAATTCCATGTTGTAAGGTGGCATTTTTCAGCCACATTGTTTCATGCATACTGCATGGGTGACCCCTTTTTGGTGCCTTCAGCTCTGCAGCCTGGGCTTCCACAGTTTCTGCTGCCCTGTACACTTGGATAATCTTTTCCAGGGATAAATTTTCCTTAAACAATAGCCTCCCTTATAATGTAGTGTCTGCGATGCCACAAATAATCCTATCTCTAACAAGAAATTCTGTCAAATTCCCAGAAACAGGTCTTACTCAGTCTCTTTAGTTCAGTAACATCCTGATCTCTACTTTCTCCTATTGCTTGTTTGCACATAAAAATCTGTCTTTCAATTCTTATTTTCTTTTTGGTATTCATTACTCTTCAACTTTGGGAATTATATTTAACTGCATATTTTTGCCTTCTTTGAAGGTAAAGATATTACAAACAGTGAGAGCCTCCTCCCCACACAGCATGCAAGAACTGAGGATTTGACTGTCCTTTTTCTCTTCTGCCCCTGTAGCTGCTAAGGAAGCACTCAGACCTTTGTCTGAACACCTTCCAGTTCTGTGCTATATTGCCCAACAACAGAAGGGAAGGTGTAGATTGTAAAACTTCTACGACTAGCTGTTCTTTTCCTTAATGATGTAGGCAGATTACTTACAAATGCCTTTTTTCTTCTATATGGCTGCATTTTTTCTTTTTCTTTTTTTTGATTAAAAGGTGATTAATTTAATTAATTAATTACTGTTCTTCCCAATTTCTATATGAATTTTATCTGGAAAAGCCTGGTCTAAGAAGGCCTACTGGATCAGCCTCCTTGACAAGACAAGAAAAGACAAGACAAGACAAGACCTTGTTTGCAAATTCAATCTGACCTTATGCATGAGATGGCCCTGAGGTACTCAGCCCTGGCAAGACCAATGCACTTCAGGAATACCTTTCAGGCAGCTAGGGATCTTGCATGTCGGAAACTTAGACTCCTGGAAAGTTCAGTTACATCCAGGGGTGTTGCGACCAAAGAAAGTTGTTTGTGTGCAAGACTTGCAAAGAACAATTTTTCCAACTATTTTGTTGGTCTCATAAAAAATTGCTCGTTTACCAGTCATATCCAGGGCATTTTGAGGATCTAAATTTTGGATGCTTTAGCCCAAGGGTGGGCAATTATTTGGACCTGTGGGCCACATAAGGAGTTTTGCTGAGCTGCTGTGGGTTGGGGCAGCATCCCCTCAGTCCACCCCCCTGCTCCACCCCGTAGAACAGCTCAACAAAACTCCCTCTGTGGGATGGGACTGCGAGCAAGTGGGGAGTAGTGCTCAGGAGTGGGACAGGCAGGTGAAGCCAGGATCATAGGGTGGGGTGTCAGGGTGGTGACAGTGTGGGGCTGGGGCCTCGGACAGAGCTATGATCCACTGCCTGCTTGCCCCTACAACAGGTGTGTGTTCCTCAGGCAAGGACGTGCAGGGAATGGATCGTAGTTCTGCTCCAGGCCCGGCCCTGTGCTGTCACTGCTCCAAGATACTGGTCCTGGCCTCAGATACATCTCCCCACCTGCCCACACACTGCCCATGCAGCTCCCAGCTGGTTTTCATGGAGACAGTGGGATCACAGGGCAGTGACAGTGCAGGGCTGGGGCACAGCAATGATCTGCTCCCCATGATCTACTCCCTGCACATCCCTGCCTGCAGAACTGGGGCTCTGTCCTGGCCCCAGCCCTACACTATCACCTCCCCAGGATCCAAGGGTCTCCATAAAGACCAGCTGGGAGTCATGTGGGAAGGGCGCTCAGCTGGGTGGGCAGGGAGCTGTGCCTGGGGCAAGGGCTGGGATCTTGTGGGGGTGACAGCTTAAGGCCAGAGTTAGGGCAGAGCTGTGATCCACTCCCTACATGCGCCTACCTGCAGAACACATGTACGTCACTTGGGCATGCAGGCAGTGGACTGCGGCTCTGGCCTGAGCCCTGGATCCAAGCTGTCACCATCCCAAGATCCTGGAGTCTCCCCTGCCCTCCCTGCCCATCTGGTTCCCAGACATCACTCCCCACCAGCTTGCAGCCCCATCCCAGCCCATGTGCATCCTGCCCCTGGCGGTGGGTGTGCAGCTGATGGGCTGGGGTTCCTGGGCAGTGTGACTAGGTCTGGCAGCTGTGGCAGCTGGAAGGAGCCATTGCCACTGCTGGAGTGGCCGGAAAGAGTCCAGCTCCATGCGTGGGTTGCCCCCTGTGCTGGGGATGAGGGACCTGCTGTGGACCAGAGAAAATCCTACAGTGGGTCAGATCCATATTTCCCCTAGATCATATTTTTCCCACCCCTGCTTTAGACACACTCAACCCCCTTTCTAGATCTGGCCCCAAGTACCTTCCAGTACTATGTTAAAGGAGTAATATTTGGCTTGCTCTTTCTTTTCTACTGTCCTGTTGAGAGGGAAAGGTACAAAAAGTGAATGGTTTAACCAATATCAGAGTCTACCCACGGCAGAGCTGGGATAAAAACCCTGGTATTTTGATTCTCTACTTCATGCCTTATCCACAGATGTACACTTCCTCTGACAGTGAAGTACACCTCACATTTTTTTTGAGTGTCTAGTTTAATTTTCATTATAATAAATGGAAAGATCCTAAACTAGTATAATGCACACCACTGAAGCAACATTCAGGAGTGAGTTTTATTAACCTACAAAAGAAATGGATTGGCTGGATGCCATCCAGAATTCAGTTCTCTTCCTTCAATAAACTTTGTTTTCCCCCTGTGTGTAACTTTTGGTGCATGACATAACTGGAGTGAAGATTCTGGTTACACTTGTACTGCCATGAACTCTGTACATTTGCACCCTGCTCAATTATGATTATAAATGACCCTCCAGAATGAGATTTCCTAACACTTACATTGAATCTTTATTCAAGTAAGTTTTCTCACCCGCATTCATTAGAGGGGCCAGATGGTCCCAGAGAGAGATGGACTGAGAGCACAATGGCCTATTGAGAGGCCAGGTGTGCCCTCAGAGAGGGGCTGTTTGGGAGACCTAGTGAAGGGTGAACCCAGTGAGTGGGGCAGAGTATGTGGGCCTATTGAGGGGTCTAGATGAGCCCTGAAAAGGAAGGGGTTGCATTTGGGAAGATCTATGGAGGGCTCCAAGCAAGCCCAGAGAGAGGGTGTGATCTATGGAGGACCCCAAGAGGGCAGACCGACAGAGATGAGAGGGCTGACCACTGAAGGACTGACCCTAGGAATCTCAACTGGCCTGTGTGGGGCCAGGGCTCAAGAGGGGTGAAGTAGACCATGGCAGAGACTGCTAGAGCAGGGGGAGTTTGGAGTTCTTCACTAGCCTGAGGCGGGACCAGTGCCTAAGAGAGGCCAAAAGTCCTTGTGTGGCCAGAGCTGAGAGGAAGGGGTCAAGGGTCATGTAGCCTGGGATAACTAAGGTCGGCTCCTGGACTCTGTATAATAACTAACATCAAGGCTGGGCAGACTGTCCATATGGCAGGGTATACCAACATTTTTTGGGGTACCTTGTGATCATGGGGTAAAATTCCTTCCTGACCCCCAAAATGGCAATCATTCAGACCCTGAGCAGAGGAGCAAGACCATTTAGCCAATAACCTCTTGTTCCAGCAAGAATATTAGCATACCCCAGTCAAAGCTGAGGACACAGCTGGAGCAGAAGGTGGCAATGTCTGCTTTGCCACCTTCATGCATCAAAGACTTCCCTCACACAAAAGGGATTTTTCTCCTAGCTACTTCTGTCCATATGTGAACACTGTGCACAACCAAAGCAGTGTAGTGCAGTGCAGTGGTTGGCAGCATTTTCTGATGGTGAGGCAGAATGATCCAGCTTAGGCCCAAGATGGGCCGATGCTAGGACCTGGCCAATCTCCGGGTGCCAAATGCTGCCAAACCTGACTCCACCCTCTATTCCAATGTCTTCATAGGCTAGATCCAGTGTATAGGTCATAAATTGGTGGCCTCTGGCTCAGCAGAATAGTGAATCTAGCCCATATCAACAGGCTAGCAAATCACCAGTTAACAGCTAACGTTTGGAAAACACCCTTGTTACTCTGCTCCTAAGAGGTATTTGTATGCAGAGGTTAGCCTAAGATAGTGGTTGTGATCATACAGGTAAAAAACTTTACTAGGAAATATTAAAAATTATGCTTATTTATGGCTTTGTAGAGTTGGAATGGAATATAGGACTCTGGGCCTGATAGCTATATGGGTACATAGTTGGTACACGTTGACACACTCTAAAACATACAGTTATGTATGAAGCCTACATTAGCCTGGGTTAAAGGGATTAAGAAGCTCCAGTGCCATGCAGTGATAAGAACAGTGGTAAACTCCTGTGCATGGTAACTGCATCAGTACAGAGTTGTATGGTGGTAAGATATTCTTAGACAATGGGTGCAAAATTGCTGGGGTGGGGAATATTCAAAGGCATTAACAGTCTCTGTAGGTCTATTGTTTGTGTGTGTATATTGAGAGGAGGGGGCATTCTGTCCATCCCCTCACTCTCACCTCTGGTGAATGGTCTCCATTGTGTACCTTTATACTGGCGGTGGCCCTGATGTGCTCTATGTAGGTGTCCCTTGACTATCACACTGGATACCGTGAGGCATCTTATCATTTTTGCATAGTGGGGGGTACTCTGCAGGCTCACAGGATACTCACGTTGCTTGGGCTTTGGGCCCCAAGCGCCCCAATGATCAGTCTGTACCAAATCCTTTCTCCTTCAAGGTGGCCCGTGTTTTTACAGCTTTTGCTTCTGGGCTGCAGCAAAAGCCTGCCACCAGTTCTTGAAGGGGATAGTCACATTGAACATCAGGATCATTTGTTGGCCTCATCTATTATAACAATATCTGGGTGCAGCTGGCTGTTGCAGCCTGGGATAGCATGATTCCCAGCTATAGTCTTGACTGATGTTGAGATGTCTCACTGGCCAGTCCTGTACAGTGTTGTGATGCAGTTGCTATACTTTCATGTTGGGCTTGCAGCCACACAAAATATGGGGCAGGGTCTCATTCTCATAGCCACACTCTTATTTTCGTGGTCATAGCTGATGGTGCTGCTGAGTGCAAAGCAGTTGAGACAGGCCTGATGGATAAAACTAGTCTGTGAAGGTTTTCATGAGGTATGAAATGGCTGCTGACATCCATCAAAGTCCTTTGATTTTGCCCTGGTCAGGTTTTGCCTTCAGGTCACTGATGTACTTAGCTTGCATGGCATCCTTCAGAAACATCTCCAGGCAGGTCTGGACTTGGGGAGCGGGGAGCAACAGCGATGCAGTTGGCAGCTGGGACTGGAAGCAGCAGGAGTCCCCAGCAGTAATGGATGTGCTTCCTGAGGCACCTGTGGTATTGTGGGCTTGGCTCCACAGGAAGGTTAGTTTGCTTGAACTAGCCTTCCAGCAACCTTCTCAGAAATATGGCCAAGCCCTTGTTGCCTGGCAGTCCACTTCTTGATGGTCTCCTTCAGAGCATTACCAGTGACACTGCTCATGGTAGGTCAGGAGGTGGAAGTCATGGGTGATTACAGTGATGTTGCAGAGGTTTCCAAGGTGCAAGACACTGGCACCCCTGTGCCAGTAGTGGATGTGCAGGATTTCGTTCCTGGTCTATAGAGATAGGTTCAGCCACTTCTTCAGGAGCTGCTTGATTTCACCATCCGCTTTCTTGAGAGGTGTCTTGGGGACTGCTGAGACTCTCAGTATGGATGCGATGCAGAGGATAAGGAAGGTGTTTAGGAAATCAGTTTTCTACCAGAGGGCCAGCAGGAAGAATCATATTTGTGGGTATCCTGCATGATCCTATAGATGGTCTCTTCTGGCATTTGTCTGAGCCAGTGGTCAGTGGGTGTGCACAGATGGAGGTAGCTCTTGCTCTCCTTCAGGTGCTTCATGGGCTGTCCCTGGATCTTTACAGTGGTGGCCAGGACAGTGTTTCTATTCCTACAGTTGATATGTGGGGAGACACATTTGGAGACACTGAAGTGGAGTCCCATTCACTGGCTGCCTTAGATTGTTAAACAGGAATAAACCCAGAAATTTAGGATCAGGTTTAAAATAATAATTAGTGGGTCTGCATCATGCCAGTTTCATGTTAAAGAAACTGCATAGTGTTAAACCAACATACGATTAGTTTCTCACAGTGATGAATCAGGCTGTGTTTTCTCTAGAGTCTCTCTCAAAAGAAGATAATTTATGTGAAACTCCAGTGTCATTTATCTTGCTAGGCCTGTCTCATAGCCTAAATAAAACTGCAATGATTATAGCCTTCATTTGTCTCAGGGAAGAAAACCAACAATTTTGTTAAATCCTGACCTGCCCCTTCCAGTAAAAGAAGAAGAAATGTATTTGGAAGACTTTACCTGCTTGAAAAGAAAACATCCCTGGGAATATCCAGATTGCCTAAATCTGGGAGCTTCAGTAAACCATTTCCTACAAAGGTTAACATGTCATATAATATTTCAATCTTAGTTATGATTTGTAACTTTTATAGCACGCCGGAGCTTTATTTAGATCAAAGCTTACATTTGTCTGACCAATCACGGTGCTGAAAATCATTATTTTACACAGCATCAGCTGTCCTAAACCACATCAGTTACTCCTTGATGAATCCCTCCAAGCATGCTTCTTTATTTCTCCATGAGTTGGGAAGCACATTCATCCTCATTACTGCCTGTAGCTGGCATCGTGGGGTGCTTGTACACATGACATCATTAACTTGTACACAATGAAAATGTCATTTTGTGTGGCTTAATGTCATTGCAGTGTACACATGCAAGACTTTTGGGGGGTTTAAAATGACTGCATTGTTGCAAACTAAACTACATCTGGATGTAGTTTAGTTTGCAATGTTGCAAATTGCAACGATGCAGCTGTCACCTTGCTCCCCAGCTTACAGAAGAGGTGGGCAGGTTCTGCAGAAAAAAAGGATTGGGCCCCTCTCTGTTTGTTTTTGAAAGCAGGGTCTTGTGGCTGGCAGGACACCTGGTGCCTGCCTGGGAATGAGTTGGCTTGCCCCTGAGGCAGCACAGAAAAGTGGCAGGAGGGGAGCTGGGTTTGCTGGCTGGAGAAGGTGATAGGGATGGTGCATGGGGTGCTGGAAGCCCAGGTGGGCTGCTAGCTGGCCAGGTGCTGCCCCAACTTGGAGGCACTTAATCGAATGATACCTCAAGCCCACCCAAGTTTCCAGTGCCGTGTGCACCATCCCCACCTCCTTCTATGGCCACCAGCACATCCAGCTGCCCTCCTGCCATCTCCCTGCACTGTCCCAGGGGCAAGCCAGACCATTCCCTGGTGGCCCCAGCCATCCTGCCATCCTGTCAGCTGCAGGACCCTGTTTTCAAGCACAAGTGGGGAGGGGCCTGATCCTTGCTGTTTCAGAGCCTCCCTGCCTGCCCTGTGGCTGGGCAGGAGGGCAGAGCTGCCAGTGCAATGAGCAGCCCTGGGGGGCCCTGGTTCTTCCCTATGTGGTGATGGTGCCCTCTAGGGCTGCCTGGGCAGACTACTAGCAGACTGGGTGTTGCCCCAGCTTGAAGGCGGCACCCAGCTTGATCCAACTGTTTCCTGAGCCCCACCACTGGAAGCCCACTGGGCACTGCTTTCTAGGAACAGTTGGATTGGGCTGGGTGCTGCCTCTGACTTGGAGCAGCACCCGGCCTGCTAGCAGCCCACCGAAGTGGCCCTGGGGGATGCTGCTGCTGCGGAGGGATGGACTGGGGTCCTCACAGCCCAGGGGCCATTCAGCCTGCTGGCAGCTCCCCCCTTAGCTGCAGGGAAGGAGTGGGTAGACTCTGCCAGAAGCAGGATCAGACCCCTCATTGATTGTGTTTCTAGCAACTGGCTGTGGCTGACTGGATGCCTGGGGCCACCTGGGAAAGGGCTGGCTTCCTCAGGGGCACTACAGGGAGGTGGTGGGAGGGGGGAGAGGTGCCCTGAGGCAGAAGAAGGTGGCAGAGACAGCATGCAAGGCTCTGGAAGCCCGGGCAGGCTCATAGGGATGTTGGATCAGGTACCTCTGAGCTGGCGAAGCACCCAGCCCACTAGCAATCTACTTGGCCAGGTCTGGGGGGTGCTGCCACTGCAGAGGGAAGGACTGGGGCTCCCTGCAACTCAGGATCCACTTGGCCCACCAACAGCTCACCCCTTGGCCATGGGCAGGCTCTGGCTCCAACAGCAAAAAAAAAGAAGGATCAGGCCCCTCGGCATAACATGACAGAAAAATTGAAATGGTTTAGTCCCCTTGGTTTTATTTTATGCCCCACCATTTCAATTTAGGGGGCACAGAATAAAACCGTGGGGATTAAGCTTCTGTTTTATGTACAAGTGCCCCATGGAGACAATGTAGATAATCTACCCAGGCACACCTGCCACTGCCAGTCATTTGCCAGCGAGCAACCCCTATGTGTCTTCTTCCTCACACTTCTTACTCATGTGTTACTCTGTAACTTGGTCCACCTTGCCTGTTCCTTCCACAGTATGTTGGCTCCACCCTTGCTGCCTGTGAATCAACCCCTTCTGCCAGTGTACACTGGAGCTTATTGAAAATGTTCCTATCTCTTAATAAAAGATGGGGAGGTTCCCCTCCCTCTTATCTTAAATCAGTTCTACTACATATCCAACGTGCCTCAACATAAGAACTTGACAGGGGTCACTAATGTCTCTACCACAACTGCTACTCAATAGAGATTGAAAGAAATTGAAGGTGAAAGGGCTAAATAAGAAAACTGAAAGCACCTGCAATATGCCTAGACCTAAGGGCCATGCTAGATTCAGTATGTTAAATCCATACTCTCTCTGATTCTGTTTTCTTCTTTCTAAAAAATGCACCATTTTCTATTTTTACCGCAAAAGCCAGCTTTAACAAGTCAAATTGGACTTCTTAAATGCAATGCATGTTTTCTGAGGCTGGATACAAAATAAAAACACAATGAGTACACACACTTTTGTACTGCCAGTGACCTAGGAACTACTGCACTATGTCAGATTTTTCCCTGAAGGCACATATTTGATCTAAGAGTAAAGAATTTATGCTAAGAGATCCAATTCCATGAAGAAATTGCGCATCACCCTAAGGATAGTTTACAAATTTTTCTGACATGTTCAAACAAAACTTGACATTTTTTTATAGAAGCTCAGAAGGAAAAGTTCAGAGAAGATTTAGGATGTTTATTGTTTCCTTGATATAAATATATATGTCCTATGATGGCACATGTGAGATCAAAAGCAGAAGAGATCCTTAAGTGCATTGCTAAGTTTATAAAAGAACGAACACAAAAGCTTAAGTTCTGATTAAACCAGAATCTCTTGTTTTGGTATTACTAATGATGCTATCTCCCAACTCTGATCAGAAATTTGATTTAAAATACCGCCCCCCCCGCCCGATGTAAGTGGGAGTGGTTTGAGGCAGTGGTGCTGAACCTTCTGGCCCTATGGGCTGGATGACTGATCTGTGGTCAGTCTGTGAGCTAAGTCAAGTGTGGGGCCAGTCTGATTGGCCAGATCCTGGCCCTATCCCACGCACCATCTGTGGCTACAGAGTAACCCGATGCACTGGTCCCACTGTATACTGGCATGATCTAGTATGCAGGGCCAGATCATCCAGTCTGAGGGGCTCCCCACAGGTCTGGAAATCTGGCAGAAGGGGAGTAGCAATTAATGCTGCTACCACTCCTTTGCCACCAAATGTTCAGACCTGTGGGGAGACCCACTGGGTCTCACTGGCTGGTTCTGGCCAGTGGGCTGGAAGTCGATCACCACTAATTTCAGATAAAACAATAATTGATAATGTCATTAATACCAAGAAATGGGTTATTGAGCACTGAGATTTCTTTTTTAAATGTCTTTTGCAAACCAGAAAGCAGAGGGAATCCATAGAAGGTAAAAAAAACAACCCCCCCACAAGTTTAAATCTATTTCTGTGCTGCATGACTACACAAAATAGGAACACAGCACAAAATTTAGAATCTAATCTTACTTTTACATTGTAGTTTATTTCAAATAAAAAGGTGGCTATATACTTGTATAGCTGAGAACAGTCCCTTTTATGTTTTCTGACTCCAGAAACAACATTTCCTTTCAGAATAATGGTATTATTTCCATTTGGCAAACGTTGTGGGATTTCCCTCCTTCCCAGTTTTCATTTTTGTTTATGCAACACTATTTCAAATGCACCACGTAGGAGCTCTAGGAGGGACGTTTATTCATCATTAGCCAATGCTCCCTGCTGGCACTGAAGCAGAACACAAAACATTATGGGCATTTTGATATCACTGACTTGCCATGCCAGGTGGCATATGCTACCTCTTGAACCAGAAGAAGGGTAATTGTGTTCCCAGGGCTCTATGCCCAGGTTAATTAAGTCAGCCTTACAGCAGTGCGCACAGTGCCATACTAATGTTCTGAAAAAAAATGAAATATATATAGAGTCTTTTGTCTGGGCCGGACCTACAAACCATCATGGCAACAGAGTGGTGAACATTTGGCCCTGGCCTAGATAGCTCAACAGTATTGTATTATTCTGATAAATGACTCTGAAATTTCCCTAAAGGGAGTTTGTTCTTGCTGCTGTTCATGCTCTCCCCTCCTTATTCAACCAACTATTTGAGTTTTGAAAAAATGAACAATATCCATTGTTCATTTGTTCATCCAAAAAATACCATTGTTATATCTGTGTCCAGTGTCATCTATGTATATATTGGTGGTATTTCATTTTAATCTCAAAAAATGTGGATTTGGGGTTACTTTTTCTTTTAACTGAAAATTGGGGATTTTTTTTAATCAGAGAAAACCCTGCTTATAACATCTTTCATTTCTCCTGTGCAATATGAAGTTTCATTTCTCCCTGGGAAAAAAAATTACAATCTTTGCATTCTCCTTCACCTGGGGAAGGGTGGATGAGCCCAAAAGCTTGCAAATAAAGACTTTTTTTGGAACTATCTAGTTGGTCTAATAAAAGATACTGCCTCTACCAAGAGTTCTGACTGCTTTTGCCTGTAGACCAACACAGCTACAAACTGTGTCCCTGAAACGTGGAAGATATAATAATTAGACACTTTGAAATGAAAACATCATATTTTTTACAAAAAAGAAACAAAATTCAACACCCTGAGACCTGGAGGCTAACAACCCTACTCTAGCAGCTTTTTGTTTGAGCTGAATTTACATACTTGCAAAACAACTTCTACGCAACAGAACTGCCTTGGCCAGGAGAAACATTCCTTCAACCAACTCCTGTGTGATATAAAATGTCTTAGCAAGAAAGAAGCAAAATTCAACATCCTGCTTGCCATCAGACACCTTCTGGGTAAATAGACTGCCCTAACTTTTATTTGAGCCTTGTTTGCATAAAATGAACTTTTCTACCCAGGGCAACTTATAACATTCCTCATTTCTCCTATGCAATATGAAGTTTCATTTCTACCTGGGAGAAATTTTACAATCTTTGCATTCTCCTTCACCTGAGGAAGGGTGTCTGAGCCCGAAATCTTGCAAATAAAGAATACATTTTTGCAACTATCTAGGTGTTCTAATAAAAGATATCACCCCTACCAAGAGTTCTCCCTACAAATAAGTAACAGAACTAAAAAGCTTTTTAGTGTGTGAAATCAGTAAACTGTTATCATCCTGATAATGGTAACTTCAATTTACAGTTAGATAGGTCCAGGTGTTTGTCTCTTTTCAGCAACAGTTCCTAAAGTCATTGAGTCAAAAACTGACAGTGTAGAAGGATGGGATTTTTTAATTTTTTTTTGCCTTTGACAGTCACTTCAGCATTAGTTAGCTCATGTTTAGAGTGTACTTGTTGATGCTTGGATGAAAGATATCATGAAATGAAAGATATCACCTTTACCAAGATAAGAGTTCTGACTTCTTTGTAGGGATAAATTAGAATGCTGCTAGAAGCATCTTTCCCATGTGGAGACCTAAAGGAAAGCCTGAAACTGTATTTACCACAATGAATGGGGGCAGGAAATTATGGGCCATATAGTATGCAATTTCTATTGGAAAGTTGCAAGCTAAAACCAACCCCACACTACAGAACTTAATTTTGTAATGCTGTTGCTTATCTGGGTGCAGTTTGTTCTGAAACTTGGTTTTAGTGGCTAACTCAATGAGCATCTGTTGAAATTTTGATATTTGGCTTTATTTTCTTCCTGTTAATGAAAACAGTCTGAATAGCAGGTGTAGACAATAGGAGTCTGGAACATCACAGCCCTAAATGCCATGCCTCAGAGCAAAACATATTGGGCATGTCCAGATGAGCATATGCTTGCAATATGCAGTGCTGCAGACCCATCTCCAGCACTGCGTGCTGTGTATGCCACACACACAGGTGTGTGCCGTACTGCTAATTTGCAGTGCAGTGGGTTTCTCTGACACTGGGAAATCCTGGTGTCAAAAATATATGTGCCAGAAAAAAGCAGGCCACTCATGGCGGCAGTGTGCACCACCTGAAACTGGTGCCTGAAGCTGGAGTCACGCTTTGGCTGCCAGCCAGGCTCTGTGCACCGCATCGCCACAGCTGGGGCCCCAGGAAACCCCCAGGACCCCCAGGGGTTGGGGCTAGCCGAGGTGGTGGCCCCAGCCTCCCCTACCCCACCCCGGGCAACTCGCTGTGTGCCAGAGCATGCGTGCATGAGCGTTCCCCAGAGACAAGTAGCAGTGGCACATAGTTGTGCAGCTGCTAGTTGTCCCCAGGGGAAACACATGTGCATGCTCATCTGGATGCACCCATTGAGATGAAAGCTGGTGGCATGATTGTCCCAAAGTCTATATATAAAAGGATCTGGCTGACCCAGACAGAAAACACTTGTTCCTTGTCACCTTGTGTTTTGGGATAAAGTCAACTGTCTGTTTTCAGTTCATAATGGATCCATGTGCCCCCAAAAGCTGCAGTGACACTTTGTTCACATGCACGTTTGGAGCAGTCAATAGCCGTTTCACCTCATTTTGGTTGTAATGGAAGAGTTCAAACCAGCTCCCACCCCTTTTTTGCACCTCTCCCCTCCCTCATAGTTGGCCTAATCTCCATGCAGGCTTTCTCTTCCTTCAGACGTTCCTTTCTTACAAATATTTCTCCCACCAAGTCCACAGGAGTGACTATGCATGACAGCTGCAGGTACATTGTGGGGAAGGTTAATAAGGTGGTTGAGGACAAGACACACATAGGATGCCCTCAGCTGTTTTAGTAACTGTAAAAATACTGCTGGACTCACAGAGTATTAACTCTTAGGTAACTCATGTGAAGTGACTGCAGTTAGGGGACACAGCGCTCTTGCCAGCTCTCCTGCATGCCACACCCTTCTTACATGTAATTTGTTTCTGGCAAAAATAGAACAAATGAAGCCTCCTGACTCCCTAACGGAGCCTGGCAGAGACACTGTGGAGGCAGCTGCAGCACTTCATATTTTCCTGTAAACAAGTGATTTTGGAGAGCATGAAATTCTCCATGTTACTATGTATGAAAGCCCAGAAATCTATGGTACACTCTGGTTGGAACATGCAAGGATCACAAGCAGCTAAACAAAACCATTCAGAAATTTCCAGGATACTTTTATCCATGCACGATTACATCTTGCAGCATTTTTTTCCATAAGAAATGAGTTGCTAGATTTGCCATGACATTCCAGAGTTACTAAGTAGAGCTAAGGACCCAGCGTGTAAATGAGATAATCAAACAGAAGAGCAGGTTGTCTACTGCAGAAGGTGTGAAAAACATTTTAAAAGAATTTCAGATGTTCAAGAGAATGATCTACGCACATAGCACCACACACACTGACAAAGATCACAATGGCCCCTCAAAGCCACATGCGGCATGTGAACATCCATGAGCCCCGAGAGAAAGAGAGGTTGGCATAATGATAAAAATAAGGGAAGAAATGCAGATAAGAACTGACTCAGTTAACAACAGGATCATGATGATAAAACCTGCAGATTAAGGATTTGGGTACTGAAATTTTTGAAACTGAAGCTGGTTTAACTAGATTTTAAGTGAGCTTTTAGCTTCACACATGGGTTGAGTTGGTTGCAAGTAGGATTGAATTGAGGAAACAAAAACAGCAACTGGTAAAGTTATTTCACCAACATATTTTAAAGAAAAATACTTCTCATTTTTATTGAAAAGTTACCACTGATACTGCCTTTTTGGCAAAACTTTTTGGTTCTTCACATTTTGTTCTAATAACTATCTCACGCTTTTCCTTTTGAGAAAGCCAGGAAACTGCTAGACCTGTGTTTCTGGCCTGTCAGAAATGCCACCATTGCAAAGAAGAGAGATGATTCTGTGCTTAGCTTCAACCTACATCCGTGTGTGTGTGTGTGTGTGTGTGTGTGTGTGTGTGTGTATGTAGGGGGGAGGGATAGGGGGTGAGGGAGGAATACAATAGCTTTAAGCCACTGTTGTGTTTTCCCAAATCTAGCCTGCTTTGAGGACCTGGGAGAAACCAGGTGTCACTCAGGGTCTATCTACACTGCAATCCAAAGTTGGGATTTCAGTTTATGTAGATGTACCTAAACTAGTTTTAAACTGACTAGCTCACATGCCACCAGCAGTGTATCTATAATTATCAACACTAAATGTAATGCAAGGCAGATAAATAAGCTGTCAGATAGCTTATGTTGATTTCAGAACCCAAGCTGGGCAGTTGGGTTGGTCTACCCAGTCTGAAAGTCCACCTTTGGATAACCGTATATAATGGCATTTTCTGCACTTGGGGGCCTATATAATTAGCATAGGTTGCCTTGTGGACCACAGCACTGGAGATTCCAGGCCATGCACTGTGCTGTGGTCCTATCCCCAACATGTCCCTCACATCTTGTCTCTGCCCCCAGCAGGGGGCCTGTTACTGGGAGTTATAAGGAAGTCCCTGGGAGTCAGTTTTGTGGTATCTTTCATAATGTATGCTGTGGGTGGGGAGGGGCTGGGGTGGGAGGGGGGAGGGCAGGCCTTGAATCCTTTCCCAGATGATTACAGGGATTTTAGGAACCTTTTATGCCACTCTGGCCCTCTTCTGTGGCGTACAGGGATGGGAGTTGGGGTGAGACATGCAAACAAGATTTCCCACTGAGATATATATACAATAAATAAAGGAAACTGGATACAAAGGACACACTGACTGCACTTGGTCCAAAATTGATGGAGATCTCCTTTATAAGGGAACAGGCTGAAAATCTTTAGTAAGAAATTGTTTTCTAAACATAGTCAAAATCAGTGTTATCTTGCTTGGCTGGTCATTAGAGAAATAATTATAGCCTCTTTGTCATAATTGCTGCGAGAACAGTGAATACATTGTCCCCAGTCCCATCCGAATTTTATCACACTTACTCATGCTTAGACGCACTTACTGACAACGGGATTCCTTATGGAATAAGTTACTACTCAGCATGAGTAGGCATGGACAAATTTAGCCCAATAGTTTCAGTTGCTGCATGTACTATCCGATATTTATAACTTCTGGCACTATTGTTCTTCCTAGAATCGCTGAATCAAGTTTATCCCCTCAAAAAGCCCTTTTCCCCTCTTCACTTCATATAATAATAAAAGGCTTCAACTGGCTTTATAGCTTCTCTTCCCCACTACATGAGGCAGATGTATATTGACGATGGACACAGAAGTAATCTCCTTTTCATTTGAGGAGAAAAAAAATGAAGTTGCCAGTTAGTTGCTCCTACCTAGCAATGAAATACTATGTTCTGGGTGTGTCTACAAGAGATCCTTTGAGCACAATAGAGTAATTCTACTGAGCATTAGCGTGGTGGGCAAAACTTGTGCTAATGTGCTAATGCGCACTGGAATAAGTCTACTATGCATTAGCATCACCAAAAAAGCATGTTGCTAATGCACAGTAGCACTGATGATGGTGCATCAAGGTAGTACCTGTATTACAGGTAACTCAACTTTTAAGGTGCCCTAATTACAGCTCATTAGGCACACCCTCTGAGACTTGAACCATGATTTTTTAACTACAGCCCAATATATAAGAGCCCTAGAATGAGTTCTTGACTGAGTCTGGGTTCTCACAGAGACAAAATGGTTTCTTGAGCTCTTACAACCAATCTCCTGGAATTGCAGCATCACTATCTTTCCAAAGCACAGGCAGGCCATTATTTTGGCTGGAAGGCTACTTGATGAGTTTTGGTGAACTATTGAGGGCCTCAAGGGTGGCCCTAGCCCCTTGGCAGGCACTTCGCCCTCTGGTCACCATCTTGGGACCAGAAGTCCCACCCCCCTAACCCCTGGCCTTTGCCACTGGAAGTGCCTCCCCTTGTCCCAGGAAGTACTCCTTTTGGGAAGGGAATTTTCCATCTTGGAACCAGAAAAAACCAAACAGATTATATTCTAAAAATCAAACATCCACAATATCATATTTTAATTTTATTTTATAAAACTATTTTTGTACTGATTTGTGTGTATGTGCATTGTGTATATACAGGTGATTGCATAATAGCTTTAAATGAACTCATACTTTTGTATATTGGCGGGGTGGAGAGGTTAAGAGGAGTACGGGTGGGTAGGTATGGGTTTTGCAGGGGAGCTGTGTGCGTGTGTGGATGTGAATGCATGTGGGGTGTGAGGGAGGGTGTAGGGGTATGTGTGGATGTGGGTGGCTGGGTATGGGGGGTTTGTGGGGATGTGTGTGTGTGGGTGTGTATGGGGTCTGTGGATGGGGATGGTGGCTGGGGGTGTCTGTGGTTGTGTGTGTAGCAGGGTGTGTACACCTAGCAGTGAGTGGGGCTCCCCCCAGAGGTGTGTGGGTGTGTGTGGGACGTGTGGGGGGTATAGGGTGCGGGTGGGTGCAGTGTTTGTGTTGTGTTTGATTATGTGTGGGGGAGGGTGTGGTTGTGGGGTTTGTTTAGCAGAGTTTGTAGGTATGGTGGGGTGTGCATGGGAGTCCCCCATGCATGAATGACACAGGGCCCTGGCAGCTGGTGGGGCATGGCAGCACTGGTGGTGGTGGGAGCACAGTGGTGGCAGAAGCGCAGCAGCGGTAACCAGGGAGCTCCCGCTGGTGCTGTTGGTGGCATGGGGGTAGTGGTGGAAAGCGTCAACCAGGGTCAGTGACCACCTGCCGATGCCATTGGCAGCGTTGGCTGCAGATCCTGCTGGCAGTGTCAGCGGCACCTTTATGTAGGGGGTATACTGTCACACACAGGGGGCGCACATGGACCTGTGTGCACCCCTACGTGTTGCCAATGCCCCCAAGCATGCCCCCTGAGTTAGACAGCATCTGCCCCCACCCCACAACAGCCCAGAGCCCGTGGACCCTGTGGTGCCTCCCTGCCACTGCCCACACCATGCAGCCCCAGCCCATCCCATGCCTGCTCTGCACTGCCTAGCCATGGCATGTACTATTACCCCCTGGGCACACAGCGGGGCTGGGGCAGCTCCATGGCTGGACTGCCTTTCTAGGAAGCCCAGGTGGTGGCTGCTTCTTTTGGCTGCTGCCACTGCTGGCTCCAGCCCTGCTGTACTGGTGGGGACCCATGCATGCAGCTCTGACCCGGTGTGCCCCATGCCTGCTCTTTCCACCACTGCCCTGCATTTCCACCACTGTCACCACCACCCAGGCTGCCCTGCAGCTGCTCTGTACTGATGCCCCACTGGAAAGCCCAGAGGTGGCAATGATGGCAGCAGAGATGCAGGGCAGCCCTGTGCAGTGCAGTGTGGGCTTTGGGTTGCTGCAGAAAGAAGGGCCTGGCAGCAGTGAGGGGTAGGAGCTACTTTTCCCCCATGCCGAGCAACAGTTTCTGGTTGGCAGCTGCCACCACAGCTGCTACTCAGCTTGGATGCATAAGTCTGGAGCAGGTGGAGGCTGCGCTGGGTCAGGGCTGCTCGTGTGGACCTCCACCGGTATTGCAGGTCTGTGACCAGTGGTGGTAACAGCTGGAAGGAGCTGCCACTACCTGGGATGCCTAGAAAGGCAGTCCAGCCACAGAACCGCCCTAACCCCATGCATGCCCAGGGGTTGCAGGATGTGCCAGGGTCAGACAGCGCCTGGGCCAGGCAGGACCAAGGGACCCACTGTGGGCTGGAAAAAGCCCCTACACAGGCTGGATCCAGTCCACGGGCCATATTTTGCCCCCCTTTTCCAAAGCTTGCAATATATACTTCCATCACAATGGAGCAGTCAGCATTCACTGGGCATGTCTACATGTGCATTAATGTGCCGTAGTTACTGTGCATTAAGTTTAGTGCCTGTAATAATAAATACTAATTCAATTCACAGTAACTGGTGCTAGGGTGCAGTAGCACCAACACAGGCCTTGTTAGTGATACTAATGTGCAGGAGGCTAATTCTACTGCGCATTAGCACATTAGTACAGTTTTTGCTGTGACATGCTAATGTGCAGTGGAATTAGTGTACTACACATTTAGTGTCATGTGTAGATATGCCCACTGGGCACGTTCACACAAGTGTGGATGTTTCCCTGAGGACAAAAAACAAAAGAGCTACTTGTCGTCAGGGAACGCCCGTGTCATGTGCCCTGTGGCACATGGCATGTTACCCCGGTTGGGCCAGCACTGGGTTGGCCCCAGCAGCCTTACCTGGTGTCCTAGAGGCCTCCAGGGGATGCAGCAGCAGCAATTCTGCCACTGAAAGCCTGGTGGGCAGCTGGGGTATGACTCTAAATGGCAGGCTCCAGTTTGGGGCAGTATGTACTGTTCTCTCATACATCACGCCACTTTTATTTTTGTGCAGGTATTTTCGACCCCGGGATCTCCGGGGACCAAAACCTGCCCCCATGCTGCTACTCTGCAACACAGAGACCAGCTGAATGTGTGGCACGTGGTGCTGCAGATGTGTCTACGGCGCCACATACCGCACGGCTGCACTTGTCTGGACGCAGCCACTGTGACCTACAGACCCTAGCCAACTTTATACTCTCTTTACATTAAACAATTTTTAAAAAACTGTGCACAGTCTCCAAACACCCAGATGGGATCTCTTGGCAGACAAGAAACTGAGAAACAGAAAGACTTATTTTGATTCCAACTTCAATGAGATTAAGGTTTCATTCTAAGTGACTTAGACAAGTCTCACACAGTCTGTAGCTGAGCAGGAACTTCTATACAGATCTGGAGAGTCCCAGACTACTTCCTGAAACCACTAGACCTTGCTTTTCCTATGGTGGTGATTTTGTGGCATAGGGGGCTATAAAAAGGGTCCTTTAACTCCCAGTGTAAGGCCAGATGTAACTGAAGTTTTAATACTAATGTTACTTAAATTCCAGGTCCAGCTTTATCAATGGATCCTCATAAGTGAAGCATAGAAATAATTACAATTAAAAAGATAAGAAAAGAAATTAATATACAAGATGTAAGTAAGATACCGTTTTAAACTACATTGAAAGGGGAACTCAGGTTTTTGTTTTAATTTAGCATTGCTTCTTCCTTTGAACAAGAAAAAGGCAGAATGTATATTTTTCCTCATATCAGGTATAAGCCTTGGCAAGCAATTTGATAGATCAGATAAAGATGGAAGAGAAATGAGTCTCTTCAAAATCAGATAGTAAGTTAATACTGAAAAATCATCATAGGATTGTAATGCAGATATTTCTGCCTTCAGCTGTTCGCATCTTTTTAAGGGCTAAATCTCATACCCCTTACATGAAAAAACAGTGACAATGTTACCTTAGGGAGGGCTGCAGGACCTGGTTTTCTACAGAAAATATGAACATACAAGCTGTTTGACCAGAGTCAGATTTTGGATACTTTTAAATCCAGGCCAATATTGTAAAATTACAGCCCAAAAGTTTAGGGTTTCATTGCAATTGGTTGAGAACTACAGCAGTGAAGCATACTTTAAGCTATATCCTCTCCTTTATTTTAGCTGGAGGATTTTTTGCCTTGGGTGATCATTTTAATTTCTGAAGTTATGTTAAAGGAAAAGATATGACACTGTAATTTGCAATTCCTCTTTTGCTCTGAAAGTGGCACAGTTATTATAAACTTCCAGGAGCAAAATACTGACTAACTTCAGAACTCACCATGTGAAATGTTTGCTCAGGGCATTCGGTTCATGTTTGTACTAGTCTGACACAAATCACATTTTAAAGACTTATCAAGAATCCAATCTCTCTGTGGAGAGCAGAGCAGCTGTGGCAGGCTTGATAACGCTATTCATTTTAGAGTCGCACCAGCAGAACAAGCATTCAGCATAAAAGGACATGTCGAATGGAGTTGCTATACTGTTCATACATCCATATCTATCCATCCACCAGGAGATTTCATAATCTCTCTGTCTCTTTGATAGAAATAATTTTTCACTACCATATCACAGTGATTTGTATGCCTAAGTGCTACCTTAGGGTTAATTAATGATGCTATTCATGCTTCCTTTAAACAACTTGTTCACACTTTATTGAGCAACGAGGGGGAAAAGAGAGAGCCCTGAAGGGGAATATCTTTTAAAAGTAGTACAGAAATTACAGTACAGCCACAATTATTGAGTAAGTTAAACCTTCATTCTTAAGGAGGTGTGTGTGTGTACACACTTTTATAGTGAGAGCGTAATGCTTTCATAAATAATTTTTGAAGTATAAATGATTTAGAATACAGTTTCACAGTATAGACACTTTTCCCTTAGGACCTCTCATAACATGCACATAGTCTAATGTTTAGGGGGGAGAAAAACCCTCCACAACTTTTTTAAGGATGAAAAAAATATTTAACAGTGACCAAAAACAGCTCACCCCCCCAAGTAAACAGAGCAATAGAACAGAGGATAGCATCAGAATTACCTTGCTTGAGGTATGTAACTTTTTATTCCTTTTCTCCACACAGTATGAATGTGTTATTTTTTTCCAAGCTTTTCTGCAACACAATCTCCAGTCAACATTATTCTAAAGAATCAGAGGCAGACAAAAAAAAGGAGGCCTGGACACCTTTTCTCTTTCCGAGGAGCTAATCAAACATTCCCATCAAGCTCCCAGCACTTTAAAAGGCACATTACACTTACTCACACTCTTTCTCTCTATCTCCCCCTCTCTCACACACGGACATACAGAGCTCCTTACATTGATTTAGCTGCTGAATTAGGCGGTCCGCTTTTAAATCTATGCTCCCTCCCACTTTTTTTTTCTGCAGGGATTTCTGTATTCCCTGTGTTCCCACTTGTCAGACCTGTCAAGTTTTGCTTTTTTAAAAGTGAAGACTCACTTGTTTGATGTTTTGGATCCATTTTCTTTAGTTTCTCTGTCCACTTCATCTACACAGAAGTTAAAATTTAAGCATCTGTTTGTAGTAAAAGGACTACAGTTCACCAGATTGAGATACACTGTAATCCACAAATCTACTCAAATATCAGATAGGCCAACAGTGAGCTAGATTTAAAAGGAAAAAAAGCTTGCTTTTTACAGCCAGATGCTAACTCCTTACTCAGATCAAGTAGGAATGGTTGGCTGAAAGTGACAGAGAAAGGTTATTAGGATCTGACCATAAAGAAGTAAAGATAGGAAGCGAAAACTAATTTGGGATTGTGGCTGGATTCTTTTTTAAGCAGCTCCCAATCGTTATTCACAATATTCTGTTTAAATTCTTTCCCCCTATTTATCTGACAAATCATTTCTGACAAATCATTTTTAGCTTTGTGAAAGTGGTCTTTTAATGTACCAAGTAAATATATATATATATTACATCTATGCTTTGATTACTAGGGATCCTGGTTTTCCCTGACAAAAAATTGCAAATATTCAAATTAAAAAATCACAAATGCTCTGATTAAAACCCCCAAAACCATGATTAAAATGAAAGGCTGCTATATTTATAGGTATCAATAGAACACAATGTTTTATTGATGTATTTACAGTTTTAAAGCCGTTTGGAAGCCTACCAATGCCTTAGTCACTATAATTAAATAAATTCCAAATACCTATTTCGGTATTTAATTTTGGGTTTTTTTATCATGGAAAATCAGGGCTCCCCCTGCCCCCTGAGCTCACAGAACGCAGGTCCAGAACCCTCACTCCCAGCCTGCAGCCCCCTGGCCCTGCTGGTGGATGCAGGTGTGCATCCCCTTGCCCCCTGCAGCAGTGCCTAAGTCCTGGCTGCCACCTGTGGGAGGCAGGAGCTGCTGCAGCAAAGCAGAGCACAGAGCCCAGTTCCCTCTCCCTCCACAGGCAGCATGGCTGGAGCAGAGCCCATGGCGGCAGCAGATGCAGGTTGCCCACTATGGGCTTGGACTCACTACCGTGCTGCACACAGCTCCTTGGCTCCCTGCTCCTCTGGGAGTGCACACAGTGGCTGGGAGCCAGCCACCCCCACTCATGCCTGGATGAGCCGCCCACAGTCCCATCTCACTCCCTGCCAGAGCCCAGCAGATGTACATTCAAGGCCCCGGGCCCCAAGCCCCCAGCCACAGCCCTGCCCAACTCCCTCCCTCTCTCCCTTGCTCCCTCCTGCCCTATGCGGGCCTCAATCCGCCTGCGACTTATGTAGAAGCTGCTCTCCAGGCCATGTGCATATACATGCATATGGTACCCTCTGCTTGACCGTTCCCCTCAACTCCTTGCAGGCTGAAACATCGCCAGCCTGCAGAGGGCTCATTGCAGACATGCAAAATCCTTATGTTTCTCTGTTGAAATGAGAAATCCACATTTTCCTCTGGTAAAGGGGGAAACCTGTGTTTTTCTCCATTTTTCTGTGGAAAATGGAAAACCTGGATCCCTGATGATCACTTATTTTCATAATGAAATGACAAAGTCAAAGAAAACCCACAAATGGTCCAAAGAGCTTGACTGAGCATTTCTAGCTGAAAGGCCAACAAAAAGTAGGTTCCTGCACATGTAAAATCTTACAGGGAAATCATAGAAAATTAGGGTTGGAAGAGACTTCAGGAGGTCCATCAACATCATTTAAAGGGACCCCTTTCTAAAGGTTATCACTTCATGGGCCAGGAAGTTAGGAATGCAAACCATAATTCACAATGCCCATTTAAATATTCAAAGGTATGTGAAAAGAACCTCAGATACTATATTTTAGCTAAGTATGAATGCTACCATCTAAAATAAGGCATCCCCATATAAAGTACAGGAAACTGTTGAACCTGGACTTAATTCACTTCCACTTGATTCATTCACTACACTGACAGTCTCTCTCACGGATATTGATCAACAAAACCAACCAAAAAACAAGAAACCAACCAGTCACACCACACACATGCCCACTCACACTCCTCCAATCATGCGCGTAGTTCCTATCAATCAAAGCCCTTTATAGGGGTAGTGCACCCAGCATGCCAGGGCTCTGCACATGGTACATCTTTGTGCACTAGGTAATCTTCTCTGGCACCTTCAGAGCTAACTGAGCATGCTCCCAAGTAGGAGGTCACCCAAAGATCAACGCATCACCTACTTAGGCTATGCATCTGTGTGTTCTGCACAGGTGGAGCTAGGTGACAGTGCCATGGACTCAGATCCAACTTTGCCTCCAACAAAACAGAATTCAAAAGAAAACATGTGCGTTTCCTGATTGCCCTTCTTCCAAACATGGCGTAAGTTTATATTGTTTAAAATGAGAAAAAATGTCTTTTAACAGTTGACAATTACTCTGTTTTTGACATTTCACAATGCATCAAATACCATTATACTACATTGAATCCCCCCCATGTAGTCTCATACTGCATTATTAGGTTAACTTATTCAAATATTCATGGACAAAAAGAATAAGGGCAGAGTAGATTTGCACCTTGTAGACTAAGTAAATCATGAGCTGCATAAGCTTTCATATGCAGCAAGTTATTTCATCAGATGAATGAAGAGATTGCAGAAAGTAGAGCTTCTAGATAGAAAGCAGTGTTTAGAATACAAAATATAAGGAAGAGGGAGGACACAGCAGGAGGCACTACTGGGAGAGCCAACGTGGGTAGGACAGAGAAAAACAAAGCAGTTAACCCACCGAGGGACATAAGGGTTCTAAAAGTTAATCCAGGTAATGGGATAAGAATCTGTAATCTTGGTTTAGACCATACTTATCACAATCCAGCCTGTGGATGATTTCATGTTCTGCAATCTCCTGTTCTAGATCTAGAACAGCTACTCTGAGGTCAGCAATGGGATGTCCAGGGAGGTTAAAAGGTTCTGCCACAGGCTTGTGAGTCTTTCAGGAACTGATGTCAGGTCAATGTTCATTCATTCTTACATGTAGGGATTGCCCCGTCTGTCCAATGTAGACAGCAGAAAGGCACTGTAAGCAAGTGATGGCATATATGACATTGGTAGAGGAGCAGGTGAATGAACCTTGGATATTATAATCAGTGTGATCAAGGCTTTTGCGGTGCTACAAAACACATGCAGCACATGTGAAAATTAGATATCCGAAAATCCTAGTATCTAAAACAAAAGTTTAAAAAAAAAGCAGGGCAGTGCATGCAACTGCAATATGTGCCCCCTGAAACTGGAACCTGGCCAGCCAGAGCCACACTCCGGCTGCTGACCAGGATTGGCGTGCCTGGATTGCTGCTGCTGCAGCCCTGAGAGGCCCTCAGGACCCCAAGTAAGGCTAGGTGCTCGCCCCAGCCTTCCCTATTCCACCTGGGGGAATTTGCCATGTGCCAGAGCACAAGTGCACAGACCTGCCCCAGGGAAAAGTAGCAGTAGCACAACTATTTGTCCCCAGGGAAATGTAGCAGTGGCACAACTATTTGTCCCCAGTGATGCTGCTATTTGATCCCGGGGAAACACACATGCACGTTCATCTGGATGCCTAACTTTTAGGCACCTGACTCTTCATGTGGACTCTAGATCTTTAAGGGCATTGATACATGTGTTCTGGGAGGGGGGGAGGGAGAAGCCGCTCTAATTAAAGCACCTGGAGCATATATTCATAAATTCATAGATGGTAAGGCCAGAAGGGAACTTGGAAGATCATTGGGTCCAACCCCCTGCACCAAGCAGGAAAGATATCTGGGGGTCAGGTGACCCCAGCACGGTGACCGTCTAGTGTCCTCTTGAAGATTTCCAGGGTAGGTGATTGCACAACCTCTGGAGGGAGCTTATTTCACAGTCTGGACACCCTGACTGTGCAGAAGTTTTTCCTAATGTTGAGCCTGAATCAATCTTCCAGAAGTTTGTGGCCTTTACTCCTGGTTTTCCCCTCAGGTGCCCTGGTGAACAGTTGCTTACTGAGCCTGTGATGTACTCACCTAGTGCAGTGGTAAGCTGCTACTTAGTCCCATCTCAGTCATCTTGTCCTCAGGCTGAAGTAGGCTGAGGCTCAAGTAAGCTTTAGATAAAGTGTCTCCACTGCCATTTTGATGCGCAGGAATGCTGATATGTGAGACACAGGAGGCCACTGGAGGGTGGTAATTGCCATGCTACAATGGACTCAACCAAGTGTGCTCTGAAGCGCTGGAATTGCAGCATGTCAGAGCAGCCTCCTTGCTTGTGTACAGGCACCCTAAGTATCCAAGCACCCCACACACTACATGGGGAGAGTCAGACCAGGATCTAGAACAAGAGCTGCTGATCTAGGAGCTGCCTAGAGCTACCCAACAGGGAACTGCTGAGTTGAGAAGCAAATCCTACTCCTAAATCCTGCTTTTCCCTGGAGCTTGGGTATATTACTAAGGGTTGCAATGAGGTCAAGAGTGTGATAGTTCTGGGCATATTTAGCAGCACAGTTTTGGGTACCTAAAGGCCCTAAGGAACTGAAATAGAGTAAGCTGCCTACGGAGCTCAGTATTTCCATAGCTTGGTGGCAGTTGAATGTGAGTTGTCAGAGGTAGGAGTTTTGGATTCAGGTGTCCAAATTCAGCTTAAGTCCTTTATTGGATCTGTCTCTTAATCTTTTAAACCTACCATAATGTGTTTTATTTCTGCAGTGCTTTTCATCCACGGAGCTCAATCTACACTCTGCAAAGGACAAGGAAGGGACAATAACCTTTCTTTTACAAATGGGGAAAATGCGGCAGAGAAAGGTATCCTAGTACTAGTTGCTTGAGATGGCACAGCAAGTCAATATTTAAACTAGGAGAACTCAAGCCTGCTGACTCCCAGCTCTGTGCTCAGTTTGCAAACACTGCCGCTCTGCTGGAGGGGAGTGGAGGGCTACACTTTGGAAGTAATGAAAAGAATGATTTAACAGCTTGCAAGTAGGGAATTTAAAACCAAGGAAGCAAGTTAAACCATGTACAAGTTAATTGATCTGGAAACATTTACATAGGCTTCACAGTAGCCCTGGGGGTAAACAAGAATTGCAGACCTGATTCTACATAGAGGCAAATGCAGAAAAATTAAGAAACTTCTTCAAGGTCACAAAAATCTCAGAACCCAAAAACTGAACTCATATCTCAAGACATACTTCAATATCATAGTCCTAGGACTTTCTGGTTTCATCAGATCTAGTTTCAAGCCTTTTACTCCAGATTACACTAACAGGGAACTCAAGAAGAAAATTTTGAGCAAAACTAAATAGGCACAAGTGGTGTGGGTGAACAGCCTGGTTCAGTGCAACGAATTGTTTTTCTTTGTATTTAAATGCTGATAAATGACTGCCTCATGTAAATAAGTGGCCTGTAGTTTCTTTGGTTTCTGAGAACATATAAAAAAAAGGTATGTGCTAATCAAGGCAACGTGTTCTCGAACCGTAAGTGTGGTATGAATACACATTGCCTTGATTACCGTCCCTATACATAAAGGAAATTTAGTGGGGGCGAGGAGCAAGGAAATCACAGTAAAATGAAAAAGCTATAATTCGTACCACATGGTAACTCAGGGTTATGTCCATCATTGTTTGGCTTTAACTGGTTAGAGCACTTACCTCTAGATTGACCCAGGGCAAATAAAGTAACCAATGTCCTGGGAAGCTTACATTAAATACAACACTGTGTTTGAGAAGGCTAAATGAAGACTGAATTATGAACAGCTGTAGCTGCTATGTGAACATAGAAGGTTTCTTTGAAAAGCTGCTTTATCATCTGTAGCTTTTTCTGAGTGACCAGCACCCTCTGGGCCAAAGAAAATCATTAAGTTATTGTCTATTCACCTTAACAGAGCTGCACACTTACCCAAGCGTTGAATTTGACCTATGATGTGAATTCTTAAGCAGGATGGTGACAGCAATATATCCACAGACTACCAACTAATTGGCTACACTGGGTTGGATGTAGTCTTGGATATAAATCTGAAAACCTAGTTGTGTTTGTAAAGTTATCAAGGGGACTCATTAGCCAAATTAGCTTTCTCAAAGTTACCAGCAGGTGTCGCTCAAGTAAGAGTCTTGTAAATACATTGCCTTAAATATCCAAAATGATGGATACTTTCCTCTTTGATGGCTAGTGTTTCAGCTATAAAAGTATATAGCTTACAGGAAACATTAGTCCAATATTTCATTTCAGTGACCTGCCCATGTGATATACTCATTTCAGGTGAAAATGTGGAAAGTGTTTTGAGAGCCCTGGAATCTTTCCTGAAACAGCTGAAAAAAACCTGAATTAGGGATGAAAAAGAAGAAACATGCTTTATTCAGCTACAAGTCATATGCCTGATGTAGAAAGCTTGAGTGTCTCCAAAGGACACTTAACCAGTGTCCAGTTTAACTGTCTAGGTATCACTAATTTGATTTTTTCCCCCTAACTCTGGTTAATTTTTATAGAATTATTTTCACCTAATCTTTCTATATAACAACTCAAATGGCTCCATGGAGAATATATTTTGGTTTGGACTTCTGCATATAAAAAGGCATGTGAACAAATCAAGAAGTTACTGTTATCCACCGTAGAATTTGCATATATTGAAAGTAATTTAAAATAACTTAACATGCAGTGCTTTGGCCACAGACAGGCAGGGCACAGGGCGGTTAGCAGACGGTTCTTTTTCTAGAGCTTTTGACCAAAGCAGAGTGAAGTTACGCTCAGATATTGTTTTGTTTTGTTTTTTCCAAAATACGTACATCATTTTTGTACGTAAAAGTGCTGAATTCTGGGCGTTAACCAAAAAAAGTTCAGTCTTACACAGTTAGTATCAAAAAAGCTTGTCTTTTACCAGGGATCTGTATTTACTTGTCCCATATGCCCATAATGCTGCCTATCCCATATTTAGAAAAGAGAATGTCAAATTCGGTGCTGTATTTTTTTAAGTGACCAGTAATGTCAAGGCTTGAATGGTGCCCACTATATTTGGAACCAGGAAATTCCAAGGGTTTCTGTCTGGGAGGAAATCTGCATTAATTATGGACTTTGAGCCTGTTGTTAAAACATCTGAAGCTAAAATGGGTGCAGTGGGTTTAGAAGCTGCTACATTATAGAGGTAGGCTGTGATGTCTGCACCTTACCAGTCTGCCATCGAAAGTAAAAGAGTCACCACAACCAGATCCCATTTTGAGAAACACTGTTTTGGCAGAACTCCTAATTACCACAAATAGTAATGTGTAGAGACTGAACAAGCTTCAGTCTAGGAACAAAACCAAGCCAAACCCCCAAACACGGGGTAGATTTTGATCATCTTGAACCCAGAGTTCTGCGGAGAAGGGGTCTTTTGAGGATTGGTATGATTTACTTTGGGGGATGCTCCCTTTTGTACATATCAAGACACTGACACAAGCCATTTCTGAGAAAACTTACCTACTGAGCAGGTTGTCAATCTAATGTTTCAGCAGTATCAAATTCAGTGGGGAAGCAGACAAATTTCTGGTTCCAAGAGAATCCAAGTGACTTTTATACAATTTGTTTTCTCTACTCAAAGTGAGTGCTTTCAGTGTAGGCCATGTGCTAGAGTTGTCACTGTTAATTCATTTCCCCATACATACTAGGGCTCATTCTGGCTCATGATGCCCATTACCCTGTACATAAGGTTCATGTATTCACTGTAAATCAGGCCTGTAAAATATGAATCCAAAAACAGTCGCCTGTCTGTTTTTCCTGACCATTTTCTCTGTGTGTTTACTGTTTACTCTCTGTAGGGCATCAGGTGTCAAAGTGAGGAGGGGATGCCAGTAAAAGCCACTTCATAGTGGTAGACTAGTGCCTGCCTCCCTGAAACTCTACACATCCTCTCTGTGGTGCCCTTATCCATGTCTTCTCTAACCGTGGCTCTAGGGACTGAAGTCTGTCCAAAATGTGGATTTTTCTGGAGGCAACAAGCTGGAATCATAGTGCTGTGCTGGCACCTACAAGTTTCCAAACAAACTCTAGGGCCAGAACTGCCAGTGTGTTTAATAGGGAGGTTAATTTATTTTCTTTACTAGTTTGTATCTTATAAAGGATAGCTGCAAGAGTTCATAAGGACCCTACCTGCAGGCATTCCTTTACAAAGACTCACCACATCCTAGTTAAAATTAAGGGCCGATCCCCCCTCCCACTCAAGCCATGCTCCTACACTTTCCCGGGTGAAGGCAAGTAGGAATGTCTTCCAAGATTCCTGATGGACTGCAGGCTGCTTCTCTTTTCATCTAGGCCTGTTCTACAGCATAGTTTTGTAGCACAGGGGATAACTGGCCCTCTTCCACAACGATCATAGAAACAGTGTTGGAAACTGCTGCAGATATAACGAGCTCTCAGCCAAATTGCTGATCGAGGAATCAGCTTTATGTCCCAGCATCTATCTGGAATTAGGGGCAGCAAACTGTGGGTCAACAAGAGTTTCATTCTGACCAGAACTCATCAGCATGGTGCGGCCGGCAGCCTGCTGTCTCTTGGGAGGCTCTACCATTAGTGCAGGAGCAGAGTAGCGTTGGTGTTTGTGACTCTGCCCCAGCTTGCCAAGGCCCTTCATTCAACTTGACAGCATTCTGCATTTGCCGGCCCCTTGGAAGCTCACCAGGAAATGAAGGCCCTAGATCCCCCGGTGTTTTAACTTTCTGGAGTTTAAGCACTGCTTCTCTGTTGGGGTCTCTAGACACAATCCTAGGGTACAGGCCTACTATCCCTGCTGGAGTAGTTCTGGGCGCTGCACTTCAAGAGGGATGTGGACAACATGGAGAGGGTCCAGAGGCGGGCCACTCACATGATCAGGGGGCAGCAGGGCAGGCCCTATGAGGAGAGGCTACGGGACCTGAACCTGTTCAGCCTCCACAAGAGAAGGCTAAGGGGGGACCCTAGTGACCTGTTACAAACTAGTCAGGGGGGATCAGCAGGCATTGGGGGAGTCACTGTTCCCCCGAGCACCACCAGGAATGACCAGGAATAACGGTCACAAGCTGGCAGAGGGTAGGTTTAGGCTAGATATCAGGAGGCGCTACTTCACGGTCAGGGCAGCTAGGATCTGGAACCAACTTCCAAGAGAAGTGGTGCAGGCTCCTACCCTGGGAGTCTTTAAGAGGAGGTTAGATGAACACCTTGCTGGGGTCGTTTGACCCCAGTACTCTTTCCTGCCACGGCAGGGGGTCGGACTAGATGATCTGCTCAGGTCCCTTCCGACCCTAGAAACTATGAAACTATGAAACTATGACAGTGGGAACCCACGGCCTGTTCCCAGTATTGACTCATCAGATTCCCTTTCCCAGGACCTCACTGAAGATAATAAGCCAGTCTCCTAACAACATAAGAGCATAAAAAGTGCCATACTGGATCAGACCAATGGTCCATCTTGCCCAGTATCCTGTCTCTGGTAGTGGCAGGAGTGGATGCTTTAGAGGAAGAGCACTAAACTGGATTGAGCCCTTATTCAATACCCTCCATGACACCCACCACTATTGGTTTAGAGATGCCAGAGGAAACATGTCTAGCTATTCTGTTCAACTGCTGTTAGTAGAACTTCCACTGATGAATTTGTCTAGTCCCTTTTGGAGCCTGGCTGTTATCTGCCTCCACCACTTCCTGTCCCAATGAATCCCACAAGTTAACTACACAGTGAATTAAAAAGTACTTTCTCTTGTTAGTTTTAAACCTGTCTCCTACTAATTTCAGTGGGTACCCTCTCATTCTAGTACTCTGGGACTTGGTGAACAACAGTTCCTGGTTTACATTTTAATTCTTCAGAAACAGCATGACACAGAGACTCCTGACAGGCTGACTCACTGGGTGCTGCCGGGTGTGGGGGGGTGATCCCCGCTGCCACCCACTGCCCCATGCACGAGCCCCCTGACTCCCCACCACTCTCCCAGCCTCCACATGGCTGCCTTGCCTGCCCTGGCTCAGGCCCTTTAAGGAAAACCCACCCTGCACTCACTGGTTCCTGCCCGGCAGGGGGTGATCCCCACTGCCCCCCACTGCCCCACACCAGGGGGTGGGGGCTCTGCACAAGCCCCCCAAAGCCCTGAGGCTGCTGCAGGAACTGGTGAGTCCCAAGGTTTTTATTAGTTTTTTTTTTCTTAAAGGGCCAGAGCTGGGGCGGGCGGGGCAGCCATGGGGGGGCTGGGATAG
>NW_017728943.1:84887194-84903998 GCF_001723895.1 Crocodylus porosus
CCCCTCCCCCCCCTCCAGCCCCCACTCTCCCGTCCACTTCTTACCAGCTCCGAATCCAGCTGCAGCTCCCTGCTGCAGCCACTGGCGACTGCCCGAATCATCGAAGCTCTCTGAATCATTTCCAAGGATTTGGAGAGCTTTGAATCAATTTGGACCTTTTTATTGGTCCCCTGGTTCAGTTTGGATTTGGAGATTTGGCCACTGAATTGGGCTAAATCTCCTCTGAATCAAATCAGCACCTGGAGCTTCACACAGCCCTACTATGCAGTACCAACTGCGCAGTGGGGTACACAAGTAGATGTGCCCACTGACTCCTAGTCTGGAGATTTTTTATATCACAGAAAAACTTGTCGCTTATTTTAAACTAGGGTAATAACATGTAGTAATTTCCATATGAGGCTCTCAAAGCACTTTACCAAGAAGAATAAACTGTAACAGCATGCAAAAATATGAAAAATGAGGGAGAAGTTCAAGGATGTTCTTGTCATATGTTCTTGTCAATTAAAAGAAAAAAAGCCTACAAGAAGGAAAAGCAAGCATTGTGTTTTCTGGTGACATGGGTTAAGGACCAAAAATTATAAAAGTATTTAGGCTCCTAAGGATGCAAGTATATCTGAGAGCCTAATTGCCAGAGGCTAGAGCCCCATAAAGACAGTGCTGCGGCTGCTTAGTAGATCCCACAGCTCTGAGTCGCACAGGGAGACTTACATGCCAAAGAATGGTATTCACAAAAGCCAGGTCACCAAGCAGGGAGGTGCCTAGAGCCTGTGTAGGCAGCTCATCTTAGGGATTTGGGTGCCTAACTGTGCACTGCAAGGAAGTGTTTCATTCTGCTTGAATTCACAACCATAAAGCCCTCTTCTGGATTTAAGTGCAGAGGGCTTGTCTCCGTTCCAAGCCTTCTGTCAGTAGGGTTCTGCCAACAGACAGCATCTGCCACTGGGAAGTCACCAGAGCTCATCCTTACCTGTATGGCCTCAAGTGGCTTCCTGCAGCTCCCGCCAGAACTGCACAGCTGTGTACATCTACACAACTCCAACAGCTGTGCTTACAGGGAGTGCAGTGTATCCTGGGAAGAAAGTGCAGGTTCTGGATACAGTCAGTGTTGCCAAGTCTGCTTATAATAAGCAGATTTGGGCTTGATTTTTCAAAAAGTTGCTTTACATTTTTTGAGAGTCATGGGTTTTAGTTTTTTGGGCTTGTTTTATTTGGAGCTCACTTATTTTGGGCATGGCTGGGGCTGGTTTACATGGAGACCCCAGCAGCAGTCATGCTGTGATAGCGCAGGACTGAGGTTTCTGTGGAGACAGGCCCCAGCAGCTCTGGCAAAGTGCGCTGCAGGGCAGAGAGTTGCTCCAGGGCTGGGCTGGGATTGTGATGGTAACAGCATGGTCCAGAGCCAAGGCAGAGCTGTGACCTGCAGCCTGCATGACCTGGCAACAGATAGCAGCTCTGCCCCAACTCTGGACCATGCTGTCACTGCTGCAAGGAGCTGGGGCAGAGCCATGATCTGCAGCCTCCATGCCCCAGTTATGAAGACTAGGTATTTGCTGCAGATTTTCTCCTGAGATTTGGCAATGCTGGATACAGTCCCTGTGGTGGCAGAAGCATTCTGTTGCTCACAGAGCTGGGGTTGCTGTACCAGTAAAAAGGAGTTTGCTGCCATGGGGGAGCTGTGAGTGGAGACTCACTCAGCGCTCTGCCAGCAAAGCCAGTTTGACAGTGTGGCTTTGCTGAAAGGACTCAAAATTTGGGAAAGATGAATAATAGGAAAGATACATTCTGCAAATGTCCATATGATTTTTTAAAGGTCACTCTTCTGTGCTCACTACTTTCTGGGATGACTTACACAGGCCCCATTACTGGGACATAGCTTGTGAACAGCTCATTTCAAAGAAAAATTTGTCCTTGTTACCAGGAGCTCTGGTCAGTCAGGCAAGGACCAGGTATTTTATCCAGTGAGTGATGTGACCTGTTACAGGTAAATAGCAGCTCAGGCTAAATTGCAAATATTTATGATCCTTATGACACATTTAAAAAAAATATTGGTGAAATAAAATTCAAGCAGCCATATAAATTTGAAGAAATCACGGTTGGCTCATGGTGATTCTAGACTAGCAAAATAGGTTAACAGGTAGATGATTATGAATTATTCACCCACATCTACTAAACTGCAGCCATTTCCACACACGTTACTGCTTGAAAGGAGCCCATTTGTCTGCCTCTTGTCATAGAAAAGCCCTATGAAATTCAGAAGGCATGAAATCAACAGGGTTTTTAATATAAAATTATATCCCTGCTAGAGAATACTATAGATCAGTGGAATAGGGCCAGATTTGCTTTTTATCCATTGTATTTCCAAGTGACCAATTATTGCAAGGCAATGCTTACAGGACCTTGCTTTCTCATGGTGGCAATCGTGACTTATCATTTCCATGAGGGAGGGGGTAAGGTCTCCCTAGTTCTAGAGGGAAGCCTTAGGAACAGTAACTTCAAAGAAGAAGCTTAAGGTTTCTGTTGTGTTAACATTTGTTGAGTTATTAATAAAACTCAAAACTTTGCTGACTTTTGATCTGTTTCTTGACCACTGTAAAGGAGTCTGTTTACTGTTGGTTTCAACTATTCAGGGAAAATTCATCATTCTTTACACAATTACGTTGGTGTATTCAATACGGATCCCCCACATACGCAGCCAAGACATACATGGCCAGTGAAAAATATGCATGTTATTGTGCCTCTGCTGCTAGAGTTCTAGCCACTGATTTCAGTGAAGTTAGCCAATTTATACTGGGGTAAGAGAAAATTGGGCCCCTGGAATTATAGAACTCTTCTAAATAAACTAATAAGTATGTGCATGACAGATGACATTGCACCATATCCCTTACATTACGCGCTGATTTTTCTCTAGGGTGGAGCTTAGTGTTCAATCACTTGCTTTGTTTCCATGATGTGACACAGAGATAGTAATTATAGTGCATTAGTAAAAACATAAGGTATACAATTTTTTGAGTACCTATAGTACCTTACACAGGAGTTCTATTATTCAATTCTGCCTTAATCCAAGTCATGCCTCTGTATTGCACTGTGATGTGTGGATAGCAATTAACTTTTTAGCTGTGATTTTGTTTGATTGTGTCTTATCTGCCATCACATTGCTTCTATCCTTGGGAGTTAATCCTAGAGTTCTATCCTTCAGGGTTAATTATGGGTTCTGTTTAGATCACATCTGATGCTCTTATTCAGTGACAAGAGCCTTCATTGATACCAAGTTCATGTGATCTAGTGATATCTTGTGTTCTTCCACCATACTGAGTTCAGCAAAAACTCAAAGTTATGAAAATCAGGAAATAAAAGTAGTAAGGTATATCCTCTGACAAGCTGATGCAATCCCCTTCTCCCTGAGGACTAGCAATAGCTGTTAGCAATTTTCTGTAAAAATATTCCAAACATGATCACTAAGTCAAGTGTAGTTGTTTTGCATGGCATGGGGATTCATTGAGGTAAACTTTTTGAGTTATAAAGGTGATATGAGGCAGCCTGGAAAGCTAGCATAGGTTGCTCCAGTAGCCTGGACCCTGAGTAAGGAGCAAGGGGAGCCTTGCTCCAATATCCACTGGCTCAAGGGGGCTCTCTTTGCTTCAAAATCCACTGGAGCAAGGGTAGCCTTCCAACCCCAGAGCCTGACCCTAGCACTGTTAGCACCACTGTCCACCAGATAGCACTAAGGGATCATTAAAGCATGATTAACACTCAAATGGATGTGAAATACAAAAAACACATATTAGTTCAGCTAAAGCCTAGCTTTACTGATACAACAAACGTTATCTTAGCAGTTTTTATATACAGAGAGAGAAAAAAAGATTTAGTACAATGATCTCACCCAATAATTCCAGATGATTCACTGCTTCATAGAAATGGTGGCCAATCAGTCCCTGAAAGCAGAAGGTGCAATCAGTGAATAATCTTTATGACTTGCAAAATCCAGACAGGTGTTGAAGGCTGGATTTATGACAACACACACTTAACTTTCCTGCTGTCTGCTGTTATGATATTCTTCAACTTCATTCCTTTGATGACTCTTTGCTTCTCAGTACCATTGATTGGTATTCCTGCAATTAGCATACTGTCCATATTTTATCCTGTAAGCAAATTCCTTTGTGCAACAGACCCATCACATGCACATCTCCTAATATGCTCCTTTTTCCAGTGTCTTAATCTGTGCATTGTCCATTGGTTTCCTCTTATCACCTTTCATTAACATAGCCAATCATTTAATCCCTCTGACTCAGGTGGTTAGTGCCAAGTTTAGTTAATCTGAGCTGGCAACAAAGCTATTACTATGTTAGGTTAGAAAAACTTCTCACAGTGATAAAAAAGGAAAGAAACAACGTACTCAAGGCCATAAGCTGCCTGCGAGAGGCTATAAGCTGTGAAAACATCTCAAGGCCAGCTGATATTGCAAACACCAGCAAAATAAAAAGTTAAAAATAATAATGAAGCTATAAAAAACTTAAGCAATGGTTAAATAAGGCTAAATATAAAAGAAAAGTTTAAATACTCCACTCAAGCACTCCACTCAATTCACCACTCAAGCAGGTGAAAGCTTAAGCATAAATGGGACAAGCTACCAGGAGCTCTCCCAACCCCAACTCTGGAAGTGGGGTCCCCAGGATCCATCTTGCTTCCCTGCTGTATTTCCCTAACTTGTACTTCCCTAACTAGCTGTGCCTTAAACATAGTTCTGGTAGCACATCCTCCAAACTTTGCCCATTCTCAAACCCTAAACTTAAACCTAATACTAACCTTAGCTTGGGCTGCTCTAGCAGTCCCTATCCCAAGCAACCTGACCACAGGACCTGGCTTACAGAGTTCCCAGTCCTGATAATTAAGCCTCAGTGGGGGAATCCCTAGGTTCCACAAAACCCACTAGATCAAGAGAAGCATTCCCACCTAGTCCTTTCCCAGCAAGTAAAGCTCATCTCCATCCTCCCTATAATTGCTCTTCACATATTTGAAGACTGTTTTCAAATCCCACCTCAGTCTTCTCTTCTGCAGACTGAATAATTCAGTTCTTTCAGCCTTTCTTCATAAGTCTTGCCTCCTAGGCTCCTAATAATTTTTGTTGCTCTCCACTGGACTCTTTCCAAATTGCCTATATCTGTCTTGAAGTGTAGGGCCAAAACAGGACACTGTACTCCTAATGAGGCCTCACTGGTGCTGAAGAGAAGGGAAAACTCATTACCTTTGGATTGCAAGTGACACTCCTGTTAATATCATCTGTTGGCATTGTAATACACTGCTGTTGGATTTTTTGCAAGAAAAGCACACTATTGGCTCACATTCAGCTTATGGTCTACTGTAACTCCCAGGTCCTTTTCTGCACTAGTAAAAACTAACAATTTGTTCACCAGTCTATATTTGTGCATGCACTGATTTCATTCCAAGTGAAGGACTTGGCACTTGTTCTTGTTGATAATACTGGACCCAGACAGATTCCTTGGGAATCCCACTTGATACCTCATCCCAGCTACACACTGAACCACTGATCACTGATATGATTAGCTAATCAGTTATGTGTCCACCTTACATTAAATTTCACATAGTCTGCATTTCTTTAACTGGTTAATGAGAGTATTGTGGGAGACAGTGTCAAAAGCCTGGCTCAAGTCAAGGTAGATCTCAAATAACACTTGCATGCTTGAGTAATGTGCTTTAATGTGGAGGAACTGTGTCTTAGAACTCCTAACTCAAAGGGTCCAAACCTGTGTCAATAACTCTACCCTTCCTCCTGACAAATTATAGTCTGGGTAAGCAAGTGGATTTTAGAATACTTGGAAGAGCCAACCTTCAGCTTTTCAGAGAGGAACAAAGAGCCTAAGGGCAAAAAGAGGGGTATATAAGCAGTGGAAACAGGGAGAGATTACTGAAGAGGAGTATGGCTCCTTAGCTTACAGTTGTAGGGAGGTAGTTAGAAAGGCCAAAGCTACCATGGAGCTGAAGATGGCATCCCAAGTTAAGGATAACAAAAACTTGTTTTTCAGATATATAGGGAGTAAAAAGGAAGGCCCAGGGTTGTATAGGGCCACTACTGAATGAGCAAAAGCAATTGGTGACAGACAGGGGGGACAAGGCGGAACTCCTCAATGAGTTCTTTGCCTCAGTGTTCCTAAATGAGGGGCAAAACAACTCTTACAATGGGATCATAGAGAAACAACAGCAGGGCGCCAAACTACCAAGCATTGACCCTGAGATGGTGCAGAGTCACTTGGAAGGACTGGATGTGTTTAAGTCGGCAGGCCTGGATGAACTCCATCTGAAGGTACTGAAGGCGCTGGCTGATGTCATTGCACAGCCACTGGCAAGAATATTTGAGTACTCGTGGCACACGGGCCAGGTCCCGGAGGACTGGAAAGGGCCAGTGTGGTCCCTATTTTCAAGAAGGGGAGGAAGGAAGATCCAGGCAACTACAGGCCAGTCAGTCTCACCTCCATCCTTGGTAAAGTCTTTGAAAAGATTATTAAGGCTCATATATGTGAGAGCCCAGTAGGAAAAATTATGCTGAGAGGAAACCAGCACGGGTTTGTAGCAGGTAGATCATGCCTGATTAATCTAGTCTGTTTTTATGACCAGGCTACAAAACACCTGGACGCAGGTGTAGGGGTAGATATCATTTACTTAGACTTCAGGAAGGCCTTTGATATAGTATCCCACCCCATACTGGTGAACAAATTAAGAGGCTGTGACTTGGATGATTACACAGTCTGGTGGGTGGCAAATTGGCTAAAGGGTCATACCTAGAGGGTGGTGGTGGATGGGTCGGTATTGACCTGGAAGAACATGGGGTCCTACAGGGCTCGGTCTTTGGCCCGATACTCCTCAATGTCTTCATCAGTGACTTGGCTGAAGGAGTAAAGTGCACTCTGTTTAAGTTTGCGGATGATACAGAACTGTGGGGAGAAGTGGACACACCGGAGGGCAGGGAACAACTACAGGCAGACCTGGACAGGTTGGACAAATGGGCAGAAAACAATAGAATGTGATTTAACAAGGAGAAATGCAAAGTGCTGCACCTAGGGAGGAAAAATGTCCAGCACACCCACTGCCTAGGAAATGACCTGCTCGGCAGCACGGAAGCAGAAAGGGATCTTGGAGTCCTAGTGGACTCAAGGTGAACATGAGTCGTCAGTGTGACGAAGTCATCAGCAAAGCTAACCGCACTTTATCGTTGCACGACAAACAGAACCAAGGAGGTGATACTTCCCCTCTATTGGGAGCTGGTCAGACTGCAGTTGGAGTACTGCATCCAGTTTTGGGTGCCACACTTTAAGAGGGATGTGGATAACCTGGAGAGGGTCCAGAGAAGGGCCACTCGTATAGTTAAGGGCTTTCAGGCCAAGCCCTTGGGGAGACACTAGGGCACCTGGACCTCTTCAGTCTCTGCAAGAGAAGGTTGAGAGGCAACCTTGTGGCTGCCTATAAATTCATCATGGGGGAGCAGAAGGGAATTGGTGAGGCTCTACTCAGCAAGGCGCCCCTGGGGGTTACAAGAAATAAGCTAGCATAGAGCAGATTTAAACTGGACATTAGGAAGAACTTCTTCACAGTTAGTGGCCAAAATCTGGAATGGGTTCCCAAGAGAGGTGGTGCTCTCCCCTACCCTGGGGGTCTTCATGAGGAGGTTTGATAGGCATCTGGCTGGGGTCATCTGAACCCAGCACTCTTTCCTGCCTATGCAAGGGGTCAGACTTGATGATCTATTGAGGTCCCTTCTGACTCTAACATCTATGAATCTATGAAAGTCCATTTGTCTTGGTTGCAAGCAATGAACAAGCTGAATACTGCTGAAGGAACAGCTTTGAGACCCATACAGCATTCATTTTGGTGGTTGCTTTCCTTTCTCCCTACTTAGGTCAATGCTTGAGAGCTTGCATTATGCAGGAGTTCCCCTAAAGCTGGTGCTCATGAAAGTCAGGGAAAGGACTTCATACAGCAACAGGAGCCAGGTAGAGGGTCCAGATCTCCCTCAAATGATATTACCTACGCAGTCTAGACTCTCTTGACCCCAAATTGTATCATGGAGCTGGTAGAGTGACTCTGACACACCTACAGGGTTGACAAGACCAGATCAAAGCTCTTGGCGGGGTGGTGTGGGGGAGGTGAAAGGGGCAGAGTTTCAGGGAGAAGAACTCATATCTGCTTAAATGAGTAGGGTTCCCTCAGATCCTGGAAAATATAGAGAGGCAAGGTAGATGGACTGAGGCACACCCTAACCAGTGGGACTTTCCATGGGAAAGTAGGGAGAGCAACTTTGACTATTCTACGTGGAAACATAGCATTGCAACCTCCAAATTAGGACTTCCTAGGCCTCTAAATGCTGGAAGCGGTCAGGGAATAGTGGCAGGGGACAGGTTAGTTTGCACAGACACTGCATAAATACTTTTTACTGGGTATCTAGTCTGCCACTCTGAGATACAGAATACTGAGCTAAACAGACCCCTGTGGTCTGACCCAGTATTGCATCTCTTGCGTTCTCTGTTTATGCTCATTGGAGTCACACCTATATTTAGAATATATAAAAAAATGATTTCAAGATTGTACAAGGAGACTGCAATGCAAAAGCCGGTATATACAAACAAATGGCTGGTAAAGAAAACCTGCATGAAACCTCCAATACAAATAGGATAAGGCTTATGAGCTTTGCCTCAAGCAAAAATAAGATTATTAGAAAGCCAACCTTTTCCACACAAAAACATACACAAATAAACATGGGTATCTTGAGATAGAAGAACAGCAAACCAGACTGATCATATACTTATAGAAAACAACACAGAAACAGCATGAGAAATAAAAGACGTTTCAGAGGTGCAAATCTAGACACAGATCATTTTCTTATAAAAGGAAGAACAGACATGAGATTGAAAGTGGGCAGCAGACATAAGGTCCTGCAGAACACAGATAAATTTGATATTGAATAACTTAGACAAAGGTGGCTGAGCAATGTCAAGTAGAAATTAAAAACAGGTTTCTGGTTTTTTAAGAACTCTTTGAAAAGAATGAAAACATGAGCAAAAATAATGAGTACCAACAATCAATGGAACTACATAAAGAATATCATCAAAGAGCGCATAGAAAAAAACAGTAGGGATATAAGAGAAAATCAGAAGAAATGGATGGTATGATAGTAAAGGTATGCAAGCAACAAATAAAATGAAGTTGTAAGACAAAAGCTCTTTTAGTGAAATTCAAACTAGGAATTGAGCTCAAGTTTGGAAGAATATAAAGAATTCATCCAAGAAACAAAAAAATGTCAGCACTTGGTAAACCAGCTCCAGGATAATCAAGGAACAATACGGGAAAATATTGTAATTAATTTCTATAAAGTAGTTGGAAACTACAAACAAGGATATCAAGCACCTACATTAGCCAAAATAGGAAACCTTCTAGCTGACAAGACAGCAATTGTAGAGACACGGAGAAATTATTTTACAGAAGTATTAAACTGTACAACATCTACAATGCCAGTAGAACAAGAAAAGTATTCATCGGCTGAATCAAAAATAGAAGAACCACCTTTTGTGGCATAAAAACAGCTATAGTTTTATTATTTATATTAATATATATATAATTTTTTATTTAGTTTATAGTTTTATTCAGGAGGCGCTACTTCACTTTCAGGGCGGCTAGGATCTGGAACCAACTTCCAAGAGAAGTGGTGCTGCCTCCTACCCTGGGGGTCTTTAAGAGTAGGTTAGATGAACAACTTGCTGGGGTCGTTTGACCCCAGTACTCTTTCCTGCCATGGCAGGGGGTTGGACTTGGTGATCTGCTCAGGTCCCTTCTGACCCTACCAACTATGAAACTGCAGTAAAACTAAAGAACAAAAAAGTACTAGGAAGTGATGGTATTTTAGCTGAAACAATAAAGTACAGAGGGGAAGAGCTGTATAAACAAATCCATACATTAGTTCTTCTTGTCTGGAAGGCATCAATTCTATTTGATTAATGGGGAGAAGCCTTAATATGTCCCCTCTTCAAAAAAGGCAGCAAACTGGAGTGTCAAAATTACAGAGATATCACCCTATTAATAACTATTTACAAAGTATTTTCTAACACCTGGCAACACTTATTACCTTACACAGAAAAAATTCTGGGAGAATACCAGTGTGGAGTCCACAGTAATAGATTGACAAAGGACTAAGTCTTCTCACTAAGGGTGTGTACATATATTTTTTTGGTGGGGGTTAGATTAAGTTAAAAATGACCACCTGATCTCAGGTAAATGGTGATGGGGGGGCTTGTAGGCAGGGGAGCTTGGGAAGATTGAGGGCAGGCAGTGCCCATAGGGGGTGACTAGGGGGACATGCAGTGCTTGCAGAGAGATTGGTGGCAGGCAGGGTCTGTGGGAGGGATCAGAGGAATCAGGGGGCAAGTGGGGTCTGCAGGAGGATCCGGGAATTGGGGGGGTAAGCAAGGTCTGTGGACAGATGGTGGGGCAGGTGGGTCAGAGGAGGGTTGCTGTGGTCTGAGAGGGATTGGGGGGCATCAAGGGGGCTCATGGAGTCTGTCAGGGGATGATGGCTTGCCTCCCCCATGCCTCCTGGGACCAGGGGCTATTTTTAGCCTCCCAACCCTCCACATTTTGCCCATCTCTCCTCCCACCCTGACTTACTTGCTCAGCTCTTGGCACTGGTGAACACTGGTAAAATTGGCACTAGGAGCAGCTTATGGAATTGGGGGGTGGGTCTGGCTGGTTCATGGCAGGGCATTGTCTTTCTGGGGGTGCAGGGAGGGGCCAGGGCTAAAAATAGCCTGGTGCCAGGGAGGGGCTAGGAAAAGCTCAGCCTCAGGGCTAGGGCTGCACTTGAAATGGTACAGAAGTTTGGGACGGTTAGAGTGGTCTAAAAATGGCCATCCCAATCTAAGTTAGGTGTACTTTGGAGGTAGGAGTTAACTTGGATCAGGTCAGCTATTTTTTGATCTATCTAACTATCCTGAACTTCCGTACAGGTCGCACAAAGATGCACCTAACTAGTATAAGGACTGCACCTGTAAAAACTAAGTTAGATCAGGTGGCCATTTTAAATGTGATCTAACCTCCCCAATTATCTGTACCTAGCCCATGACAAATAGCTGAAAAAAATGGGAATTTAATTTAAGTGTACACATTCTATGCATAGACTTCCAGAAAGCCTATGATAAACTAAGCAGAGAAAGCCATGCTAGCTGAATTAAGAATTCTCAACAAACCGATTGAACTCATTAAAGTTTGCATGCATGAATCAAGAAACAGAACTGGTGTCTATGGAAGAAAATCAAACTCCTTCCCAGTTAGAGCCAGATTGAGACAGGGAGATGGTCTATCCCTGATCCTATTCAAACTACAGTAGTGTAAGAGTGATGTTGTAGCCCTGTTGGTCCAGAAATTATGCGTGAGGCAAGGATTTGTTAGAGTGATATCTTTTATTGGGTCAACTATATAGATGGGATAAAGTTAAACTTTTGAATGTAAGACATTATTTTCAGAAAGCTTGTCTAACTTTATTCTAACTACATAGTTGGTCCAATAGAAAGTATCACCCTAAGAAATCCTTGCCTTTCATATAATTTATGTACCATCATAGCTACAACATCACTCTTACACTATCGCAACATGGATGATATTGAAATCCAGTGTCTATAATTGGAAATTCACATCCTGAAGAAACAAGAAGCCAGACTTCACAGCGACATCTTATTCAGCCTGTGCAAGAAAAATAACATTATCCCAAGGACTCATCACCTGCAGTTCTCTAGCTAACACACACAACTCCCTGTATGCAACATAACTATTCAGGAGAATTTTGGAGAAAGTCTGAGAAACCATCTCCTTTATCTAACCTACTTCAAAAGAGATCAGCTCAAACAAGAGATACTTACACTACTAAACTGAGAGACATTAACCTGGAGACATACCTAACTACTATGCAGCAGACCCAAACATACTACCAAAAATATTTGAGGACAGTCATCCAAGATAAGAAGAAAAAGTAGAGTCAGCTATCGCAAAAGCCACTTCATAGGCAGCACGCCAGCAGCACAGGAAGGAATCAAAATAGCAGCACTCCAAGCATGAACTCCGTCAACCTATTGCAAAACACACTGTCCCAATTTGAAATTAAGCTTACTGGGGAAAGAACATCTTACATCTGAAAGCCTGTCTAATTTTATCTTAACTACGTAGTTGGTCCAATGAAAGATATTACCCTAAAAAATCCTTGCCTATTCAACTGGCACTGGAAAAAATAATCAGGAGCATAAACAGCATGAGGGGAGGAGTTCAAATGAATGGAGAGCATAAAGTTCTCACATATGCTGATGCTGTAATAAGTGAAAATGGGAACGAGATTGAAGCTCTGTATATTCAGCTAACACATGAAGCAAAGAAAATTGGACTAGAAGTGAACTGACCTCAGGGGAACCAGAAATTTATTTGAAGAGTTTAACTATATTTTCTGTCACTGTGATTGAAATTATGCTATGGTAACTTCTCTTTAGTTAGTTCCTCAGCACTTGCCTGAGATTGGGCACAACTGGTTTTGGTATGCTTGAATAGGCAGCAGAATACGGAAGTATGGGTTGGATGAATGGACTGTAAGGTGGATAAAAAACTGGCGAAACCATCAGGCACAGAGAGTAGTAGTTAATGGCTTGATGTCTAGTTGGCAGCCAGTATCAAGTGGGGTGCCCCTCAGGTCAGTCCTGGGACTGGTTTTGTTCAATGTCTTCATCAATGACCGGGAAGATGGCATAGAGTGCACCCTCAGCAAGTGTGCAGATGACACCAAGCTAGGGGGAGTAGTAAATATGCTGGTGGGTAGGTTAAGATTCAGAGAGACCTATACAAATTGAAGAATTGGGCAAAAAGAAATCTCTTGAGGTTCAATATGGACAAGTGCAAAGTCCTGCACTTAGGACAGAACAATCCTACACACTGGTACAGGCTCGGGGCTGACTGACTAGGCAACAGCTCTGTAGAAAAGGACCTGGAGGTTATAGTGGACAATAAGCTGAATATGAGCCAACAGTGTGCCCTTGTTGCCAGGAAGGCTACTGGCATACTGGGTTGCCTTGGTAGGTGTGTTGCCAGCAGATCAAAGGAAATGATTCTTCCCCTCTGTTCAGCTCTGGTGAGGCTATATCTGTTTTGGGCCCCCCCACTACAGAAAGGATGTGGACAAATTGGAGAGAGCCCAGTGAAGGGCAACAAAAATGTTTAGGGGGCTGGGGCACATGACTTCTGATGAGAGGCTGAGGGAACTGGGCTTATTTAGTCAAAAGAACAGAAGACTGAGAGGAGATTTAACAGCAGCCTTCAGCTACCTGAAGGGCGTTTTGAACAAGGATGGAGCTGGACTGTTCTCAGTGGTGGCAGATGACAGAACAAGGAGCACCGGTTTCAGGTTGCAGCGAGGGAAGTTTAGGTTAGATATTAGGAAGAATTTTCTCACTAGGAGGATAGTAAAACACCGGAATGGGTTACCCAGAGAGGAGGTAGAATCTCCATCCTTGGAGGCTTTTGAGACTTGACTAGACAAAGCCTTGACTGGCATGATCTAGTTGGGGATGGTCTTGCTTTGAGCAGGAGGTTAGATTAGACGACCTCTTGGACTAAGGTCCCTTCCAGCCCTAATTTTCTATGATTCTGTGATACATCAACAATACTGAACAGCTAGCTTACTGAAAAGATTAATTATGGAACTCTACAACATTCAAATCTGTTCAAAAGAAAGGGCAAATATATTGCAAGTGTACATAGTACTTTTGCTGCTTCCCTTTCCACTACTCACTATCTTCTTTTCTATGGGGGCAGGGGTGTTCAACCCCTAGCCTGCAGGCCAGATCTGGCCCACAGAGCTGTGTCATCCAGTTTGCAGGGCTCCCCATGGACTCAACAATTTAGCTGCAGGGGGTGGTGGCAACATTAACTACCCCTCCCCAGCTGCCAAAATCCCAGACCCATGGGGAGCCTGGCAAATGAGCAATGTGGTCCTGAGCATTAGATTGGGCTGGGACAGTGCAGAGCCTGATCTAGTCATGAGGCCTGGGTGCATAAGGCCCAATCCAGGTGGTGCGAGGCATGATCAGGGCATATGGGCAGTGCAAGTCAGGATCTGGGCATCACCTCAGTTTTTCCAGCCAAAAAGTATTCATGTTTATATTTGGTTGCTCTGAAAGTGTACTTTTTTTGTCAATAAATTATTTCTCTGAGAAATTTCACCCAGTTCTAGTTAAAGCATGCTGCTGTGCTGTAAAACATAGGAAGAGGATTTTTATCTTGTGGGATGCAGTTTATTTTCCAGAATTTGTATGTTAAAGAATCATCATGATTATAGCGCCTTATCTTATCTAACTTAGTTTGTACATGACCACTGAAATTGTATTACATTTCCCTGGAAAACTTAGTATATATTTGATCCCTCATGCTTCCAACTGCACCCACAGAAGCAGACTAATTGCTTCAAATCAAACCAGTCTTATCTACTGAAGAGGTGAAAACCATAAAGTGAGAAATCTTCAAATCTATTATTAACTAAAGGCAGTCTATGTTTATTATTATGGTCACTACATAAAGCAAATCTTTTAAACCTTGACTTCACAAACATGACGGCAGATCAGAAATCTTGGTGTTTTTACCATAGTCATAATGTAGAAATGTAAACATGCATTTGTGTTATGTTTGAAATGAGGTTTTGATTACTGGAACCCTAGTTTCCTTCCTTGATGTTATACTGAGATGCATGGGTAAACTGAGGTGATTAAATTATAGATACAAGTGATTTTCTTGGTACCCATATACTTCAGTATTGGCACTTTGTAAACATAAGAAGAAATATTGCATGCACCTTGTATTGAAAAACTTTTTTCCATCTCTGTTAGAAGACTTTTCATCAGTCTAACAGATCTCATTACTAGGGAATTTTTCTTTTGATAGCCACTGGGCACGTCCACATGAGATGCTATACTAACTATACAATGGATGGTGGCCCACTGGCTGGCACAGCATCTGAACGGGTCCTGCAGGGGTCACAATCAAACAGAAGATGAATATGAGCCAACAGTGCAATGAAGTTGCCAGCAGGGCAAACAGATCTCTGGCATGCATCAGCCAACGTGTTGCCTATAGATCCAGGGAGGTGTTTTTCCCTCTCTTTTTGGCGTTGGTGAGGCCACAGCTGGAGTACTGTGTCCAGTTCTGGGCACCGCATTTCAGGAAGGATGTGGATAAGCTCAAAAGGGTGCAGAGAAGGGTCACCCATATGATTAGGGGCCTGGAGGATAGGCCTGATGAGGAGAGACTCCAGGAAGTGGGCCTGTTCAGTGTGAGAGGTGACTTGATAGCTGCCTACAAGTATGTCAGGGGTGCGCATCAAGATTTAGGGGAGAAACTCTTCAGGAAGGCATACCCTGGGAGGATGAGCACCAAGCTAATGGAGGGAAAATTTAGGCTGGACATAAGGAAAAACTTATTTTCGGTAAGGGTAACTAGAATCCGAAACACACTCCCAGCAGAGGTGGTGCAGTCGCTGTCCTTGGTGATGTTCGAGAGGAGGCTGGACGAGCACCTCCTTGAGCTTGTTTGGGCCCAATAACTTCCTGCCCATGGCAGGGGACCAGACTTGATCTCGCAGGTCCCTTCTGGTCCTTTGATTCTGTGATTCTAAAGTTCATCGCTATGGTGACGTGGCGTGGGCAGGAACAAACCATGATGCTGACGATACATTACCATAGCGATGAGCTACGTCATTCTAGCATGTCATTACGGTGATGCAGCTGCTAAAAATAACTGCACTGTTGGGATGGTGCAGTAACAGATGTTACTGTGCTGTCACTTAGTATTTCCTAATGCAGTACTAAATGACAGTGCAGTAACACCTGCGCCATCTGGGGCATGTGTAGATGTACCCATGGTACATTTTCCTTTTTAAAATGCAGGTCCTCAGCTCAGACCTGAAAAAAGGACACCTTGTAACTAAAAGCTTGTCTAAATCTCTGGCAGCCATGCAGTTAGTTCCATAAAATACATCACCCATAAAATATCCTGGCCTTTTGCATATTTCCTGGACCATCATAGCTCCAATATTATGGCAAATTCTCTATTAATGAGTCTATTTTGCAGAGAATTATAAAATCATAGAAAAGTAAGGCTGGATGGGACCTCTGCAGGTCATCTAATCCAACCCTTTACCAGAGGCAAGATCAGCCATCCCATACAAATCCTTGTCAATCTATTGCTAAAACTATGTAATCAATCCCAAATGTGGTGATCTGGCTGACCCTGAGCAGAGGGGCAAGACCCTCTAGTCAGGAACCTCCAGGTTTTCATCCACGTAGGTGCACTGGCACACCACACTCAAAGTCCCCAGCTCTGGCTGCAGCCAACATTCATTGCTTCCGAGAAAGGTGGAAATGAACCCCTCCTTCCCAGCCCCATAGGGCAACCAGCAAAACCCAGAATAGTAGGAAATACCCATAACATAGTTTTATAGTTTCTAGGGTTGGAAAGGACCTGAGTAGATCATCTAATCTGACCCCCTGCCATGGCAGGAAGGAGTACTGGGGTCAAACAACTCCAGCAAGGTGTTCATCTAACCTCCTCTTAAACACCTCTAGGGTAGGAGCCTGCACCACTTCTCTTGGAAGTTGGTTCCAGACCCTAGCCGCCCTGACTGTGAAGTAGCACCTCCTGATATCTAGCCTAAATTTACCCTCTGCCAGCTTGTGACCGTTATTCCTGGTCACTCCTGGCAGTGCTCAGGGGAACAGGG
>NW_017728943.1:84904816-84909776 GCF_001723895.1 Crocodylus porosus
CTGGCCCCTTGTGGACATGTATGATTGTATGTATGATTTTGATTATTCCCAAGACATAGCACCTTACATTTGTCAGCACTGAACTATATCCTGTTAGCTCCAGCCTGAATTTCCAAGATCTTTCTGAATTGCATTCCTGTGCTGTATTCTTAATCCTTCCCAGTTTTGTGTCATCTGCCAATTTGCTCAAGAAACTCTCTATTCTAGCATGAATATCATGGTGACTTGATAAAGTCAGTATTCACTGATTCATGATTTACTATTACAATCAGCATCTCAGACCTGAGAATCTCTAGTATCCCAATATCTTAGGAAGCTGATGAAGAATGTCTTGCATTTGAAAGCTTGTCTAACTTTATTCCAGTTATGCAGTTGGTTCAATAGAAGACATCACGTCAATAAGTCCTCGTGTCTCACAATCAGTATCTCACACACTTTGCCCAAGTACAGACATGTCCTACAGACATTCCTGAGAGCTAAGTAGCCATGTGGGTGACATCCCATTATTCTGAACATCTATTCCCTGTTGCTTCTTTGCATGGCAAAGGAAGAGTGTGTCTCCAGGGGTCTCATCAGCATGCAGCATTGACTCTAGGAAATATCTACTCATTAATTGCCACCATGAGACTCCATGTGTGAGATCTTGGCTACAGTAAATAGGTGTTTGCCATTGACTTCAGTAAGGTCTGGATTTCACTCTATATCTTCAGGTGACTGTGATGAAAATCTGCTCTGGCTAAATATGTTTGATTGGTACTACTGGCAGACATGCAAAACCTAAGTACCAATGTATGCATTGACATGTGGAGGACTGCTGCCACCTAAATAACCCCCTGGTCCTGGAGGAGGTAGAGGAAAGAGGCAGGTGCTAACTGGTGGGAACATGACTACAAGCTAAGATCCTTGGGTGGTAGTGTATGGCAGGAAAGAATGAAGCCGAGAAGAGAAGTTGTCAGGGGACCCCTGCCAATCTGGGCACATTTAGGAGCTCTAGCATGATCATAAACATATAAAATGTGCCATTATGTAAGTCTGACAGAATTTGGTCCTGTGTTTGCCAGGAAAAAGGCTAGCAAATGACATTTTTTAAAGTGAAAGCTGTGATTAAGGGAAGTCTGTAACAGTCACAAGCCTTCTTAGCTGCTGGGGCTTATGCACTGAGGATCAAGCATAGATCAATGCTGTTAAGGAATTTGAGCTGACGCCATGGGTTTTCTTTGTTCGGGCAGGTGGGGGCGAGCGTGTGAGCCTTCCAAACACATCCAAAGATACTTACTGCTGAATGTTATCAGCATAATAACTAGGATAAATCTGGTTTGATATTTTCAAAAATTATATTTCAAAATAATATCTGAAAGACTGTCCCTGTTTACATGTTCTTATGAATAAATGAGGTTGTTTCCCTTAACGTCAAATATTTTTTAAAAATATAATTTCTGACATTCCTTCATCTGTGTCTAACAAGGACTAGTTTGAACAGCTAGGAAAATGTTATGTAATTTGTGAGTTGCTTGGATTTCATTGTAGACTCTGAAGTAGGCAGCAATTGCAAATGTTGCCATTTGGCCCTGGAATTAGTTTCATTGCAGCCTGACATGTTTGCCTTGTGTGCCATTCTTTGGTTTTTCCCCCGCTTGTTTCGTGAGTGCCAGTGAAATGTCACAGCTCAAGTATCATGGAGTTCAAAGAGCGGCCATGCCTCTGTCCCCACTGAATTAACAAGGGGCCTCATTGAGCGATTGTTCCAGGGAAACTTTCCACCAGGGAGGTACTGGCTGCTTATCTGTGCTGGTCCCAAACATTTCCAAATGCTTTTACACTCTGCTTCTTTCATTAATTGGATTGTTTGTTTTTGAGCTTGTTGCTGAGTGAGTCAGATTGTCCCACGCCTGCCTAACAAATCCTGAAATAATTGTGACTAGTTCAAAGTAGTTCTTAAAGGGTGAGCCCAGGCATACAGACCTGTCTGGTTTCCTGAGCCTGCTGTGAATACTTAATTCATGCTGAATTTATCCAGATGTCAGGGAAAGTCTTGAATGGTAACCGTAGGTTAAAATAACGTGTCCATACCTTCTTTGATGGTTCTTTTTTTTCCTGGGCTACTATCAGGATTTATAGATTGATTCAAATTAACTAAGTTTACTTGTAAAGATCTAGGAAATGATGACCTCTCTGTAATGCCCTCATGCTAGGAAACCTGAACCATACCCTTACAGATATTAACAATCTTTAAGTTAACATAAATCAGGTAGGAAAATTTGCTAGTTTAAAATGGGAACCCTGCAGCATTTTCTACTGGATCTGCAATTGAATATATAGCAACAGGACTCTGCTTTTCTGATCTGAAAAATTGGATCAGTTGGTTTACCATATCCACCTGTTTCTGATGTGTTATAGCTATCCAAAGAGCAGCATACCACAACATACTCCAACAGACCAAATGCACATGCTGTTGAAATTTCATATTCCCATGTATTCCAAGAACACTTTTTACTGTTACAATTTCAGTAGGCGTGGTTCCTACTGGACTGTCTTGAAGTCAACAGCAAACTTCCCATTGGCTTCAGTGAAACTATGATGAGCCTTAGTGTTAGGCCACTTTTGAATATAAATACTGCCTTTCATGGATGAGTCATAGTAGTGTATTACACCATAGATACCTTTTCTCACCAGGGCTAGGGATAGAAATTATATATAAACCAGTATAAGTGATTGGAAACTGGTTCAATTCTGTAACACAAGAGAAATTCAGTGCACATAAACTGCTTTCAAAATGGTCAAAACTGGTTTAAGATAAACCTGGGTGGATGTAGTCTGACTTAACTGATTTAGGTTCAATGAGTTTATTGAACTTCTGTCCCAGGTCCCCTTCAGATTTAAGTTAACTCACAGTCCCCCAGCATCCCTGGATATTTTGCAGGGTGGATGGGCTAGCCTTGGCCCAGGCTGTCTGTTCCAACCCAGCAGGAAGGCATGCTCTACTACCCCCCAGCTTCTGGCTTGGGTCACTGCAGGCATATGGCTGCATTTCTAGAGAATCAAAAGTGAATGTCTGTTCACTTGCTTATCAGTTTAATCTACACAGTTTGGACTAACCTGAGAAGATTGAATCAATTCGGCATCAGGCTTTTTGTCTGTACTTATCCCAGGAGAAATGCTTTAACATTGAAATATAGACCAAATATAGACCAAAGCCAACAGGACAAAAGAAAGCAGAAAAGCGATATTTCAAACGTTTCTCAAAGCTATAATTCTATAGAATTATAAATTCAGTTTACATACAACTCGCTTAACTGGAATATAAATGACAGGCAATAATTTCTAACATAAACAGGACCAAGACCCTGTTTTGCTTTTCCACTTGCAATGAAATAAAGACTGATCACAGAAGCACTTTGTAGTTTGCTGTCAACAATCATATTCATTATCCATGATTTTTATGGAGTCATATAGGTTCTTGCCATTTTGAAGACACATAGAGCCCTGGAGATGGGACATTGAAGAGGTGGGCTCAGGAGCCTATCTGAGTTATGCTTGGATCAGGGGGGAAATAATAAAACCAAAAAGTCCCAGTAGCCCTGATGGCAAAGCTGCTGAAGAGAAGAGCAGGCTGCTGTGCCCCAAAAAAAAGGGACAAAGTCAGCCTTTACCTAATGTTCTGTCTCTTACAAGCTGCAAAACCACCCCTGGGGTACTGAGCACCCAGGCTGCACACATTTCTCTCCTGGGCTCCTTACACAGTATGGCTCAAAGATTGTAGTCACTGCAAATACGGAAAAACAAAAGGGTGCAGCTGAGCAGGCCTTCTGTCCAGCAAGAAAGGGATGATCACATCCTTGAATTCAAGCCCTTTGCTCTCCCCAACACAACACTTAGCCCCTGAGCTACTGAGCACCAGGGCTAGGCATTCTTCTCTCTTGAACTCCTGATATTGTAAGGCCCAAGAGCGTTATGACTGCCCCATTAAGAAAAAACACATATAGTTGAGAGGGTCCCTGTGGAGGGCAGCCATGGGTTTTGAACCAAGAAGCTGAGGATTAGGACTCCAGCAAGATGGCTAACAGCCTATGACTTCACACCCTTCAATCCACTTTGCACACAGCTTTGCTGGGCTAGCAACATGCAGTAGAATGAGCCAAACCTTGAATGTTGCTTGGTGACCTGACCAGATTTTGGCTAGACCCAGATACTCATAGACTTAGGCACTCCAACCACTCAGACTGAAGTAAGGCCTGGAAACAGGGACTTGGCTCTCCATCCCAAACCCCAAACTTTATGCTCCAGAACCATGCCACCGGTCAGATGGGCTCAGGATCCCATTTAAGTTATGCTTGGGTTGTGGAGAAAAAGCTCTGAAACAGCCCTTTTGTCAAAATTCATGCCCTTTTCTGACTGTCAGAACTATAGCCCATGATTTTGAAGTATTTCTCATATTTTGATACATAGCATCAAACATCCACTTTGAAACTTAGAGGTGCACCAGTTCCATCACTTACAATAAAGCTCTGTGGCCTCTTCTAAGTAAGGTTTACATTCTTAGAAGGCAATACTTTAAGTTGAGATTCCAATTTGGAAGTATATGTTGGGGTAAACCGAACAGAATGAATCAGGCCCCAAGGTCACGGTGGGCCGGGGTGGCAATCAGATACGGACAGGTGGGATTATTGGCGTGGAGTCAGGAGATATGGACCCGTAGTGGATTTGAACAAAGATGAATTTATTTATGCTTTAGGCGTAGGCAGCGATGTCTTCAGTTACAGTATTAACAACAGAGAACAACAAAGGGGTCTGTTGGCCCACGAGGTTCCACGACAGGGCAAGCCTGTTGGATAAGTCCCAGGGCTGGTCAACAGCTCATAAACGGGGGTAAACAGACAAACAGAACTGTAACACGTAGGTCAATAACCGGGGTCGTGATGCCAGTCCAATGGACAAACGGATGGTCGATGATGAAAGCTGA
>NW_017728943.1:84910096-84923005 GCF_001723895.1 Crocodylus porosus
CCGCAGGTCACCCAGGGGGCAAGGGCTGGGTGAGCCTTGGAACTTTCCACTCACAGAGTCCCATATGCATGTCAGTCTCAATCTTCTGTGTTGGCAGCATTTAATCAAAACTTTGCTCTGACAGTATACTGTTTGCTTATTACAGCTTTTATCACCTATAATCAAGAAATCAGCCATGTAACCTTTTGGTAGGACATAAAAGTCAAAATTATATCAGGTATGATCTGAAATTCAGCAGCATGTAGAAAACATCTTGCACAAATGAAATTTGGGACATGAAATATTAGAACTGTGAAGGTGGGACACCACTGTCCTAGCCAGTATCTCTTTAGACCATGGGAACCACATGACAGTGTGTGGCTTGAGATGCTAGGGCTCACTACTTCCCCTGAGAGGTCAATTTCTGCCCACCTGCCCATGCCAGTGCCTAGTGTACTCACCTCGCATACCCTGATATCATGGCTTAGTACAGGCCCTCACTTTGGTCAGAGGCAATCAGTCTGGGTGCCACTCCTCTTTTACATCGAAGGGCTCTTGGCTGACACTAGCTTCTTTCTCTCTTGAATTCCTGATATTGTAAGGCCCAAGAGCATTATGACTGTCCCATTAAGAAAACACACATATAGTTGAGAGGGTCCCTGTGGAGGGCAGCACACTGGACTTTGTCTACCCTGCAAATACTTTAAACAAATCACCAGAATAGTCCAAATAGCATGCCCGTCAAAATAGTCCAGCTGGCTAGTTTACCCAAACAGTCTGAAAGGCCAGGATTGCCCCAAAACAGCTCACTACGCCAAATAAGAAAATACCCCCAAAAAGAAAAATAGCAAAACTCCTTAAAGAGCTCTGTCATTCCTGTGAAGCTTCCTACTCTCACTTCCCTGCTCCCTTTACAGCTGCTCCCTTGCCTTTCAGCCAAGGATCCCATTATTGGGGTGCTTCCAAACTTAGCCAATCTTTGCTGGACTTATTCCAGTCCTGGTCTTTCCACAGACTTCCTCTATCACCAGTGGGCTTTCTGCAGACCTACTCACCAACAGTCTCCGGGGTGTATCTTGCGTTAGTCTGAAGAAGTTCTTCTGTCCGCTAACACAACCCTTCTGCCATGCTCTGGTGGTAGCTAGGTTTATATAGTCTAGAGGACCACCCCTTCCAGACAGCACAGCCCAGCTCTTAAAGGCACAGATCCATTTCCTGTATCTCTTCCTAATGGAGCCAGAGGCCAACCATTACAGATTTAAAGCTGCCTATACACGTGCTCTGGGGTGTATGGGAGGAGCGTTTTAATTAAGAGTGGCTCCCAGAAAAACACTCTAACTAAAACAGCTCACCATCACATGTATTAAGCCATGGGACACTTTATCTAAAGCTCATTCAACAAAGTGTAGATAAAGAGCCCCTGTGGCCATTTTGAAATGTGCGGGGGCTTAATACTAGGGGCCTAATCCTTGTTGTGGCAGTGCAGCCCCAACCCCTTCCCCGTTATCCACCCTGAGGTGTTTGTGCACCCACCGGTGGCAATGAGCCCGTCTAGGGCTCCACAGACCCTGGTGCAGCTGCTTGCAGCCTCCCTGCCACTTGGTGACTAGCAGTAGGGGCCTGCTCAGAGCCTGAGCCAGCTGTGGCATGCCAAACAAAATAGCTTCACATGCCACACATGCTGGAGGTTGCCAACTCCTGGTCTCCCACTTACAATGACAGTACCCTAAACACCAGGCTATAACATAGTCTGACCGGGGACACTCTCACCCTTATAGCTGACCCTGCACAACTGGGCAAACAAGACTGAAAGAGTGATATATTTTAATTTCACATTATATGTGCCCCTAAATACTTTTGGAAATTTAGCCCTTTGTGTGACAATTCTCCATATGTAAAAAAGGAGATAATATTTTCCTTTCTCATGCAGGAGTTGTGAAAATAAATCCAGCAATGTTTCCATAGGGTGAGGAACACAGACATTGCTGCAAATGCCCTGAACATTCTGGCACGTTTAACTTGCCCAGCATCTCATAGAAAGTCTGCGGCTAAGCCAGAAATAAAGTCTAGTTCTTCTGTGTCCTTGGCTGCTGCTTTAGTCATAAGTGTGTTTCTTTTTCTGGAGGAAAAAAAAGAATAAAGGACAGGGAAGTAAAACTAGAGTGCTCGGGCGCACACGCATGCACACACACACACTCACACAAAGCTGGTTTTGTGGAAAGTGTTTTTTAAATTTAGTTTTATTAATCCACATATTTTAAGTCATGAAGTACATTTTGCATGCCCTGTAGCAGGGTCACAAATTCTGAACATTTTTTCCGTACTGTGTCATGCACTGAGGTCTGTGTGAAGTTGCAAGGATGAGAATTGCTGCTTCTGTTCAATGCATCTGGGTCTGGAATCTTTTTGTTCGGGCAACTCTTCAGCGACAAACATGGCATTGCTGCTGCCAACCTGCAGCCCAGGGTGGTGCCTGTATTGGCATTCCTCCCCCTTTCCATCTGCCCAACTCCCCTATATGGTGGTCTTATTCCATGGAAGCCTTGTACATTCATGACATGCCTCACACAGACTTGCAAGAGTGGCTGCTATTGCAGCCTGGCCAAGACTGAGAACACATCTGCTGGCTGCTGCCACTGCTTCTCTTGCCTGTTTTCCTCCTTACTTCTTCCCTTTCTCCATTCCTTTTCTGTCAGCCTCCTCTCCAGCACTCCTTTTCCCACTTTTATCATTTAATTTTGCTGTTTGTTGTTCATGTGAATGCTTGTGTGCTTTGTACAGTGGTTACCAATGACCCCGTACTAGCCTGAAATACAGCTTTCTTGTTAGTGGAGTCAGAAGATGCTCCTGTAACTGATTTTTGAATATGAAAGGCTCTGTCACTTAGAGTGACAATGATTTGCCACATCAGTCCTTTGTATGTGATAGGCTTGCTCTTACCATGTGAGTGCACCGGGGAAAAGGAATATAGGGACCTAGGGTCTAGTCATCTTCTTTCTCAGTCTCAGGTATGCAGTGGAGCAAAACTGTTTGCTACCCTACAACCCACTAGGAGGATGCCAGGTTGGGTGGCTGGCTGGTATTGGGTGCCCATGAGGGTCCTAATGGGATATGTCAGGCCCATCAACAGAGCAGCTAATGTGGTTGCTTGAGAAAGCAATATGCAACAGCTGGAACATTTGATGCTTTATTTCAAAGTAGCAGCACATTGCATAGCATGAGTCTCTCGTGTGCTGTTAGGATGGGGCCTTCCACTCATTCCACTTCTCCCTGCATGGGTCCATCAAATACGAGTGGAGTTTTGCTGTATGTGCTGTTAGTTGCCTTCACTTCAGCAGCTGTGGCATGCATTTTTCTCAAGAAGCAAACACTTCCCCTATTTGCTTTTAATTATTTATGGTAATAAAATAGAAAAAAAAGAGCCCAAATCTAAAAACTTTTTCCGCAAAAATGAATACACTTTCAGTTCAGATCTGTGGCCATGAAAGCCATCTTAGTTCATTATTATTGCTTATAAAGTAAATTTGTTTTTAAATACAAATCAGAGATTAAAAATCTCAAAATAAATATACTGTTGGAGGAAATTAAGGTGGGGTATTTTTCTGTAATTTTCCCAAGAAACACATATGGAAAAACATACTTCTACAAAATAAACTTATTTTATAATATATTTGGACACTGAGCGATTCCACAGATTCATAACTTGCTAATTATTTTTTCTTGTTTAATGTGGACCAGTGAGATGCCATTGAATGTGTGAATATAAAATGTTACACAGGGAACGTGTTTACTGTAAGCATTCACAAATTGACAGATAAGTTATTTTTTGTGCAAGTCTTTGAATAGGAGGTAGCTAGTAACAATGGGAAACACAGACATGTCTCTGCTGATTTTCATTCTCTATAATTGCCTGAAAGAATAGGCAGAGTTTTGCCAATAGCATGCAACAGCCTTCTCACTGATAGAAACCCATGTTTGCTTTTTAAAATACTGCCACTAACTATAACTTAATATAGTAGCCTACCTAATTATTACTTTTGTATGCCTTGTATTTATAGTGGGATTTTCTTTATTGAGTCAATAAAGGTGGGGTCTTTTAAATGGTTTTTCAAACCATATTTTATTTATACCTTTTGTGAGAAGAACATTATCACTAGTTTCATTACCTGTGCAATATTTTTTACTCAGCTATAATAGCCAAATTAAACAAAAAAATAATTTGGAGATGCATGAACAAAATTAAGGCCGGTTTCTATAAGTCTGAATGTTATGCTCATGCTCTGTTCACCAGAGAAATCAAGAAAGATTCCTATAATTTAACAGGCTAATAAAGAAAGGTGTGACGCTAATGTCTGTAGTACAGCAAGAAACCAGAAGATGCCAATATTACAAGCAAGTTGTCTGTTAGCCTTCACTGACTTGGCTGCAAACACATTCAGTTGCAGTGAGATTTTAGGACTCTTATTCCCATTCTCCTGCCCTGGAGTAGTCTGGGAGCATCATGGAGGTGACATTCTTTAGTTTCCTATAGAAAGCACATAGCTTTTGTATGCCCTCTAGTGGCCAGCTCCCTAGGCAGCATTACAGCAACAGCGGTAGGAGCCGTTTCCTTCTAGCCACTGAGCCAAAGCAGCACTGTGGGGCCAGAGCAATAGGATAAAGCTGGAACTATCTTCAGGTAAAAGGGATGGGAAAATATGCTTTTAGAACTGCAATTTCCTAATTAATATGATCTGGATATGAAATATTAATGATTTTTGCCACCTAACAATGTTTCTAAATAGAGAAATCGTGTGTGCCTTACGGTAGTTACAGAAGGAAAGGAAATCCCTGTGGCTGCCCACCACTGCAGTTTGTGGCATGGTATTATATAATCTACATGTAACTAAGAATTATATCTGGTTATTACCATACATCTCAAGTTACTGCAGGTCTGTTAAGAGTTGTCATTAGACCTATGGTAAGGGCCAGATAGAGTGGGAAATTGGGAGCTGCCCCCAAGCAGTGAGGTGTTTTCCTTCTCTCTGTATGCAGAATGTGTGCACCCGTTAAAGGGCCACAGCACTTATAGCCTGTCACATTCAACATCAGGGTTATTATTAGATGCTGAATCTGAGGTACCAAAATTTGCTTCTCGGTTTTCCAGTGGTGGGGTCTGGCTTGGACTCCCCACCCCCGAATCAGGACTTGGGACCGGCTGGACATCCGCAGCATATTTCTTTTGTCTCTGAGAAGGCTCTTGCTTTTGCTTGAGGTTTTTGAAGCGCTTGAGCTTCACCGGGTCCTTGATTTCCTTGGTGCAGCCCAACAAGGTGAAAATGTCCTTCCGGAACTTGGAGCTCATGCCAAAGTAGATCAGGGGGTTGTAGAAGCTGGCAGACTTAGCAAAAAGACTGGCAAGGATGCCTGTGAGATTGGGCACAGGATAGCCACAGGCAGACCACATGGAGATAACAGCGTACGGTGCCCAGGCTATGATAAAAGCTGTGCAAATGACAATAGAAATCTAGGAGACAAAATAAAAAAAATCTTTAGTTACTTTCTCACAGTATAGGATGCTAGGTTGCAGTGAAGAGTATTGCAAAGTAATCATGTGGTGCAGTTTCATGGGGAAGGGACTGAAAAATGTGAGTTGTGTTCCCAGCTATACCACTGGCTAAAACTCTCTATGATTTTAGACAGGTCATTTTCACCTCTCTATGCCTCTGCTTCTCTTCCCAACTTTTGTTTGTACAGTGCCTAGCATAACAGATCCCTGGTCTCAGTTGAATCCTCTAGTGGCTACTGGAATACAAACAATATTGCCAAAATGATTAGTGCTAGGACATGGAATTTCAGTTGCGAAAAGAATTTCAGTTTTTCAGAAAAAATGTAATTCCAAATTGGGATGGAAAGTGAAAAACTTGATTTTTTTTCCCCTGAGAACTGAAATGGTGTCATATTCTCACAGTAGGAATATGTCAGTGTTTCTAACATGAAACAAACTTCCCAGTTTTCTGGTTACTGGGCTATGGGCAAGCTAGGAAGCCTGGAAGCTCTGGACTGCCATCTACTGCCAAGTGGCTGAATTATGGCTCTGATAATGATTTTCTAACAGGAAATTGAAAATTTTTAGCCAAACTGAAATTTTCCTGGGGAAAATTCTGCTTTTGCTGAAAACAAATTTTTCATGAGAATAACATTCCCATGGAAAAATCCTGAACTTCTCTACTAACCACAACTAAAATCACATTTTTTCTACAGAAAATGTGAACAGAGTGTTTTAGCAAAGGCAAAGTGATTTTCAATGACTGCCTGTCTTGTATGCATACCAGCCTAACCTCTGGCTTTTTTAGTATTCATTCCATCTGGGAAGCGCACACATCAACTTCTGAAACTTCCTTAGTCTGATGAAGGGTTTTTGAACCCGAAAGCTTGCTTATTGTTCTCCAACTATTTAGTTGGTCTAATAAAAGATATCAGATTCACCCAAAGAACCTTGTTAGCAAAAGCAATGCATTTATACATTTCTTGCCATGTTATTGTATACTTATTAGTATACACAGGGAGCATCTACATGTGCTATTAATGGTATAAATACTATGGATGCATTAATACTACACATGCTATTAATGCTATAAATATTGTGCAGCAAGCCTTCCCTGTAAGCACATGTGGTGCAGACCAGTACAGGACTGCTCCTAACCTGCTGTGGCCTCCTGCAGCAGTTGGGGGAGCTCCAGGCTGCCCCAGGGTGCTGGCCCAGAGGCTGGTAAGGAGCACAGGGGACGGTCCCAATGCGTACAGGGCCAGGTGAGCTGTGCTGGCTGCAGCAGCATCTGCCTTCTGATGTGGGGTCCTGATGTACATAGGACTGGGAGACAGCTGCCACTGCAGAGCTCTCCCAACCTTGTGCACCTGGAGACAAGCCCTGTGTCCAGCAGGAGTCCCCTTGCACAGCTGGGGACTCTTGTCCTGCTTCAAGAACAGCTCCCTGGCTGGGAGGAGAAATCCCTGAGCAGCCAGGGGCTGGCCCAGAGCTATCCTTTTTTCTTTCTTTCTTTTTTTTTTTAAAGAAAATTTTTCATCTCCCAAGCCAAATCAGCCAAATCAATTCCAAATCCGTGAGTCATTCAAGAACCATACATGGCCCTCCTACCAGCAAACATCCTCTACCCCTCCCTGGGGCTTCAGATGCTTCCAAATCCTTTGACAGGTATCTTATGTGTAGGCCCCAGCCCAGAGGCTTGGGGTTCGGATGCTCCTGAGTTTTGCTTGCCCTCACCTGTATGTCCACAGAAGTAAGCTAGGGAAGAATCTCCCATTTCCATAAAGTCGGCATATAGCCAAGATCTTCCCATTGGAAGTGAAAGCAGGAGGCATTACCTGAGCCAGAATACTACCTCCTGACAGAAAAGTGGTTTTCCCCTGCAACTAGGAAACCCCCTCAGTGGTCATGGTATTTCCCTTGCTAGCCAAGAGCTAGTGGGGAGTTGACCCAAAAGTGGGACAGCTCCTGGCCAGCCCTTGGCTTCACTGGGCATCAGCTGAGTGCTCATCAGGAGCTGCCTCAGAAAGGGGAGAGCTCCCAGCCAGCCCCCAGCTGCATGGGAAAGCAGAGAGCTCCCCAGTTCCAGTGCTGCTCAGCTCCCAGCTTTTGCTTTTTAAAGTCTCCAAATCAGGTGAGATTCCCAGCTCCCCTCCACAACTCTAGTTAATCCCCCAAGCTCAGCAGCATGCCCGCTTCTCTCCCATTCCCCACTCACTCACCTGCCATACCCTGTCTCCAGCTGATGCGGGGCAGGAGGGGCTCCAGCATTGCTCCTGCCCCACTGGCTGCATGGGGAGCCAGCCTCAGCACCAGCACTGACTGGTGATGGCAGCGAGCAGGTTCCTTCTCCTCAACCTGCTCTTGGGTTGGTGGGAACACTCAGGAAGACCAGGCAGGTTAGAGGAACCTGCCTGCCTGCTCTTATTGCTGCTGTTGTTCTGGGCTGAGCCTGAGTCCCTGTACAATCTGGCTGGAGTGGGGCAGGCACAGCTTTGGAGCACCCTCAAGTCACTGGGTCAGTGAGGGAAAATGGCAGCTGTGCACAGGGGTGGGGATCCTGCTGTTGAACAATGTGGGAAGGGGAGGAGGGAAGAGTCTTACCTGGTTTGGGGACTTAAAAAGTCTCTGGCTGCTGCTCCCACAGCATGGTCTGAAAGAAGGGTGCAATCACTGCACCACATCTGGATCCCTGATTCTTACTTTGTCTTGGTTCAATGCAATTAATGAGTGGATTTTGAAAGCCCTCAGCTTTTAGTAAAATTATTAACATAAATTAAACTGGAGTTAGGTTAATTCTGAACATTTTTTTTTTAAATCCTGCCATTAGGGTGCCTCTGAAAAGAACACACTGCAATGTTTTCTTTTGATTTGTTCAGGACAGGTCTTGTTATATTTAGCTTTAGTTTACCAAATTGCCTCTCAGATGAAGGGACCAAGTAAGGAATTTCAAATACTAGCAAAGTGAGGCCCGCATAGTTTTGGCAACCTACAAATATGGTATTTCAGTTTCCCTTTCTCCATATTTTCATCGGACAGTGTGTCATTTTTCCCTCTTTCATTTTATTCCAGTGTAATAACAAGTTTTTATTTCCTTCACTGAATATTAACTGTTTCTTAAACCACACAGGGACATTGAGTGCCGGATCTATTTTCTTTTCTAGTGTACTACACAGAGAGTAAATGCTGCAACTTACCCTAGTGACATTTCGCTCTAGTCGCCTCTGTCTGTCTGTTGGGTCAGTCATTCCACTCAGCGTGTGGTTTGACTTTACGGTGTTGATGATGGACACATAAGAGAAGAGCATGATGGTCACAGGTAAGAAGAAACAACAGATAAAAATGGACACAATGTAGGACTTGTAGATAGTAGAAAAACTGGCTTTTGCCCAGTCTATCTCACATGTTCCATACATGCGATCTAGGAAACAGAATATTTGGTTAGGTTTCTAGTGTATTTGATTTATTGGTTTTAAGCATGTACTTTTTCCTTTTAGAAATTAGACAACTTAGGGCAGAATTCTATTTCACTTCACATACCCAAAGGACAGTTTTCTAGCCACATAAGTGACATTTTTGGCTCTTATGCCCAGTTAGTGAATCTACTACCCCATATAGTATGGACATGCAAGCATCTCCATGGCCACTGAACATGGTCAGTAGGTTATGCATCGACTGGACAGGTATGTGACCAGTGGGCAGGTATGTGACCAGTGAGACAGAAAAGAAATAGCATTCTGCCCTTAGTGAAATAGTATTCTGCCTTTAGTGATTATGGACATAATTCCCTACACCTGCTATTTTCCAAGACATCATAGGTGGTAACAGGACTGGATGCTGGCTCTCAACCTGCCTTTGATAAAGATCTTCACTACAAATCTATGATGAAGAAACTGTTGTAAGTTGGGATACTGCAATTTCCAGTTTTAGAAAAATAGCTATTACGTTTTTAGGTTTGACAATGCTAAGAGTTCTGTTCTTCCACTTGGTATCTTTTGCTCCATGGTAATTGTTTAAGATCATGGTAGCAAACAGCATAATAATAAAGTCAAAGCACCAACTTATTTTAAAAATATCAACTGTCATGTTCATCGACATATTGCAAAATAGAAATGGTGAGAATTAAATCATTGTGTTTTCTTTTGAAAAAGAAGTGAGTCAGTCATGATAATTCTTATGCAGGAAGGAACTTGACTCCACTGGCCACACACAAGTAAACAAGTCAATACAGTACATGGCAGAGGACAGGGACAGGCCCAGGTACCAATAGGACATGGGACAGATTTAAACCAGAACTTACACACATTTTGCAGTTCCTGTGGAGCTACAGCTCCTTGGGCAACGAACTGGTTCAAACAAAAGTATTTAGAAGGCAGAGATGTATCTAGATGTCTCATCGGGTTTACAGAGGTATATGAGCAGATAGGAATGCAATGGAAAGTGAATAGGAGCTAGATGCTTGATGTGTTTAGGCACTTTGTTAAATCCCACTAGCACATACCTGCATCTTTAGCAGGGAACCTGGTTTTACCTGATTTAAAAAAAAATCCCCAATTTTCAGTTTAACAAAAGTACCCCCAATCCACATTTTTCTATAATTTAAATGAAACACCACTAATATATGTGGATTGGGGGTTACTTTTTTAACTGAAAATTAGGGATTTTAAAAAAAATCAGAGGAAACCAAAATCTTTAGATACCTAACTGCCCTTGTACAGAATGCCTCAAGACTGAGGAATTACGGGCCTCCTGATTCCCAGGCCAGCCAGCCCCTCAGGTTCATTGCTTGGCAAGTAGGGAGCACGGGGAGACAACTGGCCTGAGGATTTGGAAGCAAATGAGTCTCCTGTCTGAAGCAGTTCACATTATCAGGGCTCCCAGAACTTCCCGGTTCCCAGCTCCCTGTGGCAGGTAGCTGATTCCTGACTACAGTAGGATTTCCAGCAGTTTCAGAGTCCTGGGTCCACAGAGGAAACCTGGAAGCCCTAGTATGGTGGGGAGAGAAGGATGCTCTGGGGTGGTCAACATGTCTGGAGGTCGTGATCAGAAAGTGACTTTGGAAGCATATTCAGTAGGCACATCTACATGAGACATGTATTGTGGAGTTTCCTAACTAGCTCCTCAGTAAATGTCTTGGCATCTACATGTACAACACTATTAGGCCATAGGAAACTAATAAACTCCACAGCAGGGTAGTACTTGTAACTACCCTGCTGTGAAGTTTTTTACAAGTATTTACAAGTACTACCCTGCTGTTGAGTTTTTTCATGTGCAGCAATGCACATGTATATGTTGATGGGGCTAGCTAGAGCATGAAGGTGCCCTAGTGTGGGGGCTGCCTGCCAGCTAGCCCCATACTGGAGTACCCTCATGACCCAACCAGCCCCTCTGCAGCACGTTGACTTGGGTTCAAGCACACCCTCCTGATCTGTTGCCAGCCAGGGCTGCTCTGACCCAGCTCAACATGCTGCGGTCCTTGGTACATGTTCAAATGATGTGCTCAGGAGCAATGAACTCTGGCTCAATGTGGGCCAGAGTTTATTGCTGCAAATGAATTGCACATGTAGACGTGCCCAGTTAGATCTTAGCAACAAATATTGGAAAGATTATACAAAGCTGGGCATAACAGCCCCCAATCAGTTCTGCAATCCATCTAACAAAAGCAGTGATTAGCAGAAGATAATTGGACTCTAAGATATATCCACAATACAATTATAAAAGGTAACATTCCTAGGAATAAACCATTCTTTGTGAATTATATTCCCAGCCCAATTAATAAACAATCTGCTATACAAAAAACATCAAGAAAGAAGGGAAAGCAGCTTTAGTTATGCAAATATGGGCTGACTGTGTCAGCATATGGAGAGGGCACAAGTGCATTACCTATGTAACTTCCCCATCCAAGTAGTGGAGCCACTGACCAGAAGAAAGCTGCCACCCAAATGAGAAAAAGTGTCACAGTAATATTGCTGTCGCTGATATAGTTACCTGAAATACACAGCATAGTGAGGAAACAATGGTTAGATGACTTCACCTTTTCTGATAAAATCGATGAACAATCAAACTATTGTAAAGACTTTACAAGCAGGGAGAACTAGTTGTGGAAATCAAGTTACTTTCAATAATTCTCAGCAAAAAATGCTTGTAAACTGGAGTCACCTACTCTGGACTCATTTAAAAGGTGTTTGGATGTTTATCTTGCTGGGATCATTTGATTCCTGCAGACTTCCTTCCTATGGTGGGGGGCTAGACTCGAAGATCTCGCAAGGTCCCTTCCTAATGTCTATGAAATCTATGAAAATATATCAGTGACCTGAATATTCAGTTTTGGAGATACAATAGAATAGAATATATTAGATGTGTTCTGAATTAGAGGAGCGAATAAGAGAACTAGGAAATTCAGTGATAAGACTATAAAAACAATACATTGATTTTTCCTTTTTTGGAAAAGAAAGTATAAGTTTAAGATGAAAAGGGAAAAAAATTACAATCGAAAAAGCCTGGAAGAGAAGTGAAATCCCCTAAAATCATGGACTAGTTTAAAACGTTTTGGAAGTTTTAATAATGTAAAAAGTTGTCCCATCGAGTCAGTGCTCTACAGGGGAGAAGACAAAAAGATGCTTAGTTGGAAATCTGGTGGAAATTTTTGGAATTTGCTAACAAAGGATCTTCTCTTGCCTGCCTTCAGACCAGAAAATTTTAGAAATGTTTTTGAACACTGAAGTAAAAGTCTATGCTGCCACTGGATGAAAAGGAACATTTGGATAATGCTATCTGCTAAATACAAAAACTGCTTTCACTGTACCTCTCTACCCTCCACTTTGTTCTCCTTTACTCTCCAGTTTCTCCAGATCACCCCCTACTTCCCTGCACCATTAGGGATGACAGAGCATCATTTCCATGACTAGTTTCTGAGTTTGCCTGTGATAAAGTATCTAATGCTTCTGCCACTGCTCAGCTGTATCACTGACCCTAAATAATGTCGCATTTAAGAGCATGAAGAAAAGGAAAGAATGAGCTATATGAGAAAGAGTGACTCTTTACACCATTCATTTGTGTAGAACAGCCTTAAAGCAAAAATAAATATAAATATACCTTAATACATTCCTGGAGTGGAATAAGAGGTCTGCCATTAAATATGACTTCTATGTTTAATATTCACTTTTATCATTACAATAGATATTTTAAGTACCTTCATCTTAGGGTTACTATATTTCCAGGATCAAAAAAGAGGATTCATTTTGGGGGAGAGGGGGAGGGGTGGGGGAGCAGAGGGGAAGGGGCATATGATGGCAAAGGGGCAGTGATATGCCTGTGCCCTGCCTCTGCCCCGCACTCCTAAGCCCCTGCCCCCAGTCCTGCCAGTGCCCCTCACTCCTAACCCAGAGCCCTCTGCCCCCTCC
>NW_017728943.1:84923113-84931993 GCF_001723895.1 Crocodylus porosus
TGCCCACACAGCTCTGGGCACACACACACACACTTGCTGGGGCCTGTGCATAGAGCACGTGACCCCTGACAGCTAATCACTTTGCCTGCGGCTCCCAGCCCCAAACAGCCAGCCTGGGAAAGCAGAGGAAGAGCAAAAACCCAGACATTTCCTTGCATTTTAGAAACCCACCCAGACACAACGGCAGGTGTTCAAAAAAGAGGACATGTTTGGGAAAACCCGGATGTATGGTAACCCTACTTCATCTGCACCGCAAGGACCTTGGAAGCTTGGCCCTAGGGCTAAGGAGAGACATTCAAAAAGCCTGAGCCTGAATTGATTCAATCTTTGCAGATTGGTCTAACCTGCTTCAGCAGCAAGGGAAGCCAGGCAGACCCTGCTGTGCCTGTAGTCTGCCCCAGAGCTTTGGCTAGGGAGGAGAGGAGCAGGGCCAGCCTTTCATTGCACCATAGAGTGCAGCCAAGCCCAGCCCAGGGCTGCAAAACATCTGGAATATGGGGGACTCTGGTTTAACTTAAACCAGGAAGGGGTCTGGGATAGAATTGCATAAATCAGTTTGACCCAAATCAGTTAAGTCTAATACTACATTCAACTAGGTTTATCTTAAACCAGTTTCAGCCATTTTGAAACTGGTTTATCTGCACTGAACTTATGTTCTATTACAGGTTTAAACCAGTTTCCGATCACATAAACTGGTTTATGTGTAATGTCTGTCCTTAGCCCACCTGTGTGTGATCCTGGTACCCTAGGTGCTATTAATTTGGCTCTTAAGGTGCCAGCGGTGAGGTAGTCCCTAAAGAAGAGGTGACAAAATATACTAATTTTCTTCAAAGCACAAGACATTATTAAAGTGCTAGTTACTTAAGGTAAGGTTCATAAAGGAACTGAGACACTAAAGTCACGAGTGATTCGCAGAAACCCACTTAACTCCATTAGGTGGCCAAAGACTCCTAGGTGCCTATGTTTTTGCCAGAAAACCATTGCCACTGTATATGATCAGTTCTGTTGGCTGGGCTGAGTATTTAGGCAAGTAAATCTATTCAGGATTCACAAACTGCACCTAAGCCCCTGTGGGCGCATGTAGACATGCAGAGTCATGAGGTATGCAGCACCACATACCGCACAGTTCGGTGTTCTCCATGCTATAAGGGCCTGCTGGCCAAGCATGCTGGGGTTTTTTTCTGTGGGTTTCTTTGACCCCCTGAATATCTATTTGTCCCTGGGGAGCCAAACATCCATGCACATCTAGATGCACCCTGTGGGGCCCAATCTATACATACAGAGGTGTTCCTTGGGGAAGGCGGGGCGTGAATCAGGACGATCACCCTGGGCCCTGCACTTTGGGGGGCCCTGCACCACCACTCTGCACAGCCACCGCATGCCACCGGCTTTGTGCTCCAACTGCTCACCATCCTCTCCCCTCACACACAGAAGCCCTGCACAGGCTGATATGCCCCAGGCCCTGCACACCCCTAGGGTTGGCTCTGCACACATGAGGAAGACAAGAATCTGGAAAACAGCTGAGTTACGAGATAGTGTGGGGATTATTGATGACTGGAGGAGGGTTGGGAGAACAGGGTTATAAGAGAGATTTGAAACAGAGGAGTGAGCATTTTTAGAGGAAGAAAGTTTTCAGCAGAACAGGCAGTACAGAATGAATGATGGGAGAAGGTCATCAGGTGTTGTGGGATGACTGACCAGCATCAGTGGAGCATATACAGGCATGAGAACAGAATGGATGATGGTGGCATGTTCATGGAGGACTTGGTGAGGACAAGTAGTATATGCATTGAACAGATTAAGGGACAGGAAATAAATATAGGTCTGCAAAGGGATGTACAACAGTAGTAAAGGGAGATACTTAACAGTGGCAATTCAGCAAAGCCAGAGTATATGGAAGTTAGAAAAATGCATGGTTTATTAGAAAATCAAGAGCCAGTATTTGACAGAGGGCTTAACCACTAGGAATAGTGAAGACCTTTTGAGAGGTTAAAGGGAAGAAGTGACAAGATTTAGACAGGGGACTAGAGAAGGGAGGGGTGACAAGGAGAGTCAAAGGTGACAGGAAGATTTGAAGCTGAGGAGGAAAAAAGGAGAGTTGTTTTGTCAATGGAGGTAGATAAGGGAACAGAATGAAAGACTAGGATGAAAAATCATAGGGTCATAGGATAATAGAAAAGCAGGGCTGGAAAGCAACCTCGTGGCTAGGTACAGACATTCCAAAAGCCCAAGGTTGAATCAATATAAGTTATGCCGTTTTCTGTAATGTGGGTAGTTTAAATCGGTGGTGAGCAAAACACATATTTGCCGTTTGGTGCAGGGGGAAATCTTAGGCTAGGTTCCACCATTTTAAAATCAGTCTATGTGTGCTGAACTTCTGTTCAGTTATGATTATAGACCAGTTTTGTGTGTTGAACTTCTGTCCTGTTACGGGTACAGATCAGTTTCAGATCACTTATACAAGTAAAAGTGTAATGTCTATACCTGGCCCTTGTGGTCACCTAGTCCAGCCTCATGATCAGAGCAGGATTATCCCTGAGTAAAGCCATCCCACTACAGTGTCCGTCCAACCTGCTCTTGAAAATTTCCAGGGATGGAAACTCCACATTTTCTCTAGGCAGCCTGGTCCAATGCTTGGCTACCTTCATAGTCAGAAAGTTCTTCCTAATCTCAAGCCTAAATTTCCTCTGCTATAGTTTAAAGCCACTGCTCCCAGTCCCGTTCCCTACAGCCACAGAGAAAAGTCTATCTCTAAAGATAAATTTAGTCTGAAAGGTACTGGGCTTGATTCTAATCTCACATGGTGTCCTTTTTTATAGGCAGATCAGAATTAGGTCTATTGATCTTGAGATAGTGCTGGTATATTGCAGACACAATTTTAGAGAGGCATCTTGAAATACAAGACCGGATAGGAGTGGAGAGGATGTGGGGAGAGAATTAGGCCCAAGAGTCCCAGGTGGCAGCTAAGCCAGTTCACAGTGCCTGCAGTGAGGAGGTAAAAGTCCCATTAGCAGGCAGAAACTGGCAAAACACCAATAAGGGCAAAAATGTGTTTCCAGAAGGCAGTAATCTATGCTGAGTATATTACCAACAGCTGGCAACTATCCTAAATTTCATATAATTCAAGATAGATAAATGTATGCATCAGTCAAGTACCGTACTTTGAAAGGCTTAATGGATACCCAGACTGAAAGCTTTGATGGAAACAGGATTCTAACAGACATTATTGGGTATGTCTGCGCTATACAGACACCTCCACATTCCCTCTGTTTCTGAACTGGAAGCAGGGTAGCTGTGTTAGTATAATGCTGTGTGGGGATGAAGAAACCACACTAACAGGGCTATATTGCTTCCAGTTCAGGAGCTAGCATGCACAGAGCTGGCATGGCATATTTCAGCACACCACTGCCTGGGACCCTGTTGGCATACACATTTAGTCTGATTTTGATTTTTTGTGCATGCATTTGACATTAGTGAAACCCCCACAAGTTTAAGGAAGTCACTCAAGGCTAATATGAAGGTAAAAAAAAAGGCAAAACTTGGCGAACGCTTCTTTTTATTCCTCTAAAAGTGTGTATGGTGTAAAGACCTTACCTCTGTCAGGATGGCAGCCTTTTATGTAGCGTGTCACACTGATCACTGTAAGAGTGTTAATGCTAGCCAGGCCAAAAAGAAGTGTCAGGAATCCATCAATCTGGAAAAAAACAAATAGTACAGGCTTTTTGTTACCACAGTCACACAGCAGAATGCCCAGGGGGGAAGCAAACTATCGGCCCTGCTCCAATCATTGCTTATTAAGGCTCTCAAAAGTCTTTCAAAAAGACCAAATACCAATGAAATAAAAAATGTCATGAAGCATTAGCATCTTTATGGTCAGCAAACAGTTGAGACATTCCAAAATTAGAGATGTGCTGTGTCATGTAGGTAATGTATATGTACACTAAAGAAGCAATCGTACACTTAAGGGCACATTCCAAAAAACCCCCGGCTTGCAGAAACAAAAAAGAATTAAACAAAAAGGTGTAAAACACTGAATGAATGTGTGGAAGGTCTGGGTGACCTCTCATACATGCACCATGATCCAGAAGGATCAATGGTTGCCAAAACCAAAATGATTGTAAGGAGGCAAGTTCATTTTGCTGGGGGGAAAATTCAGTCCTTGAGTGAAAAGTGTTAGGTGGCCCATTTATGCCAACCCTCACTGTAGCTCTGAAAACCCCATGGATGGTGTAGATCTAAATGAAAATGTACTGGAGTGGGGAGAGTGCCATGCAAAGGTACTTTATCATGTATATTTGTGCTAATTTTTTTTCTTACTAAAAGTTCCACTGTATTTTTATATTCATTTTGTAGGTCAGTAAGTACTGAGCTTGTGCAGGGTGTGCTATTTTGACTAACACATTTAAGTTATGATCAATTTAAACTTGACACGTAACTTTAACCACAGTTTACATCACAAAGGAATTTGGCCCACGGGTTTCCATGGATGCTGCACCCAGTTACTCCAGGCTGCATTTGTCTGAATTTGGCTTCTTGTCTGTTCCCAGGATTAGTTAAATACCTGGAAATGCAAATGTTCTGTATATTTCTTATATCTCATTTGGCTTATGGAGGCAAAACAGCTGTTACTTTTCCCCATGCTATACCAGTAGTGTACAAACCCACAGCCAAGAGCCACTGTAAATCCATACAGCATGGGGTTAAGGAATAGGATGAGTTACTGTTTTATCTTACTTACAAAGGGAATGGTAAACCCCACCTTCCCACAACTAAGTTTGAAAAACAGCAGTAAGGTTTAAAACTAAATACAGAACAAAGTGCCGGGCCTTAGTCCTCACTGGATGTAAATCACTGTTCTGCTGATATGTGTCTACTGAAGAGATGACTATATACTTTTCTCTCCTTCCACAGGTGGCTGTCTTTCCCTTCTCCTCATTTCCTCACTGTTAGACCATCATTTCTCAATGACCAGATGATGGAGTTCAATAACCAAGTGATTAAGTATTTAATCACTAAGTGATTAAACTCATTCTATCAAGAATGTATTTATCATTTTCTTATTTGAAGAATAATATTGTGTTATCATAACCAGAGCTGATAGAAAAATTGTCAATAAACTAGCTTTCAGAAAAATCAGTGTTTCATAAGACTATGTATATTTCAGCATTTTTTTCATTTTGAGAATGTTAAGGATCGTATCAAATGCTTTGCCTTTGTTTTTGGATATAAACCTGAGTAGCTTAGACCAGGCCAGACAGTAAGCGAATGGCAGAGTAGGCAATTGACCAAGAAAATGTAGTTTTGGAGTAGTGTCCTAGTTGGATTTAATAAAAGCTGAGGCCAAAACAACAAGGAGGGAGATAAAACATCTAAGATAATGCAACAGGGCATTATTAGAATAGAGAGATGAAATTAAGCAAGAGAAGTGATGGGTGCCGCATTACTTGGGACATATAAAACTAAACTGGAAAAAATATTAAGACATGTACAATAGGGGACATTCCTGCACTAGTAGAAAGATTCCCAAATAGGCTTTATCACTTTCTATGAGCTGGAAAGTGGATTAGATCATGAACTTGGTTACACTTATGTCAGTTAAGAGCAACTCCATGGACTTTACCATAGGTTTCCAATGATGTTACTGAGGTCAGAATGAATGCTTGTGGTCTCTAGTAGGGTCCTTGGGAGAGGAAAGAAGAGGTGTTTCTGAAGAAGAAAAGGAGTGATAAGGCACTAGCCATAGCCCGTCTGCTTAAGAAACATGCCAGAGTGGTAAAGGGGTGGAAAAAACAACTCCATTTTACACTTAAAAAAGACAGCACGTAGCATCAGGGACAGTACAAGAGCACCAAAGTAGCTAGTAACTCAGAAGATGCTGACAGGATCTTGAGTTGATAGTCAGAGTACTAATATAAGGATTCAGAGTAAAGAAATTCATTCCTAATTTTCTCCAAATATAAAGGATGTATTTAAGATACCAGAGAAATACTTAAAATAAACAGGAGTATGAGTAAAATTTTGCCAAGCTAAAATGCATGCTTTTCTTCTACTTCATTTCTTTATTCCTTTTTCCTTTTCTTCTACTTCCAGTACATTCTTACCTTCCCTTGTTATAACACTTTTTCCTATTTCAGTGTAGTACAAAATGTCCTCAAAATGTAACCTAGTGATTCCTGTTGTTCAGAGTGGAATTAAAGAACTGTAGGCCTTTTGGATAATGAATTAATTCAGACAGTATCAGGAGATATATCAAATTTTAATTTTGCTTCCAACAGGTTTTTTTTTTTCAAATTTCCTAACAGATTAGCATGCTTAAAAGCTTTTCAGCAATGCACAAAAAATGTTCCCCCTGCTATACAGACATTTCCAGATAGCACTTGTTATTTTATTGGTTGCCTGCAAGCTAAGATGTGAACAAAAGAAAAATGTGTTTATTTTCCTTTATTGTTCCCATACCTTATTTTAAATTGCATTAACATTCAGCTACATTATTTAAAATGTACAGTGCTCACAATGCACTCCAAGTCTCAGCTTAAATTTTGTTGTCAGGAAGTACGTCTCAGGAATCTTCTATGTACAAACAATTTTAGCAATGAGCTTAATTTTCTTCTTAGTTACTCCAATTATACCATGGTATATCCCTGTTGATTTCACTGCATTACACTGATTTGAACAAGATAAAGAACTAAATATAGCTCAGTGTTTCTAAACTTAGCTTCATAGAGTGAGAATGGCATGAAAACAGATTGCCTAAGTAGCTGCAATGCATCAGTTTAGGCTGAAACACTAATCTTTCCATTATCAGCCAGTAAAATTCCATTGCTCAGTGCTCAGGACAGACAACACAAATCAGATTGTGTTAATCTCTTGTGGTTTCTTGAATTGCATTTACTTCTCCATTGACCTACTTGTCATTTTGGTTTACTCCGGCAAAATGTAATGAATATATCTATGATCAAGGAAAACTAGACTGGGATGAAGATTTTGATGTATGTGTTAAACTTGTCAGAAGAGGCCAGCCATTAATATTTTAAAAAAATTTAATGAGACACCCAATTGACATATAAGTAAGAGATAATGGCTCTCAGAGCTGAATAAATAAAACAAAAAAAATCAGTCTGCTAATATTCTAAATGAATAAATAAATAAAGTGGAACTAAAAGGGAGTCCTAGAACTGAACAAACTCTAGCTTTTTTGTATCAAATGTAAATCAAATTCCAGTCAAATCTAATGAAAATATTCATCACCCATCTCTAAGACAGATATATTTATAGTGGCTACATCTACATGAGATGCTGACTGCACAGTTGCTTATTACTACTGTGCAGTAGCATTGCATGGCAAGAAGCATAATGCGATGCTGCTGCTGCGCAGTAGTAACGAGCTATTGTACAGTCAGCGCCACTTAAAAGCTGTTTGGCAATGCTACTGTGCAGTAACTGCAGTTACTACACAGTCACTTAGTGCTTGTTTATACAAGTACTAAATGATGGAAAATACTCCTGACTTTAAAAATATTGACTATTTTCTTTAATTGTCATTTCTTTGGAAACTCTCATTAAGATGAAAGGGAAATGTGGAAAAAATGGGTTTCAGGTAACAGGATCCATCTATTTGGGGAAGACAAGCTCACGAATCGCATCTTTTCTTACTTAGTGATTTAAACTTTCTAATCTTGTAGCCCAGGGGTCAGCAACCTACAGCTCATGGAATCGTTGGATTTGGCCTCTGGATGTAGGGCAGTGGTTCCCAGACTGTGGGTCATGACCCCAAACGGGGTTGCTATATCAGAGGATGGGGTTGCGATGCAGTCCTATTTTCTTTGAGTGTTATTCTTTTTGAAGTTCTCACTAAGATTAAAGGGAAATGTGGATCTCCTGGAAAAGTGAGGGCCACACCTGGAGTGGCAGAACACCAACATGTGCTGCCCCTCTCTGCAGACACCCGGCTGGCCTCATCCTGCTCAAGCTGCCCATGCCCACGAGCCTCCATTATGTGGACCAGCTCTCTGTCCAGGGCCCCAATGCGCTGGCAGAATCCCAGGGCATGGAGCCCCAGCACCACCAGTCATGCACATGGAGAACCATGTGCCCCAGTACGTCCTGGAGGGTGTCACACACCTCCAGGATGGCCTCTTCAGCAGTGAACTTGCCCACTCCAGGACCCACATCCCTGTCACTTGCCTACCCCATGGCCACTGTCCTTATTACAGCTGGAGGGTTGTCATTCCATCATGCTCCAGGCCATCGCTGGCCACCACAGCACCTTCACGAATGTGAGTGCCAGCTGGGTGGACAGTACCCACAACCCCCTCATGTTTCATAACCCCACCCTGTCAGCCCTGGTGCAGAGTGACTGATTTGCATTGAGGGTGTCGGACCTGAAGCTGGGCACCATGCTGGTCTCACACCTCCCCGTTGGGGACCTGCCTACCCACTTCTACCCTGACTTATGTGACTCTACACCAGTCATCTGGACCCCTGCCAGGCCTACTTCAACTGGTGTCTGAGCCAGATCTACACCCTGGTGGAATGTGCCTTTGGGCACCTCAAGGGATGCTGGACACTGCCGAGCCTGTAAGTGTGATGTGGGTTCTTTCTCCCGAGGTAAAGCACCTTGCATTTCTCTGTGTTGAATGTCATCAGGTTTTGATCTGCCTGCCTTGCGAGCCTGTCCAGGTTGGCCTGAATCTCCAGCCTATCCTCTAGCATGACCACACTTCCCCATAATTTGGTGTCATCTGTGAACTTAGTCATTTTGCTTCTGATACCCAAATCTGGATCATTTATGAATATGTTAAAGAGTACTTGTCTGAGTACTGAACCCTGGGGGATGCCACTGGTCACCATGCACCATGTTGACTCAGTTTCATCAACTGT
>NW_017728943.1:84932093-84940620 GCF_001723895.1 Crocodylus porosus
GAGCCAGTTCCCCAGCCATCAGACTGTGAGGTTGTTGAGGCCTCAGTTCCCCAATTTTACCATGAGGACATCATGGAAGACCAAGTCAAAGGCTTTTTTGAAATCCAAGTATATGACATCAACCTCTTCTCCCTTGTCCAGGTGATGCGCCACCTGGTTATAGAAGGAAATGAGGTTGGTCAGGCAAGAGCTACCCACAATGAAACCATGTTGCCTATCTAACATTACAACACTTATACAGAAAATTGAGTGAAATCAAGGCATTATTCTTTGTTCCCGATGGAACCGACAACAATTTTGTATTTGCACAGCAATGAAGAACATGTTGCATGACAAAAATGTATTTTATAAGAAAACTAGCATATTTAATGATTTGAGAGACACTTGGTTGAGAGACACTTTTATACTTCCACAAATAGACTGCACTTTAAAAAATAACTACTATTTATTGTGAGACATTCTGAATGCAGGATGAGGGCTTATTCTTCCCCCCCAAAGCATAACATCACTAATACATACTCATAAAATAAAGGACATATCTGGATGAGCTGTTGATTGACACGTATTTTCTATGAGGTGCCTCTGCAATGACAAATATTGAGGAAAAGGTGTTCGGTCAGAGAGAACTATGACCCCTTGTATTCTTACAATGTGACTGGGGTATGCCTCCTTGATATATACAATTGCTATGTCAGTTATGCCACTGCAATTTAAAGTCATTGCTCACAATGTCAAAAAGAAGTAAAGGGGCCTTTACAGGGCATACAAAACTTTGAGAAAAATCAGAGTACAGGCATTTGGAGACTGAACAACAACAAAGAGTGTAGCCTTTGCCATCCTTGAACCAGACACATTGGAATGTTCCTGACCCAGAGTGAAGCATTGCTAAAGCATCTGGCCCATTTGGATGGCTGTAGAGAGAAATAAGAAAAGTACCAAATAAGGACTAAAAGGTCTTCCCTTGGCAGCTTCTGCTCTCACAGCACTCTTCCCATAAGGTTTGTCCAAGATTCCTACTGACCTCAAAGGGTGTTAAATCAGACCCATTGGGTGTGTCCTGCTGAATGCACATGTGCAGGGGCGTGCAGCTTTTGTTGGAAAAGTAGCAGTGGCACATATGTGTGCCACTGCTATTTGTCCCCAGGCACACCCCTACATGTGCCTTGGTGTGTGGCACAGTGACCTGGGTGGGTAGGGGAAGCTGGGGCCAGCAGCCTTACCTGTAGTCCTGGGAGCCTCCCAGGGCAGCAGCCTCGCTAATCCAGCTGCTCAGAACCTGGCTGGCAGCCACAGCGTGGCCACCACTTTGAGTTCTACAAAGCACATGGTTGTCTGCTCCCCAGCTTGATTCTTGGCAGAAGGGAAGCTGTCTACATTGCCACCAGCAGGGTTAACAAAAGGTCACTTCTTACTGCTGGCTGAATGCCTACAGCTGAGGTGGCTCTTTTGATAAGCTGCTAATGTGGCTTTCAGATGTAAGAGAGGGCAGTAGAGTTAAGATGCAGATCAGCTACAAGCTATCAGAACCAGGGTGCGTGACTCTCTGATTGGCTGGGATGACTGATTTGAAGCTTTTCTGTTATGTCGATATTGCTGACTGTTCCACACACTGGGTTGAAATACTTGGAAAAGAAGAGAAATAATATACCATATTTTCATGCATATAGCCCACGGGCTATATACATTTTTACAAACTTGATGGGTGGGTGCAGGCTATACAAGGGTGTGGGCTATGCAGAGTCTTTAGAACGGCATAGCCCATCCCTGCCCATCCCTGGCTGTGGGCTCCAGCTCCGGCTTCGGCTCTGGCTCCGGCGGCCATGCCCAGCAAAGTGCGGCTGGCGGGGGCAGGGAGTGGGGCTCTGCAGGGGAGGGGGAGGGATGAGGAGCTGCAAGCTGCTAGGCCCATTCCCCGCTGCTGCCGCCAGCTGCGCTCTGCTGGGCACAGCTGCCAGAGCTGGAGCTGGAGCCCGCAGCTGGGGATGGGCTTGCAGGTTCTGCAGGGGAGGGGAGGGATGAGGAGCTGCGAGCTGCAGGCTCCGGCTCCAGCTCCAGCTCCAGCGGCTGTGCCCAGCAAAGTGTGGCTGGCGGCGGTGGTGGGGAGTGGGGCTCGCAGCTCACAGCTCCTCATCGCTCCCCTCCCCTGAAGAGTCCGCAAGCCCAGCAGAGCCCGTGCTCGCGGCCATGTCTCGGGGTTCAGGGAATACATGGGTGCGGGGCATACTTGGAGTATTTTACAAAAACACAATTTTCCGCAGGTTACACATGGGTGTGAGTTATACATGGGTGTGGGCTATATGTGTGAAAATACGGTAAATCTCACTAGGAAAACATGGGATGAACAGGATGGCAAGTGACGCGCAATCACACTGTATAGTTAAAGATGACAAACTCCTCATTTGTTGCTTCCTTACTGCGAAGCTATGCAGCCATCAGAGGATTCTGGGAGGATCCTAAAGTGCAAAGGTAAAAGGTCATTATAATGATTGCTCTGGGCCTCTCATAGCCACGTGGGAAGCTGTGGTCTGTCAGAGGATTGTATCCCCTGTTCTTTTTGGAGGTGAGGGATCATCCTTTTCTGTGGGAACAATCATGTGGAGACAATGGGACAAATCTTGTAGACACCCTGATCTGAAACCCATTGGAACCAGCAGATACCTTTTCACTGGAATCAATTGTCTATGGATGAGACCCCAAATTTGAAAAAAATGTTTTTGGGTAAATACGCATTTCACTTCGGATAACTGTCCCTTGAAAATACTTTCAAATCTTGACAACATTCACGGGAAAAGGGCTCAGTAACAATTTAGATTTATAGAAAGGTGTTACAGAATACAACAGATCTAAGCTGGGAGAAAATAAAAGGAATAAATTACCAATTTATTAAAACTGTTATCATTGAATATAATTGTTAATGAGCTGGAAGAGGAGAGAATGTGAGGTGGCAAAGCTGGAAGATGGTAATGCACTATTTGGGCTAATCTAGTTTAGTATGGATTGTGGGGAACTACATCATCACACTGATTTTCTGATTTGAATAGGAAGTGCTGCTTAAAAATCAGTGATGTGATGCAGCTCAGCAATAGCAGATTAGAGAACATGACTGTAAATGTAACACTTTGGCAACAAAATGTAGCTGATGCACAGGGAAAGGAACAAATTAGAATACTCTAACACACTAACAGGTTCTAAATTATAACCATAATAGAAAAAGAAAAGTATAGCCATCATAGGAATGAGATAGTTGAGCATTAGTTCCATCTCACAAACATGGAAATAGGAATAGAAAAGTTGTATGAAGTGCCTATAAACCCAAGAGATTTAATACTAGAACAAGCATTAGAATTAGGCAGTTCTGGTGCTGTGTGCACACTGGGTGCCTGTAGACATGACACTACAGCATGTTGGAGCATACTCAATGAATCAAGTCTAATGGAGCATGCTAAGACATTAAAATTAGCACATTTTAGCAGCATTGGTGTCTCATATATTCAGCGTCCCTCTGCTTCAAAATGGCAATGGGGTGCTTTAACTAAAGCTAATAGAATGAGCTTTAGTTAAAGCACCCCACCGCCATTTAAAAGCATGATATACGTGACACTGCAGGTGCTTTAATTATTGTAGCTTCTGAAAGCCACTCTCATTAAAATGCCTGCCCCACTTCTGGAGCCCATGTAAAGATGCCCACTGATTTTTCCCCTTCCCTCTTCTTGTTGCTTACACTGTGGTGATGGTTGTGACTTGAGGGGATCCTTGTATGGCAAGCAAGCAGAGCTCTCAAATTATTAACAATTCCTAGGCACAAATATATAGCTTCACTGTCACAGTGACAATAGAGGCTACAGTTGCTATTTAAGAAGAAATAGAAACAACGCTCCATTCATATAAACAGGCAAAACTCCGTTACCACCAGCAGGTGATCTGACTCCAAACAACCATATGTGATGCCAAAGTTTCTGCCCATGCTTGTCCTCTTGCCTCCTGCCCCAAAGAAAGCAATATTTTAGTTTAAAAATAGCTTGGGCTAAATGAGCTATATCTGTTCATGCTGTTAGTGCCAGTTTTATGATTTGACTTTGGGTTATTTTCATCTTTTACAAATGTCAGGAATGATAAACCATATATCTTTGCATGTGCATGCATGTGTGTGTACACACATATCTATAATATAGATAATATTAGACCTGTATATATCCTTGACTACATTAGCCAAGGAAAGCTACCTTAAATGTGCCTGCTAGTGAAAACTGCCTAATCAGAACAAGACCCCCAGAATTAGTCAAACAGACTGGTGGAAAGCCAAAGTGAGTCAACCAGCTTGCCCAGTGACAGTGGCCAAGTGACGAAAAACAAAAAGAGGCCCATGGCAGTGACTTGGTCATGTCTCTTGACAGCAAAATAGTGTCTGCTTAAAAGAGTGCTTGCTGAGGCATCCTGTGACAGCTAAACTGGCTTTCTGAGGGTTAAACCTGGTTTTCTGCTGCTTGTCTATGTATTGTGGAATGCTTATAGCTAGAAGAAAGAGTGTAAAAGAAAGCTGCTGTGGTTAAGCATTTCCTGTATTTTGTCAATGTATTTTGCCATAGCTTAAAGCCAGCTTCATTAGTGATGCCGCAGATAAAATTAATCATATAAGGAAAACACAAAGGCTTGTACTGCTATTGGTTATTCATATAAGGAAAGTTTGTAGTATAGAACTATAATTGGCTGCAAGCCAACAGCACCTCAAAAAAATCTATAAATTTGCTGGCGTATCTAGAAATTGGCTGAAGGAAAGTAGTGTGGTAAGGGAAGCTATCATTGTGAAAGAGAAGCCACAGACCTGGAACTAGGCAGGGCAGTGGGTCCTGAGAAGCCTGAAGACTGATTAACAGTCCTTCCCAATACTCTTTTGGACAGCGTAGATTGGGGATGCCTGAATTCGCTGGATTTTGAGAAGCTTGTCGTATACCAGGCATAAAAAGGGACTGCCGATAAGTTGCCAACTCAGAGATTTGCTGTCTGTCTTTGTTGTGTTGTTAAGCTTTGCATAATTATGTGTTTGTTAGATTAATAAACCTTTCTTATCTTTTTACCCCGACCACTATCTCAATCCCAGACAAACCCACTGCAGGCAGCTGGGACAGGGGCCTGATGATACACCTGTGTGCATGCATGCAACACTGCCCAAATAGCAATCCCAGAAAGCTTCAGATGGGAAGAATCACGACTGGCTGCTAGCAGGGTGGCCACTGCTGCAGCCTTAGAATTCCCACAGGATGTCATCCCCTTGGGGAGGGGTGGGACCACCAGCCTCCTCACCAATCAGCAGTGAGGGATGGGGCTGCTTCTTCCTCAGCCAATCAACAGTGAAGGGTAGGGCCACCAGGCCTCTTGGCCAATCAGCAGCAAGGTTCTGCACTGGACACATAACACAGAAGCAGCCCCATGGGATCTTCTACCTCCCTCCTTCTCTTCCTGGCTTGGAACCCTGCTTCTCCTGGCTGTGCACCATCCTACCTCTAGGCGCAGCCAAAAGAACCATGAGGACAAATGACTGATATATTTTTCCATCAATGAACTGAAAAACAGGGCTTTTTGCAGTCTAGTTTTCATTCAGAAACAGGCAGGGGACAAAGGATTTAAAAACAGGACAGTCCAGTATAGAACAGGACCAATGGCAACCATAGCTGCTAGTGAGGCTAGGAACACATAGACTAATATGTCAGAGCCTGACTTGATAGAGAAATGACAATAAAGAACAACTGACAGATTAGTGGCACCAAGACTGACTTGGGCTGAAAGGACCTACTAACATAGTAGTATCAGTGACTGCAAATATATTTTCCACTGTGGCCTAGTCTCAGCTTGTGAACCCTAAGTGTTATTTGACTACATGCACGTGTTGCAGATTAAGGATCCTAGCAGCTTACTAATGTAAGGAGAAACAGTGGGAGACCTTTGGGAGAAGCAGGAAAGAAACAGAGGTAGCAGAACTTCAGAGGGGGCGGAAGAGGGATCTGGCCTCAAGTGGCTGCTGACTGAGAGGCACATATTCCCTGCAAGGCTGAATGAGGGGGGTTCATTCTGGTATTGTTCAAAATATACTGGTAATAGGCACATCATGTTTGGGCATCATGTTGCAAGAGGATTATTATTTTAATTAGGTGTAGAATTGTTCTAGAATGAGCTTAAAGCAAGGCAAGTCCCCTCTCTCCCCCCAAAGTAAAGAAAAGCAAACAAATAAATCCAAATCACTTTGCATGCCTGAAAGTACACTGGGCGCATCTACATGTGTGTAATGTGCAGTAGCCTATTTTACTGTGTATTAAAGCATCACGTAAAAAACCATGCTATTATGCTAATGCAGTACTATGTAATAATCATCAAAAGCGCACGCTTGCTCTACTGTGCATTTGGGTGGCCTAATGTGCATTAATTTAGTACCTCACATTAGAGGTACTAAATTTAATGTGTATTAGGAAAAATGCATTAATGCACATGTAGATGTGTCCACAGAGGCTCAAGTTGTATCATTAGCTTTTTACACAAACCCCTGTTGCTTTCTGTGGGGATTCTGCATATAAACTGATGGTATACTATGGCTGTAAATTTTTTAATGTGTTAACACATGTTCCCCTCTTGGCCCTGCATTCTGTTTTGTCGAATTTAGAAAAAAGGAATGTGGGTGTGGACAAGATCTTGTCTTTTGATGACAGAATGAAACCTTGACAGGAAAAGGCATACATTCTGTCATCTGATGCATCCTGCATGTCACTCAAGAAATGATAGCTAACTCAAGCTGTGTCTATGAAGCAAAGGAATTTTTATCAGAGGCTTCTCTGCTTTTCCACTTCTAAATGAAAAGTTGACTGAGCTCTTTGATAAACAGGAAAAAAGAACCGTGTGTGATACATTCTGTTTAGTTCAGTTATTTACATGCACTAATTACAAGGAAATATTTACACAATCTCTCACCTAACTTTGACTTTGAGCCATTTGTTTACTTGTCCTGCCAAGATGGGCCAAATTACGATTTTTGTTGCACCTGGGTATAATACTGCTATAACTTCAGTGCCATTGGTGGAATCTCTCCAGATTACACTGGAGTAATGGAGGTCAGTGTTTCATCCAGTAACACACAAATATTCCCCTTCTTACAGTGACCATGAGTTGAATTGCTCCTTTGTTAGAATTGCTATTTTATATGTGAGAAACAGAAATTATGCCCTACCTGTATTTTTCCATCTAACTATAATTATGCGTAAATGTTTAAACCATTTACTAAGATTGTAGCCACTTACATGTTGTAGGGAAATATATGCTTTAATCAATAGACCATAGCCTGAAAATTCTTGTAGAATGATTTTTCTCTTAATCTTCCTTGCCCTTTAGACTAAAAAATTGTAATAGTATATGTTGTTAATGTTACTGATACTGCTATTTAACATTAAAACATACTGGAGCAATTCCACTGAAGTATAAAAGTAGAAGAAAGGTCAACCTCTAGTCCATAAGCATTATTTATGAGAGGTCAGATTCTCTTAACATTTTTGCCAATATAACTCCATTGACTTTAAAGGCGTTACTCCAAATATATGCCTTCTTATTGGAAAACACTATCTTGTTCCATGTTATCTCCTCAGAGGTGTCCCTGTCAGGTTAGGGCTCTTATAAAGTATAATTCTTCTCACAAATGTTAACCAAAATACCCATGAATCACACACTACACTCTCAGGACCTGAAGTGGTCTTCCTCTACCTGGGGGAGATATAGAGAGGGTAAGTCAGAAGAAGAAGAAGAAAACAGTTTGACCATTCTAAGTATGTGCTGAGCCCTGGCTGAAGTTTCATAGATTTCATAGATTTCATAGACATTAGGGCTGGAAGGGACCTTGGAAGATCATCAAGTCCAGCCCCCCGCCCAAAGGGCAGGAAGTCAGCTGGGGTCATAGGATCCGAGCAAGATAAGCATCCGATTTGCTCTTGAAGGTGTTCAACGTAGGTGCTTGAACCACCTCTGATGGTAGGCTGTTCCAGACTTTGGGGGCTCGGACAGTAAAGAAATTCTTCCTTATGTCTAGCCTGAAATGGTCTCACAGTAGTTTATGACTGCTCAACCTCGTCATCCCTTGGGGCGCTCTGGTGAACCAACATTTCCCCAGATCCTGGTGGTCACCCCTGATAAACTCATAGGTGGCCATCAGATCACCCCTGAGCCTGTGCTTTTCCAGGCTAAAGAGCCCCATGGCTCTCAGCCTGTCTTTGTAAGGTCTGTTTTCTTGAACTCTGATAATGCGTGTGGCTCTTCTCTGCACTCTCTCAAGCTTCTCCACATCCTTTTTGAATTGTGGAGCCCAAAACTGGACACAATACTCCAGCTGCGGCCCCACCAAGGCTGAGTACAAGGGGAGAATGATGTCCCGGGATTTGCTCGCGAAGCATCTATGGATGCAAGCAAGTGTTTTGCTCGCTTTAGTAGCCGCAGCATAAAATTTCAGGCTCATGTTCATCTTGTGGTCAATGATGACCCCCAAGTCTCTTTCTTC
>NW_017728943.1:84940720-84960426 GCF_001723895.1 Crocodylus porosus
GGTAGGCATCAAGCCTCCTCTTGAAGACCCCCCCGGGTAGGAGCCAGCACCACTTCCCTTGGAAGTTGGTTCCAGATCCTAGCCGCCCTAACTGTGAAGTAGTTCTTATGGATGTCTAATCTAAACCTACTATCCAACAACTTATGGTCGTTATTCCTTGTTATGCCAGGGGCTGCTGGGGGAAACAAGATCTCTCCCAAACCCTTCTGGTCCCCCCTAATGAGTTTATAGACTGTCACCAGGTCCCCCCTCAACCTTCTCAACATAAAATCAATGAGTTGGAAGGGACCTAGACAGATCATCTAGTCCAACCCCCTGCCATGGGCAGGAAGGAGTACTGGGGGTGGCAGGGGTCATAAGACCCCAGCCCAGTGCCTATCCAGTCTCCTCTTGAAGATTTCCAGGGAAGGTGAGAGCACCACCTCTCTGGGAAGCCTATCCCAGGCTCTGGCCACCCTTACCATGAAGTAGTTCTTCCTAATATCTAACCGAAACCTATCCTCCCTCAGCTTGTGGCCATTGTTTCTGGTGACTCCAAGGGGGGTCCTGGTGAACAGACTTTCCCCGAGTCCCTGCTGGTGGCCCCGATAAAGTTGTAGGCAGCCACAAGATCCCCCCTCAGTCTCCTCTTGCGGAGACTGAAGAGATTCAGATCCCTCAGCCTCTCCTCATAGGGCTGGCCACAGAGGCCCTCAACCATATGAGTGGCCCTCCTCTGGACTCTCTCAATGTTGTCCACATCCCTCCTGAAGTGGGGCGCACAGAACTGAACACAGTACTCCAGCTGTGGCCTGACCAGTGTTGCATAGAGGGGGAGGATCACCTCCTTGTCCCCACTGGAGATGCACCTGTGGATGCACGACAAGATCTGGTTAGCCCTGCCAACCGTGACCTTGCATTGTCGGCTCATGTTCATCTTGAATAACCCTCCTTGGAGGTCAATCCCATTCTCCATCCTTTGTAGCCTTTTCTTTTTAGCCTTAGGAGGTCTGCTAGGTCCCTGGAGAGCCAGGAGGGCTGCTGTACCCTCTTGCTGCCTTTCCTTCAAGATGGAATAGACTTAGCTTGTGCGTTAAGGAACGTTCCCTTGAGGAGCAACCACCCTTCTTGAACTCCCCTCTCCTTGGGGTCATGGTCCTATAGGGCCTGACTGACAAGCCTCCTGAGCTTGTCAAAGTCGGCTTTTCTGAAAGTCGAGGACTTCCACATTACTGACTGACTTGCCAGCTTTACAGCAGATGGGGAAGCTGATCAGCTCGTGGTCGCTGTCACACAGCTTCCCATCGATCACTAGGTCGCCGATTAGGTCATCCCCTGTAGCCAGTACCAGGTCGAGCAGCGCTTTGCCTCTTGTTGGCCCCTTTTATCTACATGATCCCTCCTGTACAGGGTCCAGTCATGGGTGGAGTCCCACCAGGTCTCCGTTATCCCAATGACATCATAATTATTTGCACTGAGCAGGAGGATGAGCTCCTCCTGCTTATTCCCCAAACTCTTGGCATTTATGTACAGGCAGGCAAGTGTCCTCTTGGGGGCTCTTGCCTTGCCCACAGATTGTACCAGGGCTGGGGCAAGGGTGGGATCCCTTAAGTGCCTTGGTCCGCTGGCTTTGCAAGGGTTGCTCAGTGGGCCAGCAGTGGCGGTAGTCCCCCTGTTCCCCAGCAGGCTTAGTTTAAAGCCTGGTAAAGCAGGTCAGCCAGTCTGTCTGACTGAGAAGAGCCTCCTCCCCCGGGGAGAGAAGTGGAGGCCATCTCTTCCCAGCAGCTCGCTGCCTCTCTCACCAAAGAGTGGGCTGTGGTCATGGAAGCCAAAGCCTTCCTGAAGACACCAGCTCCGCAGTCTTTGGTTGTCTACATGTATCCTCCTCAGCCCATAGCCCAAGACTGGGAGGATTGATGAGAACACCACCTGTGCCCCCAGACCCTTCAGCCCTGCTCCCAAATCCCTGTAGAGCGTCATGACCCAGCTGGGAGCGCTCCGAGCCGTGTCATTGGTGTCCACATGAATAAGGAGCATAGGATAGTGGTCTGTGGGCTGGAGGAGCTTTGGGATCTTCTCTGCAATGTCCCGGATGCGGGCTCCCGGGAAGCAGAAGACTTCCCAGGCTAAGGGGTCGGGGTGGCAGATTGCCCCCTCAGTCCCCCTCAGGATGGAGTCTCCCACAACAAACACCTTATGTTTTGTCTTGGGGAGAGCAGGGATGGTAGCTGCAGTTAAGCCTGTATTGCCAGTGGGAGCTGGCAACTCAGCAGGCTCTGCTGGAGCAGCAAGAGGTGTGAACCTGTTGCTAAGCTCCAGCGGGACAGAGGCCTTGGTGTGGCAGGCCTTAGGGCCCTTGACCACTTTGGTCCATGCCCCTGACTGGACAGACTGGACAGAGCGGGAGGTCCCGGAGTCCTCCTTTGTCCTGGAGGGAGATGGTGGTCTACCCTCTGGCTCCCAGGGGAGAAGGGCCTGGCAGTAGGAGTCAATCTCTTGCTCACAGTCCCTGATGGCACACAGTCTCAGACTGTGGCCTGGAGCTCCTCCAGCTGGCGTGCCAGAGACCCCAAAAGGGAGCAGACCCCACCTGGGGAGGTGGCCATGCTCCCGGGCCCCAGAGCCTGAAAAAGGGAAGGCAGCCCCTGCAGCCAAGAGCCAGGGGCTCCATCTGCATGGAGCCTGGAACTGTGGGCTCCGTCTGGGTGGCCATCTCTGAGGTGCCCAATGCGGGGACCGCAGAGTCTGAGGGGACCCTCGGGGTGTGGCGCATGCCCATCCATGTCATGCCTCTGGTAGGCTGGCTACGGCTGGGACTATCTACCCTGGGGAGTTCGCAGGCAGGGTCTCGGGCTCTCCTGCATGCCTTCCTGTGCGAACCTCATGCTAACTCACGCGCCGTCAGACAAGCACGCCTGTTTGTGCAGCCTGTTCACACAGCTCCGGTCGCGTAGCTCCCTGGGGGGCCGGGCGGAGTAGGGGCCTGGGTGGGGGCTTGACCCAGCCTGGATCCACGCAGCCACCTCCCCCAAATCAAAGAGGAGTTAACCCCTTCCCACCATGGGCCTCGTTTGCCTCCAGCTGTGTTGGGGGTCAGCAGGGGGCTCCGCGGCTGCTGGTGGGTGTATGGGGTGTCTGGGGGATGTCAGGGGAGTGGGGGCACAGCAGGCTTTCACCCGTGCATTTCTCGCTGCTCCAGAGCCTGACTGGGGCTTTTTTTGCTGTTGGCAGGCCCTTTTAAACTGAAGGGACCTCACACACATGAAGAATGTCAGAATAGAAGGAGACAAAGATGTCTAGGAAATCAAGTTGCAACTGGAGCAGCTCTTATCCAATCTGTTCACTAAACTTGGCATTGCATGTTAAAAGAAACCATGGGACGCCCCAAGGGTACATCAATCCCTTGTGTGATGTTGGCTACAGGAACTGGTATATCCTTAATCGCACTAATCTGATGAGCTGTTGGAGTCAAAAGGTCTACTTCTTTTTTTATCTGAAACAATCTGAACTCTGAACCTTGGGAGAATCATTCATCATTTGTTTCCTCTCTTGTAACCCTGAGTGGTTATTTTACATGGCATACATATGAAAATATTAGTACTTATTTTTTCTAATGAACTAGTCCACTATTCTATCCTTACTTGGCAAGTCCATATTGATGTGATAATGAATCCATCATCTCTGAAGACATTGAAGATTTCAATGATCCCTCGAGAATAACCAAACAAGGAAATACTAGCATCTGAGACAGCCAGGTTAAATGTAAGATAATCCGTGGGTTGCAGGACTGCTCTCTGTTTACAGAGAACAAAAATCACAACACTGTTTCCGAGCCAAGACAGCCATCCTGAAAATAAAAAAAGTATATGCATGTTAAAGGGGGAAAATAGTCAAGAAATAGCAGGGTACATACATGCATGATGCCTGTACACTGATGGAAGTTTTATTTGATTAAAAACAAAGAATACCACATGCTTTTATTCCACTTGGATATGCCCTTTAAGTAGCTAGATAATGAGATACGTCAGCAGTAGGAAATTAACAAGTGAGTTACTTCAGCAATAAAGTAGACAGTCAGAAAGAGCTGGAGCTGGAGCTGGAGCTGGAGCTGTCTACTATGGTTATAACCATTGTTTCCAAGTATGGAGAAGGCGAGCAGCAACTGCCCACAGAAGCCAGCAGAAGCAGCAGTGGGGTGGCAAGTGGCAACTGCCCGCAGAAGCTGGCAGTGGTGGCTAGTCTTAGGGTGGGCACATGCCCCCCCGTGTCCTCCCTACCAGTTGCATATGGTGTGGAGATACCTGAGTCAGCTTTACATTACTTAGTTGGGGGACCACTAGCTGTCTAACTGAAGCAGCATGGGTCTACCATGCCAAATCACTTCTGTGACCCCAGTGTAGACATATCATAAGTCACTTAGGTCTTGCAGTAGTGAGCAAAGCAACACCTACACACCTCTTAAAAACTGGACCAAAGAGATGCTTTTCATTAACATCTATGAGCTATGGGTCAGATCCAGCATACACAGGCACAAGTATATAACATATCATTGACTTTGTAGTAAATTAAAAATGGGTTCTATTAGCAAGGGCTGCCATCTCAGAAACCTGATGAGCACACTTATTTGCTATCTGAAACAGAGCCTTCAGTCTCCAATTCAGGCTGTAGGTGGAAACCATCTACTTACTAGAAGACTTTATGCTAAGCAGTGTGCTAACAGAAATTTTTGGACAGAGGATACTGCAGAATATCCCTGAATGGCCTTGCTCAAACCACCCAGAGCATGAGAGAACAGAAAGGTTTCAGAAATCTGTCCAGTTATACAGTACTAAATATGCAAGGTCAATAATCGCCCGCACAATTTATTGCCAAGATAAATCAACCTGAATACTACTTATCAGGATAAAAACTTGTTACCTGAGAAAATGGAACTAGCAGAACAGAGTCATGAGAATCAACTCCTAAAGAACAAAATTAACTGGTAGTCTAAAACAGCTTAGGTGATCAAGCAGCTAAGAACCTGAGTGGGTCAATGACATTATTTCAGACTTTCACAAGTTTACGAGTAGAATTTTCCCTTGACTTTATAATGAAGTACTTCATTAAAAATACCTGTTTATTGAGAAATCTGTTTAAAAGTTAAAGAACAGAGGTTCTCCCAGGCAGATGATCACAAAGTCTGGAAAGGTGGTCTTCAAATAGCTATCTGATGCTAGGTTGCTCACTACTCTTCATCTACAGCTGCCAGACTGTGTTTAAAGGTAGCCAAAACTGCAATGGATAGTCTATTAAATAAAATAATATTTACTTTATTTGTATAGATTAAAACAACAACAAAAGATAGCTGTCCAAGGCTCTAAGCACTCTATCACATCATTAATGATACAATAAAAGCACAGCAGTATGAAAATTACCACTTCAGGATGTGATTACCACTTCAAAATTACCTTAAGAGGATCTCAGCCAATCAAGCACATACAAAAGCGCCTTTTCACCATTCTGGGAAGCATGGCCTCAGTCTTCTTCAAAACCCCTTTCAAGCAGGTATCTTCTGCTGTGTCCCTGGACGGTCACCAAATACGGGCTCTTTCAGAGTAGGCAGTAAAGGGAGTTCCACAGCCTGTGAGCCTTCACTAACAATATCTGTCTACAGCCTCTCTTTGTTAAGAAGATGATCAAGTTCCTTTCTGCTGTGGCAGTATGACATGGGGAAGAAGGTGGTTATTCAGTAAGGCCAGGCCCAGAATTAAGTGATTTCTAGACTACAACAAATAGTTCTTCCCATAGATCAACAGGTAGCTAGTGTAGACACCAGAGCACTGCGTGCTCCAATTAAAGTGCTTTCCTCAGCAAAAGGTGCAGTAAGTTCTGCACCAGCATCAGACGCAGAATAGTTTTAAAGGTTTATCCCTGTACAAAATAAATTAGAATAGTCTAATCTTGTGGTAACAAATACAAAGCAAACTGTAGCAAAATCTGTATACCAAAGGAAAGATCTTAAATTCCTAGCCAGGAGGGTATAATAAAAAGGTGCCTGGGTTTACTGCCATAATGTAATTATCGAAGAGCAGATAAAATAATCCCTGTGTTGATAATGATAGCAACTAATGGTGGACATAGTCCCACAATCAAAGGACTCATACTGCCTCCACCATTTTCAGTGGCTGCTTCCTCTAGCCCAAAATAATGTCATCATGGTTGAGCTTCAGATGGCTTGCTCTTATCCATGTCCCAGTCTCAGCTAGACACTGGCTGAGATGCTGAACTACATCTCAGATAAGGAAGAGGAAGACATGGGATTGTGTCAAAATTTACTGAAAACACCACACATCAGGCCTTTACTCAACCTCCTTAACAGTCTGCAAGGTACACTGATAGGAGAGGTGGCACTCTGTACTACAACACATTTGAAAGTTCTTCAGGAAGAGGAGTTAAGCACACAGATGAATTAGGTAAAGTCTCTGAAATAAAGTAATGAAACTACTAAGGACGAATAGTTTGTTTCCAGTAGGGCATGACTCAGTGCCTTGTGATAGGTGGTATCAAAGATCTTCATTCATCACAAGAAAAGCTCATAAGCCAACACACACTCTCTCCCAAAGCCAGATTGACACAGCTCAGTGAAACTAAATCAGAGGTTGTGCCTCATTGCAATCTTTTCCACAATCTTACTCAAAAAGGGAAAATGCAGCATTAGTTGATACTTGGTGCTGACTGATGATTCTTTATGTAAAAGCTGCATTCAGACTTCCTTCAAATAATATGCAACCAGCCTTCTCCAAAGAATCTCTGCCAGCAAAGAACCCAATACTTCTCTGACGGCTTTCAACAGCCAAGAAAGATGAGGATCTAAAGTAGAGGATCTTAAATTGCCTCAGCATTGGCAGTACCATCATGGTTATAACCACAGAAACTGTAGCCAAGAAATTGATGGTCTTGTTCTCTGGACATAGGGGATGATGGGTTGGGTAAAGCTGGTTTATGCAGTTGACAGTTGGGAAGGAACATAAGCTACCAGATTTCTGTTATTAACGTGTGTTCTACTTTTACAGAACAACTATTGTTCTAATATTCTTGAGTATGTGTAGCTCTGTCATTGTGTGACACAAAATACTGGGCAAGATGGACCTCTGGCCTGATTCAGTAAATGGCAGTGTGTATTTTCGTACATTCTTATGTTCAGTAAATGGGTGCTTGTATCTCAAATGATTAAAGTTGGCTGAAGCACTGTGATGGACAGGAGGTTTTCTATAATAAGAGTGTCAACACATGGGATTAATCAAGAACAGCTACTGAACTTTAAATTCACACCCACCTTACCCCAAATTAACTTCTAAGTGTAAAGCTTTGACTAGTGACTTGCTACCTAGTGTAACCATTGTCAGTTACAATACCAATGTTCTTTCTAAGTGAGAAATGATAATTGCAGGGCATTCTATAATAATAAATAGAAAACCGTTTATTCTAAAATATTAACAGTTGTAAGTAAATTACAACAACAATACGTCTTCATCTTGATTACTAGGTGACACGAGTATACAATTGCTGAAATGAGTATACAATTTCCTGTGGCTACATGAATGTGGTGACTTCCGTAACAATCAGGAAGTATTTTAGCATCCAGCATTTTCCTCTGGTTCAGTCTATTATAAGTAAACACAGCAGGTGGTTGGAAGGCTGGGTGCTTTGCAGAAATATCAAGGTAGTTTGTAAAGCATGTACAGCTTGTTTGCATATGTCTGCTCTGTCCCCTGCAAGATAGTTGTCAAGGGAGTGGGAAAGGGAAATAATTTATTTATCAGCATCAAGAGATGGTTTGAATGGCAGGCACAGCATCAGGTAGCACTAGGTTTACAAATACCTTGGTTTACAGGGCTCTGACCATGTAAGGTATAGAAGGTTTTCTATTAGAACTCTACCGATATCTACATTCCATTTGAGCACGCTACATTTGCTGGAAATGCATGGAATGCTTTTTTGTAGCATGTAGCACGAGAAGACTTTTCAGTTAAAAGATTAAAGGATAAATAAGAAAGAAGAGGAGACTTACTTCCATGAACAACACAAATCTCTCTCAGATTTCAAACTACAAGAAAAAAAAATCTTAGACCTGAGGGATGAGGGAAACAAAGAGAACAATGGTTATGGATCACATTAGAATGGATGCAGGTATTTGAGGTGGCAAAATTACAGAAAAATCTTGCATCTGGCACTCTCTGAGGCATAGGGAGCTGTTAAGTAGACTGTTTGCTCTGCCATCTCTGCCAGTTGGGATGCATAGAGGAGCACTTGAAGAGATTTGCAAAAAAGTAAATTAAAAATTAGAAGTGAAGTACTAAGGTAGTCCAGATATAAAGGGTCCATAGCCTGGTTCTTACCCTACACTACAATGGATAAGATCATACTGTTTCTAAACCCAGTACATAGAATCACAGAAAAACACGGCCAGAGGAGGTCACCAGAGAAATTTGTTTACCAATCCAAATAATTATATGTTGAAAATATATTGCAGTATTTGTCCACCTCTACATTTGACCGATCTATTAGCAAGTATGTCTGGGTAGCAAATCTAAATAGTGCTCTGTGATTTAAACTTTAAAATGATTTTTCCAATACTGTATATCTGCTTCTTCTGTAGTACAAATGAGTAGAATTAATTTTTTCAAGGGTGTGTAGACCATCTATTGCAAAGATGAGGTGGCAGGACACACATCCTCTGAATGACATTTTAGCAATGGAAAAGTACCCATTCATCTTTTAGAAGCAGCACTAAGCTGACTACAAGAATTTGGAAAGATAATGCAGACAAAATCTTTCACTTTTTCAAGACCGAGTCTAATGTGAGATGCTGAAGAAATTAAACTAATGAAAGAAAATACCAAAGTTACATAGCTAACACAAATACCTAATCCATACTAAGGAACTGCAAGGATTTCTGCCAATGGTAAATTGCTATAGAATAGTCACCTCATACTTTTCCACTCTGGTAGCCCTGTAAGCGAAGTGTTACTTAAATGTGAAAGTTGGGAATAGTGGCTGGCATGCCAAAAATCATTTGAAAGATATAAACAGCATTGTCACATGTGCAGATGATCTGGCTTTTTTACTCTTATTTGCTCATAACCTTGGCTTGTGATTCCCATTATAAGTGGCCCCGTGATCTACACATTTCTGGGTGGCAACAAGAGGAGTTCACAGTCAGAACTTAATATAATTTAAGAAAACCCCAGTTTTTGTCCAGAGATCTGTGTTTGGACCTATGCTCTTTACCATTTTTATTAACAACTTGGATAAGAGGGTGGAAAGCTCAGTGATTAAGTCTGTGGGTGATACAAAGCTGTGGGGAAACACGGGCACATCAGAGGCTAGGGTAAAGATCCAGGATGGCCTTCACAGACTGGCTTTATGGGTGGAAGGGAATCAGATGAGGCTTAACAGGGATAAGTACAGAGTTCTTCATCTGGGTAGGAAGAACCTTCACCATAACTACATGATGAGTGGTGGTCCACTGGCTGGCACAGGACTTGGGGGTTACAACTGACTGGAAGATGAACGTGAGTTAACAGTGCAATGAGGTTGCCAGAAAACAGACCTCTGTCGTGCATCAGCTGATGTGTGGCCAATAGATCCAGCGTGGTGTTTCTCCCCCTCTGTTCGGCATTGGTGAGGCCACAGCTGGAGTACTATGTTCAGTTCTGGGCACCACACTTCAATAAGGATGTGGATAAGCTTGAGACAGTACAGAGAAAGGTCACCCATACGATTAGGTGCCTGAGGGATAGGCCCTATGAAGAGAGACTCTGGGAACTGGGCCTGTTCAGTCTGAGTAAGAGAAGACTGAGAGGTGCCTTGATAGCTGCCTACAGGTACGTTAGGTGTGAGCATCAAGATCTAGAGGAGCAACTCTTCAGGAAGACACCTCAAGGGAGGATGAGGACTTAATGAGCACAAGCTAATAGAGGGGAAATTTAGGCTGGACGTAAGAAAAATCTTTTTTCCGTAAGGGTTACCAGAATTTGGACCATACTTCCAGCAGAGGTGGTGTATTCACCATCCTTGGAGGTGTTGAAGCTGAGGCTGGATAAGCACCTTGTTGAGCTCATTTAAGCCCAATAAATTCCTGCCCATGGCAGGGGACCAGACTTGATGATCTTGCAGGTCCCATCTCTTCCTGGTCTTTGATTCTATGATTCTATATATGACATTCATCATCATGATGTCCAAGGACCTCCAAAAGTTGAACATATACAAATATATTATCTCTCTTCCTGTAAGAAGGGACGGATATTTACTTGCTTGATTTGTGGCATGTTTGTTTGGTTAGGCCTGCCCAAAAATTAACTTTTTGCATTTTGTTCTGTGGAGGTGTACAGCTTATTAGGTGTACTGATGTCTTTTGGGAGTAAGACTGAGTCCTGGGTACAGCTTTTGGAGTGCTAACATCCCTCAGATATATGTGTGGTAGAAGCAGCTTAATTGAAGTCTTTGATCCCAAGAGAGTAAGGGCACCTCCATTAGCAAATGCCACGCTGTACCATAACTGCCAGATATTAAATATAAACATTCAGGATACTTCCTAAGCAGGTAGTCTTTTAAGATGCCCTAGAGAAATCCAGAGACCTGAATATAATATTTATGCACTGAACTATTGTCCTTCCAAAGCAAGCTATATTCTTTGAATAGCAATTAGGGTCTGAAGAGCAGCAACAGCAGTAGTAATTTAGCACTGTAGCCCTAGAGGTCTTTGATTGACTCCACTATCAGAAGAGTGCAAGTGTAAAAATCAGGACCTTCTTATGCTTCTACTGCTTCCTTGGGCTTTTTAAATTATATTTGTTGACTTAATGATATAAATATGTTTTCACTCTTAGCACTGCAAAGTAGGGATGTACGAAATTTCATCTGGTGTTTCATTTTGAAACTGTTTTGATGCGTTTTGAGCTTGAAACAGCAAAATCAAAATGAAACAAAAGCCTTCAAAACAGCTTCAAAATGAAACAAGGACCCTTGAAACATTTCAAAAGTTTCTGAATGTTTTGAGTTTCGAAGCCAGGCTTACTTGGCTTCAGCACCAGTCTCACCACAGCAGCAGCCTCCTGTCATCCAGCTGGCAGATCGGGGGCCCGCCCGCACCCCCGGGAGGGTTGCGGGGCTGTGCCGGATTCCTGGGGGTGCAGGCCCTTGATCTGCCTACCGGATGACAGGAAGTTGGTTCTGCTTCCTGGGGCCAGTGGCAGCCAGGGTCATCCCTGGTGGGGGTGAATCGGGTGACTGCCCCAGGCCCCATGCTTTGGGGGGCCCTGTGGAGCCAGGCGGAGTGGCCGTGTCTACTCTGCATCACTGCCATCGGCTTCGCGTTTGGCCTCTTGCTACCACCCCCACCACTGATCTTCCCGGTGCTGGGTATGGGCTGGGGCCAGCAGCCGCACTGATCTTCCTGACTCTGGGTGCAGAATAGCCTATGGGTGAAGCATCAAAACAGCGTCCAAACTGCGAAAGTTTCGATAAAATGAAATGAAACAGTGCTTTCAAAATGAAACAAAACCGAAACAAAATACTTTTCCATCGAAATGGAAGTCGAAGCAGAATGGTACTGTTTTGCACAGCCTTACTGCAAAGCAGAGCCAATATGGCAATGGGAAAGTGAGAAGGGGACTCTTTTGGTTGATACAATGTCAAGAGAATTTTTAGTAAAGTTCCAAATGCAAAAGTGTTCACCTCAGTACATTTCCCCCACATCCATAATATGCCTTAGTTGGACTAATGTTACACCTGATTATACGTGAATTTGGCTTATGCGCCCTAAGCTGAACAGCCTCTTCATGATGGCTACATGGTTTCTTCTCCCAGCATCAGCTGGTGGTTTGCAAGTTCTTGGTGGTACTTGGGGAATATATGATAAGCTCAGAGAATGAAAAGTCTACTTAGCTTGACTAATTTACAAACCTGCTTCTGAATTTGTATACATATGTACTTCTCTGTTGTTACTGAGATCTCCTGATACACATCTTTAATATATAGTTTCATTTATTTTTTAAAACACATCACTATTGATAAAAATAAGCCTAAGTCATTGCAAATAAACCTCTGGAAAAAGTGACCTTTTCTGCATTTCCATATGATATGAGATGAGTGTTTTTTGGTACACCTACAGTCTTTGAAATTCCATAAAGTTTGCTTGTCCAATAAGAGATGCTGTAACTATTCATCATTCTGCACTGAGTCTAATATAAATATTTCAGAAGTTGCTTCAGAATTTGTCTTGTAATATTTTATTTTCAAAGTCTTAATATGACCTTATAATACGATCTTGCTAGGTAACTTGCATATAATATATATTTAGACTTCAGGATTACTGTTTATTAAAAATAGTCTAGTATTGTGCTTAATAGAATCTGATCAAAATAATCTTTCTTTCAAGGTGTATAAGATATTAGAAAAAATATGTAGAATTAGAAGAAGGTTTTTAACTATCGGTGGACTGAGGTTTTAGAACAGTATCCAACAGGCACAAATAGGAGCAAAAAACCTTAGTACTTACTTTTAGAATGAAGGTCAATCAGTTTATGAAAGAGGAAACTTCAATTAGTAGAAGCTAAAACTCTGGAAATAACAGAACACTATTTCACTTGTACTGAGGCATTTTGAGGAGATAAGGAAATGTTATATTTTTTCTCCACAAGGTTTTTCTTTTTGCACGCTTCCTGAACATTAAAAGAATATCTTGGCCTACAAGATCTTACACTTTTGCCACCAGTAAACATGTTGCTGCACTGATCATTTATTATATTCCTAAAGAAACAATGCTACTCCTTGCTGTTGAAACAGCTGAAGAAAAAGGCTGCAGTTTATGTTATCTTGCTTCTTTATCAATGAACTCCAAAGGCAGCCCCTTTAAACTTTAAACCAAACTTTTAAAGGAGTTTAAATTCACCAGGCATCTTAGATATAGTACATACCTAAAGCCAATAGGTAGGAGCCTATAATAGTCTCTCCTTGTTCTGATACAGCAGCCTCTCTGTTTGGAGAGGTGATGTTGTTGTTCCTCCAAGGTGCCTGTGGAGAAAACTGGAGAGACATGTTCAGCCAAGCCTGTGACCCAGAACTTGCCCGTTTCAACTGTAGTAAGTCGCAAATGGCCACTCAAATGAAAATGGCTTTTGCCTTAAACTTCTTCTCCCTGTCTTCTAGGAAGCTGTGCACCGAGACTGACAAACTAAAGAAGGAAATCTGAAGAGACAAGAAAGAGCTTTGAGTCCTCTGACCTGTTCTTATTTGCTAATCCTATCTATTAATACAGCTAGTGAATCTGTTACCAGACACAGGGAACAGATTTCCTTATATCCCTGGTGCTACATGTAAAAGCCTTTAGTGACTGGAAGAGCATATAAAAGATGATTGTTCCTTCAAATAAAGTGATATATCATTGTAGAAATCCATGTGTGTATGCCTCCATGTCAGTGTGTGCCTGTGTGTGTGTACACATGTACATGTGTACAAACACACAAATATATACACACACACAAACATATACTGACATAGAAACATACTCACATGTATTACCACAATGATTTATCATTTTATTTGAAGGAACAATAGTCTTTTTGCCTGATAGACTCTCTGATATACATACATAATATACATGTCTGAGAGAGACATGTGTGCATGTGTGTGCACACTATAAACATACTATAAAAACCCTGCTCTGGGCCTTACTGAAGCCAATCAAAACTTTAACTGACTTTGAATGAGATTTTGTGGAACCATTTAGTGAAGAAGTGAATTTCCTATACTCAACCGCAGCGTTTAGAAAAGTGTCACTGAGTAATACTGTGACTTTACATTCAAACACAGCAGAGGAAATGTTTGTTTCTATCCTAGTGAAATTGTTTCTCTGGAAGGGCTCTTGTTAATTAGAAAAATGACCATTTTCATTTTGCCTCATAGATGATATTAAATACCATAGATTTGACTTTGGGGGTACTGCACCCCTGCCAATCCCAGAGTCAGCTAATTATATAGTCTGTAGCAATGAACAATGATGACAAAGTCTGCTCAGCTGGCCTGCTTCTAGAAACAGAGCAAAGTTTTTGCTTCATTGGTCCTCAGTTTTGAAAAGTTGTGGAACAGGAAAAGCTGCACAGTGGATCATGGAGGTGATGAGCACCAGAGAGAAGAGAATACAGTCTAGTAACAGCTTTTTAGAAAGTTATGTTCAGTCCCTAGAGCAGGCTAACACAACAAAAAACCAGCAATTTTTCCTAGCCTTGAGTGAGGTTTTCCCAGCCTCCTTTAGTAAAAAATTATCTCGGCCCTTCTCCTAGTGACCCCAGCCTGAACTGATGAAAAGAATCCTTGCTCAGCATCTATTGGCAGGTAATCCCAGCCTCCTTTGCTTCTTAAAGGGCTAACGGGCTTTCTTCTCAGGCCTATTAACCTTGTACATAATAAAATGCATCAAGCTTTATAGATTGTAAAGCAACACCCAGATTTGGCATTACATGCATATTTGAAACCCTCCTGTAATAGCAACTGAAATGCTGAAAAGAAAACCCAAATTCAAATGAGTAGGCCAGAGTTTTATTATCTCTCAGTGCCTCTATCCTGCTACTCCACCTCCCCTTCTACCCAGGGGAGGAGCACCTGTTCTTGCATGTCACAGTGTGAGGCAGCCACCCTGCCTCAGGCTCCTGTACTTGGCCAGAGGAAGAAAATAATTTAATTATAAATCAATAGTTTGATTTTACCTCTTCTGCTGCAGACAAATATATTCTTTCAGGCTTTTCCTTCATGTGTTAAGATGGCCATCATCTTGAGAGAGGAAAAGAAAACCAAAATTTTAGTAACAAAAGGTACTGCCAGCACTTTAGAACAGGAAAAAGGGGAAAACATCCTCATTATGTCAAAATACACAGCTATCAAAATACTGTAGCTGCTAATGCAGAGGGAATGACCCCCAACACACTCCCTTTGTGCAGTTCCCTCTCACAGGATACTAGAAACATTTTCTACAAAACTAAAACTGATAGGAGCATGTAGGTAAGTGCTACTCTCACTTGCTCTTTAATGCACTTCTCTGAGATGACTTCAAACTCTGGGCCAGGATTCTGTGAAGCTGATAATCCCCATGTAAAGCTCATCAGTCCATTTCCAGCTTTTAAGTTAAGTAACCTAAGTTTCTTTTCTTTTTTGGGGGGGGAGGGAACAGAGGGGGGGGCAGGGAGGAGTGCTCTTTCCAACTCTAGTTAGCAAAGGAAATTCCTATAAAAATTCCCCAAACACAATAAGGGAAGCACTTCAGAAAATTAATTTGGACCTGAATCATATAGACTCATTACGACTGCCACAGAGCTACAGATTAGACACCATTTGAAACACAGTAAGATTGCATTCAACCCTCTGTATACTCTAAGAGTCACCATTCTGGTTGAACATGAACTCTTCTTCTTCCTAACAATGGAACATGGAGAAAAAGAAACCTGATCTTAGGTTTGAGTACAGCACGGGGCAGGCAGCTGCTGTGGCTCAGATTCCAGTTCTAGTCCTAACCCAGGGGCGACTGTGCAGTACAGGGAAGGGCAGTGTGGGGCTAGGAGGAAGCACAGGGGAAATTGCATGGTGGGGGGTAGAGGTGGAAGTACAAGGGATACTGCACAGCAGCAGGGAGCTGCTGTGCCTCTGGCTCCAGCTCTGATACAAGGCTGGGGCTGAGCCTGGGTCTAAGACTGCCCCTGATGCTGCTGCCTGGATGGGACTAGAGCTTTCATGTTTTTCAGTACCCTGGGCCACAGCCAGACCCACTGGATAGGATAAGCGGTAGGGGGACAAGTGGTGTGAGGGGCCAAGCACTATGGAAGCGGGGACAAGTGGTAGAGTAGAGCAGGGCAGATGCTAGGCTGTCTGCTCCCCTTCCACTGCTTTCCTCACTACAGGGGGAGTGGGGGGATGAATATAAAATGATGCTCCAATAGCTAGATTCTGTAAATAGAAAATTATAATAAATTTAAAATTTTCCATATATAGTAGGCTTGTGCAAAACAGCTAGTATTTGTTTTGGATTCGCATTCAGCTGATTCAGGGGGCAGTGATTCCATTTGGTGATTCAAATTGCTGTCCTGAATCGATTTGGTTTAATCTGATTCGGAGATCCCTGGAAGCTCTGACAGCCGCTGCAGCAGCCAGTGAGTGCAGGACTTTTTTTTTTTTAAAGAACTGGGAGCCGGAGCTGGGCAGGGGAGCCATGGTGGGAGGGGGGAGACTGGGAGAGCAGGTGGGGGATGGGGGCTCATGTAGCGTGGGGAAGTGAGTGGCAGTGGGGATTGCCCGCCCCACCCGGCAGCAGCCAGTGAGTGTTTTTTTTTTTTAAAGAGTGGGTCAAGGGGTGCTCAGGAAGGGTGGAGGAGCAGGCAGGAGATGGGGCCTGGCAGGGGTCCCCCCATGGTCCCCCCTGCCCCCTACTTATCAGCACAGAGTCTGGGTCCAGCTCTCTGCAGCAGTGAGCGGGGACTGCCCAAATCTATGAAACTCTCCGAATCTTTTCCAAATTGATTCAGAGAGCTTCAAATCAATTTGGATCTTTTTATTGGTCTCCTGAGTCACTGAATCAGGCCGAATCTCCTCCAAATCAAATCAGCACCCAAAACTTCTCACGGCCCTAATATATAGAATCTAAATATTGGAGGATCATCTTAAATTTGAAGTTGTCCTGGGTTTGGGTAAATATGGTAGCAGGGAAATTTAAGAATAAATTTCATCGATTTCGTAGACATTAGGGCTAGAAGAGACCTCAGAAGCTCTTCAAGCCCAGTCCCCTGCCCCAGGGGCAGGAAATCAGCAGGGGTCATAGGATCCCAGCAAGATAAACAACCAAATGTCTCTTGAAGGTGTTCAAAGTAGGTGTTTGAACCACCCCTGGTGGCAGTCTATTCCAGACTTCGGGGGCTCGGACAGTAATGAAGTTCTTCCTAATGTCCAGCCTGAAATGGTCATGGAGGAGTTTGTGACCATTTGACCTTGTCATCCCTTGGGGCACTCTGGTGAACAGATGTTCCCCCAGATCCTGGTGAGCACCCTGATAAACTTATAGGCAGCCACCAGATCACCCCTCCCTGAGCCTGCACTTTTCCAGGCTGAAGAGTCCCATGGCTCTCAGCCTCTCATCATATGGTCTGTTTTCCTGACCTCTGATCATGCACGTGGCTCTTCTGTGGACTCTCTTAAGCTTCTTCACATCCTTTTTGAATTGTGGAGCCCAAAACTGGACACAGTACTCCAGCTGCGGCCTCACGAAGGCCAAGTACAAGAGGAGAATGACATCCTGAGATTTGCTTAAGAAGCATCTATGGATGCAAACCAGTGTTTTGTTCACTTTACTAGCTGCAGCATCACATTGATGGCTAATGTTCATCTTGTGGTCAATCATGACCCCCAAGTCACTTACATCCATAGTGTTAGCCAATGTAGCACTGCTGAACCTATAAACATGTTGTGGGTTTATCTTCCCAAGGTGGAGAACCTTGCATTTTTCAGTGTTAGACACCATTAGGTTCTCATCTGCCCATTTCCTGAGCCTGTCAAGGTCAGCCTGGATCACCCATCTGTCCTCAGGTGTGGCCATTTTACCCCAAAGTTTGGTGTCATCGGCAAACTTGGCCAGTCTGCTTCTGACACCAATGTCCACATCATTCATGAAGACGTTAAATAGTATAGGCCCAAGAAGGAGTCTGATTGGTTACAGTGCACCACAACGATTGACTTCCATCAACCACCACCCTCTGGGTCTGACCACAGAGCCAATTCCCCAGCCAGCGGATCGTGGTGAAGCTGAGGCTGCAGCTGGCCAGTTTTGGTAAGAGGTGATCATAGGAATGATGGAAGTTGGAAACAATTTGCAAACAGTCAATAGAAATCAAAGTGTGGAGTCTTCTGTGTGTCTTGGAATTAAGATATACCCTATGTTTGTGCATACAACACACACCTTGGTCCATCTCAATCCTCCCAAACTGGGTATAGAAGCATCCTGCTTTGATTCCTGCTCCACAGTGCAGTAGCTTTAGTATAACTATTGAGGAACCAATGGAATCAATTGACTTAATGGCTCATTGTTCTCTACTCCAGAGGTGTTAATGACTTGCTCTTCTTTTTAACGGTCTTGATGTTCCACTAATCAAGTTAATCTTTCTCAGGGCAATATTGCTGTCTGCTTGCTGCTTCTGGTCTTTCTCTTCTAGTTTCCCAGCCTAAGTAAGAAAAGGAGGGTGAGTCCACTGAAGAAAAGGCTTTGTCCCTGCTGTATGCCTCCACAACTCTTAAAAGATTTTTTGACTACATGCTGCTTTTGAAAAACAAGGTTTGTATTATACTTTGGGGTGTGTTGTCTGCAAGAAAATATGGTATAACATTGAGGTCATTATGTGGGATGTTAGTGTTGCTGAACCCATGAAAGAAACACCAGTCAGAAATGCCAATTAACACTTGGACCAGCTTGTGGAAAATGCTTCCCTCTTCCTCTAGTATCAGGAGTAAGGAGAAGGAGAATTGAGCTTTCATTTCAGAGATGTTATTGCTCTTTATGCTCTTTAATATAGGTAGCTACAAGTTAGTTTGTTGAGTTCACACTTTTTTAAAGTCTGACCTCAAATAACCACACTTGATTTTATAATAATGCAGAATTTCTTTTTAATTCCTGCTAAATGCATGTTTCTCTTTGTAAGCCTGAATAAAAATAATAGCTAAGAAAACCTCAAAATACAGCTTTAAGCAAATTCTTTTGATAAGTTATACTGGTCCTTTTGACATCCAATAGATTAAATAGCAGGGACCATACTTCTTAAGACAATTGCATTCTTACCTCTTGGAGAATTACTGGAAATATAAATAAATAGATTTGATGAACTAAGGAATAGCTAACTGATGATTATAAGTGAATTAAATAAGAAATTCTGGTAATCTGTAGCACTCTAATATAACTACTTGATCTCAATATTATTTATGAACATTACTTACAAGTCTGCATTTGTGTGTTCAGTTCCTAACTACTAGAATATTTGCTGTAGATAAATTTGATCAATGAACTGGTGTTTTTACATTTACATGATTAAGAATAATTAATAAACTGATGATTCAGGATATAAGGTTCATACTCTGAAAAATACTGTCCAAGATAAAAGCTGACCTGAAAATATCCTTGTGTTAAAATTAGTAAGTCAAGGGTCCCTGGATTCAGAAAAGAGTTATCCTTCCTAGTAGTTTCATAGTAGCTCGAGTCAGGAGGGACCTGAACAGATCATCTAGCCTTACCCCCTGCCACAGGCAGGAATGAATGCTGGGTTCACAGGACCCCAGACAGGTGATCATTCAACTTCCTCATGAATTTGCCCAAGGTAGGGGTGAGGACCACTTCCCTGGGAAGTTGGTTCCAGATTCTGGCTACCCTAGCTGTAAAATATTGCCTTCTGATCTCTAAGCTAAACCTGTTCTCCATCAATTTATTACCATTGTTCCTCATCACCTCAGGTAGTGTTGGGGAGAATAGGGCTCTTCCTATTTGTTAATGATCTCCCCTGATGAGTTTGTAGGCAGCCACCAGTTCCCCCCTCAGCCTCCTCTTGCCGAGGCTGAACAGGTTCAGGTCCCTCAGTCTCTCCTCACAGGGCTTGTCCTGCTGCCCTGTCACCAAGCGGGTGGCCCTCCTCTGAACCCTCTCCAGGCTGGCCACATCCTTTTTA
>NW_017728943.1:84960951-84989540 GCF_001723895.1 Crocodylus porosus
GTCAAACGACCCCAGCAAGGTGTTCATCTAACCTCCTCTTAAAGACCCCCAGGGTAGGAGCCTGCACCACTTCTCTTGAAAGTTAGTTCCAGATCCTAGCCGCCCTGACCGTGAAGTAGTGCTTCCTGATGTCTAGCCTAAACCTGCCCTCTGCCAGCTTGTGACTGTTATTCCTGGTCACTTCCAAGAGCCTCTCTAATTAAAGTGCCACAGTGGCTCATGTATCAGCTTTTGCATGCTTGAAAATGGCAGCAAGGGCACTTGAACTAAAGCTTATCCAACAAGCTTTAGTTAAAGTGCCCCCACCACCATTTTGAAGTGTGGAGACACTAATATGTGAGATGTGGAGTCTGGCAAGAACGTGGTAATTGCCACGCTCATGCAGACACAATTAATTGAGCGCATCAGAGGAGGCTCTGAGCTCATGTACAGGCATCCTTAGATTTCAACTTTAGAATCAAACCAGTGCCTCAGCAAAGCAATAAACTTTACCATCAGTCATGCTGACACTGCTCCCAAGGAAATGAATAGCAATGTTTGCTATTTATTTCACTGGAAGCTGGATACTATACCTAGATTTGAAGTTTGCCGTATGGAATCACTAAAACCTGCATTACTTGAATTTGCTAGATACCAGAGAAAACATGGGTTGTATTCACTCTTATCCATTTAGCTTATGACTTCAGGATACCAAGAGCTGTCTGTGGTAATTCTCCCAGCATAGAAACATTTTCATAACAGAAAACTTGCACATACCTAGAACAAGGAATTGCATGAATCTTACCACTTGTGCTACAGACTTCTAAAAGCCTTTCTGGGGGGATATAGAAGCTTAGAAACAATATAAGAGCTTAGAAACATAGCCTATACACATGTTCCAATGTGTTCTTATTAGAACACTCTAACGTCACTGTGGTGTCATATGTATGAGCCCCTGCAGGTTTAGAAATGGCTACTGGAGCACTTTAACTAAAGCTCTCCAAATTAGCTTGAAAGTGTCCCACAGCCATTTTTAAATACACATGAGCCTGCAGAGTTTTAATTAGAGCAACTCTCCAGGAACTTCTGTAATTAAAAGATGCCTCTCCCCAACCTCAAGCACATGCATATGCACCCAAGAGTACCATAGTGCTATAGCTATTCCAAAGCTCAGTGCAAAGAGATACTTCATTTGCACCTGAAATGATTATTCCATGCAGTTAACTAATCAATCAACTTGCACCAGTAATATCAAATCTATTACAGCTGACCACCTGTCAGAATCATAGCAGCACAAACCCTTCTGAGTATTAACAGCCAGGTATATTTAAGATTATTTCTTATTTTACCACTCTGATCAGCTTGAGACAAACTTAAGGTTATAAATGATCTCCTGCTGTGCAAAAAAATTTGGAATTTTACAAGTGAATATTGGTCCCAGGTAATGAGGGGTTATCCCTTGTACCAGAGTAACAAATACAGTGCCAATCTGTTTCAGAACACATAAAATGGGCAATGTCATTTCCAAACAATGCCACTGGTGATAGAACACGCTGGTTAACCAGTTCTTGTTTTTTGATCAATTTTTTTCTAGGGCCAGTTGTACAAGTTTGGCTTTGCAAATGTTGTTTTGGCATCTGGAGATACAGAGAATTCAATCCACAGATCTGTTACACAGTCCAGAGGCAATTTGACAATATTTTTCACATACACTGTTCCAGGACACTAGGTGCTTATTTACCTGAGACCACTTGACAGTTAAATACTCTAAGCAGGTATTGCGCTTCTCTTCTTGCTTACAACGCAGTACAGAGTATATTTTGGCCTTGAAATTCTTTTTGAACCTCAGCTTTTCCTAACAACTTCAAGGTCCCTCTGTCTTTTATTATACACTGTTAGAACCAAAAGCACCTCAAGGAAACTGGCTACAAAGCCTTTTTTGGAATCAGAGATGTTACAATTTCAGGAACAATTTCCATCTAAGCTATATGATATAGATAATTTACCAGTCCTTGTATGCAACAGAGAGATAAAGCCACATCTCTGTGTATACTGTTCTCCCTGGTTTGCCATTAGTGCTTTGGTTTTTTCTGGTCTTCAGATTTTTCCCTGTGGGAGAATGTACTAATGTACTTTTCATTCCTCAGTTCTTCCTGTGGTCATATTCACTGTAACCAAGAACTTTGGCAAATCCTACTGGTGTGTTTCATAATTCCCAAATTGTATTCTTTTGAGGGAGCACAAGTCTCCTTCTGGTGGTTCCAATGCAGTTATCTTGTTTCATCTTTCTCCTTAAGTGCTTCAATGGTGATCCATTTACTAGTGACACCAAGACTATAATGCTTGTTTGGTAAGTTTACAAAAAGACCTGGGAAATGAGTGGAGTAAGAGATGCAGTAATGAGGCAATTTGATAAAAAGGAGAGGAAAAGTAAAAACAGCAATGAGGGGCAGGGGGATCTGAGTACATTTGGATCTTAGAATGTTTGGGAGGAAACATGTAAGAGTTGAAAATGATGTGGGCATTAATGGTGGTATTTCCTGATGGTTTAGTAACTATGGCATAAATCCATAAAGGTAACAATGACTCAGCCTTGCAATGCCTAACTTTTAAGTTCCCTGCATTCGTACCCCAGATTCCCATAAAATGCATAGCAATACTCAGGAACCTGAGAATGGGATTCATCAAAGCCAGAGTGCATTGGCAATGTGTAGGGGATGCACTTGTACCCCCTGAATGTGGCAGTCCAGCCCCTAAGAAAAGGTGCCACTGACACTGCTAGCAGTGCCTGCGGGTGGTCACCGCTTGCCACCCTACCCACTCCTTGCCACTACCACCACCAGAGATGTCTGTGGGCAATCTGCAATCGCCACTGACCACTGCCGACGCTGCTGGCCGCATCTCGCCTCAGAGCTCGCCGTGGAGCACAGTGCTGCAGAGCTTGCCGTGCCCCCCCAGCCTCCAGGGGCACATGGTGTTCATGCCAGCGTGCATACTGGTAAGCCACAAAAGGTACCTGGAAACATGGGTGTCTGGTGCCTTGGTTCCCCTGGCGGCCGATCTCATTCACCGTAAAAGCAGCTGCGCCACTTCCAGGACTCCCACGGGCACTTCTGGGAGTGGCATGGCCCTGCTTCCTGGTCAGCAAGTGCAAGGGGGGGCACTGGTGCTCCTACCTGCCCCCCTGCCTGCCAGCTAAACAGGCAGCATGGCTGGTCAGGGGGTGCACCAGCAATCTCAGGGGGTGCACATGCACTCCCCTGCACCCCCTATGTGTCGCTTCTGCCTGGAAAGGAAAGCAGTGGGAGCCAAGCCTCCCTTCCCCTCTCCGCCCCACACTTCCTCCGCCCCCAAGAAAATTAGGTTCGTAACCAGAAAGTTGCTTTTCTCTAATTACAATTCACAGCCATAAGTGCTATCCTGCAGGTATGCAGGAGATCTTGATTCTAAACCTAGTCTTCAGTCACAGCCAGTTCAGAACCCTTTTTTTTGTAATACACATTTAGTAGGCAACCATCCCTTCTCTGGATCAAGGTGTACATGTAAGAGATCATCAGGTGCCTGATGAATCTGCTTGTACAGAGTCCTGTGACCATTATTCCAAGACCTTTGATGCGTATGCCTAGGCAAGAGTATAGAGGTATGGAGGCTGTTCAAGTTCCCCCCACTTTAGACCACTGAGGCAGAATCCAAAGGCTAGACCGAGTCCAGGTGTTCAGTGCCTCCCTAGTTGTAGCTTCTGCCAGAGAGCAACAGACAAGAACTCCTGCTGACTGGCTAACACAGAAGCGAGGACAAGTTTCTGCCAGGGTGATGTCCCCTAGCCCTCCTCCAACCAAGGAGTACCCACAGGCAGTGGGGACTAGGGTTTGGAGGTGCCCTTTACTCACTGTACTCTGGAGGTTGCGGCATTGTCATATTTATAGGAGCTACTATACTCTGCCACAAGTAACCCCACCTTGCTGCCATCAGACCCTCCAGCTGGATGCAAATTGGAATGCTTATTGGGATGTTAGAAACCCTCTGGATATACTGGATTATAGACTTGAGCTCCCAACCCCTGGGAGACTGACCTAACTGTTGTATAAAATTCTTAAATATTCATTGGACAAAGGAAAGAATAAGAATAACTTTACATGGTGGGTGAGGGAATAAGCTTACTCAGGTACTGGAAGTAGTATAGCTACATTAGCATAGTGTTTCAGCTCAAGCAATTAGTCCTGCTGAGAAACAGCAGATAGTAGCCTAGGCAGATGAATGCCTTGTCCATACAATATGAATGTAATTATATTGTTTCCAGTCCCAGACAGCATAACACTATTTTGTCACATGTAGACACAGCATAAGTACCTGGATACAGTTGAGTTATTGTCAGTTCATTACTAATAATAATGAATAACATCAATTTAATATAATTCATTAAGTTCATATTATAACATCATTTATAAAATGTTAATATGCAGCATGTTAATTATATATGAATTAATGTAATTTTATATGATAATATTGATATATACATTATGTTTCATTATATTAAATTAAATAATTATTAATTATATTAAATAATGCTGTCAATGTTATTTATTAAATATTAAACTTCGTTATTGATTATAATGATTATTAATAGCAATCGTGATAATGATAGCGCAGGATTTAAATAGATCTAATTTGTAACTATTATCCTCCAATATAGAACTTCTTTAGATTGCCTGGGAAATCCCTTTTCATTGAAAGTCCAAACACTAAAGTGCTATTTCAAAGTTTAGTGATATACCTTTCGAGTATTTGATGCACGGCACCTAAATTTGCAAACGTTTTTGTCTCTGAGTCTGTGAGTGTGTTTTATTCTCTTTTTATTTCAGCTGATGGTGCTTCAGGCCATAATATTGCTGAACTTGCTGAATTTCTACAGAAAAGTCTATGAGGGATTATTTCTGTGACTCCAAAGAAGTTAGTACAAAGTGTTTCAGAATGTAAGGATTTATTACAAGGCAAAGATATCTTCGTTCGGATATGATAGTCTAAATGTTTAACAGTAACTGAGCATAGGGGTGCTGAAGTGCTGTGGGGCTTTCTTGAAACATCTCAGAGGATGTACCTCTCAGATACTGAGCGGGAGAATTTCAGTACAAACAGTTTTACAAGATTCTCTACATCCTATTGAATTATTTTTACTGTATTTTTGGCCATGCCCTTAATTCCTCAGCCAATTACTTTCAGACAACAGGGCAGTAAGGAAGCAGAATGGATTACAGGTAAATCCTCCCTGGAAGCCAGATTCTGAAGGCATGTGGCCCCTTAATTTCCAGTGAAGGGAATCCAACTGCCCCAGTTGTAATAGCCTAGACATTAATCCTATAGGGAGTGTAAGGAAAGATTTCACATTGATCTTAGTTCTAACTCATGCTTCCTGCTATCTACCTGCTTCTCTTTTCCTACTACAAATATCTCAGTGTCCAGACAATGCAGATATCTGCTGTGAGTAGGGTGTCAACTGCCCAAACACATCCTTCACAGTCTCATTATTTTTTCCAACTACTTAGTCTAAAAAAAGATATCGCATATACTCAAACAACCTTGCCTACCTATCCCCAGTACAGTGCAGGACAGCAAGCACAATGTCATCAAAATTGATGGTCTTTTAAAACAATGAATATGGTTGCCAGTTTGTATAAATGTTGCTGCCCTTATTCATGATGAACAGGACCTTACTCTGAAACTATTCTGGCATTATGAGAACAGAGTTCATTCTGCTGTTTTCAGACACAATGCAAAAAAAAACCTTCTTAGGGCTACTTGTCTGAGAGAGGTCCAACACACTGTAAGCGGGGCAGAATCTGGCCCTGAAATGCACATACCAGAGATCAGTGGTTTTCAACTTTTTTAGACTTGAGACACCTCTTCTTAGCCTCACGGTACCCCTGGGATAATGAGAGCTCTTCATTTTCACTCTTTTCTTTACTAAAGAAAAATAGCAGAGCAATTCTTCTGTTGCAAAGAACTGAAAAACCATAGCAGGTCAAAATGTTTTTGACATTATTAATTCTTATTTTAAATCCATGGCTAGGAACAGACATTTGCAGGGGTTAGGGGAGGTTAGATCAGGTTCAAAATGGCCACCCAATCTAACTTAGCTTACTCCCATTGCAGATCTTACACTTAGACCTGGATAAGAAATCCATTCTAAGAGCACATCCGTTCCATGCACACAGACTGGTCTCAAAATGGCTGAACCCAGTATAAGATAGACCTGGATCAACGTACACTCAAACTTAATTGATCTAGGTTAGACCGCGGCATGGAACTTCTATACAGTTACATGTGTAACCCCAGGGCTGGGAAAGCCCAGTCATCAACCCGAGCCCCAGGGCTGCACTTTTCCTATCCTTGCCTCTGACACCAGACTATTTTTAGCTCCCACCCCTCACTCCAGCCCTCCCTGGTAGACCAGTCAGCCACCACATCCCAACCCTCAGGCCACTCTGGGTGCCACTGGTTTTATTAGCTTTCACCACTGCCAGGAGCTGAGCAAGTAAGTCCCAGTGGGGGAAGGGGCAGGAGGGCTGGAGCTATACATTCACTGGGGGTGGGGCAGAGTTGAGAGGCTAAAAATAGTCCTTCATCTCCCCCAAGCCCCTCCACAAACACTGTGAGCTTCCCATATCCCACCAAATCCTCCTGGATGACAGCAACTCCTATGGGTCCCACCTGCCCCTCCTACTCCCCCTGTGGATCCCTCCTGGCTCCCTATCCTTCCCATGGACCCTTGATCACCCTCCAGTCCCCTGTGGATCACATTTGTTCCTCGCATTGCTCCCATGGATTGCATCTGACCCCTCTATCCCCTGCAGATTGCCTGCTGCCCCATCACTCCTTCAGATCATGCCTGCTCCCCCATCCCTCCACAGATTGTACCTATTTCCCACCCCTCAATGGATTGTGCCTGTGCCCCTCATCACCCCACAGGCTCCTGATCCCCCAGAGCTTGCTTGCCTCCATCCTGACAATTCCCCCATTATCCTCCCCCCTCCTGATTTACCTTAGATCAGGTTGCCATTTCTAACAGGATCTAACCTCCCTTTAACATCCCCAAATATTTGTACCTAGCTCATGGGCTTGTCTTGTGAATCAGGTGTAGGTGTCTGCATACCAAACAGCAAAAATACTACACAACATCATGAAAAGGATCTCAGAGCATTCCAGGGTGCCATGGCACCCTAGTTAGGAATCACTGTCATAGACACATGTGATTAACACTACTTTCAGTGGCATTAATGTAAATCTTTATTAACTCCACTGACTTTATTTAAGCAACTGTAGATTTACACTGGTGTAAGTGAAAAGTTCAGACCATTAAGTCTGCAAACAAGCAACAGCTTAGAGAATCTGTGAGAAATTGACCACTTGGATGCTATATGTAGTTTACAGGTATTCCTAAAGAATTAATCTGCCTGATGGTTCTTAAGGGTTAATTCATATATTGCTAGAACAGTATTAGAGACAGTTTCCCTCTGAAACCATCAATACATGAAGATAGCTGATTGAAATGAGTAATAAAATGACAGGATTGTGATATGACAGGCTCATAAAGTACCTTTCATGGATATTCTAAAATCCATAGATTTAGATCTCTCAGGTGACATGCGAGATTTATGATGGATGCACTCCAGTAGATAGCTTCCATTTAAGATGCTAAAATGTGCAAGAACTAGTTAATCACTATCCAACTCACTAAGCTGTTTTACTGACCAGCAAAATGAGCCAAATACTATTGCAGTATGCACTGGCCTATGAGACAGTCTCACATTAGATCTTAACATACTGGTGTTTCTAGTACAGCGTAATGAAGAACCATAAAAAACGTGATTTATGTGGGACAGGGAGTTTATGATGTTATGTGTCTAACAAGCATCTGGTTTCCCTGACATGCACAGAAAAGTTAGGAAACTTCCAAAGAAAGCAATTTGCCAAGAAAATTGCCTAGGGCCTCCAGTGTTGCACACTAATGGCACCTGTCACAGGTAGATTGAAGAGAAAAAATAGTGACACACATGACATTCTTAAAATCAAGTAAAAGCTACTATATTCCTCAGTACTGACCTAAATATGAAATTTATCACAGACAAGGCCTCTGGAAACCTGTGGGAAAGTTTGTGGAGTTTTTTCCAAATTTTCACTTTTTTTTCAAAATAAGAATCAACATATGTTAACTGATTACATACTAACAATGTTTTAGGAAATGACTTACACCATTAATATATATTTTAAAATAAAATATTTTTTATTTCATCCAATTCTGCTTCTTGGAAATTTGTCCAATTTTCTCATTGAAATTTCTGCTTTGAAAATGGCAAGCAATTTGGACTCTTGAGGCATGTCCACACATGCAGGCACGTGCGCTTGCAGCAACTCAAACAGGAGTAGCACTAATTTGAGCCAGGGATTTGTGCCTTAGCACGCATGCCTTGACATGCACTTTGGTGTGGGGCAAGTTGTGCCACTTGGGGCAAAATAACCTAGCTACTCCTGGATCTACAGCCAGGGGAAGCTAGAGGCTGGGGCCAGCGCCTGTGCCACTGTGTGTCTGGGGACACTACTCCTTGTGCCAGCTGGACTGCTGAAGCAGCCCTAACCTGGAGTGGCCCCTCCACCCTCTACCCACTGCAGCAGTCTGGCAATGGGGGCTGCTACCTGATTGTGACCTGATGCCACTTACAACAGCATCCACTCCCTTGTACCTGCAGCTCCAAGGCTGTGCCCCTGCCAGACCTGGATGGGGTGCCTCCATTCTGCCATCTGGGCAGCTATCGCCCACAAAAAGTGCTCCTTGCAGTGGCCCAGTTTGAACTGTCATTGCATGTCCTCTCTGCCCCAAATGGCTAAGTGGTCAGCCACCTCATCTGCCCTCCAGCTGGGTCCCCAGTGCTGGCCCTGGGCAGGCTCTTCTGCATGGGTCACACCACTTGTCTCACCAGTAGACATCCTGGTGTTCCCTGTTTATGAATTGCAAATTCTCTGATAAGAAACTCAAATTCTCTTATGAAAATACCCCAAATAGTGTTCTTCCACTATTAAAATGAAGCACCGGTATATAGAGAGAGGGCAATGTTTTATTGATATATTTACAAGTGTAAAGCAATTTGGGGGGAGATCTTGTGGGTGGGTATAGGGTTTGTGGAGGTGAGGTTTGGGAGGAGAAGGGTCTTGTGTGGGGGTTTGTGGGTGGCTTGGGGATGTGGGTGTTGTGGGTGGATTGTGGGAGGACTGTAGGTATGGGGGTGCTGTGTAGGGAGGCTGCTTAGGATGGGTGGGTCCCCTGCCCCCCACAGGGTGCAGTCCCCCAAACAGCACATGGACTGCCCCCCTGGCAGGGCCCACAGATTCCCCATTACAGGGCCACAGCTTCCTCCCACAGGGCACACATCCCCCCCTGCATGGCACATATGTGCCCCCACAGGGCCCACATGCGCCTTCCACAGGGTCTCAGCTCCCCCACAGGGCCCACAGCTTACTCCCGCAGCAACAGCAGCCATGGGGCACTCAGAGCCCACTGAGGCCAGAGCCCCCAGTGGTGCAGCATAGCCCTAATCACCTCAGAGCCGGTCCCACTTGTGCCACCTGTTGCGAGGCTGATCTGGCTCAGTGAAGGTCTACACGGGGCCATGCAGCTTTAGGCAGCCCTGGGGCCATTCAGACTGCCACTTGGAGACCAGCACTGCTTGCAGGGACCACATGTCATGCCAGGCTAGGTTCTGCCTCCACAGGCCCCATGCACCATCAGGCCGGGCTGGTTCCATTGAGGCAGGACCTGGCCTGGCCTGGCATGCAGTCCCCATGAGTGGCGCTGACCCCCAGGTAACACCCTGAACAGCCCCACTGCTGCCTGAAGCCACATGGCCTGGCGTGGCACCAGGCTGGTCCCACAACAGGCAGCACAAGTGGTGCTGGCTCTGAGGCAATTGTGGCCATGCCATGCCACTGGGGGCTCTGGCTGCTGCTGCTGCTGGGGGGAGGGGCGGGGGTCCTGCAGAAGAGTTGGGCCTCAAGTGGACCCATGCTGCCCAATCAGCCCCCTCACCACCACAAAACCCCTACACATGCACAGATCCCCCCGCCCCCCGTTCCTACTTACCAGGGCAGTGCCCAGGTCACAGCCTTTCACTGCTCCTACTTGCCCTGGCACACAAATGCAGCATGCTAGAGCAGCAGGGGGCACCATAGACATGCTCTGGCTCGATGCCAGAGCATCTCTGGAGGCCCTAGCCCCTGCTTACCTCTGGGTATGGTGGAAAACTGTGCTCTGTACTGCTTTTTTCTGCAGTGTTTTTATTTGATACCTGGAAATCCAGGTACCACATTTTGAGCCTGAGCTGCAAATGTGCAGCACAGGGAACATTATTTCATTCTCATTGTGCTGCTTGTGGCATCTCAAACTGATTTGCCCCTGCCTCTGCCCCTGCCAGCAGCACCCAGTGCCCCACTGCTCCAGCCCAGATCCTGCCAGCAATAACCAGTGCCCCCCGTTGCCATGGTGCTGGTCCCTGCACAGACCCCAGGAGAGCTGTGCAACCATCAGCGAGGGCCAGGGCACAGGCTGCAGGAGGCTCTGCCCAACCCCCTCCTCCTGCACTCCCTGCTCCAGCCCACTTGCCTGCTACTCACACACATCCTACCCTCTGCCCACCCCCAGCACATAGGTGAAACAAACAAAAGAAAGGATTGCCCTCACAACCCACATTCCCATCCTCTCCTCCTTAACAAGCAGTGCCCCTCCACCACCTTCCCCACCCACCAATAATAAAAAACTCACTTACAAGAGATAAACTATATACATGAGGCAAACCTATTAAAAACTAATTACAATATTTTCGCTGTTCAAGACCAGAGTGGAGGGGGGCTGTAGGGGGCCTACACTTCCAGGCCTAGGGGGTAGAGCCACAGGGCCTAGCATCCCAGACCCTGGATGTTCCCCTGCAGGTCCAGAGGCAATGGTGACAACAGCATGTTGGGACCTCATGTGGGTCCGGGTCTTTGGCTGCATGGTGTGGGAGAGAGTGGTGGGGCCAGGTCCAAGTGGGTGGTGGGAGGTCCAGGGTGAAGCCTGAGCCAGGAGTCTGGCAGGATGGAAGTGCCTTAGGACCTCCTCCCAGGGCAAGGTGGGGGCCTGCTGTAGGGCAGTGTGTGGGACCCAGGGGCCATGCGTGGCCATGGGCAGAAACCAGGCAGTGAGGGATATGTATGTGGGTGCCAAGGCCAGGGGGGTTTCCAAGGCCTGGCAGTTAGTGTTCCTCTGCTGCTGAAGCTGTTCCAGGTGCTCCTGCTCCAGGGCCTTCAGGCGGGTCCAGTGTTTCTGCTGCATCCGGTCCCATGCTTCCACCCAGGCAATGTCCTCCACCCAACAGGACTATTCCTGCGCTTCCTGCACCTCCCATTCCTCTGCCACCACCACCAGCTGCTGAAGCAGCAATGTCCAGTCCCTGGTGCACCGCTGGTGCAACCAGTGCATCCCAGACCTCTCCAGCGGTGGGTGACAGTGACCCTGAGGTGGCCTTCCTGCAGAGACTGGTGGGCTCTCTTCTGCATCCAGATGTTGGCCCTGCAGAGGCAAGAGACAGAAGCTTTTTGTGAGAGTTTGAAACATTTCAGAGATAAGATGGTCTGCATCAGGGGCCATGTGCTGTCTGGCCTCAGATCAGGGTTTGGCCATGCACAGGTTCCCAGGGACCATAGGAAGCCAGCCAGGTAGGTCTGGGCCCTGGCAGCCACTGGATAAGCCCCCTATCCCACCTTGCTCCCCTGGGGCCAGTGAGCCACTGGGTGCTGGCCACAGGCATCCTGCCTCCCCCAGCCCCTTCCTAGGGTGAGACTGACCAGGCTGCTGGCAGTATTTGTTACCGTGGCTCCAAACCTCACTCCCTGCCTCTCTCCCTGCAGGTCAACTGCTCTGATGTGCTGCCACCCATCCCACGGCCCCTGGGCTCGGTGCATGCTGGGCTCCCAGACAACTGTGGCTGTGCCTCTGCACTCCACAGGGGACCTCTTTGGAGAGGCACTCCAGAGCCACCCTTCCCCCTCCCACACTGCTGCTGTGCCCCAAGCTTGCCCCTGCTGCGTGTTCCTTGGGTGGTGCATGATGAGCTGTTTGTGCAGATGGAGGGGTGCCTGAGCCAGTATGTCCTGCTGCTGCTGATCCTTCTGGTGCCCCAGGCATACCTGCTCTCCTGGTTTGGTACCTTGAGCTACAGTGGTGTGGGGGGGCAATCATGGGCTTCCCTGAAACCTCTGCCACCACCTGGAGGGCTGTTTGTCACAGTGCTACACATCCCTGCCCCCTGCACCAAGTAGGACATTGCTGTTGGCATTGACACTTTCCTCAGCATGTGACAGGCCTGTGCCCACCCATCTGTGGGGATATGGGCTGGTGAAAAAAGTTCTGAATGGTGTTGCACCTCTCTGTGTGCTGAGGGGAGTGGGGGGAACCCAGGGCCAGGGGTCTGCAGGTGCGCCAGACAGGGAGTGGGGCCAGGGGCCAGGGCCAGGGGCAGGGGTGGGGACTTACCATGTGTCTGGGGCTGGTGAGGCTTGTGGCTCAGTATGGGTCTCCCCACTGGTGATGGCGCCTCGTGTCCACAGCCCACAGTGCATGGTGGGTCAGCACCCTGCCAGGCCCTCTCCCCCCTTGGGTAGGAGCTGACACTGCTGGTGGCTGGCAGTGGTGTAGCTGGCTGCTTCTTGTGCCAGAGTTTGAGGCTGTGCTGAGGATGAGGCAGTTGCTAGATCTAGGCCTCCCCCAAGCTGCCAGTGGATGCAGCAACTGGGGAGGAGGATGGGGCAGGACTCTGAGTGTGTGCACATGGGCAGGGCCAGGACTCAATGGGGAGGAGGACGATGACATGGTCATCCTGCGACAGCTCTCTAGGTCCCTCCATGGCTGTCCCTGCATAGGCAGCCCTGGACAGCTGTGAGCAGTGCCCAGCGCAGGGGCATGACCAGGGACTGGGAGCCAGATAGCAAAAGCACCTCACCACAGCACCTGCAAGCACAGGGAACAGCTAGGGGCAAGCAACAGCAGGGAGCAGGTGTTGCCCTTGCTGCCAGAGAAAGCTAGGAAGCAGCCCTGGGGGGATTTTAGGGCTGGGCAAGGGGCACATCAAGCTGCAGCCCTTTGTAACACTCACCTATGGCCAAGCACCAGCTGTGGAGGGGGACAGGCCAGGCAGAGGCAGCCTGTGGCTTGTCCATGAAGGCACACAGGGCCTGCTGGGCTCTTGTACAGATAACAGGCGTGTTCAGGGTTCTGGTATGTGTGCCCCAGGGCACAAAATGGCTACAGGCTTTTTTAGCCTGTAGCTAGGGGCTGCCAGAGAGCAGCCCAGCCCTGGAGGAGGACAGGCAGTCAGCCAGGAGCCCTGGGGCTGGGCTCTGGCCGGCCCCCGAGTGCTGGACAGAGCTGGCACTAAAGTTAGTGCTGGGTTAGTGCTGGGTTAGTGCTGCATTACAGATGTGCTAATGCACTGTAACTGATCGTGCCTAAATTTGATACCTGCTTTAGCCTAAATTCACCATTTTTTGCGTTCATTAAGGATGCACACATGTAGACATATTCCCTTAATGCGCACTGAATTAGGCTAATGAGCATTAACGCGTCTTGGGTAGACACACCCATAGTTGACTTCTACAGAGTATATGGATATCTCAAACTGAGTGAGCTGTAGAAACAAAAAGTAAATGAGCAAAATACAGATTGTATGAAAGTGAAATAAGTTCTCTTACATATTAGCAAACAAAAAAACAAGTCCTTCACCACAAACAGGTACAATGCATACCATATTGAGTGTGATATCTTTTATTATAAAATAATATTTTTCTTCTAAAACCTTTAAAATTATTATTCACAAACATGTTCTCTCTGTTTAACACTGTGTGCTGACCTCTATATCGTCACAAAGAGGCTGTGTCCAGATGAGCAGGGGTGCTTGCAGCAGCACAAACTGCCTCAGCGCATGCCCTTACATATGTGCTTCATTACAGAACAAACTGCAAATGGGTAAACTGCTGCTGCCCAGAACCTATCAGCTCTTTAGCCAGGGACATCTGGAGGCTGGGGCCAGCATCTGTGCTGGCCCCAGCAGTCTTACCTGGTGTCTTGGTGATGTGCTGGAGCAGCAGGGGCAGCATGGAGGCCAGGCCAGCAGCCAGACCATTGTGGTGTCACAAAGAGGCTTCAAAATTTCTAAACCTCTTTGTTTAGCAGCCAGAGACTTCAAAATTTCTAAAAGTGTAGTGTTTTATGATCACTTTGCACTCAAACCGAAGCGTTAGAGGTGAAAAATAAAGAAATAAATAAACGATAAAAGCCCCCTGTCTAGTGCAGCCCTTCTTGTTGGTCAGATAAAGCCACATTTAGGATGGGGCATGATCCTCATATTAGCAAAAGCAAATGCATTTTGTCCTGGACCCTAACTCATGCGTCTCAGCTTAGCATGGTCTTCCTGGACAAGTGGGAAAACAGATGACGTTTCCTGTGGACATAAGACTGTCTTGCACACCACTTAATTGTGGTTTATGCTTGGAAAGTGTTTACTACATTATGAACGCTATGAGAAAAACGTAATTGCAAGTGGCCTGAGAACTTTCTACACAGCACACAACTAAGTCTAATCAAAACATGTGTGAACATTTTATGAATAAGCATCCATATTTGTAAGCCTGTTCTCCACCTCCCAAAACCGTTTTTTTATTATAAGATGTCAGAAGCATACCTTTTTGTTTTCTGTTACTCCATATGTTAAAACATTGCAGTCCACATTCTCTTACATCAAAATTGCTAGAGGAGAAGGAAAATTCAAAACTCCTCCCCGTTACGTTATATGAACTGGTTTACTTCTGAATAGTACTTTTCCATCTGTTAAGAAGTGGATTCAAAAAAACACCATACACTTGATTTACATAATGGTAGAATTCCCTTGTTGAACAGGATATATGAATATAACCTTAATGTCCATATTCTGGAAAGTTAGTGGGAATGCTATTTTTGGACAAGCCACCTTACTTTCTCTTCCAAATCTGGGAAAGGCATCAGGGATGCAATTTCTGGGAAAGCAAACTGAGGTTTGGACTAACATTAGGTAGCTACTGGTTCTTTTGTGTAGCTGCCAAAAGAATTGTTTATAAAACCCAGGTATTTGCGCCATGTGGTAAAGAATATGAATTTCATCACAGACATTATTTCATCACATGAACAGTCTTAACAGAAGCATCGTTATGTCACAGAATACAAGCATTTTGTGTAGAAACTGTATTCTGGCACAGAATTTAGGTTGATATTTTATAGCAACCAGCTTTCTGCCAATATACTGTAAATATAGTATTTTATAACCAAAGTAAAAGTATACCCTCTGTATTAGAGAGCAAATAGTCATACACATATGTAAATAGTGGGATTTTACAGAAGAAACTTTGAACCCCTTAGCCTTTTATTTATTAAAAGCAAGGAACTTGGACTCATTTAGAACAAGCCAGATGAAGCAAAAAATAAGTATAACTTTACATTTTGCAATAGTGCAATGACTTTTTCATAGGTGTTAAAGATACCTATTTTTTCATCCTCTAAAATGTTTTGGTTAATCAGTTTTGGTCTCAGTCCTTTCCCCTTGGAACCTCATGAACTGCTCAGTGATGACAAACCTGGAGAAATTAATTAGATCAAGAAGTACTTAACAATTCCCTGGTGGTCCTGCTTTAGGCAAGTCATAGTGGTTTTGCTTCCTGAAACCTCAGTGTACTTTCACCTTCTGTGAAGAAGATGGAGAATTTTCTACTTCTGACAAAAGCCTTCTTTTGAATCCTACGCTGCCTCTTACTGGTAACTCCTAAACAAAGTTGGGCGACATTCTGCTTCTGTTTTTCTGGGCCAGAGCCCTATTTTCATATCTTTCACTTCCCATTAGGAAGGTTCCGAACATATTTATTTTCCTACCCATAAAATATTTTGAGCCGGGGGCTTCTTGTCAGACCGGTCTAGGGAATTTCCTGGTTATTCGTGAAAGTCTTCTCTTGTGTCCAAACTATCTTTACATGTGTTTTATCTGTGACTTTGGAAAGCAGACCTTTATCCTACCAACAGATTCAACTGCATGGATATCCTGGGATTCTTGCCCCTCCTTTCCCACATATTTTTTCTCTTTGAGCATCTTAAGGTTCTCGTCTGTATCAGGTCCAATCATGGCCCTTGTTTCTTACCTAGTCATTTGAGCAACTCTCCAAACCAGAATTATTAGGCCAAATATTTATCATCTGTATTCTCAGTTTGTACTTCCTAGGGGACAGCGGCTTATGCCTTGTGTTCAAGTTTTAGCTTTTTTAGCTTCTTTCTATCTTGTACTGTGGGTAGTGTTCTCTAGCACATGCAAAAATGATTAGTGACACCACAGCTATGTAGTTCCCCTTGGAAATACCCAGGTACTTGGAGTTTTTTTTTCCCATGGGGACTGAGAATTCACAGCCCTCTCCTGTGCTTCAAGGACCATCTATTATTTTCAGTTTTGCCTCTGGGCACCATTTGCCTTTTAGTTCTTAACATGCTTTATAACATATCACATTCAGCATCACCTGTTCCTCCACATTCCTCCTCATAGGAGTTGGGTTAGTCCTATATCTTTTTTGGACAGAGATGGTGGAGGACTTTGTGGTATCAGCATTATTGGATGGCATTATAAAGAAGGCCTTTCTTTTACCCTACCAGATCCCCTATATTTTTTTCTCTAGTTCCTAATCCTTCCTGAAGTAGTCTGCCCTCTAGCTTAGTTGGAGTTTATTATACGTGACTAGATCTTTTTTGCTTTCTGCATTTGTAGCCTAATGGTGTCAGGAAGTACTGATCCCTGTAATGGGACCAGACACAAGCTTTTGAGACCCTGGAACAGGCCTGGGTGCTGGGACCAAGAAAGTTCAGTGCAGTCACTTTTATTGACACTCTTACATGTCACACCTTTAAAACTGACATTGCGATGCTGTCGCTCAACCAGAGCTGGCCAAAATATGTAAAGTTAATTTGTAAAAATATGGAAACGTTACTTCCACTTTATTCATAACAGATTCAGTTCTTCTTTTTTTTCAATTTTTGGGGAAATACTTTTAACATTAAAGAAAAAAACTGTATAGAAATCATTGTCAAAGTTGCTACCAACGGTTTTTTGATACTGAAAATTCATATGGCAACAGTACTGTATTTTCAATTTTGGTGATAGCTTTGAAAACAGTCACAAAACCAGAGTTTTTTAAATAGTTTTCTCCAAATGTTTTTATTTTTGGAAAAGAAAAAGGCATTTTTGACAAAAAGATGTTGCAAAGACTTAGCCCAGCTCTACTCTTAACTATTTTTCCCCAGTAAAATGAATCAGGTCAGCCAAGCTTCCTGCACAGTCTTATGACACCAAGAAGCCAAAGGTCTCTGCCTGCCCAGGTCTGCCTACTTGCAGGTCTAGTCCTGTAGAATAAGCACTTCCTCCTGGAAGCTGCTGAGAACACACAAAGCCCACTGCCTGCACTGAGAGCTGAGGGCTCTTATTACCTTGCAGGATCAGACCCCAACAGAGGGAGTCAAATTCAGGTGTGTTTTCTTTAATTGGTTGCTCTGCTGAATCCTACCAGAGGCAAATAAGTGAATTTGGGGAGAATTCTTCCTCCTTTGTTGCATTGCTCACTACATATTCCTCAGTTTAAGGACTCCATTAGACCGCTGGGGTCAAGGGAGGCATATGAAGAGAAGATAAAATTACTTATCCCTGTTTTCCATTCTTCCTGTTCTCCAAACCTACTTCTCTCCTACTTCCCCTTAGGGATTGTTTCTCAGGTGTATGTGTTCTTTTACAAGAGGTGTACCTCATACAGCTGAATCAATGCAGATATTGAAAGGAAGTTGGATAAAGAGCTGAATGTGCCATTTAGAGAAAATCAGTAGAAAAAGTTCCTACATTTTGAAGGCAAATAAAAGCCAGGGAGGGGCAACTTTAGGATTAATTAATGACACAGAGCAGACCCATTTTTTTTTTCTCTCGCCCAGGCTGGGGGTCAGACTTGAAAATCTACAAGGTCCCTTCCCACCCTACTTCTATGATACCTGCTCAGCTGAGCAGTCAGGAACTGAGGGCCAAATCCAAATCAACCTTATAGGCCCTCTAGGCTGTGGGCATGGTCATGACTAACAGACCACACTGAGAGCTGCAGACTCAGAAAAAGTGTAAGTTATACAGAATATGTCCTTAAGCTTGATATAATCAATAAGTTTGTGCTAACCCATAAGCAGTAGCTTGGGAATGCAGAATAAAAATCTGTTTATCAAAACCACTAATATTAGGCTAGGCCAAGAATGCATAATTGTTTGTTTTGGGAAGTGCTTACTAGTTCTTAAAGTAACAACAGATGTTTTGCCATTTGATAAGAGCTGACTTGCCTATAGTCAGCTAGCATCCCACTGAAATAATAAGGTGTTGGTGTTAACTGAATATGGTTGGGCAGAGCCAGGGTGGATTTGAGGGGAGTAGCTGCATTTCCCCTTCAGCAGTATGGCTTCTTCTCAGACATCAGGCAGCAGTGGCTCAGAATAAGTGGCCAAATGGTCCAAGAAGCCAGCAAGGAGGAGAGTGATTCTGTAGCCCATTGAGGAGGGCAGACCCCTTGCAGAAAAGAGGCCTGGGTTCAGTCTCTCCTCCCAGGAGTGCTTGTGCTTTTTACATTAAATCTTAAAAGCAGAAATAACCCTGGGAATAGGAATCAGAACCTAGGACTCTCCACTTCCAAGGGAGCAGCTACCTCACTGGGCCACAGCATCAGGTCCTTCTTGCTTGTCTCTCTGGCCCCATGACTCTTGCACGAGTGACCCAGTTTGAAGAGCAGTGATACAAGTCTACCCAGGTTAGCCCACATCCCGGTAATTAGGGCATTCTCCTGGGAAACAGGAGTATCCTCAGACTGAGGAGAACTCAGAGGTCAGGTTTCTCACTTCCTGGGTGAACAATCACTTCCTCCATCTGTATTTTCTAGCAAGCAGCATGCATACCCTCAGTGTCAAACAGTTGCTAGGCATACTCTGTGGAACTGGGGATTTAAGTAGACTTTAGACACCTCTCAGATGGATTTGGATGGCAACAAAGCCTGGAAAGAATTAATTGTTGATCTGTATTGCTTCTGTTCATGAACAGGAGCTGACGTCTGGAAGCTTAGAGATCTTTTCAGCCACAGTGAGGTGTCTAATGAATTTTGACACCAAGGTGCAGTCACTCCAGTCACAAAGTATGTGTAATAACTTTATGTCTGGGTCCTATTACACTGTTAATTTATCACACCAGGCTGATTGGGGCTCCCAGCCTCCAGAGCACATGGGACCCCATGACTCCCATATGCTCCTAAGACAGAGTGCAGTCAGCTGATTGCTGCTCCCAGCCTCTGGGATCCATTGGAATCAAGGGCTCTGATGAACCCCTGAGGCTGGGAGCCATGATCAGCTGCAGATCCCAGCGGCAGAGTGGTATCAGAGCCTTTGGCTCCAGTACACCCCCCTGGCTACAGCAGCTGATCCAGGCTGCCAGTCATGGGGGAGCACCATATGTTCATATGCCTGGGAACCCCATCAGCTGATCTGGGCTCCCAGCCATGGGGGTGCATCATGGATCAGGATCCCAAGCTCCCCTTGGACCAGCAATACGGCATGATGGGATCTGATGCTCAATCCCACAATCACACCTCCTGCCATTCACATGTGGCATGGCAGGAAATACAACTGTAGGGACCACACATCATATCCCCTTGTGCCTTTAACTGCACACCTGCCAAGTCTGACAGGTTCCAGTGAGGCAAGTAGATTAGTACTGAAAGGCCTGGGTTGTATTCTCATTGACAACCATAATGTCACTGTGTATACAGTCATCTATAACTTACTGCGGGAGTAATGCAAGATGCAGAATGTTATGAGTGAGTACCCTTGGGTTTTCAGGAATGTACCACAGTTGTCAACAACAGGAAAGTTAGTCTGATTTAGGATATCCTGTTACTCTTACTGTCATTCCACCATCTAACTTTATTGACTTGAAGTAGTACCAGGACAGGGCCCTGGGATGGGAATGAAGATTGGAGTCATTAAAAATAATGGCAACAGAGAAACAACTTTTTCCTGAACTGTTTCATTGATAATTTTGGACATTTAAACTCATTCACAGGGGGATAATCATTCTAGAAAAATGGTATGAGAACTTCAGATAAAAATAAACAAGCTGCCTTTAAGGAACTCTAGCAAACAATGCAAGCCAGATTCAGGAAAATTAATTCTCCTCCTGCTACCCATGGGGAAAGGCAAAAATAATCAGGGTGGAGGTAGGGGTAGTTCTGAAAGAAGGAAGGTACAACTTGTAGGAATCATGAAAATGAAAGCAATGAGAGTAAAGCTGATGGGAGACAATGCTTGGGTACAGTGACAGGCTATATTCATGCTCACTATTATCTTTGGTACCTCTAAGGTATAGAGAAAGATCCTGGCCTGCTTTTTCAGTTCTTTTTGTTCTGTTTGTGCTCTATCTCACTCTAGTCCTCTCTCTCGTTATACTGTGTTGTTCTCTGAAAAAACAGCCTCGGGTTGACACTTTCCTTGTCCTTTGCATCTGTTTCTGCATCTCCCTCCTTTATTTGTCAATCTGTCTCCTCCTGCTTTGTCAATCAAATTGGAATGCCCCTCTACAAAACAGAGCAAACGATCTCCTGACCTCTTTCTTCTCCAGCTGCTCTGGGTAATTCTGCTTTAGCACTCATTTAAAAGCTGCTGGAAGGCTTGCAGAATCATTGACATGATCAGTGTCTGATTTTCATGTGTGGCTGCAGCAACTGTGAAGCAAGGAAAGTAGCTTTGATTAATGTGAATAGCTGCTGCTATCAATTTGGAGAAGTGTATGTGATAAGTGGCACCAATGTCCATTTCAGTCACAGATAGCAACCAACAAAATATAATGCAGTTTTTCCTACATTCTGGCACGTTTACTACTGAGCAAGTCTTGTAATTCACTCCAAAGTCTGAACCTCATATAAGACCAAAACTCAAAACAGGAGCAGAACACATCATGGCATATGCACATTTTCAGAATAATTGAACATTTCCTACATTTCCTGGGTAGACGGAAGAATACAGAGCAGAATTCCCGGAGTAGAACACCTAAGGTATGACGTGAACCCCTATATAGAATAGCATTTAGATATAACATGGTGACTTATGATCCTCACTCCTTATAATAGGCAGACTCTGCTGGCACTGAACACTACCTGAGCTTGAGCAAAGGAAGATAGGGTTCATCAAGGAAGTGTACTCACTCATGATTCTGTATGCCCTGTGTATGGGCATGCATACATGTATATGAAAACAATGCAAAACAAAAGGCCCGTGGACTGACAGATGCTAAGATTTTAGTGTCATCCATTTTATATCTAGGAGAAGAAGTTGAGAATTATGCTCACAGGGAAATATCCAGTAATAGAAAATAACCTCATATCTACCTAAGGACAAACTTTTGAAAGCAAGAAAATTCATAATTAAGATTCAATTGTTCCATATCTGTGTTCACTTTGGCATCATAAATTAACAATTTAAATCACTGGGTATGCATGGAGAACTAACATTTTGCAGGCAAGCTGTCTGCCTTCTCTGTAGCAATTAAGAAATGTCCTCATTTGTTTTGGCAAAATAGTTCTGTGGGGTCTATTGTGTGCATGAATAGAGTCGATTAGACAAAAGCGTGCATATGAAGAGTGGGATCTTGGATACTCTTAAAGACTGAATATGGAAGATACAAATGGCATTTCCAGTCCAGAGTTCATCACTTCCAACTATCAGTTATAGGACAGGCAACAGAAAACTTCCCATTTCAGTTCTTCTGACTGCCACGGGCATGATGTTCAAGGCAGTTTTGATACATCCTAAAGGAACTGTAAAAAGCACAAACAGTATTTTTTCTTTATGCGTAAGAGTTCACCTTCAAAAATTTGTTTCTGTGCTGTTAGTTGTTTGTACAAGCAGGCTTAAGGCTGAGAGAAGCATTTTCTTCTTCAGCACACAAGCAGCCTATGTACTTGCATCCATCCTGTCCACATGATGTCATATCCCTAAAATCAAGGATTCTATTTTGATCATTAGCAGACAAACCATAATCTGTAAGGCCTCTGGTTTTCAGATGCCAAGTAAACCTCAGAGGTTCAGTTTTTCCTCCTTTCTTCCTGGCCTGTTTTTACAGTATCTTCGGGAGCAATTTTCCCCCTCATTTGCTTTGGAGCATGCTGAATTTCTTTGCATTTAAAAATCTTCTCCTTTCTCTGGACAGGCTGAAAGCAGATTCTTCTCAATGTGTAGGGAGGCTCTGCTTCAGGTGAACAGGCTGCCTCAATGCTTGTTATGGTTTCTAAGGCTGCAGCACACACAGAGTCTACAGGGTCAAACCTGAGATCACCAAGAGCTGAAAACATAATGGATGCAAGTCAATGTACAGTACTAAAAAGATTATTTTCCTCTGAGCATCATGATCTTATGCCTTTTCCTGGGCACCTCTCATATCCCCAGGAACAGAAGTACAAAAAGTATATTTTCTAATATACTTTATGTGCCAGGACAAAGATTTAGCTTTCTGCCCTACCCGTCACAAAGAATCCAGTCACCACAATCAATGTCATAAATGAGGAACAATTAAGTTCCATTCCACAAGTCCTCAAGTCTCATCTATACATGGATTTTAAATGGTTGTAACTAGGTATATTGGGATGAAATTAAGTGTATAAAGATGTAAGCCAGATATGAAAATATGCAAATAGTGACATTTTAAAGATTTTAAATAGACTCTGTTGAAGAGAAGGGCTGGTGATACTATTGCTATTACACAACTCACTGAAAGAACAATCCTGCATTCTGATCATGAAATAAAGTCTCTCTTCTCTACTTCTAATTTATTTTATAAACCTCATTTGAACTGACTCTTCAATTTAAATAGACATAAAGACTGCTCAGTTCTGGGGACTGGAAATGGTCTGTGGAGTCTTTCATCTGTAAATCTCTGGTTCAGATTCAACCTGGACCCAAAATTTCTGAAAGGCTTTTCTTTTGGATAACTAGGTGAAATGACTTAGGCGTATAAAACCTCTGATACTGGAAAAAGAGTAATGGGCCATCTAGTTCAGTATCCTGTCTTGGCAGTGGCTGGTACGTGATGCTTCAGAGAAAAGCAAACTAAAAAACTCAGTAGGCTTTTACGTAAGTGTGCAATAGCGTATCCTAAAAGAAATAATATTCTGAGTCTGATTCTAATCATACTTACACTCAACTTTGGCTATACCGTGGCACCCTTGCTTGGCAAAGAGGCACAAAGGTGGCTTAACTGGTTTCCTGAACACTTCCCCAAGTGAAGGACAAATTCCCAGATGACAGAGAATCAGTGCACTGATATGATGCTATGGCCATATTTCAGCAAAGGGGCACAAGAAAAGGAAAAGTTACAGGATTGACATCCAATGAAACCACTTCGGGTTGGGGGGAATGAGTCCAATTCAGAGTGGCCCTGAAACAGGGAACATCAGAAATGGTCTAACCCACCCTCCAGTCCTGCGCCAATTGCAAATCAGCTAGACCAGACGATCTTGCTCATTGACTTTAACAGACTTTCGCCTTGCATATGTGAAAACAAAATTAGGTCCCTTTTAGTTATATAAAAGGATTCAAAAGAACTTTATGAACTTAACTCAACAGTCAGCTCTTCCAAGATTATTTCATCCACCTGATGTATCAACTATTAACACTACACACAATTTGGGATCTTTACCCTATTGCAACTCCACAGAGGACTCAGATAGACAGAAAGAAGTTGTTCCCATTGAAATTTAGCCAGGACACCAGAGTTAAAATAACCCTGTTATCTGAGCATCCTACTCACTGTTTGACTGGTATGTCTATTGAAGATTTTAGTTTTCACTGATCTGTCCATAATGATATCCGTGTTTATTTTCTGAGAGGTTCTGGCGAATTCAGAACCCTTCATTGTGAGCACTTTACTTTCTCTGAATTTCATCCCACATTACACTGCCCAATGTTCTAGTCTTATAAAAAGAAATCCCTGGTAGTACTTCCTGGTCTTCATTAACCCAAAGAACTGGGTCACCAGCAAGCTTCAGCATACCACTATTCACCCTGCTGCTAGGTGGGTAGTAAATAAAATGAAAATAGGCCCCAATATTGATCTTTGTCCGACCCCAGCTTGCTCTTCATATTGCTTCCTCTCCTAAAAATTTATGTCAAAACTTTACTTCCCACTCTTTCGAAATCTTTAGGGAAGCTTAAGCAGGTTTATTTAGTTATTTCCCTTTTATCCACTATTTTATTAACACTTTCAAACAATTCTACCATTTTAGATGGGTATCATTTACCCTTACAGGTGTTATATTATATTACCTATATATCACTCCTCTAAGTACTTTATAAATGTAACAATTTTCTGATAATTTTTTCCTGGCATGGAAATAAGCAGCAACCCTCAATAAATTCACAGAATTTCCCTTAGCACCTATTTAAGAAAAACTGGCAAAAGTTGGCCCTCCTCCACAAGTCTTTCTAACGATATATTTCATGCTTTGGTTGAAGTCTTGCATGAAGGTGATCTGTTTTGGTGATTTATTGTAAAAGAATTGGAATTATTTATAATAAAAATATTACAGTTTTGATCCAGTATCTTAGTGAGCATATTGCAACTACTAATAAGCAAAAATCTGTACCCTTTCTAGAAAGTCTCCACACACACTCCAAAGAGACCAGGCCATGGAGATCAAACTCTTCTCTCATCCCTAGGGGCTGTCCATCTCAGGCTGATGAGTTAATAAAAAGTAACGTACTGTTACTATCTATCCTAAGTCTTTTTCAGCAGACTAATAGGAATATATCAAATATCTGGGGCATCCAGGGGTGATTTCACATGTTTCATCAACACTAAGTTAATTGCAAAGTGTATTAAATGCCTCTTCTGCTCTTACAGAAAAGCTGGCAGAAGGCTAAGGGGTAAGAGAAAAGTCTAAGTAAGACTTTCAATTCAGGGTCCCCTCTAGAGGAGGGAGATTGAGCCTCAGAAAGCAAATAAAAAGCTTTTAAAACTTTTAGATGACAGGGGCCTGTTCCCCTTTATGGCATTTCCCTGCTTCTTTATTTCACCTAGCAACATGACCCTTGCTAAAGCCATGAAGCAACTGATCTTTCTCCATTCACAAAGGCTTGCTTTGGGGATCAAAGGTGCAAGCACCACATAGGAGTTAATGCTGCTTGGATATTTCATGCAGTATTGCCAGAAGAATTGCTGTTTTTTCTAGCCAGACCCCTTCTCAGACCCAACACACTTCTTTCTGACCCACAAGCACAATGCAACACATTTGTAGCACAGTCACGTACACAGAAATAAGCAAGAAAGAGGAGCCTGTGACTGTGTTACTCCTCCATTTCCATAACTACTTCTGCCTTTATTCCCTGGAAATGAAGAGGCACATTATACCTAGAGTCAGGACATTTGACTGGACATTTCAATGTTTTACCATTGACTTAAACAGAGCTAAAATTTCCTCTATGATTCTCATGAACTCACCATGTTGCACATATTGCATAATGTTAGATATACATTTAACTACCAGTAGAAGTACATATAGCAATGAGACTTCACAAACATTTTTTTGGTGTCCATAATCCCTGGTATCAGGACTGCTTTCCAGAATATGCTGAAATGTGCTTTCATGGGAACATAGGACAGTAGGGCTGGCAGGGGCCTCACAAGACCACATAATCCAGCCAAAGACAGGTCCCACCCCCCTGCTTTCAGCTGACTAGACAATGGGAGCAGCAGCCAAGCACTTTTTAAAGTCCCTGAATTGGGTAAAAATTCCCTCCTCCTTTCCCTTCTGTGCTCAGCAGTACCTCCCTTTCCTTCTCCTCCACTTCCCTCCCCATTCCCCTCTGCCTTCTCCTCCCCCTCCTCTCCCTGCTGCATTGTCTCCAGTTGCCCTGGGGGCAGTGGTAGAAGGAGGCTCCAGAGCTGCTTCTGCTTGCTCTTGCTGGGCTCTTCAGGAAACTGGATGCAGCTGGGAAGAGAAGCAACAGCAAGTAGCTTCCTTTTCCCTTCCTGATCCCATGGCCATCACTGTCTCTGGCCAAGCATGGCTCCACACGCAGCCGAGCTGGAGCAACTCTGGAGCTTCCCCCCACCCCTGGGTCAACTGGGGACAGTGGCAGCAGTTGGCAGGGAATAGGACCTGCTGCTCTATAGGGAAGAGAAGGGAAGGGAAGGGCATCTTGTTAGCCAATTGAGGGACTTAAGTCCCCGGCTGTTGTTCCTGTGGTATGGTCTGCCTGCCCTGGTGTAGGCGGGTGTCTGGGAGTGGGGGTGCTGCCACCTCTGCAGTGCTAGTTGTTGCTTCTGTATTCTCCTTAACAAAGTCCTGGATCTGTCTCTGCTCAAAGTAGGATCATCCCTGATTATCCTAGCTAAGTGTCTGTCCAGCATGTTTTTGAAAATTTCCTGGGATGGGGGTTCCACAACTTTCCTAGGCAGCTTGACTATCCTCACAGTCAAAAAGTTCCTCCTACTCTCCAACCTAAATTTCTTCTTCTGCAGTTTAAGGTCATTGCTCCTATTCTTGTTATCATTTCATGACACCTATTCTTTATTTCCTGTGAAAAAGTAATCATAGAAAATTAGAGTTGGAAAGGACCTCAGGAGGTCATCTAGTCCAACCCCCTGTTCAAAGCAGGACCATCCCCAACTAGATAATTCCAGCCAGGGCTTTGTCAAGTCAGGCCTTAAAAACCACCAAGGGTGAAGATTCCACTGCCTAACTAGGTAGCCTGGTCCAATGCTTTACCACCCTTCTAGTGAGAAAGTTTTTCCTAATATCCAACCTAAACTTCCCTAGACTTGAAACTGTTGCTCGTTGTTCTGTCATCTGCCACCACTGAGAGCAATCTAGCTCTTTATAACCGCCCTTCAGGTAGGGTGGCCATCATAGAGGACATTCCCATTTTCTGCTGCCCTGTCCTCTATTCATACAAAATTTGACACTTTTATGTCCTCTATTTTCAAGAGAAAAATAGAGGACATAAAGGTATCAGGTTTCATATCAATAGAGGACAGAGGACAACTGGACTGTCCTCTATGATGGTCACCCTACCTTCAGGTAGTTAAAGGCTGCTATCAAATCCCCCCCTCAGTCTTCTCTTTTACAACTAAATAAGCCCAGTTCCCTCAGCCTCTCCTTATAAGTAATGTGTGCCAGCCCCCTAACCATTTTCACTGTCCTCTGCTGGACTCTCTCCAACTTGTTCACATCCTTTCTGTAGTGGAAGGCCCACAAGTGGATACAATACTCCAGATGTGGCCTCACCAGTGCCAAATAGAGGGAAATAATTATTTCCCTTGATCTGCTGGCAACAGTCCTATTAATTCAGCTCAGGATGCCATTAGCCTTCTTCACAGAAAGGGCATACTGTTGATTCGTATTCAGCTTATTGTCCACTGTAACACCCAAGCCCTTTTCTTCAGAGCTGCTGCTTAGCCAGCCTGTACATGCATGAGATTCTTCTGTCCTAAGTGCAGGACTTTGCACATGTCGTTGCTGAGCCTCATGAGATTTCTTTTGGCCCAACCCTCCAATTTGTCTAGCTTGGTGTCACCCACAACCTTACTGAGGGTACACTCCATCCCATCTTCCAGATGGTTAAGAAAGATATTGAACAAATATTCTCTTTGAACTAAGGTCTCTTAAATATTTTGGGGAATATTTAGAGACCCAGGAAACTACAGGCCAATCAATTTGATCTCAGTCTCTGGGAAGATTTTGGAAAAAAAAAAATCAAAGAAACCATTCTTGACAGGCTAACAGAAGGCAACATTCTGAGGGAAGGGATAGCTAGCACGGGTTTGTTGTGGGTAAGTCTTGTCTGACTATAGCAGGGCACTAAGGTTGGGAACAATGAGGGAGGAGCCCAGGTGCCGGTTGCTAAGGAAACTGGAGGGTGCCAGTGACTCATACCTGTCAGCAGTCAGCTGATCAGAAGGGGCAGGGCCTGGCTTTCATTTAAAACCCAGGACTGAATCCAGGGAGGCAGTTCCCCGCAGGCAACCAGAGGGGAAGGAGCTTTGCCAGACTAAGCTAAAAGGAGAGGCTGGACTGCAGGTACGGCCTGAGATTGAGGAAAGATAGAGTAATCCTGGTGTGGCAGGAAGAATGATGTTATTGCCGACTGGCAGAGATTTATGTTATAGCCTAGGGGCTTGAGCTTAATGTTTGCTGTTTACTTTCAGAGGTTTGGGTGAGGCTATTAGGGGATGGAGGAGGCCTCATTTTTGGGGGCGCAGCTTTTGGGGGGGCGTAGACCCTAGTGCCAGTGAGGGTGCAGGTTTTTGGGGGGGCGCAGACCCCCGTGCCAGTGAAGGTGTAACCTTTTGGGATGAGACTAACCCTGGCACTGGAAGGATGAGCTTAAAAAGGCTAGGGATGTCTGGTGTGGGGGTGTGCATGGGCGTGTGTGTGTGTATACATATACATATACATATACATAT
>NW_017728943.1:84989883-84997273 GCF_001723895.1 Crocodylus porosus
GGCAACGGACGCCGGCTGCACCCAAGCCGGGAGGCGCAGAGACGGTAAGCGCCGAATCGGGAGCAGCAGGGCCGGCGATAGCAGGGCAGACAACGACGGAGCCGGGAGCCACGCGGTGGACGCCGGCTACAGCGGAGTTGGCCGCAGCAGAGCCGGGAGCAGCGGGGCATCCCAAGGAGACGCAGGTATCGAAGGGATCGGAGGCGGTCCCGCCGGGAGAACCCGGGAAGGGAGCCTCAACCGGAGGGGACTTTCTCCGAAGACTGGTGGCCAGCTGGCCACGAAAGAAGGCCCGCGGGCAGGGAGGCGGACTTTGTAGCCCCCCCGGGTCTAGAGACAGAGGCCTTGAGGGCCGGACAAGATCCTTACCGGAGGCTCGGCGAGGGTGTAGGGGAGCGAGGAGCCCTCAGGACCCCTGGACTTTGGAGTCTGGGTACCCCTTTCGTTTGGACCGTCAGCGCCCCATTTGGTTGAACCCCTTTTATCCATCAAGACGTGGCAGGCGAGATTAATGGTGGCTCGAGCGGTCCGGCGCGTACCCCCTCCTCTCCAGGGGCCATTCGGGGTTTTGGGGTGACTCACAACCGGGTGACCTACCCCAACGCCCCACAGTTTGGATGAGGAGGCCTAGCTAGAATAAAAGGAGTCAGGCCATTCTAGGAGAGACCCCAACATACCCAGTAGAATAGGCAGTCTCCCACTCTCATAATAAATTCCAGAAAGATGTGGCAGGAGAGACTAGAGTGGGACAGAAGGATTCCATAAGGTGTGGATGACTAGGAAGATGGCACTGGGGAGGGAGACCCGTTACACTGACCAACCTCATTTCCTTCTATGACCAGGTGATATATCACCTGGACAAAAGGGAAGAGGTTGATTTCATATATTTGGGCTATAAAAGAGCCTTTGACCTGGTGTCCCATGATGTCCTCATGGAAAAATTGGGTAAATGCAGCCTCGGCTGCTCCACTGTCCAATTGCTGGGGAACTGGCTCTGAGGTCGGACCCAGAGAGTGGTAGTTGATGGAATCAAATCAACGTGGCACTCGGTGACTAGCGGTGTCCCCCAAGACTCCATTCTCAGACCTGTACACTTTAATGTCTTCATAAATGATCTGGACACTGGTGTCAAAAGTGGACTGGCTAAGTTAGCTGATGACACCAAACTTTGGGGAAGAGTGTCCACATTTGAGGATAGGCTGGTGATCCAGGCCAGTCTCAATAGGCTTGCAAGGTGGGTGGATGAAAACCTGATGGCATTCAATGTGGAAAAATGCAAGGTGTTCCACCTTGGGGGAAAAAACCTGCACCATACTTATAGCAGTGCTACACTCACTAGCACCGTGACCAAAAGAGACTTGGGGGTCATGACTGACCACAAGATGAACATGAGACACCAGTGTGATACCGCAGCTAGCAAAGTAAACAAAACTCTGACTTGCATTTACCAATGCATCTCAAGCAAGACCCAGGATGTCATCCTCCCGCTCTACTTGGCCTTGGTGAGGCTGCAGCTGGAGTACTGCATCCAATTCTGGGCTCCACAATTTAAGAAGAACATGGAGAAGCTTGAAAGAGTCCAGAGGAGAGCCACATGCATGATCAGAGGGCAAGAGTACAGGCCTTATGAAGACAGGCTGTGAGCCATGGGACTCTTCAGCCTGGAGAAGTGCAGGCTCAGGGGTGACTTGGTGGTAGCCTATAAGTACATAAGGGGTGTGCATCAGGATCTGGGGGAATGCCTGTTCACCAGAGCACCCCAAGCGATGACAAGGTCTAACGATCACAAACTCCTGCAAAGCCATTTTAGGCTAGACATAAGGAAAAACTTCCTAGCTGTCTGAGCCCCAAGGCCTGAAACAGACTACTCCCAGAGGTGGTGCAAGCACCTACTCTGGACACTTTTAAGAAACATTTGTATGTTTATCTTGCTGGGATCCTTTGACCCTAGCTGACTTCCTGCCTCTCAGGCAGGGGACTGGACCCCATGAGCCTGCAAGTTCCCTTCCAGCCCTAATGTCTATGAAATCTATGAGAATAATCAACCACAGGAAAGCTCACACGGTAAGTGTTTGCATGGCTAGCTTGAAATATTTGATTTCTTCTCATTAGTTTACAGACATTTCAGTCTTCCACTCAGGAAGCAAAAACAGCACCATACAATTTAATTGAGTAGTCATACATGACAGATACCAAATAATCAAGCCACTCCTTACTTTTCCCTCCAACAAACAAACTCAGTAGACCAAAGAGAGCCCTTAGGCCAGGGGCAGAGAATTATATTGTGCAGAGGGCCGCTTACTGAGTTTTGACAAGCCATCAAGGGCTGCATGACAGGCAGCGAGGGAGAGATACATATTAATTTTCTAAATTTTTGGGGGGTCCCACAGGCCGGATAGAATGGCCTGGCGGGCCACATCTGGCCCACGGACCACATTTTGCCCATCCCTGCTATAGGCTGAATCATGTTTCCAAAAAGAAATCCTCAACCAGTTGTTGATTGATGAAATATTTGAACATAATCTAAACCTGTTCATGAACAATTTTCAAGGAATAGGAAACACAACATTTATTTGTTGGTATTTAAGCTATTCAATTCAGTACTGTAGTATATTTTGCTCAGCAATAGTTGTAAGTGAATACAAGTGTAACAAATAGTTATAAAGGATTTCTCTCTCTCTCTTTCTTCCTCCTTCCCACTCCCCTCCTACCTCCCCGGCCTAGTGTTTGAACTACATGTATTTTTTATTTTAGAATTTATCCTACTCTACTCATTTCTGTACGATCCTCTATGAACAAAGTGCATAGGAGTGGAGGTGGAAGAGGACCTTTAATAAATATCTATGCAGACACACTATAGACTGCAAAGGTTCCTGAATAACAAGCGATTCCTTACCATTGAGAATTAGCATCACATCATCATGGTCCACTTGGATTAAATTCATGTTCTTTACTGTGTATGCTGATGTGCAATAAAAACAAAAAACAGGTACTTTACTAAACTTCTAAGATTTCATTATTTTATCAAATGAAGAAGACAGCAAGATAGACCCTCATGAAATCTGACAGATCTCTACAATTCCAGGTTTCCCGAGAAGCTCCCAAGGAACTAGTATCTCCACAGGTCAGATCTGCAGTTAGGGCAGGGGTGAGCAATTTTTTCAGGCAGAGGGCCACTTACTGAGTTTTGGTAAGCCATTGAGGGCCACATGACAGGCAGCCAGGGGCAGATTAATATTCATTTTCTAAAATGTTTAGGGGCCCTGTGGGCTGGATAGAACGACCTGGCAAGCCACATCTGGCACACGGGTCACATTTTGCTCACCCCTGAGCTAGGGGAAAATAATTTCTGTGAAGCTGTGCCCATTTATACCTGATGAGAATCTAGTCTACATATGAATTCTCATAGGATCATCCGCAAAAGAGAAAAGGTGTGGGGAGCGATATAGGAGAAAGGGAACAGGGATTCTCTTGGGTCAGCAGGGGACAAGAACTTCCATAAATCAGGGGTGTCAAAAACCTAAATTTGGCCTGCAAAGCCTTGTCATCAAGCCTGTGGTCTTGGAATAGACCCATATGCCACATGAAGTGCGTGCTGCATTGGCCCTAGATGCTGCACACAGTGCACTGAGCCATTCTGGGGTACGAGGGGCATGCAGTGATCGCATCAGACAAGCCCCACATACTGAATCTGGTAAGCAGCACTGGCTTGCAGTCCCAATCCAGCCCATGGATTGGCCCCACACCATTATCTAGTCCATGAGGCCTGATGACTTTGACACCCCTGCCCTAGACGGAGACTGTGTGGAGATTAGTTTAGGATAGCATTTACTTTCTTTTGTGTGCAGACCCTAAGTCTGACTCAAGTTTACTAACTTCAGCACCAGGGGGGCAATTCTGTCAGCTAGGGATAATACTACTGAACCACAGGAAAAAATGGTGGTGAGGGAATTGGTTATGAAATCTAAACATATTTCATTTTATTTACCTATAAATCTGACTGCTGCCTCTCGTAAAACGTGTTGTGAGCTTTTTAAATATGCCATGCTCTTGAGTAAGATGTCCCCCAGCATTTTCCTGCACTTCTTCACCTAGAATACATGAAAGATGCATCTTAAAAGCTCTCCTTCCCACTTTGGCCACCACTGTTCCTAGATCCAAGGACACCATTAAACACCTTCAATTTAAACATGAGAAGTGTCCACTGTCCATCTATGTTCAAGAGTTCATAGATGTAGCATTAAATGATCCTTTCAAGCCTGGGTCTCTAACATTACTGATGTGGACTTGTCCTAACCAGGAAGGTACTGATGCCATGGTTGTGCCTACAAGTTGTGCTGGTATGCTTATAAAATGCTACTATAAGTAGCAATTATTCAACTGATTGGGCTTTCTCCTTCATAGAAAACCTCTCATTCTTCTGCATGGAGTGAAGGAACCTCTCCCAAGCAGCATTACTGCTGGAGGAAAGAGTAAGAAAAAGAAAAAGAAATAGGGCTTCTGTAGTGATATCAGACTCTAGTTTCCTATTAATGAGCCTAAAATGGAAGGGGAAGGATCATTACACTACACCTCTGAGCTTCTCCAAAGCCCGGAAGTGGGCAAAGCACTAGATTGATCCCAGCAGCATTGAAAGCTGAGAGGCTACTTACAAGGTACTTGCACATCTCTTGCAGGACCTGAAGATGGTCACTCAGGGTCAAGTGTCTGAATAAGTTCTTGAGCTGGGTCCATCCCATGGCCAGTGCACATTCTGCCAAAGTGTCTCCACAAGCCTACAAGATTAGGATAGGGGAAGAGCTCCTGAAACTGCAGGAGCAGATGGCAAATAATATTAACAAACTCATAACAATGTAGTAAAGAAACTGATGTCAAAGGTCTTGAGGATTCCCAGGATAAGGGAAGCAAGGATAGGAAGATGTCAAGTATTTCACTGGTACATGGGGAATGATGCTCCTGGCTAGAGTCCCTGAAGATTCCTTACCCAGCTTCCTTAGTTCTGGGAGGCTCACCTTGAGCATCTCAGGTTTATTCTCCTGCATGACCAGCATCAGTGGCACCAGGGCACAATAAATTTCATAATGGACAGCAGGCCCAGGCTTAAATTTGTTCACCTGTTTCAGCATTTTGCCAAGGGCAATGATGACTGTGATGCGCACCTTTTCCCTCTCCTGTGCATGAAACAAAGAAGATAAGGGAACTTCTCAGTGAAACACTTCTTTAGTACTGACTATAGTCATCCCAAACATACAAGTGACAGTATCTAACATACCATATGAAGAATGCTGATTCATGCAAACTGTGGATGTGTAAAAAGGCAAGAATAGAGCATTATGCATGCTTAATCAGCAGTACTGCAGTTGCTACACTGCCACTGTGTGCTGTATTTGCCCCATAAATAGAAAACTTCATTTTCCAAGGCTGTCAGCCTGATATTTGTCATTACCAGTTAATTTACACACTGATCCACAGTTATTTTATTGCAATTATAAGATATCCAAGGGGAAATGGAGAAGGCCAGAAAATGGAAGGGAGAAAGTAGATTCCTCAGAACAGTACAATCACCCCCTTCCAATCTGCCGCTTGCCTTCTGGTGAGTTTTAATATGTGTATCCTACCTAAATCAGCTGATAAGGCTGTGCAGCAGTGCTGAGGACACTGCTGTGACTCAAGTTCAGTGCAGAATTTGCTACAATTCTCCATTCCCATGAATGCACAAATAGCCCTGCCTTGCCATCTTGGTGTAGCATAATGCTGTGTCTAAAGAAGTCAAAGCAATGGAAGCAATGGAGTCAGGGGAAGGGGAGGTGAAGGTGATCTTTGGCCCCCTTTTCTCTTTTGTCTTATCAGGGAGCAAAAGAAGTATTATTCATCACGTCGAGCTAGGGAGAAAGTCCTGTCAAAATGGCGGCATGCTTCTGAGCATACAGTAACCAGTAACTCGGGTATCAGCATCCCTGTGCTGAAAAATGGTGGAGGGGGGGCACGTTAACTAAAGCTCATTGAACAAAATAGCTTTAGTTAAAATGCCCTCATCACCATTTTTCAGTGTGTCATTTTTCAGTCCTGTCAAGTCTTTCTCTTTCTCTCCTCCTCGCCTCCCAAAAGTTACCTTGAATGTGCTAGGTCCATAAAGAGAAAAGCAGTGAATAAACAATGGGAGCAAGTAGTAAAAGATAATGTACGCTCATGTTCTGGAAAGATTCTGCTAACACAGAGGTCTTTTGGGACCTTGAGATTTCCAAGGGAAAGAGTAGAAACCTGCTGGCTGCTATTATTATTCTTATTACTAAGGATGAGACTGAAGAAAGCCCTGAAGAAGCAACACATATTGATGCATCACATATGAAGATGACTTAATTCCAGTCCCAGTGGGTAGGGTTTTTACAATTACTACCCTGCTGTTTGTTGAAGGTTTGCTCTCTCAGAGGCTTCTAGGCACAATAATGCTCTGTGACAGTGAGCATCAATAGGGCTTGGAAGGAGGGAACAGTATAGACCTGATTTTGCTATGGGAGTTACACAAGTACTGAAGGATCTGTGCCTTCAGCCACTCCATTCATAGTGTGTTCTGGGGCTACCTCACTCCCGTGTACAATATTGCGCACACATGCAGCTCACTCAGAGCATCACCTTACATCAGTGATTGGTTGCCAAAGTGACTTCCCAATTTGGCAAAATGCAGCTTTGACCTCTTCCCCTTCCATATAGTAGATGATATTTCGTAGGGCTTTCAAAGCTTGCTCTGCAATCCTCTCATCTTTTTCTTTCAGGAACTCTTGAAGGGCTGGAAGGTGGCTTCTGAGATGTGTTGCCTGCACAACAGCAACAGCTCTTTAAAATAAGCACTACTGGAGCTGATAGGATGGCATTAGTCAGACCAAAAATATGATGAATTTAGTTTTTCTAAATGAATGAACCATTTGTAAATTATTTCTGATTTTTTTGCAAAGGCATTTACTCTGTTTGCTGTTATTCCTTGGATTGTCTGTATAAATGCTTTTCAGACTTTTGGCAGTTTATCTAAAGGAGGTTAACAAAATCAAGAGTGGCAAATATCATGAGTAAGAAACATCTAGGCTACATGTGGGGAAGCTTAATGATATTTATACATATTTCTACACTGACAGTCAAATTCACAAATAGTTTCATAGTCATAGACATAGACATTAGGGCTGGAAGGGACCTCGGAAGATCATTGAGTCCAGCCCGCCACCCGAGGGGCAGGAAGTCAGCTGCAGTCATAGAATCTCAGCAAGATAAGCATCCAATTTACTCTTGAAGGGTTTCAATGTAGGTGCTTGAACCACCTCCGATGGCAGGCTGTTCCAGACCTTGGGGGCTACCCCTAATAAACTTATAGGTGGCCATCAGATCACCCCTGAGCCTG
>NW_017728943.1:84997832-85015582 GCF_001723895.1 Crocodylus porosus
GTGTTAAACACCATCAAGTTCTCGTCCACCCATTTGCTGAGCCTGTCCAGGTCAGCCTGTCTTCAGGTGTGGATGTTTTGCTCCAGAGCTTGATGTCATTGGCGAACTTGGCCAGTCCACTTCTGACTCCAATGTCCACATCATTAATGAAGATGTTGAACAATATGGGTCCAAGGAAAGAGCACTGGGGGACCCCACTGGTCACAGGGCACCATAATGATTGATCAGTTACTACCCTCTGGATCCAACCACGAAGCCAATTTACCAGCCAGCGGATTGTGGTGGACCCAAGGACACAACTGGCCAGTTGGCCAAGAGGTGATCATGGGATACCAGATTGAAGGCTTTTTTAAAGTCAAGATATATGACATCAATCTCTTCTGCCTTGTCCAGGTGATAGGTCACCTGGTCATAGAAGGAAATGAGATTGGTCAAGCAAGACCTACCCACAACAAACCCATGCTAGCTATCTCTTAGGATGTTGGCATCAGCCAGTCCATTAAGGATGGCCTCTTTAATAAACTTTTCTAAGACCTTCCCTGGGATAGATGTCAGGCTGATGGGCCTATAGTTTGCCAGATCCACTTTCCTCCCTTTCTTGAAGATCAGCACCACACTGGCCTTCTTCCAGTCTTCGGGCACTACACCAGAGCACCAGGAGTTTTCAAAGATCGGTACCAGAGGCTGGGCTATGATGCTTGCCAGCTCCTTGAGTACCCTGGGGTGTAGACTGTCAGGGCCAGCTGACTTGAAGGTATTCAGCCTCTCAAGGTGTTCCTTCATGAGGTCAGCATTAATGGAGGGCAGGGGATCTCCCTCACCTGGACCTCCCTGTCCCATGGTGGGCATGGGCAGATCATGGGACTGATGAAAGACCAAAGCAAAGTACCTATTTATTAGGTTGGCTTTTTCCTGGGCATCAGTTGTCAGCTGTCCCATCTGGTTCAGCAGGAGTCCAATGTTGCCCTTGCTTTTCCTCCGGCTCCCCACATATCTGAAAAAGGACTTTTTATTGTCCTTGATGATTAAAGCTAGTTGGAGTTCAGTTGCAGCCTTGGCTTTCCTGGTTTGCGCCCTGCAGGACTGGACCAGTGCAGAATAATCCTCCTTGGAGGTGAATCCCATCCTCCATCCTTTGTAGGCCTTTCTTTTCAGTCTCAGAAGGTTTGCTAGATCCCTGGAGAGCCAGAGGGCTGCTGTGCCCTCTTGCTGCCTTTCCCCTGAGATGGAATTGAATTAGCTTGTGCATTGAGGATCGCTCCCTTGAGGAGCAACCACTCTTCTTGAACTCCCCTCTCTCTGGGATTGTGGTCCCTTAGGGCCTCACTGACAAGCCTCCTGATATTGTCAAAGTTGGCTTTCCTGAAGTCAAGGACTTCCATGTTGCTGACTGACTTGCCAGCTTTACGGCGGATGGTGAAGGTGATCAACTCGCAGCTATATGTAACACCATAAATACCACCTAATCTAATTAGAAACGTCACAAGTAAATTTATGAACAGACTTTGTCATCTCATTTTCTTTATTAATTACCTGGGACAGAACAATTTGCCACATACTATATTATCTTAGAATAATGTTTATTACAGTATCACCACAGCAATAGCAAAGAATCACCTGGTTTTAACTCATATCTGATGTGTGTTTTATAATCAGAAAACATGTTTTTCTTCTGCCTTAGGCTGTATTGGAGCTTCTCTGAATTGTTCTCCCTGAGCAATTATCAAATCTACTTCAGTTTTAATCTGTTTCAGTATCAGCACCTTAGTTCTCAGGTCATTAGTTGGCATTTAATTCTATGTTGTTATAATTTCTGTCTGGGTTTCCATCATAGTCAAATAAACTGTCTCTCACCTTCCCTGGATGGAGAGCTAAATTACTAATTCCTCTGAGTCCCAGCAGCTTGATGATAGGATTTGTCTCTTGGGTCCATTTTTTCAGTGGGGCTAAGATGTCGAGTTCTTGACTCTGGGCCACAGAACGGTGCCAGAGAAGCTACAACAAAAACAAAGACATCAGCAGTTAATAACAGATTTTCTCATGTTATTCTCTGGACATATATAATCACAACTAAATTTACTTTTTATGGGAATAAACTCTTACAGGTATAGAAAATCCATACCTCCCATAGAGATTTAAACCAGCCAGTTTAAACTCTGGCTTAAACATTTGGTTCTGAGATTAGAATCATGCTGACACGTAAAAGTAAATCTTGCCGAGTGAAATGGAAATAGTGGTGATTCTCACTGTTTCAGGTGTCATTTAATAGAAATGTCTATTGGTAACTGGAAAATGAAAACTGCAGGTGAAATTTAATATGACCTTGCTGAAACAGAATCCTCTTCATACCCATAACCCTAGCTGTTGAATCCTTGTACAGGTTTTACCCCCTTCACCTTTGGTATAAGCATGAAGTCAGTGAAAAGAGTTTTACCTGTGCATAGAAGGCCCTGGACATAACCTTATCATGCTCATTTTCACTGTTGAGTAGTGGGATCAGTTTTTTAAAAATTCTATGCAGCTGAAGGGGTCTGAAATGCTTCACCATGGCACTGCAACAGGACATATGCAAATCCATGGGTTAACAAGGGGAAAATGAGCTGCACAGCAAGTCTCTGGGGGAAGGACCCCAATCTAGGAAGAACTTCATGCCAGATGATAACATAGGTTTTGTTGCTTACCTTGTGATCTCTATTATTCCACAGTAGTAGTCACACGGACTGGAGAGTAGGTCCCAGCCTCTGTGTTCCTCCATGTAGGCCAACACCTCAAAATAACCAGCACCTGAGAGCAAGATCTTCATAGCCTCCAGAGCACAGCTAGATTCAAAATAAATCTAGCATTACTGGGCACGTCTACACGAGATACTTAAATGTGCAGGAAACTAATTCTACTGATCATTAGCATGTCACAGCAAGAGCTGTGCTAATGTAACTAATACATAGTAGAATTAGTCTACTGCTCATTAAACGTGCAAAAGACTGGGCACCATTATTACTGCACAGTAGCACCAGCTACTGAGCACTTAGTTAGTACTTCATATTAGAGGTACTAAATTTAATGCGCAGTAGTAATGGCGCGTTAATTAATGTGTAGACACACCCACTGAATGACATCAGTCTGCTTCTAGTAGCTATGCAAGGTAATAGAAACCCAAAGTCTCAAATAATCCACATAATTTACTGCAATATTCAGCGCCCTGTGGAGTAGTAACAGAAGGGGAATGCAGAGATCAGAAGTAGGAAGAGGAACTTGTTTACCAAAACCAGGTAGAAATATAGAAGTAATGAGAAAAGAACTACTTCTCATTCAGTCCCTATCATCACTGCTCAGGTGTGGCATTTAGTTTCTGTATATATGCATTTTTTCCATTCTTTTTAAATGGATACAAACCTTGTACTCTTTTGAGCAAGTGCTGATGTCTGCATGACAACAATGATATCATAAACTACACAGGGATTTCCCCATGCTCATTAGAACATAGATAAAGAAAACCTTGACTTTTTAGTGCTTACCTGGTAGGATCAAATGCCTTGGGCCTGTTCTCTTGGCCACACTCCTTCCTGTAGACCACCATGTTCTCTAGTGGATTCTGCTCTATTACTTTCTGGATGTGACCAAGCATTGCCAATAAGAGGCGGGGATAGAGTTCTTGCACTGCATCTCTGCAATCAGGGACTGAGAGCATCTCACACAGAGCACAGGTTACCTAGAGAGAGTAAAATATAACCCTGTTACATTTCTTTTTCCAGAATGAAATACAGAGGGTGCTAAATTGCCTCTCTGAAAGGCTCAGAAAGGAAGTGTATCTAGTTTTTTAGGGCCTCAGGGAAAGTAAGGCTAGCATAAACTATAATTAGGCCTCGGGTCAGAATAAAGAGAATAAAATGTTTCCATTTTTCCTTTCTTCCCTACACAGAAGTCCTCAGTTCTACCATTTACTGTCAAAGGAATGTAGCTAACCATACTACTTACAGCAACAGCTTGAAAGGAGGTCTCATCATCAGAGATACTGATGTTATCTTTTTGGACTGGCTTCTCCTCCAAGATTTGTATTAGCAGCTGAAGAACACAAAGGGTGGTCTCTCTTCTGGTGCCCAGGACCCTCCATAGTGCAGTTGTGTTGCTACAAATGAAGAAGTACAATAAACCGGTGGTCTGTACTTCTAACAACTTTCATTAAAGGATCTCAAAGTGCTGCAGTGACACAGCACTCATGCAGGATCTTGTGAGTAAACATAATTCTATAGCTGAAGTAATCAAGGTATAGAGATTTGCAGTGACTTGCTCAAGGTCAAAGGATGGAACACAAACAGAGTTATGTAAAGGACCCAGGGCTACCGATATTTGTTTCTGAGCTTGCATCACTAAATGTGCTATCTCCCTGGCAGTATAACACCAGATAGCAGAGATATTAGAACATACTGAATTTATTCCTTTTAAAGAGCAAAGGGAAAACCCAAGACTAGTCAAGAAGGGTTCCTCACCAAATAAACAGAGGTAACAAAGGTTCCATGACACAGCTCTGTGTTACTGTACCATAAAATTGGTTTAGTTCCATTACTGATAACATCAGTTGCAGCTTTTCCATGCAAACATCAGCAGTTATTGCACATCAGAATTCATAATATATTGATGAATCTATTGCGATGAGAGCTGATAAAATAATTCATATTTGATCAAGTTTTTGCTAAAATTTCAAATTTTGCCAAATGCTGGATAATTTTTTTTTTAAATGAAAATCATACCCTATGTTTCACATAGTTCTAATTGCAGCCTATCACAAGAGGAAGTGCAAAAAAAAAATGAGCATAAGACAACCTGGGGACAAAGAGACTAAAGGAACATACAGTTAGAAATCTGAGCAGTGAAGGTACTACCAGCTTTGTACCTGTCCCAGGGGAGTGGGTGGGCCAGTAGGATAGGCACCACTTTCTTGGTGTTGTTTCCAGCCAAGAAACACACTGCCCTCAACATTTCCTGCCGAGTATTGGGCTCCTGAATGAGACAGAGGCGCTTGTAAATGCCAGTCAAAGTGTCATCCACCTGTAAGAAAAGCACAGTCAGAGACTTTTATCTCACGGTGGTTCTTTCAAGTTAAATGTTGGGCTCAGGGAGAAATTCTTGTTTCCCCATAACGGCAACAAAAAGCAAATTTTAAATCTCAGCGTCACAGTAAGAATCAGTCAGAAACAGAATGAATTTTCCTCTCTCAAGGAGCACAAAACCAGGTCAATTTCAGGCCAGCAAGGGACTCCCAGAAAAATAATAGATGCAGGACACCAAATCCTCCCCTCTCTCCATACGCACAGAGTATGCCTTTTATATGGCTGTCAAACATATCTCAGTTGTAGACTTTATTTCAGGTTAAGGGAAAGCAACAGATAAGAAATGTAAAGCCTTAATGGAAGAGAACACAGTGGCTGTGTACAGACATTTGGGGAGGTTATGGGGAGGCTAAATTAGGGGGCAGGTGGAGCCAGTGGAGGAGTTAGAGAGGATCAGAAGGGATCAGGGGGGCTAGCAGGGTCTGCGTGGGGATAAGGGGACAAGTGCTGTCTGCAAGGGTGTTGGGTGGAGACAGGGGGGAAGGGGGCCAGGTGGGATCTTTGGGGGCGGGGGTGAGATCTGGGATGGTTTGGTGGACTTGGGGGTCTTGTGGGGTCCATGGAGGGCATGGGGAAATGGGGGCTGTCTCCCACCCCTTGGGACCAGGGACTATTTTTAGCCCTTCAACTCCCCTCATTCCCAGACAAACAGCTCCCCCTTCCCCAACAAACCTACTTCCCCATCTCTCCCACTCCTCCCCCTACCCCAACCTACCTTTTTGGCTCCCAGCATTGGTGAAGGCTGATAAAACTGGCACTTGTAGTGGCTTGCAGGAAAGGAGGTTTGGCGGGCTACGGGGGTTGGCCATCTGGGGGTAGGGCGAGGCGTGGTATGACTAAAAATAGCCTGGTGCCAGGGAGGGGGTAGGAAAAATGCAGCCCCTGGGCTGGGGCCAGCAACTGGTCTTTTCCAGCCCTGGGGCTGTGCTAGGAACTATACAGAAGTTCAGTTTAAAAATGGCCAACCCAATTTACGTTAGACTACCTCAGAGGTAGGGTTGGGCATCTTTAGACCAATCTAAGCTTCCTGAAACTTCTGTACAGTGCATACTTGGATGGAGCTAACTAGGGCTTTAAGCATGCATTTCAAGAGAAACAAAAATCAGGCAACTTGTTAAAAGTGGAGAGGGAAAACTGTTTTTTCCTCCCCTTCTGTCTACAGGCTTCAGGCTACCACAGGAAATTAGCTGCCATGCTGAATTTCATGGAAAAGGATGTTAAACTGGGGTCATTTGTTTTGTAATGAGAGATTATCAAAATTAGATGGGTAAAGGGAATTCTCCTACTTCTTATCCAACTATATCACTTCAGTGAACTTTCAACCTCTAAAGATAATCTCTCACAGTTTATAAATGCCTTCAAGTCTTTCCCCAAGTGTTTACAATATTTGTAAAGACTGAGACAGAACTCCCAGAGTTCCACACTTTCAACCCCACTATTTTTCATCTAGTCTTAATAACAATGGTCTGGTGCCTTTGTTCTATTGAGAAGCCAAACTGACTCAGGCACAAGGTCAAAAAATTTCAAACAATTTTTTCCCCCCAAAAAAACGTTATGAAGATTTCAGAACTGCATCTATAATGAAAACTGTTCAGCTATGGAGTCATTATTCCAGTTTCATAATAAGGCACCTTAAGCTACAATTTTAACTGGAATAGGAGGGAAAGGCAACATCTTGGAGAAAACCACATTTGCCCTGTGATCTGGTCACATCTTTCTCTTCACTCAGAGTGAAGAATTATTTTGCAGCTTTCCTAAAAAAGCACATTGGAATTACCTGTTAGCTACCTAATAATGTCTCTTATAACATGCTTTTATTTACATATAGAGTTTCATACAAGCTTTTGCTCTACCTGCTATTTAGCTCTGGTTTGTCTGGGTTTTTTCCCCTCGGATACCTGAAGAAGGGTGTAGTAGCACTCAAAAGCCTGTCTGTGTCCTACTCAATTATACAGTTGGTTCAGGAAAATATATCACTCACAAAAATCCTTGCTTCTTGCATTGTGGGATTATGGCAATTTACCATTTCAGCAAAATCATCTTTTGTGTCAGTTATAAAAGCATCTCTTTTAAGTACCTCTTACCTTCTCCAAATCAGCTCCACGCTCATCCAAAATTGCACTCAGCAGTTCTCCAGCTGCCCGAGATATTTTTTCCCTGGGATCTGTCAAACCATCAAGTGCTGTCAGAACCAGATTTGTTAACTGACGAGGGGTAAAATATTCTGCAAAGGCCTAAAGAGAATACAAAAAAGCATGTCATGGGGGCAGAATACCTGCTGTCATCTAAACGCAAATGATCAATTTGAACAAAACCTAGAGACAATTCAGTATTGGAAAGGTAGAGAAGCAGAGAACAAAGAAATTGTATTAATTCTGAGGATGGGTGAATATCTATTATCCCTTAAAATGCTTTGATTTTTATAACTGAAAATTCTTTGTTCAGTTGCATTTAGTAGCAGTTTTCATCTAACGCGTAGAATAACTGGTTATATTTCAAGTCCTTTCTTTATCAAGAGGCATAGGAAAGGAACACACCTTCCTTTCTGTATTCCTAGTTCCCTAGTTTCAACCTGCTACTTACAAGCCTCATAGACCTTCCAGCATGCTTCCTATTGCTTTGTCTCCTGTAACCATACCAATTATAAAGTATGCATCTACCAAGGGACAGGCCGGTTCTGTAAGAGCATCTTTCTACACTAATTTAATATACATACTAGATTTTTAACTGGTGGTGCTCAATCTTTTGGCCTTGTGAGCCAGATATGTGGTGTGGGGCCCATCTGTGGGCGAAATCAGGCCCTGGGAGCCTGGCACTGCTCCCTCCCACGCCCTGCACACCAGGATTGGGTCTCAGAGCTCTAGCACCACCCCCTTCCAGCCCACCTGCCCCTCCAAGACTGGGTCCTGGGGCCCGACAATGCCCCCGCCTGGCCCTGTCTGCTGGGATTGGGTGTCGGATCCAGCACTGGGGAATGGGGTTCCCTGTGGGTCCAGAGATTTGGCAGTGGGGGGTGGTGCCACTACTCTCCTGCTGCCAAATCTCTGGAACCACAGGGAGCCCCATGGGCCAGATGCCATGACACCATGGGCAAGCCAGAAGTTGAGCACTCCTGGAATATACAGTATGAAATATTAAAAGCAAACTTTTCTTTCCTTTGTTAGAGAACCCTCTAAAAGTTAGGTTGAATTAAATGCCAATGGGAATTAACTCTATAAAAAAAATAACTTAGATACTTTGCAAAACAATTTTAATAAATTCACTCTAAACCTTCAAAGACCTAGCCCTAATTACCACAGTACCCCGCAAATGCTAAATAATGCATTCTCACAACAGTTCTGTGAGGTAGGGAGGTACTATTCCCAGTCTGCAACTGAGTAACACAGGATGCATCTACATGGGAGTTTAACTGTTGAGTGTGTAATTAGATCCACACTGAAGCGTCAAAGTCTGCATGTTCACTGGTATTAGGGTGCAGTAAATGAATGAACTCTACCATAGGATAGTACTGGCAGGGACAATACTATCTTACAGCAGAGTACTTAACTGTGCTGAAACACACACATAGACAGTGACTGGGCAGGGCCACACTCCCCCCTGCCACCTAGCCACATGGCTCCTTGTGCCCCAGTCAGCCCCTCTGCCACCTGAGACTGCTACTTGGAGCCCAGGGCTGACTTCCTGTGCCCCCTGCCAGTCTGGGCATGCTCTGCCCCAGCTCAAAGTGCTGTTGTCCCAGGAGCATGTATAGACGCTGTGTCCACGAGCAGTTCGGTGTGGCGCAAAGTGCTCCAGAGTTTATTTCTTCACCTTGACTGCATGTGTAGTGGCACCCACAGTGATTGCCAAGGGACTTGGCCACGATCAGAATGCCATGACAGACCTCGCTATTGTCTCTGGGGTTTCACCCAGTGCCATAAACCACAAAATCATCTTTCCTTTTGATCCTTATTCTGAACAGATTCAAACTTTTTTTTTTTAGTTTAAAGCAAGGGTCAGCAACTTACAGCCCAGAGGCCATATCTGTGAAGCCAAGGGGCTCTGGCAGTGCTGCAGCACTGGGGAGCTTTGCCAACATTGTGGAAGGGCCAGATCTTTGCCCACGCCATGACTGGGAGCTGAAGAGAAGCAGCAGGAGTGGCCAGCCAGGTTGTTCTGGCTGGCTGTTTTAAAAGGTTGTTTTTTGCTGGTTTAAAGTATTTTTTTCTATATAAAGTCACAAGAATCTGAAAATTGGAACATTATCATTAAAGCTCGCTGAACTTTTTCCTTGGAAAATTTAACTAATCAAAACTATACAAAAAACCCCCTGCTGAATATTTTGGTCCCAAATATGAAAGTTCTCAGCTAAAAAAATCTAATTTTGAAATTTTGGAACATCTGATTTTAATATTTTCAATTAAATGACAGGTTTTGATACTTCTGAATCAGAAGATTTCTCTGTTTAGTGGTACTCTATCAAATGCTTTGTCTTAGCGTTCACCTATGTTGCCATAGCTCCATGCATAAGAGTTATTATTTAGGAGACTCCTACTTCTAGACTGCTTTTGGACTGGGATCTGTGGCTGGATGATACCTGTCAGGATGAACCAAAGCCCCGCTTTGTTCTGACTCCGTACTACGCATGATTATGATTTCATTGTTTTATGTCTCTGGGGAGATTTAGTCCAAGAGGGGGTACCTTGGCCCATGAAGAAGAATGAGGCATGAAGAAATCAAACTACAATCCCACAGGGTATTTCCAAACCAGCACGCTTTTGGTTTGTAGCCAAATACAGCTTTTGTTTTAGGATTTTTTTTACTGGAAAACCTAATTTTTCAGTCAATTAACAATACCAGTGGGAAATTTTCAAATAGACCCTCTCATAATGCTTGTCACAGCTTTATGGAGTTCTAAAATCAGGCAAATTTTTAACTTGAGCCAGTTGGAAGAACACTTAGCCAAATATACACAAAAAGCTCCATGGTCTTTACTGCAAACGTGAAATGATGTTAACATTTTCTTAGCCAAAGTTAAATTCACATTAAATTAGGGTTTATAACAATATCTAGCTGCATCCTTCACTACAGAACTGTGATCAACAACAACTCTACAGTACTCAGATGCAACAACATTTTGTTTGTTCAGTGGTATCTACGAATTACCTTAGCAATCTGAGAGGTGTTGTTATAGAATACAGACGGACTGTAGGTGCCAAGATTTTTGTATGCATATAACTTTTCAGCTGTATTTCCCTTGTCAAGCTCTGAAACAAGAAACATGTATTTGTACAAATTTCATTTTACAAGTAAGTGACCTTTTCCTTTCTCTTCTTGTTACAATCTCTGAACTATAGTCACTCTTTAAATTAAGTTTTAGGTTCTAGTATAATGGTGTGTCATGAATATGACACAAGCCCCGTTTTCTTTTACAGTCTATCAATACTAGACACTGAACTCATAAGAGTCTTTGAAAACTGGCTTCATTCTGAGCTGCTGCTACTTCAGGATTCTTTCCCAGATCTTGGAAAACTGAGATTGCCCCATGCTAATTCAGAAGAACTAAACCAATCACAATACCCTTCAGAGGAAATATATGGAAAGACTTCCCCAACCAGAGCAGTCACTCAGAGCACTTTGCTTGTGGAGATCTTTAAAGTATATTTGCTCTCCTTGCACATGTAGAAGAGTATTGAAACATTTACCGGGTTATACCACTTAAAGTACCATTATTAGCATCCAAATGGCACCCCTGAAATGCATGGTACAGTTGAGAGCTCAGAGTTGTTGCTCCAGGTCCTCTGCAAAATCACATGTGTATCTCTGCACTGATAATACTTGTTTCTTGCGGTCAGGAGTTTGCATTGATGTCATAAAGCCAGAGATTTGCTTTTTTTGGTTTTGAAACAAAAGCTGAAATTCCGTAGAAAAATTGAGAGGCTTGTCTTTGCCCTATTTCCTTAGCTACTCTTTACCTCTGCCATGGTGACATGTACTTCTCTTTGTCAAACACTGCCTTAGTGCTAGACATTTATAAACTATTATATGTGCTAGATTTTATTTTCCTGTCTCCTGCTGACTCTGTTTGCTCCTCCCTCTGCCATCTGCTCATATTTGGTGACATTTGCCCCAACCTTGACCATCTCTCCCCACCTCTACCCCTCTCCTGCTCATTCTACCCTTCCTACTCATTCTCTCTTTTCTTCTCTTGTTGTCTCTATAAAAGGTCTCAGATATCTACAATTCCTTCATACTGTACTCCCTCCAGGTGCTGACTCTGACAGAGCCCAGGGTCCCTACATCTGACACTGATACTGTAGCTGCCTTCTCCTTTGGAGACCTTCCTGATCTGTAGCACTTCCCCTCCTAGGATCAGGCTGATAACCCACAGGTCTACCTGTCTGCCTCACGTATGTCTCATTCCTCCATCAGACCACTGTGACAGCCTCCATTAAACACTTTTTGGGCTTTCCCAAATGCACTTTTGCACTAACTTAGGTGTTTTCCCTCATGCCTAGGAGCAGCTACAGATGTACCTCTGTAAATAATAGCTGCAGAGGTACCTCAAACCTTTAAAACCCTTTTGTGCTGAGGGGCCAGCAAAAAAATGGATAGTGGTTGCACTGATACTCCTGCCTACCATGCTATTTAATATTGTCTTAGTTTTTCTTTGCAGTCCTTTCTCTGTAGCTCTTGACTTAGACTGTAAGCTCTTTGGCCAGAAAGTGTCCTTTGTTCTGTGCTTGTATAGTGTCTAGTACCCTAGGACAATGGGGCTGTGGTCTATAACTACATATAAAGGTTCCACAAAAATCATAAAGAATAACAATTATTAACAACAAAGCACATAGGGTTAACCCAAGAAGCTGTCACTTCCTGGTGAGATCTGAGAAAACTGAGGTCTACTGACGCTTTTTAACCAGCAGGATACAATACAAGTTGTATACAGCTCGGGCTGCCAAGAAGCAGATGTTATCCACTGGGTCATGGCATCGAAGTGCCAGCAGTCTAACCAGACGGCCTAATCTGCTGAATTCAATTGATGCCTAATTAGAAAGAGAAGAAACCAATTAATCATATATAGTATGATGAAGGTGCACGTGTGCAAGCCACTGTGTGCACACTGGCACCTTGTAGCTTTTAGCATGCCCACAATGAGGGTGTGGAGATGGACTGCCCCCCCGCCCCTCGCTCCCCACACACACTGGAAACTGTTATTCCACTGAAAACCTGAGTATTTTCAAAACCTCAGGTTCAAATAGTCACAAAATTTAAAATAAGCCAAATGAGTCCCACAGTGAAGCAGGTCATACTATATAAAGGCTTCTTTATCCACACAGTTACAGGTCTATTCTCTTCTGCTCTGCCCTTTGCTGTTACTCTTTATGCATAGGTAGTGTGTACATGCCTACTGTGGGTATAGTTGGGAAATCCAGTCTCCCGCTCCCTCCTCTGGTATCTGGTGCCTGCTCCTGCTTTGGAGGGGTGGTGTGGGGTGCAGGAGGGCACTGTGTGCACAGCAGGAGGTGAGTTGAGCTGCCTGCAAGCAAGAGGAGCTGGATTGCCCATGCTGTGTGCACAGCCAGGAGGAAGGTTACACTGCTCACAGCCAAGGGACCCATGCTGTGTTTGCTGCAGGCAAGGGTGGAGCTCTGGAGTCTTTGGGTAGGGCAGCTGCCCTGCACAGGGAGATGGGGAGGAAGAAGAGAAGAGCATGAATACCAAGCTCTCCACATGATATGTAGCCCCCTGCCATTCAGAAGTTGGATAGCCCTGCTGAGGTACACAGCAGGAATTGGAGAGAACAGTTTACAGGTCGCTATAAAGAGCCTTACACCCCTCATTAATTTGTTCACACCAGAGGAGTTTCCAGGTGTTCATCTTGGCTGCTTAAAGTCCCTTTTGTATATCTGGTGTAGAACAAGAGAATTAGCCAGGCTACCCCAGGGCCACTAGTTTTGAAAATTGTTCCTATTGACTACAATTGAAAATTGTGCCTTAGTGACTAGTTCTATGTGACCAGGAGCTAATTTGCATACACTGGAAAAGGTAAAATGGTATATGAAACCTGTTTCTAGATGGTGGGTCACACAGCTATGAGGAGATGACAAAAATTATATAGGAGCTGGCCTCATATCAAGCAAAACAAACTATTTTTTTTTGCATTTCAGCAAAAAGAATGGAAAACTTTAAATTTTGTGATTCAATTTTGCATGATAAGATTCTTTTGATTTTAGGTTAGCCTACACAGCAACAACAAAAAAGCAATTATTTACACAGCCCTAGCTGGAAGTATTTAAAGATTGTTGGTTACAGCCGAAGACCAGCCCCCTTTAAGTTCTGAGAAAACTTTGCAGCATCTTTTGTACACATGCAAAATTAGGTGGGGTTTTGGGTTGGAAAACTAGAGAAGAGCTGTCTGTTGGAATGTTCCAGTTTTGCCTCACTGTTACATGTATTAAACTCCACATGTTTTAAAATGGCCGTGGGGGTGCTTTAAAGTGCCTCCCACGGCCATTTTAAAATTCTGGGGGCTTAATACATGTGATGGTGAGCCATTTTAATTAGAGTGGCTATTGAGGAACCACTCCAATTAAAACGACCCCCAAGTACATGTATAGGCACCCCAAATGTCTTCTTAATGCAAAGGGTGTTTTGGTGGATTCACAGAGATGAATGCAGATTTAGAGCCACCTTTAAAGTTGTGTGCAGAAACTCAACTAAAAATATTCTGCCTCTTAAGCATTTGCTATTACTATACTGTTTTATTTAATTCAATGATACTTAGTTTTACTTTTATCTCTAAGCTTTCATAATCAGAGAGAACTCCCTTTAGTTATGGATTCATTCAGTCTCCTTACAGCATATGAATACATTGTGGAAAATTATGCACAGCAACAAACAATTTTGTAAGGGATTCAGTCGTAAAGTAAATATTACCACAAGATGCGAAGGGTCAGCACAACACTTCGGGAAGAACGAATTGTTTTTCTTGCCCAGTGAAGCTTTGAAAAACTTGTGCTGTTTGTATTGACTTTGCAATGACATCACATTGGGAAAGGGATTTAAGGGAATAACTTTTCAAAGGAGAAATTTAGGCAGCCAATGCCAATAAAGATTTGAAGGTTGTTTGTCAGACAAATGTGATCTCTGTTGAAATGAATGAATGGCTAAACTCCTATTAACCCTAATGGATGTAATATGAGTTCCTACATTTTGCTTGCTTTTTTGTAAGTAGTAGGTTGTTTTTCTGGGCCAGGATCTATAGAGTTGGGTCAGCAGAGGTGAAAGTTACTCACATCAAAATTAGGAAGCTTGGCAACACACCTCAGGAGCCGGGCACTGCACCACATTGCCCGTTCCCGCTCATGATCCTTTCTGGAGGATAGCCAGGGCTCTATGTACTAAGGGGGAAACAAAGGAGACCGCTGTTCACCAAATAAGCCCCAGTGAAAATATAGCGGGCCCAATCGTCAGTGGGTGTAAATGAGGGTAATGCCACTAACAGCAATGCATCGCTCTCACCTAGCATTTCTCACCTTTGGAATGCATGCAGCTTTTCACATGGGAAGCCAGCCTCATTATTGCCATTTTACAGGGTGGAAAATTCAGGCCCAAGGAGAAAAAACAACTTGGCCAAGCTCACCCAATAGGCCAGAAGTAGAATCAGGACTTGAACCCCAGGTCTCTTTAGTCTCAGGCAAGTGCTCCACCCAGGAAACTACTTTAATTTATAATTTTTGTCTGATATTAGATCAGATACAGAGGTATTTGCTGCTTTTTAAGACTGGAATATTATTCAGAATACTCCTCTTTATATAAGTAAAGCCTATGGCTTTTTGCCTCTGTACTGTCTCCTGTGTTTTTAAGGAATCTATTCTCAAACAGTTCCTCTGAAGGTGTAACAATCTTCAGTATCAAAGGCAGCTTATTCCCTCCTCTTGAACCTAAAATAATAAGATCCAGTTCTGGCAGGTCCAAAGCGAAGTTTGATTTTATCCTTCCAAACAAGAATGATAACATGCAGGATTCCCATCCCCTTACTAGTCTAGGGTGATGCTGAAATTCAGTCCCTTGGGTGACAGTCTTTCCTGATTACACTTTTTTCAGTGCCACGAAGAAGGAGCTCTATATGAAATGAAGCCCCTTCTAATATTCAATCTCTGAATATGAGGACTGTGATAAGGCTTAATGAAGGCTGAATCAAGAAGACATGACAAGGGTCCCAGTTCTGAAAGAAATGTGATGACAGCAGAATCTCAGATTTCATTTTTAAAAAGTAATTTCTAGCCATTGCTATTTGAAAATATAGCCTGAGCATAAATAGTATAGAAGGACCTGCCTCAGCCTGCAAAGGGCAGGAAACATTGAGAGGTATGAACTGTCTTTTACATCACATGGGGTGCTAATGCTAAGATAACACAATCATCCTGCCAAAACAAATCCAGCAGAGGTCTCTATGTGGCGGAAGAAGAGTGCAGTTGGGCCCGGATCACTCATTCCTGAGCTGCTGGAGGTAAAGACCTAGGAGCCTCTTTACTATCATTCCTAACTGAGAGGGCATTTTTACATCTCACAAGTGCATGACACTGTTGTTGATATCAAGGGTACACATATCATTGTCCCCTGGTAGATTGAGGCTTTGATAAATAAGGACATGGCCAAAATGCAGAGGCACAGCCATAGGCCTAGAGGAAGGGTCAGCATTTTGTGGTATGCCTAAAACCCCAGAATGTCCTAATTTAGACTTGAACTTTGAGGGCGTAGTGAAACCATGAGATTCAAACCCCCTGCTGTAAACTTCTTTTCCAGTCTTGTACTCTCCACTTCTTACCTCCAAAATCTTCTGGACATCACCAGGATATTCTAATACCAGACCCTCCAGCATTCCTCTCAAGGCACTGATAGTTTCCTTGTACAAGGACTAAAAGCAAAGATAGTGCAAGAATCAGTGTCATACACATTGGCATTCTATAGGCACTTCAACACCTTCTTTAGAGAGAAAGGACACATCACTAAGGAAGAATCTGTATTGATATTTAGAGTCTACCTTGAAGTCAACCTCAGCCAGCCCAAGCTGCCCAAGCTGGCCTTCCTACTTCACAGGCCGCACCAAAGATGTCCACATTGTGGTTCTGATTTGTGAAGCAGAGCCCTTCTAGGAGTTGGTCTACAAATGCCTTGTATTTCCTTCAGGCTTGTCTCTACTCACAGGCAGTAAAGAGAGGATGGAGGAAGCAGAAGGACCAGAAGTCAAGAATAGGGAACTGTATCATTGCTGCTTGGGGGTTAAGCATACAGGTCAACTATAGCTGGTTGGCAGGGAACCCGGAAGTCAGGCATTTCAGTGTAGACATAAATCTTCCTCTCTGTGTGCCTCAAATCCTCATCTGTAAAACAGGGCCAGTTGCACTACAGGAATGCTGATAAATATATGAAAGCCTATGAATTGCTCAGATATATTGGGAAAGGGGCTAAGAAAAATACCTGAAACACTGGAAAGAAAAAGCTATGTGAATCCCTTAAATAGGAAGAATGATTTCTTGCACTCAGGTATATTAATGTACTATTACTTTCTAGAAACATGCCTTAAACTTCAGCTAAGAAGCAGATGCAAAATAAGTTTGCTGTTTTCAACAGAGACCTGATATACAGGCAGACGTTTAACATGAAAACTGCAACCTAAACATTGGGCTGTGGCCCTGACCAAAAACCAAACCTCAAAAGGAGACAAATATCAGAATTTAGGGAATTAAATGATATCAGCTGGATGGCAATATTATTTTTCTCCATATAGCTTCCTGAGTTAAGAAATACCTTCTACAGTTATGGAGTGAAAATATTTCTCAGTCAAAGAGGCCAATGCTCAGATATCTTTGGAGCTATGAGCTTCCATTATTCCTTTCACATATAGACATTACACATAAACTGGTGTAAGTGACCAAAAACTGGTCTACACCCATAACAGAACAGTTCAGGGCACTTACACTAGTTTAAAAATGAAAGATCCTGGACTGAGAGGCCTGGATTGATGAGGTATCAGATTTAATTCATTTAGGTTAGACTAGTCTATTGAACTTCCGTACCAGCTATCCTATTGATTCCTGCTGGGTCACTGTCTGCTGGCATCCCAGGGGCCTCTGTGCCCCCCACCCCCTCCCAGGGAGATATGCTAGCACTCACTGGCTGCTCAGCTGCTATGGGCTGTAACAGACCCAAGCCAGCACAGACAATGGCAGGTTGGGGGTGGGTGGGACAGAGGCGCGGGGTGGGGGTGCAGTTAGCAGGGACAGGAGCTCTCCATAGAAGGAAGGCTTGGGCCACACAGAACCTTAGAGAAACCGACATAGGTTTGATTGAGTCTGCCTCAGGCTTTTTGAGTGTCTGTACCTAGCCTTGAAAAAACCCTAATTAGCGGTGAAGTAACTTAAGTCTGTGCAGAGTAGATACACCCTCCACACACAGTTCCAGGTGTGTATTAGGGCCCTGTGAAGCTTCAGGTGCTGATTTGATCTGGAAGAGATTTGGCCTGATTTGGTGGCCAAATCTCTGAATCCAAATTGAATCAGGAGACCAATTAAAAGGTCCAAATTGATTCAGAAAAGATTCGGAGAGCTTCAGCAATTCGGGCAATCCCTGCTCGCCGCCACAGGGAGCTGGACC
>NW_017728943.1:85015781-85060544 GCF_001723895.1 Crocodylus porosus
GTTCCCCCACTGGGCAGGAGCCAGTGAGTTGGGGCTTTTTTTTTTTTAAGGGTCAGCAGCTGGGGTGGGTAGGACAGCCATGGTGGGGCTGGCAAAGCAGGGGGCAGTCAGGGGGTTCATGGCAGAACCTCCCACGTGGCATGGGGTAGTGGGGATCGACCTCCCTGGCCTGGCAGCAGCCAGTGACTGGGAGCTTCTTATCTTTTTTTTTTTTTTTTAAAGAACTGGGAGCTGAGAGAGAGGGCAGGGCAGCCATTGAGAGCAGTCGGGGGATGCGGCTGATTCGGAGGCTAAGCCAATTTGGCGGTGGCCAAATCGATTCACAACAGTAATTCAAATCAACCAATTGAATCACTGTCCTCTGAATCCAAAGTGAAAACTAACCACTTCACATAGGCCTAGTGTATATTCATTGGCTGAGGATCACATACCCTGTCCTATGCTTTCTATTACATAAAAGTGTCTTCTCTTGTGTTCATGTCACATCAGCTGAATTAAGCCAGTTTAGTTGCCTGGTTAGTCTGTTTAGTCCTCCATGTCATGATTTGATAGACAGCCCCTGCTTCTGAGAAACTGGGGTGCCATGCAACTTGTAACCTGCAGATCAAAAGCATGAGCATCCTCCATACAGTTCCTCTCAATCTCAGAATAAATCACTCTTATCATATTCAGTACATGCCTATTTCCACAGAGATTAGTGAATTAAAGACAGGCCTTTTTTTTTTAAAAGGACAAATTACCTCAGAGCGTTGATACTGGGTGCTATCACATACTTCTGACATGTTTTCTATTGGAGGCAGGGAAAATACACTTTTGTAGCATGTCCGGACTAGAAGTACTTTTATCTCAGGCTTCAGTGGTGGCTTCAGTTTTCTGATTAGAGAGAGAAGCTCTTTGAATGACAGTCATAATAATGTCATAATAAAGCCAGGATAACATGACTGTGGGTATGTCTGCACAAGATGCTAAATGTACAGTACACTAATTCTACCACGCATTAGCATGTTGTGGCAAAAGTCATGCTGTTGCATTGATACACAGTAGAATTAGCCTACTGCACATTAGCAAAACTAAAAAGGCATGCACTGGTGCTACTGCGCACTAGTTCCGGTTAGTGTGCATTGAGTTGATACCTGTTATTACAGGTACTAAACTTAATGCACAGTAACTCTGGTATATTAATGCATGTGTAGACATGCCCAACATTATTTATTATTTAAACACTATCAACCTTAAAAGGGTGTGAGCACTGATCACAGAAAACAGCAGAACTAAGTGTGCTTGTTTTCTAGTACGCAATGTTTCTAACATCACAAAGCAAAACCCATTTTAATAAAATTCATTTAAAACCCATTTGAATAAATTCAGGTCTCAAAAACAGGAACATTTTATTATGTTCACTTTCTCAAGTTGAAGTTCATAAGCACATACTTAAGACACAGGTGGCAATCCATGTTGTCTGAAATAATCAGGAAGAAGGTAGAGCCCTACTTTCAACCTGATGAAGAACACAGGAACTTAACTCTAATTTTCAAGAATTATTATTATATATAGAGCTCCTGGTATTACTTAGGACACTAATGTTGTATTCTGGACCCCTTGCTAGCATTTAAAACATACATTTTTTTGTAACTCCTAATGCTTCTATTGCATGATTCAGAAATTATGGCAGCACCATCTAGTGGGCATCCCTTGGAGTAACTAGGAACAATGGCCACAAAGTGACGGAGAGCAGATTTAGGTTAGACATCAGAAAGAACTTCTTTACAGTAAGAGTTACCAGAATCTGGAACGGGCTTCCAAGGGAGGTGATGCTCTCCCCTAGCTTGGGGGTCTTTAAGAGAGGCTGGACATGCACCTGGCTGGGGCCATCTAACCCCAGCGCTCTTTCCTGCCCAGGGCAGGGGGTTGGAATCGATGATCTACTGAGGTCCCTTCCCACCCAAACATCCATGAATCTGTGAATGCTAAATATTCATCTAGCTTGCTGGTCCAATTCTGTACAGTATAGCATATAGTGGTTATAAGTCTGTTTGTCATTCTACATTGTGCACGTTGTACAGTATGTATCACTGCCCTAAACTACATGGAAAATGTCAAGCTTATGCAAGTGTACAGAATTACATCACTCTCTACTAGCTGCCAAAATAAAGGTTTTAAATTTTCAGATTATACAAGCATGAAATTTTCTTGGACCATTACTAGTAGATGTTGAATACTGGAAGCTAATGCTTTGGACCACTACAAGTAGATGTTGAATACTGGAAGCTAATGCTTAAAATCCTGTCTTAAATATGCACTGAGTTGTCAATTTTTTAGTTCTTGAAAGTACACCTATTTAAAATGCTTTGAAACCACTTTCCTCTGCCAAACTGATCATTGCATTTTTAACAAAATTTTATTTGTAATCAACATATTTTAATAGCCCTATCAACAAGTGAAATATATTATAAGCTCAATGTATTAACGCTTAGCAGAATGGCAGCTAAATTAATGCAGCACATGCTATACACCATATAATCCAGCAGCACATTAAAATGCCAGAAGATTAATTATTATTCAAACGGTTGTGACACTTTCTTCAGACATTTTGTGAATGACTACTTTGCACCCAGAAGCATGGATTAGCAAGGATTCTATCCAACTGTGTTACAAAAACAATTTGTTTCAACTATATTAAACTTTGGTTAAAACTATTGCAGTTAATTCCATAACTTTTATGAACTGAGTGACACCCAATTTCAAAACTACTTTATTACAGGGCCTGCTTCCTTGCAGAGGGGCTGAGCAGCAGAGGTGGAGAATCATCTAGGTAGAGACAAGCCTGAGCCTGCACTTACGTGCTTAGGTTATCTGCTTGTCTCCTTATACTTTGCTATCTCTTCACACTTCGAGACCCCTTCAAAGAGGGCCATGGCACCCTAATTGAGAATCACTGCTTTATCACGTTGAGTGTCTGCTCTGCAGAAGGTGGTTATCTTTTTGATTTTCTGTCTGGCCTTGGACCCAGAAAATATTATAGCAGCCTAAAGGATATCCAATCAACTGATAGTAGCTGGAAAACAGTACATTCTGCTCAAAGCACATGGAAAAAACGTTATTGCTCTACATTGCTTTCAGACTAGGATTCTGCCTGCACCTCTTTCTTGCCTTCTTGGAGGCAATTCATACTCCAGAAGATTTAAGTGTTAAAAAATGGTTTATTGTGATTTTGGCTGGTGCTTTTGCAGGGGAATGCTAAGGGATGAGATTTTTGCACAGCTTCAAAGATGCCAAGTACAATTTGGCTCATACTGTAGCTGTAATACTAGTTTGTGCTTTGAAATCCATATGTTGATCTTTATATCAAAGAAAACAAGAGTAGAATCTGAATAAATGCAGCATCTCCAGTGTGTTCTCTTTTACTGACTTCTCAACATAGTCCATCAGGCACTGTTAGCCACTTACCCCACTGGACCTATTGCAGAAATGACCAAAACTTTAAAACAAACTCACTGGAAAACCTAAAGTATTACAATATATTTTAATTTTTTTAAAAATCTGTCAAGGTGAGTTCCCCACAGAGAAACTCATCACTTTATGGCATGCTTGGATTCAACCTCACTGACTTCAGGATAAGGCAAAATGGTTAAGCAAAAAAACCCAGTATTAATATTGCCTCCAAAACAAGGATTGGCAAACTCCAAGTATCAGGAACCCATTTGCTTGCTATAGTATTGACCTGTGATATGGGGATGAAATGTGAATGCTGAACTTCCATAGTACCTCAGATTAGTGACCACAATCATAGCCTGCTGGCGCACAGGGGAAGACAGCAACTGCACAGACTCTTCTTCAATCAGCTTCTACAAAACATGGAGGAGGCAGAAGAGTGACAATGAACACTAGGACTGCCACTCTAGGGTTACCATGTTTCTAGGAACCCCCCCAAAAAAGACACCTGTCACCAGGGGATGGGGGAGATGCAGGGGGAATATGGCGGGGGGGAGGGGGCAGCAACTCGCCAGTGCCATTTCCTTGCCCATTCTGTTGCCCCTCACTGACAAGCGACACACCCCCAGGCCTGCTGCTGCCTTTCACTTGACCCACTGACCCCAGCCCTGCCAGTGCCTCTCACTCCTAAACAGCAGTACCTTGCCTCCCACCCCTTGCTGGTGCCCCTCACTCCCAACCCACAGCCCTCTGGCACTGCCAGCACTCTGCACACTCAACCCACAGTCACTCATCCCGGACCCTGTGCCCCACACTCCTGATCTGTTGCCCCCTGCCCTCCTTCCAGCCATGCTGGTGCCCCTCACTCCAGACCCGCAGCTCCCTGCCAGTGCCCCTTATTCCAGACCTGCAGCCTTCTGCCTCCCTCAGCCCTGCTGCCCAAGCAGCTAATGCATTGCGCACGCATTCATGCACACATATTGTCTCACTCTCTCTCTCTCGCTCTCTCTATCCGGTTTGCTAGAGCCCACACAGGGAGCATGTGATCCCCGACAGCCAATCACTTTGCCTGCTGCTCCCAAACCCAAGCAGCCAGGCCAGGAGAACAGAAAACCCAGACAGTTCTTATTTTAACAACTCATCTGGACACAGCACAGGGGTCCAAAAAAGAGGACATGTCTGGGAAAACCTGGACATATGGTAAGCCTAATGAAACTCCATCATTATTCTGACACTTCACAAAGGACCCATAATCCTGCAACATCAATCACTACCAACTCTAGAGGGCATAGCAGGGAATCCAATCCCAACTAGAAGAAGATCTTCTAAGACAATTATTAAAGGGCTTTTCTAAAGAAAGAAATTCAATCAAGCCTTCTTATTTCTCATTCTCCTTAACCTGATTAAGCCAGTATTACAATGGCAAACAAATAGGCAGTTAAGAGAGCTAAAGGCAAATAAAGGCAGCTTGACAATACTAAAAGCAGTAAATGACTGAAAGCAAATTGTTGTCACTTGACCTGTATCACACTGCCAGAGGCTGAAAGGAAGTCTCTGGGGAGGGGCTTGCTTAGGTGGGGGTGATGATAAATCATGGCAAAGCTGAGTCACTTGTGACAGCCAGGGAAGGCTAGTCTTGACAGGCTGAGAGCATTCAGTTATAAAGGGTCCAGACTCCAAGCAAACAGAGCATTCACTTTATACCTGTTTCTCTGTCTTGATCTACACAACTCAGAAGGAAAGTATCTGAGAAAGAAGAGCTGACCCTGGGCTTGGCCTCTTTGGTCCAAAGATTGTGTTTTCTTCTTAGTTCCTAATAGAATTCCTCAGCCTTGGGAAGAATTGCCCACCCGGACAAACCCATGAGACATGAAGCAGGCATGAGAGGTAATGGAAGCGCAGAAGGGAATCTCTCAGGGGTGTAGTTTGTAGCCATGCTGGACTGAGGACATGGGCAGACACAGTTCTTTGGTAAATCTGATATCTTTTATTAGATCAACTCAAATACTTGGAAAAATTCTTATTAGCAAGCTTTTGGGCACAAACACCCTTCATCAGGATGGGGAAGCATCTGCAGATGGTCCGTGCTTTTCCTGGATTGAGTTGGAAATCAGCCAGAGGCCAGTACATATGCAAAAAAGCCAGTCAGTTAAAATGTAAATTGAGGTGGTCAGTAGGTGAGAGACAGGTGGGGGTAGGGGGACGGAGGGTGACTATAACTGTAGTCAGAGGATGAGAGATAGGAAGGGAATATCTGAAGTTTTGGCTGGAGGTAAGTGCTCTTTCCTCATCTGCTTCTCCTGCTCTTCCAGCCATTTTGTCCGGAGGCCAGCTCAGATTTGGGCCTCAGAATTTAATCTGATAAAATGTGAGAGCAGCTTGTTTTTTGGTCAAAAGTCATATGAGTTCTCTGGTTGTTGGTTGGTGAACAGTCTAGAATATTTGTGAAATTCAGAGAACTCTGCAGTGGTTGTCATGAAGATGTGGAGATATTTTTTGTTGGTTGTGGGTCTCCTGCCCATTACCTCAACAGGAAAACTGTCATCTAAAATTTCCTTGCATGGCTCCACATATGTCTCATTTTTCCTGCTGCTGGAAGAACATCTGATGAACAGTTTCAATACACTGACCTGGAGAAACTGATGGTCAAAGACTAAACTTTTCACCATGACTCAACACCTAAAGAATGCCCATGGCAAAATGATTAAACCATGTTGACTATCCAGAACTCTAGGTGTCAGCTACCTGACCCCAAAGCTTCAGGGCTGGTCCCCAAAGCAGAGCAAGTGAGGAAATAAAATTGAAGGCCATGGCAAAGAAACAGTAGTACTTTTGCTCTCTTGTACTATTAACATCTGTAGCTGTATGCTCTCCCTTTTCTTGCACCGGCTAGTCAGAGGAAGAAGGTAAGAAAGACTCCAGTTGTTGGTGAGGCCTGGAAGGCCACCCTGAAATCATCCTGAGCATAAAAAAACCTTCTACCACCTGGCTCCAGTTAGCAAATGACAAGGATAATGCGGATAATGGTAAACTGTCATGGAGGGGAAAACCCAAGCAACTGAATCCAGTTAGTCATTATCCCTCCAGGGGCTGCTGAAAGTAGGCATCAAGCAATGCTGGGAAGAGCACTTCAAGACTTTACTCAACTGTGAATCTGAGGTATCAGCCGCCACCATCATGTCCATCCCTCAACGCCCAGGAATAGAACTAGGTTTAAACTAGGTTCACCAGGGACAGGGACACAGAGGAGCATGAGGACACTTCACCGTCAAGCCAGATGACACTCACAGGTAGTACCCAGGTAAGTGACAGGGACCAGGGCAGGCTTAGGAACAAGGGGGCAGCATGGCCACTTATAGGAGGCCTCAAAAGCCTCTACACAAATGTTTGAAGCATGGGGAATAAGCAGGAGGAACTCACCCTCCTGCTAGCTAGGAAAAACCCAGACCTAGTTAAGCTCATGGAAACCTGATGGGATTCTACCCATGACTGGGCAGTAGACATCAGGGGATACAGGCTGTACAGGTGAGACAGAGCAGGGAAAAGAGTAGGGGTGTAGCACTCAAAGAGCAATACACACCCTCAATGATCAGGAGGGGCTTAAAGGAGGGGCAAAATGAGGCACTCTGGGTAAGAATGCAAGGGGGGCATGAGGAAAGGGACTTGATAGTGCACGTCTACTGTGGACCATCTCACCAGGGGGATGAACTGGACCTGGAATTCTCAGATCAGCTCATGGAGGCTGTAAATTCAAGGGATGTGGTTGTCATGGGTGACCTAAACTACCCAGACATCTGTTGGGAGGAGCAGTCAGCCAGGTCTGACCACTCACGTAGGTTCCTAGCCAGGATACAGGACCTCCACCTAACCCAGGAGGTACATAATCCCACCAGGGGAAATGCCTTGCTGGAATTGGTCCTTGCCACAGACGATGACTTGGTGAGCGGTCTTCGGGTACTCAACCACCTGAGTGACAGTGATCATCCCCTGCTGGAATTTACTATCCAGCGCTGGCTGGTGAAAGGAAGCAGCAAGGCAGAGGTTCTCAACTTTAGGAGAGCCAACTTCTGTAAGCTAATAAGGTTAGTAGGAAAGGCATTGGGATCTTGGAGCTTCAATGAGATAGGAGTCCAAGACAGGTGGTTGTTCCTCAAAAGATGATCTTCTGAGCTCAAAGGGAGTCAGTTCCAATGCGCACCAAGGAGGACAGAAGTGCTAAGAAGCCCCCATGGCTCAGCAAAGGCATCCAGGAATGCCTGAGGGCAAAAATGGAGGCATACAAACAGTGGAAGCAAGGGGCTATCACCAAGGAGGATTACATCTCCGTTGCTTGGGACTGCAGGGATGCTGTTAGGAAGGCCAAGGCAGAGATGGAGCTAGGGCTAGCGACCAGAATTAAGGATAATAAAAAGTCCTTTTTAAAATATATAGGAAGTAAGAAGAAGGCACCGGGTAATGTGGGGCCCCTACAGGATAGGCTTGGCAATCTGGTGATAACAGTAAATGAAAAAGCTGACCTCTTTAACGAATTCTTTGCCCGGTGCCTGAACAGGGATCGGGACATCTCCCTCACTAGAATTGCAGACGGACCCAGGGGAGGCACTGCCATGCCTAGGGTCAGGGATGATTCAGTTAAGGAACTTTTGGAGGGGCTGGATGTGTTTAAATCAGTAAATCCAGATGCTCTTTACCTGAGGGTGCTGAGGGAATTGGCGGGGGTTATAGTGGGGCCCTGGCACAGCTCTATGAATGCTTGTGGAGCACTGGCCATATACCAGAGGATTGGAGAAGGGCCAATGTGGTCCCCATTTACAAGAAGGGGAGAAAAGATGACCCCGGCAATTATAGGCCAGTCAGTCTTACCTCAGTCTTTGGGAAGACCTTTGAGAAAATTATCAAGGCGCATATCTCCAAGGGCCCAGCAGGGGAGGTAATGCTCAACATGGGTTCACTGAGGGCAGATTCTGCCTAACCTGGTTTCTTTTTATGATCAGGTCACAATGTCCCTGGACAAATGCGTCAAGGTTGATGTCATCTTCCTGGACTTTAAGAAAGTCCTTGACATGGTTTCCCACCACAGTCTCTTAAAAAAGCCTGGTGACTGCAGCACTGATGCCTACACAGTCAGATGAGTGGCAAATTGACTAGATGGTTGCACTCAGAGAGTGGTGGTGGATGGGTCATTTTCGACCTGGAGGGATGTGGGTAGTGGAGTCCCCCAGGGTTCGGTCCTGGGGCCTGTACTGTTCAACATTTTTATCAGTGATCTGGATGTGGGTATGGAATGCATGCTGTCCAAATTTGCTGACAACACCAAGTTGTGGGGCAAGGTGGGCATGCTGGAGGGGAGGGACAGAATCCAGCTAGATCTAGACAGGTTACAGTGGTGGGAGGATGACAATAGGATGGAATTCAACAAAGACAAGTGCAGGGTGCTGCATCTAGGGAGAAGGAACCAGCAACACATCTATAGGCTGGGGAACACCCTTCTTGTCAACACGGTGGCAGAAAGGGATCTTGGAGTCATTGTTGACTCCAGGATGAACTTGAGCCGCCAATGCGAGGAAGTGGTCAGTAAGGCTAACCACAACTTGTTGTGCATCTACATACTCATCACAAGCAGGTCCAGGGAGGTGATCCTTCCCCTCTATGTAGCACTGGTCAGGCCACAGCTGGAGTTCTGCATCCAGTTCTGGGTGCTGCACTTCAAGAGGGATGTGGCTAGCATCGAGAGGGTCCAGAGAAGGGTCACTTGCATTATCAGGGGGTAGCAGGGCAGGCCCTATGAAGAGAGGATAAAGGGCCTGAATCTATTCAGCCTCCACAAGAGAAGGCTGAGAGGGGATCTGATGGCTGTTTACAAACTCACCAGGGGGGATCAGTGGGAGTTGGCAAAGCTCTGTTTCCCTGGGCACCATCCAGGGTTACTAGTAATAACGGCCACAAATTGTTAGAGAGAAGGTTCAGGCTGGACATCAGGAGACACTACTTTACAGTTAGGCCTGCCAGGCTCTGGAATGGGCTCCCAAATGGAGTGGTACTCTCCCCTACTTTGAAGGTCTTCAAGAGGAGGCTGGACAGATATTTGGCTGGGGTGATATGATCCCTATTGCTGCCCGAGGCAGGGGGTAAGACCAGATGATCTGTTTAGGTCCCTTCCAACCCTAATTACTATGATACTATGAACTTCTTGCTGATCCCCCATCCTTCAGGGAAGTCTGGTGTGCTATCACTCAGACAAAGAACAATAAGGTGCTAGGCCCAGACAGCATCCCTACAGAGGTCTTCAAAGATGGTGGAACAGCACTAACGCAAAATTTTCACCAACTCATCAAAATATGGGTTAGTGAGGAAGTTCTACCTGACTTAAAGAATGCCAACATTGTGACCATCTTCAAGAAAGGGGATAAGTCAGTACATGGGAACTACCAAGACATTGCCCTCCTCTCCACTGCTGGGAAGATTCTTACATCCTTCTGAATCGCCTCTTCCCCATTGCTGAAGATGTCCTTCCAGAATCCCAGTGTGGCCTGAGATGATCTTAGGGTACCACTGACATGATTTTTGTTTCACAACAGATCCAGGAGAAGTGAAGAGAGCACCATCAGGTGCTGTTTATGACATTCTCCATCAATCATGACCTCTTCATCAATCATAGACGGTGCTGGCTAGGTTTAGTTGTCCACTGAAGTTCATCAGTGTCCTCAGGCTACTCTATAATGGGATGACCAGCACAGTCCTTTTCAATGGATCAGAGACAGATCTATTTACCATTCATACTAGTGTCATACTGCATCATCACCCCAACTCTTTTTTCCACCTATCTTTATGTGATTTTGTTTCGCATCTGTGACCATCTTCCTCCTGGAATTGAGGTTGAGTAGCAAATGGGTAGTCAGCTTTTCAACCTGCAGTACCTTCGCAGCAACATGAAAACTACCAGTTCTTTGCTGGAGAGTGGGAGAACCTGGGCCTCCCTCTCCCTAGACAAATTCCATAACCACTGATGTATTTGTGAGAGGGCCCACCTCCTTCATGTAACTTACATGGACTTTACATGACTTCCTGTGTGGAATAGCATCTCACACCCACATAAGTTGCCAAAAATCCTGCTTACGTGGCTATCTTTAGCAGTGTGAATTCTATTTACTCATCTAAAGAAGGGCTTTGATTTGGGCCTTAGGTCTTATGGAGGGTTATTTCCATCTTTCCCCAGTTAATTGGGTAGGGTCTTAGATGGAAAGGAGCCAACTCCTTCAACCTAAGATTGACACAAAAATATTTCTTTTATTAACATTATGATTCAAAATGAATACCTTTTGTATTATCTTGGAGATTTGTTAATTTGAATCTATCAAATTATTTTTAATTGTGCCTTTAATTTGATCATTACATTGTTCTATCTTTAATTAGCTTAGTGAAATTTCAGGAAATTAGCTCAGTAATATACTTGCTTAAATGCATATTTGTATACTTATCCTTCTTAAAAAAAATTAAATAAAAAAAAAAAAAAGAACTGGTTTGTTCCATCATATTGTAACATATGCCATGAGCCCAAGGACACATGTAACATCAGGTAAGAAATCTACAAGTCACAATGCTTTTGGATTAATAATGTAAGTCGTCTCAGAAGGCCAATTATTCTCTGAAATATAATGCTGCCCCTGGCTTGGGGCTCCTATAGATACCCCTGGCTGCTTTGATTTTAAACTGCCTGTTGCATCCTTTTCTTGTTCCTGAATTTTGTAACCTCCAAACCAGCCTTTTCCTCAACCAGCAAGGTTCAGGGTTGCCAACCCAAGGCAGTTTTTTTTACTGGCAATCTGCCTACCTGCTACCCAGTCATGGTATAGGCAGATCAGAGGCAGCACCAGGAGCAACACTGTAAAGCCCTGAGAAGAGCTACCTTAGGGTGCTGTACTCCTACTCAGACGTCAGGTGGTACTGCTATGCTTTAAAAATGCAGCTAGCTTGTTTTCCAGCTGTAGAGTTTCAGATGTTCCATGCTATTAGGGAGCTGATTTTGTAGAGGTGTTTGTGCTTCCTGACTTATGGCTGGTGCAGTGTCTTTATGGAATTTACAGACAGGCATTTTCAGCCTTGTTATTTGTGAATAGTCATAAGTTTACAGACAGTTAGCAACCCTGGCTCGGTTACTCCAAGATTTGTACCAATACAAATGAGAGCAGAAGTTGGTCCTTTTGCAAATTTTACTCACCATCATAAATGCTGCAATCACCGCTTTCTGTGAGAACTCATGGGTTTCTTTTGCTGTGTCGGCAATGTCACCCACTGTTCTTGTGAATGTAGCCATTGATCTCAGAAAGCTCAGCTTTAGACTCAGGTCCTAAACCCCTCCCAGGAACAAAGAAAATAACAGTTTAATGCATTAATGATAGCTCAATACCAGGAGAAGTAAAGCAGCTGAGACCTTATCTAGACTAGGCTATAAAGGTGAGACATTAGATCTGAGTAGCTTTCAACTGGCTACAGTTTTCCACATTCAAAAGTACTGTGCCTTTGTCTTGGTTTGAGTTTTAGAATGTGCTGATTAGATCAAGTAAGTTATTGTGATCTAGCACTGCACATTTACACTGTAGTTTATGCAAGGCCTCCTGGGTCATGTCAAAATACAGTAGCCTGTATCCAGCTCCCACCACCTGTATTTTAAAAACAGGTTTTTTTCACATCACCTAAAAGCCAACGTCTGGTCTCCTTTCCTGCCAGTGGAGAAGGAGTAATTATTATGTGCTGAAACCTTGCAACCTACTTATATTTAATGTTAAAAGACAGTCACAGTTGGGATCCTTTCTAGATGCAGGAAAACCAGGAATGTAAAAAAAAGGCCCAAACATATTTAGTCTGTCCATACTATCATTTAGTTTAATTCTCATGGGAAATAGAACACTCCATTAAGGTTATAATTAATCATTTTGTGGTGAAAAGAGTTACTTCAGACATTGGGATAAGAGTCTGGAAAACCCCAACTACATCATGGGTAAGTCTTGGAATTTAAAATAAATAAGAAATAAACAGCGTGCAACTGGTCTGATCTCATAGTTGTAAAAATATGTAGTCCCTTAATTCCTTTGATCAGATGAAAAGGGATATTTAACAAACTTTTCTGCAGCTTCTAGGCTAAAAAAACTCATAAACCTCCTTCTGCCATGAGACTGTCATAAAGCAAAAATCATAGAATTCCCCTTTTTCCTTGATGCCAACTCTCATAAAAAGGAGAACAAGCAAGATCGCTATATTTGGACATCATTTCATAAACCCACTGAACTGATAAAGTTACTGTCAGTCTCATTTTAATCTCAGAGCTACCCATGGACATGCAAGGATGGTCACAGGCACTGAGGAAGTGAGTGGGGAATTTTATCTTTTCTTGGAACTGTTTTTCTTAGCACCGAAGCAGAAATCTTTGCCCTGGGAATTACATGAGAGCAAGTCTTCCTTCAGAATCCAGCATGGAAAGCTTTGTAGCCACATTTTGAAGGTGAGCTGTGGGATGCCAAACCCAGGAGGCCCACTTTTCAGAACATTCAAGTATTCTGGCAACTCAAGCCATAATACAATGAAGTTTAAAGCCCCATGAGACAAATTTCTAGTACAGACAAGCTGGGCCTAATGAAAAGATTGTTACAACCTTAGGACCTCAGAAGTTTAGGAATGAGTAAGGAATCCATAGCAATTAGTCCTGTACACAGTACCATGGCTGAGGCAGTGCAGCGGCGGAAGTGGTGTAACATTTGGAAGAGAATGTTGTCCACCAAGGGCAGGATACTGTCCTTTGTTTCCATGGCCACTTGGTCATAGCAAAGATGGAGTGTGCTGAATGACCTCCTCCACTCATTCTGCTGTAACAAAAAGGAAGACATACACAGACTCATCTTTGAGATCACTTCCTCTCATGAATGATCTCACACCTCCCTCCCCACAGAACTGCTGCAATCACTAAGTTTTAGACAACTTTCTATAGACTGAGAGAGAACCTGTAGAGAAGCACATGTGTCAGAGACCACAAAGGATTATTATGATAATCTGATCTGACTTCTGAAGTAGCCTAGGCTAGTGATACTCAACCTTTTTCCTTGGCAGGCTAGATGGGCTGTGCCTGGTCAGCCCATGGACCGGATATGACCAGTGGCCCTGATCTGGTGCTGGGGGCAGACACAGCAGGGCCTCATCTGGTCACAAAGAGGGGGTGGGGATGGTAGGGGAGTAGCCTGGGCCATGGGGATGACAGGACCCAGATCTGGGACTAGCTACTCAGATCAAGGACAACAAGAAGTCCTTTTTTAAATACACAGGGGGCAAAAAGAAGGTACTGGGTAACGTGGGGCCCGTGCAAGACACTCTAGGAAATTTTGTTGTCACACCAGACGACAAAGCTAACCCATTTAACAACTTCTTTGCCACCATTTTCCTTAGCAGGGACCGGATCAGCCCCCGCCACCGAGCCCCCCTCAGGCCCCAGGGGAGGCGTACCTAGGCCAAGGGTCAGGGAGGATCTAGTCAGGGAACTTCTAGAGGGACTGGATGTATTTAAATCAGCCGGTCCAGACGATCTCCACCCCAGAGTGCTGAGGGAATTAGCTGAGGTCATTGCAGGACCCCTGGCACAGCTGTATGAGCACTCGTGGTGCTCAGGAGTGGTGCCAGAGGACTGGAAGAGGGCCAATGTGGTTCCCATCTTCAAAAAAGGGAGGAAGGAGGACCCAGGGAACTATAGACAGTCTTACTTCAATCCTGGGTAAGCTTTTTGAGAGAATTATTCTGGCACATATCCACGAGGGGCCAGTGGGGGAGAGCATGCTTGGGGGCAAGCAACACGGGTTCATTAGCAGCAGGTCCTGCCAGACCAACCTGGTGGCCTTGTATGACCAGGTCACCAAATCCTTAGATGCAGGGGTTACAGTGGACACAGTCTTCCTGGACTTTCGGAAGGCTTTCAACACTGTCTCTCACCCCGTTCTCATTAAAGAACTGGGGGACTGTGGCATCGACACCTACACAGTCAGATGGGTCACAAATTTGCTGGTGGGCCACACCTAGAGAGTTGTGGTGGATGGGTCAGTTTTGACCTGGAGGGATGTGAGCAGTGGGGTCCCTCAGGGCTTGGTTCTCGGGCCGCACTGTTCAATATCTTCATCAGTGACTTGGACGACGGGGTAAAAAGCACCTTGTTCAAATTTGCTGACAACACGAAGATGTGGGGGGATGTGGGCATGCTAGATGGGAGGCATAGGCTGCAGTCGGACCTAGATAGGTTACAGGGGTGGGTGGATGAGAACAAGATGGGATTCAACACTGACGAGTGCAAGGTGATGCACCCGGGGAGGAAGCATCAGCACCATACCTACAGGCTGGGGAACTCCCTTCTTGTCAGTGCAGAGGCAGAAAAGGATCTTGGAGTCATCATTAATGCCAAGATGAACATGAGTCGGCAGTGTGGGGATGCAGTTAGGAAGGCCAACCGTACCTTGTCATGCACCCACAGATGCATCTCGAGCAGGTCCAGGGAGGTGATCCTCCCCCTCTATGCAACACTGGTCAGGCCACAGCTGGAGTACTGCGTCCACTTCTGGGCACCGCACTTCAAGAGGGATGTGGACAGCATGGAGAGGGCCCAGAGGAGGGCCACTCACATGATCAGGGGGCAGCAGGGCAGGCCCTATGAGGGGAGGCTACGGGACCTGAACCTGTTCAGCCTCCACAAGAGAAGGCTGAGGGGGGATCTAGTGGCTTGTTACAAACTAGTCAGAGGGGACCAGCAGGCACTGGGGGAGTCCCTGTTCCCCCGAGCACTACCAGGAGTGACTAGAAATAACGGTCACAAGCTGGCAGAGGGTAGATTCAGACTAGATATCAGGAGGCGCTACTTCATGGTCAGGGCAGCTAGGATCTGGAACCAACTTCCAAGAGAAGTGGTGCTGGCTCCTACCGTGGGGGTTTTTAAGACAAGGCTAGATGAACACCTTGCTGGGGTCATTTGACCCAAATATTTTTTCCTGCCAAGGCAGGGGGTCAGACTTGATGATCTGCTCAGGTCCCTTCCGACCCTAGAAACTATGAAACTATGACCCAGCCCCAATCCAGTGCTACAGAGGGGAGAGGCAAGGTCTGGCCCTGATATGGCTATGCTGTGGGAGATAGTGTGGGAACTTAGGGGGTGGAGGGTGGCTTGTGGGGAGCCTTGTGAGCCAGATGCAATGGCTCTGTAGGCCGTACTTGGCCCATGGGGCAGAGGTTGAGCACCCAGGGCACAGGCTATAGGATTTCACCTAGTGACTATGGCAGTGGAGGAAGAATCATTCTTCCATCCTAACAGAGAATATTACTGAGCCCTGTAACTTGTGAGCAAAACTAGAGGGAATCTAAGCCAGACTTTTGGAAAGACATGTAATTTTGGTTTAAGGCTCATGTGGAAGGAATTCACCAGAGATAAATACTTGGAAAGGAAACATCCATTTATGAATGCCTTAACCCACCACTGAAAAGAGAGGAGTTTAAATATCAGAACAGGTTCAAAGCTAAGCAGCATCCTCTCCTGGTAGCGGCTGTGATACCAACACACTCAAGTGGCCTCTTCCAAGGCAATATGGCAACATTTCTCAATTATGGCATTTGATAAGATCCAGCCCCATAATTCCTTATTCCAGCCACATAATTCCAGGGAGATTGCTAATATGAATAGTTTCAGGAGAAAGATTTGAGGATAGGGTCCACAATTTGTATCAATGAGACCCAGAGGTTGAGACTGTAATCTTGCAGAGTCAGGAAATTCAGGTTCCCCCAATAGCCTTAACTCTAACACCCTGTGCCTTGCATCTTTTTTCTTTCCTGCTCCAAACAGCTCATGAAGACAGTGTGTTCAGAAAGCAGAACGGATGCAGTTCTGGGCCTCATGGACTCGCATGTTTCCCGAGTTTTACTGCAACTAGAATACCTCACTCCTAACCCAGATTACACATCAGGCAGTGCAATGTCCTGTTTCGCAAGTGCAACTCATAGTGATAAAAGACTTCACTTTCCCTTGTACCGTGAGGCCTGCATACTTGACCCCAGAAATGTCACTGAAAAGAGGCAAACATAGAAAAGCATGCCTTGCAAGCTATGCCTGAGAAGCAGTTTCACAAAAAACAGCAGTTGAGCTCTACCTCACTGAGTGAACCTTCCTCTGGGATCAGCTGGTTACTGAATTCCTGCAGCACCACTAAGGTGTCGTTGAGGTGGCGAGTAGCTGTGAGACTGATGGCAGAAGCAATCCCCTAAAACATAGAGTCATGCCTCAGCCTAGAACAATCTCTTTTTCCATGATCCTCACCTGCATTCCTTACCTCGGCCTCCTCACTTCCCTTCTCAAACTGTGAAGACCTTCACAGGCTTTCCTTTTCATTCCCCTTTCAGACAAGGAGGCATGGCCTTCCATCATTACCCTCCTTCTTCCTCCAGTCTAATGAAAGATCTTTGATAGCTACTTTATACCTTTCTCTTCTCCCTCCTTCACCCTAAGATTATGCAATTTCTCCCACTTCGATGCTTGCAGAGATATTTGAGGGCTCCACAATAATTTGCAGTCCTCCTCTTCAGTATTTGGAAACTCTTTTTGTTCCCTTCCTTCCCTACAAAGATTCATTGCCTAACCCCTCAACTATCCTCACCTCTCTCTCAGCTTCTTCCTGATGAGAAGTTTGCAGTATGATGATGAGATACTCCCTCACAAACTCTTTGCTTCTGGATACCCGTAATACTGTCCCATAAAATTTATATGGGAAATACTACAAAAAAATAACATTCTCATTAAATACACTAAAACAAATGTTGTTCCTGTTAGTAGTTTTGGAGATCATAGTTTGCACTGTCCTGTCTTGGTGGAACAAAAATTACTTCCTCCAAACCATTTTCTATTGATGCTGATGGCCTTGTTCCTTGCTTACACTGATAGGTTGATATTTGGGAAAAATAATTCAGATTCAAGATAATACCTTACGTGTTTTCAAAAAAAATGCACCATTATGGTCACCATTTGGTTGACAGTAAGGAATGGTAGTTTATGGCAGAGGTAATAAGGGCTAGATACTATCTGACTGATTTCTTTACTATCTGATGAACAGTATTGTGGTACATTATAACTCTGCAAAATGAAATTTTGATTCTTTTCATGTATCTAACAGTGAAATATTACTGCTTTGAAGATTGCACCTGGCCATCATCACCGATAGTATTTGGAATGTAGCTTTTCCACATCACTATCATCATCTATTTACTGAAGCTGAGATTTTAGTGCATGTTTCAAAGCAGGCCCATAATTCCATACATAAGCAGGAAAACTGGGGCGCTGGTTTTTATGAGCTGTCAAGTGTTCAGCACTTCCAGTGACTATTCTGGCAATATGCTGTCTAATACTATCAGAGGATCTGGATCCAGAGTTGGAGAAATGTAGGCAAGAAGACAGTTGGAGGGAAATATTGCTCTTGAAAAGCAGATTTTCCCATCTATCATAGACCATAAATGGTGACTTATTAGCATTTTATGCAGCATACAATATTCTATAGAGATTTTTAGTGGGTCATTATACAACAGTTATGGCAGAAGTATATTTTAAAAAGGCATGAAATGAGAAGAGGCTAAGTGCTTAAGTATCTGCTTAATTTAAACATATGAAGAGTACTACTGAAGTCAACAGAAGTCAAATAGGAATTTACAAATTCTAATACAAAATAGAACAAAAGAACTCTAACTTGTGTTTCTTAAACACCAACCTTATAATTCAGGCTATCTAGCATTCTTTTATCTCCCCAGAAACATTAACAACTCTGGAAGACTTCACTTACTGTTTCACTCTTATACAATCAATAAATAGAGGACTGACCTTATCTTGGGGCCCCTGAGAGTAGCTTTTGCTTTTTACAAGGATCTCATCTACAAGCTCACGGGACCATGCATCATCCATAATGGATTCCACTGACATTTCTAAAAGCTGTTGGAGGGTAGGATAAAGAATCTGTTACAAATATTTATACTCCTCAAACTTATTGCTGCCTTCTATTTTCAAAATAGTCTAGGACTTAGAGATAGAAACTACACGATGATTCACTTCCTCTGATATCCTGGCTCTGACCACAGCCTTGGCAGATACTTCAGAGATAAGTGTATGTAAGTATAAGACAGGTTGGAGACCTGACCTTATGCCCATAATGCACCAGCCAACATAGCCATGTCAGTATACTGACAGACACTCATTGCACCGAGTATAGACCTAATGCATGTTACTTCCACTCCAGAGTGGAAGGAAGAAGGTGGATCTTCAACAACCCCATAATGTGCTGCTAGAGTCATAGTTGTAAGGCAGGGGTGGCCAAGTTGCAGCATGCATGCCATAAGTGTTATACAGCAGTTCAGAAAGGGGACAAACAGTGCAGTGGTAGATAGGATAAGAAGCAGAAAGCAGAGCAGCGGACTGGGTAGGGAGCATTGGGCAGGAAGGAGAAAGCAGAGTAGCAGATTGTACAGTGGAAGGGGATCAGAGAGGCACTTGGGGAGGGTGCAGGGCTAATTGTGGCATGCCTGCCAAAAAAGTTGGCCCCCATTGTTGTAATGCATGCCATGTTTGGAAACACTGGCATTGTTCTGTTGCTGTGTAGATATATTTGGAAAGGATATGCAAAGCAACTTATCATATCATATAATAGGAGAAACATCAATGATTCTTTGCTTAGTGTGAATGGAACACAACAGAGATACTGATGATGGGATAAAGAAGATGGATGTTAGAAAGAGGGCTGACTTTTACCATAAGCAGCTTGCCCTTCCATGTCTTCTCTTCCAGAGTTTCCTTATTATGTTCTGGAAGGGACAGAAATGTTGCTGGTTAGCAAAAATGGTATAAATGCTGTTCAGACTGAGTCAGCAAAACACAATGGAAACCTAGAATGTCAGTGAAAAGTGAGTTGCACCAAATAAGATGGATGCTTTTGCTTGATTATCAACATGTCAGTATGAAATATGAGCAAACCACGTAACCACTGAAAGAATTACAAAAGTAAGAGCCGGATTTGCCATCTCTTGAACTCTTTTAATTGAGCTGAACACCTTTCTGGAAATTGTTCTTTTGTCAAACATGTTCTTGGGTTCAATAGAGCAGTGGTTTTCAAACTTTTTCACACTGGGACCCATTAGCATAACAATCAGCTTGCTGTGACCCACACCCTCAGGGTGTCTCTTTCTCTCTCCCTCTGTCTTCCCTCCTCCTCTCTCTTCCTCTTTCTTCCCTGCTTCCCCTTCCAAAAGAGAGAAAGAAAAGCATGTTTGCAATTAAACCCTATCAAGCTGGGTATGCAAGAAAAAGACACATTTTGTGTATTTATTCACTAATGTGAGACATCAACCCCCAATACTCAGCTAGACACATTCAGAGAAGACAGTGTGAAAATAAAAACTTCAAATAACTTTTGCAGGAGCAAGAGCATATAGGTCTACAAAATGTTTCCCAACACATATTCCTGTCACTTCTGTGGGGTGATGCAACTGAACTGTTTGCCAATCGTAAATGGGAAGGACTGATCACACACACCAGCTGTTTGATGTTCTGCTCCCCTACCTTCCAGATATTTTATGAGCTCAGGAATCTGCTCTGTCCACAGCTGCCCCAAAACTGAGTGCATCACAGGGTGAAGAGAATTGATAGGGTGGAGGGCATGAAGCAGTTGGAGGGCAATAATCCCAGAATCCCCACCCTTGTAGGGATACAATGAAATTACCTGATAAATGAAGAGACAGAGTTAAATTTAAGGCACTAACAGTGAAAGGAAAGTTAGGAGATTCAGTTCTAATGCTACACATTGTCTCTTAAAATATCACTTGTGTATGGATGGGGACCAGCAGAGGGGCTGGAAGGGACCTTACATATCACTGGATCCAGCCCCCCTGCACTTGGGGAGGAAAGACTTCTGGGATCAGATGATCTTATCAAGATGGGCATAAAGACATTGTTTGAAGATCATCAGGATGTGTGACTGCACTACCTCTGGGGGAGCCTGTTCCAAACCCTTGGTACTCAACTCATAAAGAAAATTTTTCTTATGTCTAGCTTGAAGCAATCCTCAGTCAGCTTGTGCCTATTATTTCTTGTCCTTCCCTGGGGGGGCCTTGGGGAACAGATGCTCCCCCAGGCCCTGATGTACAACCTTGATATACTTATAGGCTGCCACCAAGTTCCCTCTGAGTTTTCTCTTCTCCAGGCTGAATAGTACCAAGTCTTTCAGCCTCTCCTCATATAACCTGCTCTCTAGGCCTCTAATCATGTTCATGGCTGTCCTTTGGACTCTCTCAAGCTTCTTCACCTCCTTCCTGAAGTGCAGCACCCAGAACTAGACATGGAAATCCAGCTGCAGCCTCATCAAGGCTGAGTAGAGAGGGAGGAGGACATTCTTAGACTTGCTTGAGATGCCTTGGTAGATGCATGCCAGTGTTTGATCTATCTCTGCCAGCTATGCCATTGCCTTGTTGGTTCATGTTCATTTTGTTCACATTCATTATCACGACACCCAGGTCTCATTCAGATTTTGTTCTAGCAAGCATAGCACTGCCAAGCCTGTAAGTGTGTTGTGGATTATATCTCCCCAGATGGAGCACTTTACATTTCTCCATATTAAATGACATCAGATTGAGGTCCACCCACCTCGCAAGCCTACCCAGGACAGGGGGTCAGACTTGATGATCTACTGATGTCCCTTTCAACCCTAAAGTCTATGAATCTATGAAAGGTCAGCCTGTATTGCCAGCCTGTCTCCAAGCATGACCACACTCCCCTATAGTTTGGTATCATCTGCGAACTTTGCTAGTTCATTTTTAATACCTGAATCCAAATCGTTGATGGACATGTTGAAAAGTACTTGTCTGAGTACTGAACTCTGAGGGACACCACTGGTCACCCTCCGCCATTATGACTCAGTTCCATCAATCTATTCTCTGGGTCCTACCACAGAGCCAGTGACCTAGCCACTGGACCGTAAAGTAGCTGAGGCTGCATTTTCCCAATTTTTTCATGAGGACTTCATGGGAGACCAGCTGTAACATGGCAGCTTTGTACCTTTGGCAGTGGGAGTGCATGGGGCAGGGATGGCTACCATGCTGCGATACCAGCTATTTTGGCACCCCTTTCCCAAAGTCATTGCTTAAGACCACTGCCCTGAACACTCCTATTCAGATTTACTACAGGTGACCAGCATTGTCTGAAATAGCTATATATCTGAGCAGTCCCACAAGAGCATGCAAAAATCTGAATGGCAGATTTTAGAGATAAGCCCATCAAGCATGATATAAGAAAACCTTGGTTGGCCTAAACACAGCACACTGTAGTTTCACAGATAACAAATTTTAAATGTCTTATGATATAGTACTCAATTAGGTGCAAATATTCTGCACCAAAGAAGTGAATTACAGGTCCAATCACTTACTAAAAGGCGTAGCAAGAGTGCCTGAGGTGTTGGGAGCTCAGCCGCTGCCAAAAGAAGAAAGAGAACCACCTTGAAAGAGAGTACATTTCTTGTGCAAAATAGAGCAGTATCTGAATGGAAGGCAAATTATTGCATAAGAACGAGCCACCACTTCCCCTGTGCTCCCCTTCCATTCCCTCCCCCCCATTTAAGAGAAATAAAATTAGAAAACTTTTACAATCAGTATTTCAAAAGAGAAAACAAATATGTAGATTGTGGAACCTCCCAGACGCTACTGCACAAACTAACAACACCCCCAGAGCATTCACATGCCTTCTTGGGAATGAACTTTGCTTTGCATTTCAGGTGCCCTTCAGGGGTCTTAATCCAAACTAATTCAATCTCATCCATGATAGAAAGATGAACTGTAGAAGACCACAAATGAAAAAAAAAAATGTGTTATGCTCCAAAATAACTCAAGATGAAATTGATATACAGGTTTCCCTCACTTTATGTGGGTTCTGCATATGTGAATTTGCTTTTATGCAATGACCCTTTTTACACCTCAAATTCGTTATATGCAAGGTAAATTAACTCTTATGCGATCAGCAAAAGGTAAGTCTGTGGGGGGAGGGGAAAGGGCCATGGGCTTGGGGTGGGGGCAGATGGAGGGAGCAGGGCACAGGCAGGAGCAGGGGCTGGGGTGAGTGGGGCCTCAATCTGCTCCCCCCACCAGTGGTGAGAGAGGGAGTAGGACTGGGGCACAGGCAGACATTGCACAGCAGGAGCGGGGCGCAGGACAGGGGGCTCTTCCCGGTGAGGGGGTTGGGCCATGCTGTGCTTGGGGCGGGTGGCAGTGGCTCTGGGAGAGGGCCTATGGGGGCAGGCTGCAGCCACCCCAAAATTTGCCATAGCCCCCCCAACAACTGTCCCAACACTGACATCTCCCACCCTGAGTGCAGCACAGCCCAAACCCCCTGCTGGGAAGAGCTCAGCATGGTCCCCAGCCCCAGCCCCCAGTGGCAGCCCGTAGCAGCAGGAGCTGCACCCAGCCCACACCCCACCCCACTGTGCAACACCTGCCTCTGCTCCAGCCTCAGCCCCAGCCCCAGTCCCAGTCCCAGCCCCAACCCCAGCCCCACTCCCTTCCTAACCACTAGTGGGGTTGCAGATTGAGGCACCACTCAGCCCATTCCCTGGGGCTGGACTCGTCCTGGCGGGGGTGTTGGGCTGCGTTGCGCTCAGGGCGGGCAGTGGTGGAATGAGAAGAATGATAATATCTGGTCAATGCACGGCACCATCTAAAATAATCAGAAGCTAAGTAGACTACCAGTGCTAGTGTGATGTTCTAACCCTTCTAGCTCCTCTCTTCAGGATCACACTGGGAAGAACCCAGCGCTGCTCCAGCCCCAGCAGACTTACCTGCTGCCAATGCAGTAGAGGTCTTGGAATGTACCCCTGTTTGTTACCTTGTAAAGTGGGTTCCCCTTATGTGAATTTGAGTTATGCAGTTTTTCAGGAACACATCTACCACATAAAGCAAGGGAAACCTTTATTTATCTATGACTTCCCTTATCCTGGAAATGTCCTTCATATGCCTGTGCTTTCACCCAGATGTCCCTCCCTTCTTGTAAGGCCCTTTATTTATAGTGTTATAGTGTTCAAAGCTAGAATGCTGACAAAGAGTTTTTGGTCAATGGATGACAATCTAATTGCTATCCACAAACTCAGCACATTTCATTGGCTGTTTGAATCTACGTATGCTTATGAGTGTAGGTAGTTACGTGAGCTGAATTCTGTGTCTGTTTGAAGAACCCACAGGTATGGTGTTGCCTCTTGCTAGACACTTATATGTCTTCCTATCATCAGCCCTGTAACCTTCTCCAGCAGAAAGTTCCATTCAAATAGTAAATAGTAAGGCAATCAATTGAATGCAGCTCTTCTGATACTAACGCCTTCTGTGTAATTCTCCCAGGTAAGGAGATCTGCCTGCAATTCTTGACTTTAGAAGCAAAGATGTCAAGGCCTTGCCAACTGGGATGAAAGTGTTGGTATACTCCAGAGGGCACACAACTTGCATTAACATTTTCCAGGGCACCTGAAAGCAATGAGCAGCAGATGATGAGTCATTGTTATTTATGTGATTCCTTGAACAATCCTATGGCTTTTCTTTCTTATTAGGGGGAAAAAAGCTTCTTTTTACCCATTCCTTTGAGATGATGCAACCTGATGAATATTCTTGAATACTAATGTAATTCAAGTAGGCTGAGCATTTTACAGAAAGCGCAGTCAGCAGGCTCAAAGAGGGAAGACATTTTTCTTTCCCTAGTGAATCACCTCCTCTTATCTTTGTGACTGGCCAGGGAGAACCCGCTGTGGGAGGAATGCACTGGAAGGAAGAGTCCTTTGGCGTGTGCCCTTGCAAGTGCATGCAAGCAAGGAATTTAGAAGGCAGCATTTAGCTGGAACTCCTGGGAAGTGTTGTCATTCAGCTTGCAGTCATGCTTACCAAGTGTAGGGTGCTAATGCTGTACTTCTGGATCATTTCACCATTCCAGTCATCTTTGGACTTCTATAAATAGGTAGAGAATCAGAACTAATTAATCTGCTTAGTTTCTAAACTCACAGTGACTGAGAATGAGTAGGCAAAAAAGAAGTTGGAGGAGGAGCTGCTCATGTTGAGGGGAATATCTGCAAGACAATTATTTGGTCCAAATATGGAGTTCCTTACCAAAGCCATTGAAATCTTGCCTAATCACTTCCTTAATCCAAACAGTCCCTGCAAAAAGTACTTTCCATTAATTTTCAAAAAGCAAAATTTTTCCCCACTGACATTAGGTTTGTAAATTTTTGTTTCTAAGTCTCTTGTATTTTGGGACTTGAACTACTTAATCTTGTCCTTTTAAATACAAACCAGGGGAAAATGAACTCATAAGCTGGCATGCTCTCAGCTGACTGACTTTGGAAAATATACCTTAGTCATCATGGTGAAGAGAAGAATGATAATATCTGGTCAATGCATGGCAGCATCTAAAATAATCAGAAGCTAAAGTAGACTACCAATGCTAGTGTGATGCTCTAACCCTTTTCTAGCTCCTCTCTTCAGGATCACATGCCCTAGCACTTTGATATTCAGAATACGTTTTTGAAGTTCTGCTATTTACAAAAAACTGAAAATAGGGGCAAAACAACGCTGAGGGATAATGTCACAACATGCAAATGAACCAAAAAAACTCCAGGTGTCAGGCTATCAAATGAAATTATTAGCTCCAATAAGTGGCCCATGGCAACGCATACTAAAAGCACTTGGACGCTCAATTGAATATCATGTAGAAAACAGCTAGTTCCTAGTGGAATGGGGAGGCAACTATTTAGGCACTGGCCACTGTGGAGATGGTGTGAGACTAGCAGGAGGAGCACATCTCATCCAACCAATAACACCATTTCTCAGGGCGCATCTACACAAGGTACTACATCACTGTAGAATGTGCTACTGTGACGTAGCATCAGCGGGCATGAACCATGATGCTGCCACTACTACACAGTAACTTGTTGCTACTGCACAGTAGGGTCAGAAATAACCCACGTGGCACCAGGACTGCCCAATAACAACTGCACAGTTAGGTGCACTTATAGACGTGCTCTCAGACAGTGGAGATGCGCACTGTCATACCCTACAGCTGGGTTATACTTACTCTAGATGGGAATGCTGGGGGAAATTCTAGCATTGACCTGTGAGTAAATCCCTGCAGGCAGATAAGCATGAAGCATGAATTTAGGATGAACAGGGAGGAGGCTTAATCATATTCCTGTAGACTGAAAAGGGACTCATCTTGAAAAGGGAATGAGAAGGAGGGAGGAGGAACAAAGCATAACAAAGGCGATAGCACAACAAGGAATACAAAGGGTGAGTGCAAGAGAACTAACCAATGAAAGATGACTGTTTGACAAAGTATGGGGAGGCGGGGGTGGGCAAAATAAAAGGAAATGTGATCCCTATGAGACCACAGGAGCACCCTTTCAGCTCCTGAAATAGCATAGGTTGCTGAAGCATGATAAGGGGACAGAAAATAGTAGTATGACACTTTTTACATTGATGGCACACTGTAGTGTAGACATCTATGACAGGAAAGCTCATCAGGGATTGAAAAAAACCAGAAAGAGGGCAACAACAACTGTTAAGAGGGAAAAGGGGAAGAGGTTAAAACTTAAAGCGAATTTTTCCCTGTTTCTTACTGTGGTGCAGACAACGTGCTCACACTGTTGGATGAGGAAATCCACTAGCACTTTTCCTCCTGGTAGGGTGAGGTACCTGCAGCATCCCAAGCTTCTAATTAGCTGCAAGAGAGGTCTCTTCACCTTCAGGAGAGCCTCACATGAACAGAGCAAAAGACATTTTAAAATCCAGGCAAGTACCACCCACAAACTGGTTGATAAGGAGAAAAGGAGACAATTTTGTGATCACTAAACTTTCATTTGTCATGTTGGAAGTAGAGAAAGTCTCCTTCTTCCCCTTTCTCCAGTTCTGCACATCCACTAGGATATACGACATACACATATATTCAGTCATTCATTCAGTCATTCATTTACATATTTATACATAGTTAAGCTTTCTATTGTGTTTTTAGTTAATAACAGAGCAAAGAGAACAAGCAATCTGCTCTGCTTAATCATATGAATAGGGTTTAATTAATCATTAATAAGACATCAGAGAAAACAGCTACAGCACAGTGATCCTAGAGCTACCAGACCAAGGGGGCAAAGCCTTTTCCATAGTTAGCCTTGCAGTTCTGTCGGCCAGTGAAATTCATCTCCCACACTAGAGATTTGAGACAAGTCTGTTCCCAGATACCGAGAATCTTTCTTACCAGCTCAGTGTTTTCCGTTATGAGGAGGGCCACAGACTGTACCAGGACATTTTTTACTTTGTCCATATGGGGAACTGAAAAAAAAAAAGCAGGCACAAGGTTTGATACATTGAAATCTATCACAGGAAGCCCTTCACACTTTTTAATTTATAGCTCTCTCGCCTGTTAGTGGTTTGGTTTAATTCATCTTAGCCTCCCAAACAAAGTTATTGAAACAATCATATTCTTTGACTGCTTCATTTCAGGATACCCTATCAAGACAGGCTAGCACTGCATTATAGATACACTGGCCTGGAAGAGGCCTCTTGGGCCACTAAGCCCAGTGTATTCACAGGTAGCCAATAACCCAGGGGTGCCAAACTCATTTGGTCTAACAGGCTGGATGAGTGGTGTGGGTCCCATTTATAGGCCAGTCTGTCCAGACTGAAACCTTCTCCCAGCCAGGATCCAGGGCCCACAGCACCCACTTCAAGATCCATGCTGCATGTGGCACCTACCCCACATGCAGCAACCCCACTGCCTCCTGCTGGTTCAGGACCTGCACCACACATGGTGCCAACTCCAGCCAGTCCATGACATGCTCTGCACATGGTGCATGCCCCAGCTGGTCTGGGGCTGTGCCATGTGTAGCACCTACCCCAGCTGGCCTGAGACTCACGCTGTATGTAGAATCTGTGGGCAACGAGCCAAGTGTGGATCATGGACCAGCTGCGGTGGATACCACATGTGGTGTGCATCCCATATGTGGTGTGTAAAGCTGTTAGGAAATTCACATTCAAGGTTTTAACACTGAGCTTAAATTCAGAGCAAGCTCCTTAGCTTGAATCAGCACAGCTCCACTGAAATCAGCCAAATACATGTCTAGCCTGCAGGGACTGCAGGCATGGAAAATCCATTTTTTTTATGAGCCTATGTGTCTTTCATGCACATGAAAGTGAAGAATCGGCTGACTGAACCGGCTGACTGACCGGCTGGGGAGCAAATTTTCTCCTGATGCAGGTGCATGATGGGCACATCTACACATGCAATTAATGAGCCTGAATTTTCTGCGCAGAAAATTCAGGTGCCTTAAATTGCGCCCCAACACATATCTGAATGTCCACCCACCGGGAACAAATTTCCTCCCAATGGAAACAGTTTAGCTTATGGCTCCTCCTGCCCTGCTCTGCCCCTACTGCAGCATCCAGGGGCAGCTGCAGGCTCCCCCAGGGCCAGCCCTGGGGTGGCAGAGGGCACAGAGGCTGGTCCTGATCTCCAGGGGATGGGAGAGAGCAGTCCCAGGTGCCGGGCAGCTGCCTCTCAGCCCCATGGAGATCAGGACTCATCCTGATGGCCACATAGCTGACAGGCAGTGTCTCATAAGCCAGGACAGCTCTCCCCACCCCTGCTGCCTCAGCTGGGTGCGAGAAATTTGCTCCTGGTCAGCATCTATACATACACTTTGGCACATAAATTTAATGCACCAATTTCTAGTACCTGTATGTACAGGTACTAGAAAACAGCACATTAGACTCATCTACTGCACAGTAATTGCTATGCATGTGTAGACAGTGATGCTTTACTGCTCATTAGATTTGTCTAATGCACAGTAAAGTGTCTTGTGTAGACACACCTGTTCAGATATGTGCCTGGGAGCATTTTAATGAGCCTGAGTTTTTTGAGAAGAAAATTCAGGTGCATTAATTGCACATGTAGATGTACCCAGTATAAGCAAGTGCTAAACAATTTTCCTCAAGCCTAGGACAGCTCTGTTCCTGTAACTTCCATTCTTACTTACAGTCTTGTATAATTTCTCTTAGGATGGTAAGAACTGCAGTGTACTCCACTTCTTTAGCACACTCCATTTTCTTTTTGAGGAAAGCCATAATGTCCTCTTGATAAATAACACCTAAAGGTAGAAAAATCAGGCTAATAAGGAGAAATGAATAAGGAAGAAAAGCCACCTCCTCAGGATAGTGAGGAAGATGAAATTCTGCTTCCATGATTTCACTCCATGTTTCTTCCTGTTCTTACCCAGAACCTTGAAAGCTCGCAACGCAGCTTCTTGGTTCCTTTTACTTGGTGTGTCAGATATTTCAATCTTAGCACAGACCTGCAGAGAGAAGAAAACCCAGTCATGGATGCATAGTGTGGCAGCAGGGAAGATTCAAAATAGTCAAATAAAAATAAAAATATGGGCATTAGCTTTCAACAGGCAAAAGAACAAGCATCCATGTTAACTTGGTCAGTGCTGAGTGCTTTCTGTGTCTTTAAATATACCTTTAACTACTGAGGAAGATAATATTCAACACTTTGTAGAATGAGTCCTCACAGTCTTGGGGCACATGGTAGTCACTAGAATAACTGTTAGAAAAGGGAGTTCTTGAAATAGATTGGGAAGCTCTTCCCTCTGTAAGAGGGGTCTTGGATTGAACCTTTCTGGCGGGAAAAAAGCAGCAGTCACTTCTTCACTGAGAATAGAGAGCATGGGTAAAGCCCTGCTCAAAGAAGTGCAAAGCTCCATGTAACAGAGAAAACACTAGCTAAGCAGACAGAAGTGACAATTTTTGGCCACAGGAAACAGATTATACCTCATTGCATGAGGTATCAGAGAAAGTCAATTCAAAATGTAGCATTTTTATTACTTGTGACTGCAGAGCTTCCAGCCTGTCTCTGTTTTCAGAATGAAAGCAGTGGAAGGAGTTCACTCTGGGGTTTCTTCAGCCCCCACAGAGGGTGGGACGGAGGTACTTCTGTTTGGTCTGGTGTAACATTATAACTCAGAACGCTTTGCAGAAATTGTTCTGAGTTACAGCTGGGAGTTGCACTTCTGTCTGCACCCTGGATGGATGAAGAATGACACACGTGCCTCCATAGTCCATGAGGGAATCCTCTCAGTGCACACACACATGCATATGCATCCATACATGTGTGCATACACACATGTTAACCCACACATAACACACAAGCCATATTGTACTGCCAAAGTGTTCTAGTTGAAATATAATTATGTATTTTTGTGTCTAATTTGTACAGCAAGTATTGTAATCCATTGTTTTCTATATTTAAGTATCTTTTTTTCTCTACCCTGCTTGGGTAGTCTGGAAATAAGCAGGGCTGTCTGTATGTAGGCATGAAAGCCTCTTTTGTTGGGCTTTTTGTCTAAGAATATACCCTGCTGTTTACTGTCAACAAGAGAGCATGGAGTTCAGTTACATAAGGAAGGGGATCAGACCCCTAAAATGGAGCAGTGTTCTTTTAAAATTAAGTAGTTGAGAGAAAAGCTGGGGGCAGGGCAAGCCTTGATTGGAAAAGCTTGGGTGATGTTATGCCAGGTACATAGAAACTTCTCAACCTCTCAATAAGCTCTCTTTCTCCTGGGGCTGCTAAGAGTTGCAAAGCTGAATTGGGAGCTGGAGAAACTGCTCCCCCATGGGGGAAGTCTTTCCCCCATCCTTCACTGGGGAGGCTTACTGAAGCTATGTAAAGGGAAAGACTCAGATCCAGGGAGAGAAAGACGGTCTCAGAGTTTGAGACCTCTATTTCTTTTCTCTTTGGGTGGGATAATACCATGGGGGTATTAATCCCTGCAGGACAATGGCCAGGGTTGGAGCCTTGTGATTTTGCTGGCAGATTAAGTCCAGAATTAAAAGCCTGGCACAGTTTGGGCCAAGGTGGTGCCTGAAACGGTTTGGACCAGGGTGGTGCCTGGCACAGTCTGGACCAGGGTGAGACCTGGCATGTGTTGGGCCAGGGTGATGGACTTGGTACATTTTGTTGCCAAGCACAGGCCCAGTGCAGAATGCTCTGATCCGCTTTTGCTGCTTAGTTCAGGCTCAGTGCAAAGAGGCCTGGTTCCCTCTTTTATTGTTTTACAGCTGTTGTGGCTCAGCCTAGCTGAGTAGCTGAGCCCCTCTGTATGTTCAGGCCTGGACCAGGATAGGCCAGGCCTCCCCTTGAGTTCTTTTGCAGTTTTCTGTCCCAGCAGGGCTGGGGTTTGAGACTAGACATGTTGGGAGTGCAGTGTGCTGACTGAAGCCACAAGTCACCCTCTCAAAGCCACCACATAGAAACTGAGATCAGTGCTCTACAGTTTGCCAGGGAGAAATGAGGGACACCTTGCACTGCAGAAGAACCTACACTCTCTAGCCACCCTGCAAGTTGCCTCAAACCCAAAGGAGCAGCTCATAAGACTCTCTGGCGTGGGCCCACCTGTCCATCCTATTGCTGAAGGGCAAATATAGGGCTGCAGCCCCCAGAACTACCTTTTGGGGAGCCCCCAAGTCCCAGATTGCTAGGCATGGGTGAAGCCCTATAGACTGTGTCTTGTAATTGGTAGTGTTTTAAATCACGTTTGGTGTTTTCTTTGCCCTTTGTTTTCTCTAATAAATCTATCCTTTTGTGTTTATACTGCTTGCAAGGAGGAGGTTTTGTTATGCAGGACACCCCAGCTGAATTCAGTGATCCCAGATTTCTGGGTGGGGGTGAAAACTTATTGGGTTTCCACAGTGAAATCTTATTGGGTACACCAAAATTTGAGCCCAGTCGTCATTGCTACCAGTTGTTGACTGGATGAAGGGTTACAGATGCAATGAAACAGGAAACAATTAACAATCTTATAATTTCAGTCTGGACAGCATCCTATGGAAATGTTTGCTTTTTTTCATTGTTCATGAAAATCTCTGCACAAAGAGACAGGGCAGAGGAAAGTGGCATCATGTCCTACCCATTTGGCATCAGTCTCCTTACCTGTGCAAAAAGAGCACTGAGAATGCTGTCCAGACTGTAGTGCAGCCTCTTACTCCATTTTCTGTAGCTCAGTACACTGTCTAGAAGGGCACATAGACACTGCGGAAAGAAGTGCAGAGTAATATAGAATTAGCTCCTGAATGTGTAACTGAAACAGTCACCTTTTGAAATTCTTTTTCTAGTTACAGTACACGTCCCATACAGCATGTCAATGGCTAAATCTGTCTCATTTTTTAGCTACTTAATTATTTTATGATACAAAGGTCCTAGAATCTAGTTCTGAACTGTCACTTTTCATCATTTGCAATTGGTCTTGTGTGTCACCTGGCTGAGTCTTCTTCTAAAGGGCTTCTTTTGGCTTTTAATCAGTTTCTCAGATCTTCCAGCGGGTCCAGATGCTCTCCACCCCAGGGTGTTGAGGGAGCTAGCAGGGGTTATTGCAGGGCCCTTAGCACAGTTTTATGAGCGCTCATGGTGCTTGGGCCAGGTGCCGGATGATTGGAAGGTGGCCAACGTGGTCCCCATCTTCAAAAAAGGGAAGAGAGAGGACCCGGGCAACTATAGGCCCATCAGTCTTACCTTAATCCTAGGGAAACTCTTTGAGAAGATCATCATGGAGCACATCTGTGATGGGCCAGCTTCAGGGATGATGCTCAAGGGCAACCGGCATGGTTTCATTAGGGGCAGGTCATGTCAGACCAACCTGATTGCCTTTTATGATCAGGTCACAAAGGCAATGGATGCAGGTGTCGCTGTGGACGTAGTCTTTCTGGACTTCAGCAAGGCATTTGACACCGTCTCCCACCCCATCCTCATTAAAAAACTAGGCAACTGTGGCACTGATGCCTACATAGTCAGATGGATTGCAGATTGGCTCAAGGGTCGTACTCAGACGGTGGTGGTGGACGGGTCATATTCGACCAAGGGGAAGTGGGCAGCAGAGTCCCCCAGGGCTCGGTCCTTGGGCCCGCGCTGTTCAATTTCTTTCTCAGCAATTTGGACGATGGGGTGAAAAGCAACCTGTTTAAATTGGCTGATGATACCAAAATTTGGGGTGAAGTGAGCACGCTAGTAGGGAGGGAAAGACTGCAGCAAGACCTGGATAGGTTACAGGGTTGGGCTAACAAAAACAGGATGCGTTTCAATACTGACAAGTGCAGGGAGCTGCACTTGGGCAGTAGTAACCAGCAGCACACTTACAAGATGGGAAATGTTCTTCTTGAGAACATGGAGGCAGAAAGGGATCTTGGAGTCATTATTGAACATGGGCCAACAATGCGAGGTCACAGTTGGCAGGGCTAACTGCACCTTGTCGTGCATCCACAGGTGCATCTCTAGCAGGAACAAGGAGGTGATCCTCCCCCTCTATGCAACACTGGTCAGGCCACAGTTGGAGTAGTGTCCAGTTCTGTGCGCCCCACTTCAGGAGGGATGTGGACAAGATTGAGAGGGTCTAGAGGACGGCCACCCACATGGTCCAGGGAATACAATGAGAGACTGCGGGACCTGAACCTGTTCAGCCTTCACAAGAGAAGACTGAGGGGAGACCTGGTGACCATCTATAAACTCACTAGGGGAGACCAGAAGAGTTTGGGAGAGATCTTGTTTCCCTTAGCGCCCCCTGGCATAACAAGGAATAACAACCACAAGTTGTTGGAGAATAGCTTTAGATTAGACACCCACAAGAACTACTTTACAGTTAGGGCGGCTAGGAGCTGGAACCAACTTCCAAGGGAAGTGGTGCCGGCTCCTACCCTGGGAGTTTTTAAGAGGCTTGATGCCTACTTGGCTGGAGTCATCTGAGCCCAGTTTTTCTCCTGCTCAGGAGGTGAGTTGGACTTGAAGATCTACAAGGTCCCTTCTGACCCTACTTCTATGATTCTATGATTCCTGACCCTTGATATTTCACAGATTTCATAGATGTTAGGGTAGAAAGGGACCTCATGAGATGGTCAGGTCCAGCCCCCTGCCCAAAGGGCAAGAAGTCAGCTGGGGTCGGATGAGTATCCAGGCATTTCTTGAATGTATCCAGAGTAGATGCTTGCATATTAGGAGTGTGCAAAATTTTACTGACAGTTTTGTTTCAATGCTATTTCAACTTGTTTTGAGCTTGAAACAGCGAAATTGAAATGAAGCAGAGAGCTTTGAAACAGCCTTGAAATGAAATGAGGCAAGTAGAAACGTTTTGACATTTTCGAAACATTTTGAGTTTCGAAGCTCAAGCTGGGTTTGCCTGCAGGGAAACAAAAACTAAAGTAAGGAGAGGGAGGGGGAAGGGTGGGAAGGAGTGCTCTCATTATTGACTGTGTAGCTGGCCAGTGACTGCCATCCTTCTCTGAGGTCCTTTCCATTCCCAGTGCTCTGGGGGAGAGATGGAAAAACTGCATAAAAGGCAGCACTGTTTGAACTCCCCTGCTTTCTGCCTTGGTGTCAGCTGAGTGAAAGCACACCTTAACACACAAAGTGTCACCCACTCATGTCACGAGTTTTACCTGTCAGCAGCTGGAGGTGCAGGGCCCCAGAACCCAGACTCCCCCTGCACCTATCTCCTTGACAGCTGGCAGGCTTCGTGGCTGCAGCAGGGCCTAGCAGGCCTGCAGTTTTCACCCCCTGTGCCCCAAGACAGACACAGTCCCACAAGCACCCATGTCATGAGTTTTGCCTGTCAGCAACCAGAGGTGCTGGGCCCCAGATCCCAGAAGCACCTGCACCTATCTCCTTGACAGCTGGCAGGGCTTGTGGCCTCAGCAGGGACTAGCAAGCCTGCAGCTTTTACCCTCCTGCACCTTAACACACACACAGTGTCACCCATGTCACAAGTTTTGCTTGTTCACAGCTTGAGGTACAGTTTCCCTCAAATCCATGCAACTATCTCCTTGAAACTTGGCAAGCTTTGTTGCCTCAGAAGGGGCTACCATCCCTGCAGTTTTGACCCCACTGTGGCTTAACACATACATGTGACATGAGCTTTTTGCTTTCAAGACTTTGAGGTGCAATTTCCCTAAAACCCCTCCACCTATCTCCTTGAAACTTGGCAGGCTTGATGCCCTCTGAAGGGGATACCACTCCTGCAAGATTCATCCAATTCAGGCAAGAAATGACAAAGTTATAGGCTGTTTTGAGCTTCCCCATTATAGCCTATGGGCGAAACATTGAAACAGTGTTGAAACAGTGAAACTGTTTTGATGAAACAAAATGGAACAGCAGTTTTGATCTGAAACAAAATTAAAACGAAATGCTGTTCCATCAAAATGCAAGTCGAAACTAAATGGTGCCTTTTTGCACAGCCCTATTGCATATCATGCTGTCCCAGTCCAGGTCCATCCATACATAGTTTAGGCTGGGAATCAGGATGTCTCCACAGATTGGAAACAGTGCACAGTGCTCTTCAGTGCCACAGAACCAAACTAATACCTTCTCTGCCCACTGGTCATAGATACATCCTAAGAACCCTCACCTCTGTGATGTAAAAATGGGGTACTCCAGTCTCATACAGATTCAGGAGCCCTGTTATCAAATACTGGACATGATTTTTCAATGTCTGAACAGACATGATAAAAAACAGTGGGGTAATTGCATTCAGTGTGGCTTCCATCACCTGCTTAGGGAGAAGAGACAGGAAATGAATGCACATGTGGTTAGTGAGATACAGCATAGCTAACAAAATGTTCACAAATCTGCACACTGTGATATACCCAGACACGTCTGTTGCTATAGAATTCTTAACTTAATGGAGAAGTCCTATCACTTCCTAGGCCTATGATGTGATGATTCTGTATCCAATGCCAAGTCACATTGGCTTACTGCTGGACCCTGGCAGTTTCAATTCATTCCTAATTTGTACTTATTTTGACATTACTCTTTCACTATATTTCAACATATTTCCCTCCCCCCTCAATGCATGTTAGCTTGTATTTTTCTTAACCAAGTGTTGATTTTGTCATTTTCTGCCCATATATTAACTTCTTTAGGTCACTTAGCATTATTTTTGTGTTCTCAATGGTATTTGCAGCCACACCAATTCAGTATCTTCCAGGCCTGGCCCCTCATTCCCATGCTTCCAAGTCAGGCCTCTTCATCCTTCTCCTCCACACTATGTTGGTACTAGCAAGGGGAGAACACAGAGTGCATGAGAGGTCAGGTCCATGCTCAGTTCCAGCTTCTCCTGGCTGCCTGAAGGAATGGCTGATTGGGTGAAACTCTGACCCCTCATTGCATGAGGTATCAGATAAAGTAATTTAAAAATGTAGCATTTTGTATAACTTGTGTCTGCAGAGCTCCCAGCCCATCTGTTTTCAGAATGGAAGCAGTGGAAAGAGTTCACTCTGGGGTTTCTTCAGCCCCCACAGAGGGTGGGACGGAGGTACTTCTGTTTGGTCTGGTGTAACATTATAACTCAGAACGCTTTGCAGAAATTGTTCCGAGTTATAGCTGGGAGTTGCACTTCTGTCTGCCCTCTTGATGGATGAAGAATGACACACGTGCCTCCACAGTCCAGGAGGGCATCCTCTCAATGCACGCACACATGCATATGCAACCATACACACATGTGCGCACACATATACGTGTGTAACCCACAGAAAACATACAAGCCATACAAGTCCTGCTCAACCCCTGTACCTGCACTGCTGAGCTGGAGCACACTTAGTCACTCTGTGAGGGATGGAACATACAAAGTCCTCTCAGGATGGGGCATGCTCAGGGGGCATGTCTATATGAAATGGGCACTAACCATGACATTGCCGCTACTGTACAGTAAGGTCAGAAACAACCTGTGTGCTGCCGGGACTGTGCAGTACCGGTGGGTACCGAGCAGTCATTTAGTACTTGCTAAAGCAAGTACTAAATGACTGTGGAATACCAACTGTGCAGTGGGGTGTGCATGTAGACATGCCCAGGAAGGACAGAATTTCCCAGAAAGTTAGTTGCCAAACGCTAACAAGTCTCTACTGAGCGTGAGCAAACTGAGATTTTCATAGGGAAACTTAGTCAACTTTAAATGAAATTCCCCAAAATAAGTACCTAACATCAGATCAAATCTCTGCTCCACATCAGAGAGCCTTTAAAGCTTCCCAATGAAACACTTATACTAGTGGAGATGGACAAATAGCATATTTTTCTCTAAATTTGGTTTAGGAAGTGTATGAAGTGATTTTTTGCTGAAATATTAATAACAGTAGAAAAAAAATCACCCTGAGGCAGATAATTGACATAACCAAATACTTAAAGTTGGGCAAAGTTCTAAGCAGCTAAAACTTTCTCTTATAAGAGAAAGTGTTCATCAGTGTTAATTATAGGCTTGTGTTGCTTATAGTCTGATTATACTTGATGATGGTATTTAGATGCTTCTGCTAGAACAATGAGCCATGAAATTAAACTTAATTAAATTAACAAGACTGACATTTGAAATGTCAGGATAGGCTGCAGAAATAATGCCTCAGTAAGGAAATAAGGATAGTGAAACCCTTTTCGGAAGTAGTTTTTTAAGCTGCTTGCCATCACATGAACTCTGTCACCTACATTGGATCCTAAATGGAAATTTTGCTTCACAACTTGAAAATCTAGAAATGTAATTTATTCTTCTAAAAAAGGGAAAGATCAATTCTTACAGGCCAGGAGTAAGTCATCAGTGCCAGAAAAGTGTCTTGTCCTAGCCTGCCTCACTTCACATGCTGCTTTCTTCTCTTATGGTGCATTCTTCTAGATGAGGTCCAGATGAGTGGCAGTGGGCCAGTTTACAAGCTAGGTCCCACAGACGGGTTGGGTTTGCGGGTAGAGTCAGTCCATGGGTGCAGAGGCCGCGGAACGGGGCTGGCCACCCAGGCCATGGCCTGACCAACGCTTAGCATGGTGATTCAAACACAGCTCTGCTCCCTGCCTGCTTTCCTCCCTCCTTCACATGTGCAGTGGCAGCCACGCTCTGCCACCTGCAGCCCTGCCAGGACAGAAGAGTGACAGCCCCCTGAAGCCAATGGGCCAGGCCCTGCTCGCACTAAGAATCGCCGTGCTAAACATTGGTTGGGCCCTCACCCTGTTCCATGGCCTCAGCATGGGTGCAATTTTAAAGGCCAGCCCGGTCCTGCATGCCCAATCTGACCATGGTATGACCCTGCATGCTGGCAATATCCAGAGGTTCCAGAGTTGTGGAAATTAACACAGCCACTGCTCCCGTCATCATATTTCTAGACCTGTGCAAAGCCCTGTGGGCTGAGTGACATGGCTGATGTTTAGCCCAAGTGGCCCACATCAATAGAAAGGCATGTTTTCAGAAAGAGAGAGAGACAGAGAGTGAAGGGAACAGAGAAAGGAAGCAGGCCCTGACACCTGGTATCAGTCATGGTGTAACTGTGCTTCCTCTGTGCTATAGATAAATAGAGGGGGGGTTTTTTCTGTAGGGCTAGCATCAGACACCTTTCAGATCCAAATTCTACTAATGGGCTCTTGCTGCCCATGATTTCCTCCACTCACCTTTCTCTGGGCACTTGGAAACCAATTGTTGAAGAGCACTAGAAATGTCACATGGGCTTGGGCAGCTGCAGTGTCTCTAGTGATGTCCAGCTCCCCAACTTCCTGTGGTGGCTCTGCTAAGTACCTGGAGACAGAACTGGCCAGGTGTCTTAATACTATGTAGAGAACCAAAGGATTTGATGTTATTCCACAGCTAAAAATAATCAGTATCATTTTAGAAAGCTCTGCTGCATCCATAATAGAAACAAAAAACGTATTTTATATAAATTCTGTTTGGTCAGATAACAGTCTCTGAAGAATCCCTAGCTTCTCCCTCTAATCTCTGCCTGGGATCTCAGATACATATATACATATATATTTATATTTATATCTGTATATATAGAGAGATATAAACTGATCACAGACAAGAAATGGGGCACAGTCATGATGCACCACAGAGAAAAAATACCTGGCAATTCTGAGAACTAATACCCAGCTTTGTATGTGTGTCACTGATCTAGGACTTCACATGCTGTGTTGAGGTTTAATCTCAAAGGAATTAGAAAATGAAGGGAAAACAATGGAGTATTCCATTTGCTTTGTGTGGAAAGTTAACATACAGATTACAGAACAAAACTGAATCAGTAAGAACCTCATTTTAGGTACCTTTAGTGGAAAGGCACCTACTCTGGAAAGCAACCTCTGTAGCTTCAGCAGGTTAAACCAATGTGAAAAAGGGTCTGTGAAGGAGCATCTTTGGTGCCCGCCACTTTAAGGGGTGAAAGCAGGCTGTGGAGCTGCTGGCAGGTGTGGTTAGGCCCAGTTAGGTGGTTACATGACTGCAGATTGGAGGAGGGCTAGGAGACCAGGGTATAAGCCCAGGCCCTAGAAGCTGAGCCAGCAGTTACATCTAGGGAGCCAGTGAAGCAATGTCGCACAGCCCGAGGACAGCAGCTCCCAGAACACCTGGAGGTCAGGGCAGGAACTATGGGGATGGAGGAGGTTCCTGTGGGTCCTGGGTAAGACCTGAAATTGCACCCTGCTGGGGTTGGATGGTGTGGTGGGGCTGCCTATGGTGGGGCAGTCTCCAGGAAAAGCTACAGCTGCACCTCCCTAGCAAAAGGTGAGGATGGGGTGCTGGAAAGCCTAAGTCCCCGTTGACTTGTGGTACCTCGTGGAGGGGAAAGTCTAGTGGAGCACACCCTGACAGAAAAGCATAGGGTCCAGCCCCACAGAGTGGGGCCTGAGACAGGGGCTAAAGCCCACTGAGTGGGGCCTGAGGTCCAAGGGGCATAAGGCCCAGGAACCCAGTGAGGGGCAGAGTAGTGGCCCAGAAAGGGGCTAGAGGCTGAGTTCGGCCTGGTGTGGGGCAGAAATCTGGAGGCCACGTAGAGTAGGGCCTGTGGGTGGCCTGAAGGACTGTGTGTAGGCCGGCCAGAGTGTGTGAATGATGAAACCCAAAGGACTGGTCCAGGATGGGTCCTGAAGGGCTGCGTGAAGCAGGGTGGGATGGGTGAAGCCCAGGAGTGGGCAGAGTGATTGAGGCCTGGCAAAGGGCAGAATGTTAACAGTCCAGTAAGGGGCTGGAGCTGTCAACAGTTTAAATGCCATCTGCGAGGCATGGGAAATGATGTAGGGGAGGTTCAAAGCTATGTATTTGGCCCAGTACACCAGAGCCACAGTTAGGGCAGCCTCCTACATATAAACATGATGTTTTGGAAACATTAAAGGTGCCTGCCGGCAGGCAAGGCAAAGCAAAGTGCCCTGGACAGTTGGGCAGGCCAATGTCATGACCAGCCTCAAGACGGTCCTCTGTCACAGGGTCCTAAAGTTAAACCCAAATTACCTTCTTTTGCCTGGAAAGCAGGATCATGTGTTTTCTGATCACATGTTCTGTAAAATCCCAACACCAGGCCCCTTTTCTCTACATCTCTGAATCTAATCAGGGGTCAGTTGGGTATCACTTGGTAAGGGAAGAGCTAACTAGAACAGCATTCCTTTTACTCAAGGATAACATCTGTCGGAAGTGAGAGTCAGGCTTGTGAATGAAAATATGCCAGCAAAACTAAATATGAGGAATCATGAAATGCTCACCATCACAGAACAGCAGCACATATTTCTTTGACTGGACCAAAGGCAAGACTGGCAGGACACAGTCCCACATTGCACCAATATAAGGAGCCATGGCTGGAATGGAGGAAAGGAAAATGCACTCAGCTTTGTTTCTAGCTGAGTAGTTGCTTTCTGTTCCACAGGGGCCAATTCTGACAGCCACAGTACAGAACAAAGGAAAGGAAAAGATTACTTTTTCTACCCAGCCTCACAACACAGAGATGCTGTGTGAGAATATGAGTGTGAATATGAGTGTGATGGAGAATGAGGATATGACGAACAAACTACAACTAACATGAGGTATTACAAGTCTAAGTTTTGGCCAAGAATCCCCACAGAACAGTTTCTGGCTGAAATATTTTGATGAAAAAACCTGTAATTTTCCATGGAGAACAGACACATTTTTACAAAAAGCAACCCTTCTCCCCATTTTCCATTGAAAAACTGAAAAAATTCCATCAGACCAGCCAAAAGTGTGGGTATCAGAAGAGTACAAAGGAAAATCTCAGCTCATACCTATTTGACAGGGTCAAACCAATTCTACAGAAAATGACATCAAATACTTGCTAAGCTTAAAAGACATTTACAGTGCAGGAAATAGAGGGAGATGGTACCTTTGAGTTGGCAAAGTTTCACCATAGCACAGAGGATGCTGTGGTGGGGCAGAGCTTTTGGTTGGATCCTCTCCTGTAGCTTAGCCAAGACAATTTCTGGGCAGTGCTTTGCAGTGGCCACCAAAACTCGAATGGCAGCTTTCTCCAGGTCCTCTTCCAGCTCCTGCATCAGAACAAAGAAATTCAGGTGACATTAGATACACTCAAAATTACAGATGAAAAATTATTCTCAACAGATGAATTACCGTTCCAACTTCTTTTGGAAAATAAGACAAGCATTGGAATTTTGGAGAGAGTCACAGAGATTTGAAATCATTTCTTTTAGTTACTGCTCAGGTCTGAATAGGCTTAGGTCATGAATCTGATACATTTTCAAGTCATGTAAGCACATGTGCATGTCAAATGACATCCCAACAATACAAACAACTATTCTTTTGTTTTTTGACATGGTATCGTTACCTAGAGAGAAAGCATGAAGCTTAGATTCAAATATGGTGTTCCAGATTTAAAGTATTTTTTCCTCTTCTTCATCATATGCATTTACCTGGATGAGATTGTTGGAAGTGATATCAATCAGCCTTTGGGCTAGGTCATTTTTCAGATGGGTGGCAGCATTGATTTTTCTCTCCAGAGTTATCCAAGTGTGAAACTGGTGCTCCAGAGACAACTGCAAGGAGAATAGGAAAAAGAAAGGTGAAATGAGCAGATATGAGAAAGCAAGGATTTCCTGGCTTCTGATATAACAAATGCTGTGGATTAAAATAAAATGACTGCCATTATTTTGATTAATGGGATAGTTCGGAAGGAAAGTGATCAAACTGTAAGGGAACGCTGAGATGGAAAGAGACTAAATCATATGGAATTAATAGATGAGGGAAGAATGAATTATAGGGGACAGGTAAAGAGAGAAATTAGTTTATTAAAGAGAAGTTGGTTCATGTAAGACCTGTTGTTACACTGCATAGAAAATGTTTATACCTGATCTTTGTTTTCAAGACACTGTAATGTGTTGCTTATTTCTGCCTCTTCATTGTCCAATTCAGTGAGCTCAGGACTTCCCTCTCCTTTCCCCAAAGCCTTTTGGCGCATTTTTGAAGCTGACACAAAGAACACAAAAAAGTTACATTCTTAATATCTGGTCTTACAAGATCTTTAGCCTTTTTCAAGCAGAGCTTACGGGAACAAAGTCCAGTGTCAACCCATGGAAACCTGCAGGATTCCAATGACTTCATTGATTGTTAGGATGGGCCATAATGGTTAATTCTACTGTTACTAGGAGATCCGTTTATGTAACAGGTTCCTTTGGTAGCCAGCTTAACTTTTTTTCTGATTCAGTTACAATCTTAAGACAGAGAGCAATAGAGACCAAGGCTGCTGAAGTCAATCAAGGCTCCTGGTGTGAAACCATGTGGGAAAGAAGATCAAGCCCATTGACAATGAGAAAATGGAATCGGGCAGGGCCAGGGGAAGGATGGCAAATCAATCGATCAATCAATCTGATACTGTTTGAGAGCCTCAGCATCCATAAATTAGTATTACTGGCACCTGTGTGTTAGTAGCAGCTTGAAGATCTAGTTGTGGACCATGATCCCATTGTGTTTGGTGCTGTACAAATATGTAGCCATGTTTTTCAAACCTTCAGAAAGTTCCCTCCTCACATAAGCAGCACATTTTTCTTTTTAAAATGTGTATCACTTCTTCTGACAGTTTTGGCAAATGACACAAGTAGGAAGATAAGGATTTGACAAAATGCATTTGCAAAATACATACTGCTACCTTTTCCTATGTGGGCTAATGCCATCCTTATTTAGTTTTTTTTTTCAGGAGCACCAGTGGATTACTGTGGTCCTATGGGACACAGCAAAAAGTTTGAACCCCCAAAAGCAGTCTGAAAAACATGGAGCAAGAGAGCAGATTTTCTAATATTACTGCTTGACTATGATTTTCAAAAACACACAAAAAAGGTAGGTAAAGAATTATTCCATTCATAGTGTATGAGAAAGAAAAAAGAGAAAGCCTGATCAACTCTGAATTCACTGTATGTCAAGTAAAGCTGCACAAAAAGTGGCTTTCCCATTTTTCAAAAATGTTTCCAGATTTCAATTTTTTTTGCTACATTCCAGAGAAGAAGATGCTCTTCCATGTTTTTAGATGAAAGCCAGAGAGAGCGAGAGAGAGCGAGAGCGTGAATGCTACCCCAGAATAGCCAGAAGAAACAAGTGCCTAGCAGTAAGGCACTTACCTGGGTTGTGAGAGATGACATTTAAAGTCCCTGCCTGGTCTAATCTGCCTTTTTCACCTTCTAGTGTGGGGGGAGGAAGAAGGTGGCTTGTCAGAGCCCTTTTCTGAGGGTTGCTGCTTACAGTGGTTCTTTTAAATAACTGAGAAGTCCTCATTATTTTCTTTTAAAAACCAGATGCTGTAGGTAGGGGTGAAACTCACCTTTTATGTAATAGCCTAGTATTAGAGCATCCACTCAGGCAGTGGGAGACCTCAGTCCAGTAATGTCTTCAGCCTAAGAGGATTCAAACTGCGTATCTCCTGCCTCTCAAGAGACTATTCTAACCACCCATAAAAACATCCAATTACCTGTGAGGGCACATTTCTCAGAAGACAACTACTCTCTCTCCAATTTCTAAGTTCTAGTCCTCAAAGGGAATTTACAAAACACCTTTTGCAGATAAGCCTATGAACTTCACTTCATCAACCTCCTGGATACAAAAAATCATGGACTAAATACAGACATTGGATTTATGGCACATTATAACCTGCCTAACATCTGATAATCCAGGTAACCTCTCTACAATTTACCAGCTACATTTTATCACCAGGTCACCATTTCCCTTCCCCGCCCACCTGTTTCTCACCCATTGTCTGCCACATATTTTCATTTTTAGTGACTGGCATTCTTGCATACTGGCGTCTGACTTCTATCCCATCCAGGAAGAGCACAAAAGAACTGCAGATGCTTCCTCTGCCTGAAGAAAGGTGTTTATACCCAAAAGCTTGCAAAAAAGAATTTTTGCAACTGTTTTAGTTGGTCTAAATAAAAGATATAGAATTTACCTGAAGAACCTTGCCTGCCTAACCACCCCTAAGCATTTACAGTCTAGGCTAGGCTGAGCACTCTCCACCTCTCCTGTTGCAGCTGCACTGCTGTGGAGAATGGAATGCAAGATTCACTAGCCAGGAAAGAACATAAGAAGGAATGGGACTGTAATGGGTATGGAGTCTCAGGCTCAAGTCCCTGCTGACCAAGTCGTTTCCTTTTCAATTTTTTTATTCAATTTATGTTGAATGTAAAATAGCTTCTGTAGTCCTGGAGGCAGAGACCAACACTCAGAACTGCTCTAACTCAGTGTAGTTTCTTGACTCCTTGGCTACATAGTCCTGGTCACATGAATCTTGCAGAATTAATGGTCTCATGATCAGGCTGCTATATAAAAGTTTGGCAGTGGTACCATCACCACCACTACCTCCTCTGTCCAAAGCTCAATAATAAAATAGCAATGATGACTACATTTTTATGAAGGCCTTGAGCCTGTCACAGGCTCTGTTAGGCATATTCAGAGAATACCTATCATACTGGGCCCCTATTGGGACTGCTTTATTCTGCATTGCAATGGGATTGGAGGGATGGTTCCTTTGTGGATTGAGAGCTGATTAAAAGATAGGAAGCAAAGGGTAGGGCTAAATGGTCATTTCAGGATGGAGGGAAAACAAAAGAGGGGTCCTGCAGGGATCTGTGCTGAGTCCAGTTTTATTCAACATTTTCATCAGTGACCTGGAAATGGGGGTGTACAATGAAATCTCCAAGTTTGCAGATGATACCAAATTATTTTGGGTAAAGACGACACCCCTGGGCAGCATCTCCCAGCTACCCTGCCCCTACAAGCACAGGCACTGCCCCCGGTGCCACTGGCCAGGCCATGCAGTTCCCTGCCACCTCTGAAGAGCCTGCCCACCCCCTCCTTAGCTGGAGGGGAAGGCATCTCTGGTCAGGTCCTGCTGGCAACAGCACAGAGCTAGGCTTGCTGGTGGTGCAGAGCACTGCCTCAGATGCCCCTGCCCTAGCACCCAGATAGCTCATCCCCTGTGGTGGCAGGCACCCCCCCCCAC
>NW_017728943.1:85060644-85120070 GCF_001723895.1 Crocodylus porosus
CCCAAGCCTTGGCTCTCCAACCCCCACTCCTATAGACTTACCTGCATCTGGCTGCCAGAACTGCTTCCACCACTGCCCTACTTGGCTGTGTGCCGGCCACATACATGAAGGTGGTGCCTCTTCTCCAATAGCCTTCCCTTGCTCCCTCCATCCCCAAACAGCTCTTTGCAGGTTGGAAGGCTGCCAGACTGCAAGGGGAAACCCGCAGTTTCCTGCATTTTCTCCTTTAAAGAAGAAAATTTGTATTTTTCTCCTTCAGATGAGAAAATCCACATTTTTCCACAGCAAATGTAAAACCCAGATCTCTGCTGATGAGTTTAGACACCTTCATAGTTAGATAGCTGTTAGATTTACAGGTTTGCACTGTTATGCCTAAAAATCTGCCAATAACTAGTTTTGGATGTTTAAGTCTTTATTGGGTCTGGCCTTAGCCAGCAGAAGCTTAGGTCTAAGGTGAAATTAATGCTTATTTTGAGGATTGCTAAATTTGCTCAGAAGAGGTGAAGAGAGAGGTGGTTAGCCATGTTAGTCTGAAGTTAGGGAAAAGGCCAAGCAGGATAGTACCTTTAAAACTAACAAGTTTGGGGAAGCTTAAGTTTTCATAAGTGATAGCCTGCTTTATCAGATGCTATGAAGTGAGATGAAGATGACGTTGGTCTGGTGATTTTAAGGAGAAATTCAGTTGCAAGCCACATCACTGTATTAAAATTCACAAGACAACAGGTTTTGAACCATTATAAAACACTTGTATTACTTATTGCTCAGAGAACTTTTCTTGTGCAGCCTGTTTTCACTAACCAAGTGATAACTGTCATTGTAATACATTTAGTAAATAGATATGAGAAATCACAGGTTTCATATGTAAGAGGCAAGGATTTATTGGGTGATATCTTTTACTACACCAGCTGCATGGTTGGGAATTAGATAAGCTTTTGAATGCAAGGCATCCATCAGGTCTGCACTGAGTGATTTGAAGAATGCCCAGCAATCAAAACTTGTTTGACTTTATTACAATCATATAATTGGTCTAATCAAAGATATCGCCCCAAAAAATCCTTGCCTCTTGCATTATTCCTGAGCCATCACAGCTTAGATGTCATGCCAACACTATCAAAAATAGTTTTATATGTACACACATAGATGCGTACATCCACTGTTTGTGATTTCATAGTGTACTGAACCACTATCATAAATGGATTTCTTTATCCTTATGTCTATTATAGGCACTACTGAAACCTGTATTGTATTGCTAGATATGGGCTCTTCTGTTTCAAACACAAGTGGATGCTGCCATCGTGTGGCCAGGCATAAATTCTTCAGAGATGCAAATGTAAGGTTTGGTCTCTAGTACAAGTGTTGCTAACATAGTTATGTTGGGGTAGAACTGTGTAAAAGCTTAGGGGGTAGTCAACTTGCAAGTGGCAAGGGAGTCTGTGTGTGTGACACATAGCAAATTGAGGAAGGAGCAGGGAGCACAGCAGCTAATCAGTCAAGGAAAGCAGAACAGAGTGGCACTCAGGGAAGGTGTGGGGCTTAGTTTCTGACAGGTATGCTCCACCTTGGGAGGAAACAAATACAAGGTTCTCCACCTTGGGAGGAAAAGCCTGCAGCATCCTTATAGGCTCAGCAGTGCTATGCTGGCTAGCACTATGGAAGAAAGAGACTTGGGGGTCATCATTGACCACAAGATGAACATGAGCCAGCAATGTGATGCTGCGGCTAGTAAAGCGAGCAAAATACTGGCTTGCATCCATAGATGCTTCTCAAGCAAATCCCGGGACGTCATTCTCCTGTTGTACTTGGCCTTGGTGAGGCCACAGCTGGATTACTGCATCCAATTTTGGGCTCCACAATGCAAAAAGGATGTGGAGAAGCTTGAGAGAGTCCAGGGAAGAGCCATGCGCATGATCAGAGATCAGGAAAACAGACCGTACGATGCTAGGCTGAGAGCCATGGGGCTCTTTAGCCTGGAAAAGCGCAGGCTCAGGGGTGATCTGGTGGCCACCTATAAGTTTATCAGGGGCGACCACCAGGAGCTGGGGGAACGTTTGTTCACCAGAGCATCCCAAGGGATGACAAGGTTGAATGGTTATAAACTACTGCAAGACCATTGAGGAAGAATTTCTTTACTGTCTGAGCCCCCAAGGTCTGGAACAGCCTGCCATCGGAGGTGGTTCAAGCACTTACACTGAATGCCTTCAAGAGAAAACTGGATGCTTATTTTGCTGAGCTCCTATGACCCCAGCTGACTTCCTGCCCCTTGAGTGGGGGCTGGACTTGATCTTCCAAGGTCCCTTCCAGCCCTAATGTCTATGAAATCTATGAACAATACCATATTTACTCAAATCTAGGATGTTCCCCCTTTCCCCCCCATACACAATCAGCATAGGGGGAAAATAGCCTTGTCTTGGATTTGAGTAGCAGTCCATGGCAGGCTTTGGCTCTGGGCTGAAGCTGGAGCTGAGCTGTGGCTTGCCCCAGGCTGGAAAGGGTCCTTTGATGGGGGAGGGGGCACACAGGTGGAGGGAAGACTGCTGAGTCTTGGGGGGGGGGGTAAAGGTGGGAACCCCTTGACCTCTGTGCCTGTCCTGCACCTCATATTCCTCTCCTCCCAGCTTCCCCCTCCTTCCCTCCCTTTCTGCTCCAGCTCCTTCCAGCACTGACCTGGCCCTGCCAGGAACTCCCACTGCTTCTCCCTGGCCAGGCTGGGGCTGCACTGCTGCTGACTGCCCTGGAGGAGCAGAGCTGCAGCAGGAGGTAAGGTGGGTGGATGGTAGGCATGGGGGCAGGCTGAAGAGGGGAACAGAGTACCAGGGAAACAGGGAGGTGGGGGGGCAGGCACAAGCATGGGGGCTAACGGATATGGAGCAGGCAGCAGTGGACAGGTAAGCACAGCAGAACAGGCAGGAGAGAAGGACATAGAGGGGAAAAGAGGCAGGGAAGCAAGAGGCAGGGGCTAGTCCCTTACCCCAACCACTGCTTTCCTTGCCACAGCAGTTAGGTGGGGGACAAAGATGACTTTCTGCTACCTAGATTCTATACATAGAAAATTACAACAAATCTATAATTTTCTATGTATGGAATCTATTTATCAGGGGGATCATCTTAAATTCCAAGTCATCTTGGATTTGGGTAAATATGGTGCTTGCATGTCTAGTCCTAATGGTTGTATCAGTGATCTTTATACTATGAACATTGATAAACTTACACAATGCACTCTAAGTGGGCTGGCAGGGTTGTTGACTTTGAAGACTAGTAGCACAAAAATACCAATATAATTTTCACTGCTGAATGATGCATAAAATAAAGAATGATCACATTAAAAAGATCTGGACACTTTGGATCACAACTGGATGGACCCAAGGCGGGTGGGCAAAGCTTTGCAAGGTATAGTTCTCTTCCTCCTCCCCTCTTAACTCCTTCACAATCACTGATCAGTGAATCAGTATTTCCTTCCAGAAACAGATACCAATTTAGACTGCTAAACTAAGTGTAGAGAGATTTCCAAGGGGTAAAGAGATGAATGTCTCCTGCACAGGAACTGGTTAGAGCTCATGGCCAAAGCAATTGCTGATACCAGACTCATAAAAGAAAATCTCATCCTTTATTGAGACAGCATTTCAACAATTACAAATACAGAAACAAGCTGGGATCCTGAGTCAACAGACGTGAAGACAACTCTACCAGGTGTAGGAGTACAGCACTGTGGCGCTTTACCAGGGTATAAGCAGAGAAATCTCCTGGGCTATTCAGCATTTTAGCAGCCTGGAATTTTACCTTCTCTGTGTTCTTGTGTTTATCATTCTCACAAAGAAGACATCTGTTACCCAACTGGAAGTGACACCTCAAAGGATAGGCCTTTTCACATATTGGCTATGTTGGCAGTTGAAGCAAATGTTCAGCTGTAGATCAAGTTCCAATGACTCTGGCAACGATTAAGTTTTCCAGGCCTAAATTAACACAGAGAGTTTTTCCTCACCGTTATCAAGATTAGTGATGCTAGAGAAAGAGAAGGAAGTGGGTATTGTAGTTAGCCAAGTGTCAGTGGCACTATCAAGAAAGAAACAAGTATATCCAATGCTTCTGAAATTACCAGTGGCAGAGCTTCTGTATGCACCTGTCGGGACAACTTACACCAGCCAATTGTGGAAGGAACCAAGCAGTTGATGCTATGGAAACAGTTGGATGCTTAAGGGGGCCACCCGCTTGGTGACAGGGCAGCAGGACAGGCCCTATGAGGAGAGACTGAAGGACCTGAATCTATTCAGCCTTGGCAAGAGGAGGCTGAGGGGGGGACTTGGTGGCTGCCTACAAACTCATCAGGGAAGATCAACAGCAGATAGGTAGAGCCCTTTTCTCCCCAGCACCGCCTAGGGTGATGGGGATTGATGGTAAGAAGCTGATGGAGAATAGGTTTAGGTTAGAGATCAGAAGGTAATTTTTTACAGTTAGGGTGGCCAAAATCTGGAACCAACTTCCCAGGGAAGGTGGGTGGATGGTAGGCATGGGGGCCCCTACCTTGGACGAATTCATGAGGAGGTTGGATGATCACCTGTCTGGGGTCTTGTGAACCTAGCATGCATTCCTGCCTGTGGCAGAGGGCCAGGCTAGATGATCTGTTCAGGTCCCTCCTGACCCTAGCTACTATGAAACTATTAAGCAGCTACCAGGTCTTCAGAGGGGCTTCCACAAAAATTCAGGAATCCTTAAATTTTAGGAATCTTGTAGCAGCTTGGATGTGTGTGGCTGCTGATCTAATTTAAATCAGCATTATTCAAGTAACAGATTTTGCATTGCTGTTCAATTCATCCTCTACCTCAATAGCCTGCAACCTTTTCAAGACATCATCTGGAACCACCCAGCTCTGGTCTGACACAGACTAGGTAGCTTCTATGGTGTGTTAGCAGCAGGGTGCAGCTGGGGGTGGGAAAAGGTTATACACTGGGGCCAGGCAGCTAGGAGCTGTGCCTGTGGCTCCACTGCTTCTCTCAGCCCTCCACTCCTTGGCTGGGGTGGGAGCAGAGCTTCTAGGACAGGTGCTTGTTTGGGAGATATTACTTTCTTGGCAAGAGCCAATTGTTAATCTCCTTTAAAAAACCTTTCCCTGTCTTATTCCAAAGATGAGCCAAACTAGATAGGTGGGTTATGCTAGAGGACAGAATCATTCTGTCCAGCTTTGAGAATCATTCATTAAACATGACCTTTGGCCAAGAGGCACTGGTAGCAGAAAGACCATTTTAAAGAATAAGGCCTTTAATAAGTTAATATGATTTTAACTCCATAGAAACATTTTCTATTACGGTTTTTATACTGTACACATAATGATGTTATTCAAATGTTTCATACATGGAGGTTAGATGCTACAAACACTTTAAAACCCAAGGAGTTTTGGGTCTTGACAACATTTTTATATTAAGCTCCTGACAGAACCCAGATTTTACTAAACACATAGAAACAAATTATTATATTGTTCTTGATACACCGTTGTCAACTTAATGCATTCTGTCTTAATGAAGATGTTTTTCAAATGCAAGTATTAAGGTTGAGAACACAAGTTAAGGTGTTGGCTAGAAAACAGAAGGATTTCTCATGTATGTTAATAGAAAAAATTAGTTTAATCTTTGTATTCTTTGCATATAAAGGTTAATATGATTTTTTTAATCAGCAAATTTTAGGATGACCTAAGAAGCATGAGAGAAAATATTTCTCAGAATCCTCTAATAATTTGTCTCAATCTATAAAATGAACTGAAATTCTAGTGGCAGCACTAGTAGGTGACAGAGCATGTTTTGCCTGTCTAAAACATTTAATATTTTTAACTATATAACACATTTCCACTGAAGCTGGGCAAATATCTTCCTAGCATCTAGTGGATTTAAGGCAACAGGGAAATCTAGATTGTTATGTATAACTGGATTATAAACATCTGGGAATTATAAAACTGCACACCTCATTATGATCACACAGGCTATCTACACGTGCAATTAATTTGAAGGAATAAATTCCGGAGCAATTAGAACTGGAGTAAATTACTCCCAGGCACAGCGTCTACACAGGTACCTGGAACAGCAGCACTTTGAACTGGGGTGCAGTTTATGCCAGGGCCTCTTCTGCCCTGGGTTCTGGGTGGCAACAGCAGGTAGTGGAAGAGCCGTCTGGGGCATGAGGGTGCTGAAAGTATGGAATTGTGTGGCTAGGCGGCAGGCAGGAGTCTAGCTCCCTGCTGACTGGGTGCACTTTATGCCCATGGCCAGCTTCTACACATGAGTTTAATCACAATTAATCACTCTGCCGTGAGATAGTATTGTGAGGGACAGTACTATCTTATGGCAGTATTAATTAGTCTACTTCACTGTTGCATGTGAAGATGGTGACGCTTTACTCTGCAGCAAAGCGCATGTGTAGATGTGGCCATAGCGATGTAAAATAGGGAAGAATTTCGCTGAAGTCAGTACCTACAATGATGTAAAATTGCTGAGAGGTCCAAATCTGGAATCTTGTTTGTTTTCCAAAACCATATCTGGACATAGTCTGTGCAAATCATTTTTATTTTAGAAGAACTTTGTACTTACATGTTATTAATTTTTTTATCCTATGCAGACAGTCTGGATTTATTACTGAAGTTATTCATATTCCTTTGAAGACATCTATAAGCATTTTATGTAAATAATAAATGAACAGATATTCTGCAATTAGTATTTTATTCAATAAAGTTAACAAAGGCAAACACATAAAGGGACTGGTTTGAAAAGAACAAAACAGTTTAAGCTCAATGGTTATTATAAATGTGAGGAAGACGTAGAATTTTCATTTTTGTATTGAATGCTAAAAAACACATTTCTAAAAGGTGTCATAGAAACACAACAGAAAAATGTAATAAGTATGTCTCTTGCATAATGAGATTTCTTCATCAGTGTTGTTTGCACTAGTTCAATTAACTAGTCAGCGTTTATTTGTCAATGAATACAAATGAAGAGGAAAAAACAAGTCTTGAGCTAAACTGAAGGTGAGGAATTTGGATAATGGGACAAGAGATTAGGGTTCTAGCAAGGACAAAACATTGGCACATACCGCTCTCAAATTTCTTGGCTTAGGGTAGAAAAATTAAATTGTAGGATAATTAGTAACTTGTGTCTTCAGGGAACATTTCTTACTTATTATTGCACATGCAGTGTATAAACTCCCTAGAATTCATTAAAGCCTAATATGTAGAGAACTTAGGAGTAATGAGCTGGCTTGTCCTAACATTAAGGCAGATGTGTTTACCTGCATTTCCACCAGTCTCAGGGTTTCTCTGAGGCTTTAAATGTGTAAACAACCACCAAACCCAAAATAACTCCCTTCGTGATCCCGATAGATGCTTTTCGGGCTTCATTTCTACTTGTGTTTTTCTGTAATGGAAATTCTAATAACCTTTGGAATGCCTTTAGATTCAGATGCAGCTCCAAACAAAATATTAAACATACAAATTAAGGTAAAAATGTCCTAAATGTACCCAGACTAGGGCAACTTTACAGTCCAATGCAGCCTATTTTCTCAGAAAAAGCATGGGAGAAGAGCTGAATTTTGCATTGCAATTTAATGGTCATCAAATCTGGGTGTAGGTATATTGATGAGGGAAAACGTATTTCAGATCTGTAGATTTATCAGTTGACTATTCCTGCCTCCAACCCCTTTCTCACTGAACTGTTAAAGTATATCAACTGACTTTAATTTCCAGGGCTTTATGGATCAAAACCAACATACTGAATTGCTTCTGGAAATTAACTTGAAGCCATATAATGATGTTGTACAGATGTTGGATTCTCTCTGTAAGCACTGCTACTAAGCCCTCAAGCTGCCACATTCTACACTAGTTCCAATTTCTTGGTGGCATTAAAGCATAGATGATATTTAGGTAATCTAATCTAGAAGTGACAGAGATGTAAATTTCTATGGTAAGGTTTGCATGCTAAGAAAAAGGTCACAATTTCCTGACCTGGTATGTATGACAAAACATTCCTTCCTGCTGTGTCTATCTAGGAGCAGCTGAGAATGCAGTAAGATGAAATGCCATTCAGCGGAAGGAAACTGATACTATTAAATGTCATTTTTCTGCTTGTTTTCCTAGCCAATAAGCATGATTTCTGCCAATTTGGATTAACTCTCAGACAGAATGCCCTCATCCAAGCTGATTCTAGGAAGCCAGCAGGTAAACTTATCAAATGAAGCACCTGAATCCAATGAACTGGGAATCAGTTATACCATATATGATACTTTAGCAAGCACTTCAGGTGATTTAATGGCATTTATTCAGGGTTTTTGTTTTATTCTTATTAAAAGAAAACTTGCCTCCTTAGGCTTGACCCACATTAGAATTATGTATTTCCATCAGAGGCATATTTTTGCAAATTTTGGGCATGCATGACTGCTGTGGGACTGGCTAAGGCCACGCTCAGTGCCCCAGGTTAGAACAGGAACAGAGCCTGCTGGCACCCATGGGGAGGAGGGGAAGCAGGGAGGAAGAGGTGCAGGTGGGGAACAGAGGCTGCATGGAGGAGTAGCGGGGAAGATAGAGGGGTTTAGAGGTGGACAGAAGGAGGAGGTGGGCAGGCAGCAGCTGGGGCTATGGCCCCGACCCCAGGAAGAAGATAGAGCTTGAGCCATAACAGCCACCTGCTCTCCCCATGCCCTCCTACTCAGTTCTAAGATGAGGGGCTCCCCCATGTTAAATGGGGAAAAAAACCTTGTTTTAGACTTCCCTAACAAGTAGCTTTGTTAAAGTTTTAGCTAGCATAGTAAGTAAAATGATAAGATGCCAGCGAGTTAGTATTAAAATTAAAACGCACTGCCATTTTACTTTGTTTATGTTCCTCAGACAGATTTTGGGAATAGAATATTCTGCAGTCATTTCAAAATGGCAAAGTATTGGGTCTATAAGTATGGTAGAAAATTCCATAAAACTACAACAAAAGTACTAATGAAATATTGAAATATTTTTACTTTCTCTCTGTAATTGATTTACACAGGCACTCAAGAGGGAGTTTTTGCCTAGGTCTAAATACTGATGTTTAAGGACAGAAAAGAAATATATTAAAAGATATTCCTGCCTGTTTAACTCCAGTACATGACACTCCATGAATCTGGGACCAATAAGGCATGGAGTGGAACTTAAGTTAGAATTGTATATTAAAACTACACTCTACCAACATCAACTCCCAGTAAGATCATCATTCAGCTCTGCTCTCTTACGTGTCCCTTCCTGGAATATAAGAGTAATTTTATTGAGTGATAAAGACCTTGGGCTTTAATTCTGCAAGGTCCTGAGTATTTTGGCTCTGATCCACCATAGCACTTATGCCTGGGTAACTATAAGGACATTAGTAGTGCCACTGAATTCAGAAAGATTACTCTAATGCCTAAGTGGTTTTCTGGATCAGGGCCACAATGTTCTGGACCTTTTAGTTCCAAATCTTATCACCTAACAACTTGATGAAATATCTTTGAGTAGATGTACTTTGGGGAACAATGATAGGGCTCACCATATTTTATGCCACGGTGTCTCCCTTTCTGTATTGAAATAAGAGAGCAGGATTCTCACTCTCAGCCAAGAACTACAACAGAGCAGCTTGAAAAGCAGCAGTCTATGGGAACACATACAGAGCCATGCTCAAGTCATAACACCAGCTATGGAAACAAATGGCGTTTTTCTTTTTACAGGACCTGTTAAAGGAAAGGTAAAATAAAAGTAGGCAAAAAATCCCCCCAAAAACCCAAACTCTCCAGAAACTGACAGACCTAACCAGATCAGCAACTGCATGTAAGCATCTCATTGAAAAGGCAAGCAACACAAAGCCATTATCCCACCTGAACAGGGAGACAACTGTCTGCTTCTGACAAGCTGGTGCAGTGGTGAAGAGTTCTGAACTCTGAATATCCTGAAAACAGCGACAGGTATGACAGACACATAATACTGAGGTTCAATTACAGTAATTATAGCATGTAGAGGAAAAATGCATAACTGAGTGACAGAGAGCCATGCTCATATTTAGTGTATTCCACTAATGAAACTGAAAACTCAAATGGTACATGGTATTAATAAACAGATTGTAAAAATACTGCACTGTAGGAAGTTTTACAGGTTCTCTCTCACCAAGGCTTTTCCATGGAAGCAAATTCTTAGGAAAATTCTTTGCTTATAAGCAAAACTTCCTATATGTTGCTATAGAGTCCCTATCTCTTCAGGTCTACCACAAAATATATGCATAATAAATGAAGAATGAAACCTAAAGAACCACTTTATTTCTTTCTGTTAGTATTTCGCTTTTCCTTTCAGATCACTGATTTAATCTATAGGTTTGACAAAAATCATCAGTGACTTTAAAGGTAAGATTTGATACCTTTAATAAGATGCTCTCATCAATGATACCTAGGTGCAGGTACATCATCTTCACAGACTGAGAATTAAAAAAAATGTAGGAAATCTTACAGGTACAAAATAATGAAAAGTTTTAACATAATACTTGAAGGGAATTTAGGTTCACTTTTTCAACCCTTTCACATAAGGTAAAGGACATAGCCTTGTGAAGTTCTTGTTTATATATTACGGCCTATGAAGTATTATATTAGGGTCAAACTTTTAACATGATAGCAGCAATAATGGAGTATATCTGATCTCAATGGATTGTCATGATTGAAGACGACTAAAAACAAAAGGAAACGAATTGCATAAATATTACATAATGTTTTGATGTTCAGATTAATCAAGCAGTGAGTAAAGGTGGCAGCCACATTGTGAATCTTTTTCCTGTCAAAGCATTATAAAATTTGTTCAATGCCTGAACAATGCTATATCATTGTTTTAATCCACATTACTGCTTTAAAAAAGTGCTCAGTTTTAGTTTCCAATGCTTTGGAGTATCCACTGAAAAACTTCCATAGAGTCTTCTAGTGCCGGTTTGGCTGTGATCTCTCTTGTATGTTCGATATAGGAACCAAGTATGATTTTACTGTAAATTAGTTAAAACTATAAGCTTACTTTATTTACATTAAAGTTTTTTTTTCTTCCACACCAATAAAAAGTGTGGGAGGGATTACTACATGCTGTACAATGTAAAAATAGATTTTAAAAAGCCAAAACAACATTTGTGAGTAAAACTGTACACTTTGTTCTGTGCTCAAGTACATTGCACTATTAAGTTAAAATGGATAAGTTCAATCATCATGCCCATTGTTCAGACAGACACAGAAAGTAAATACATACATGTTTAGATACAGTGCCAAATAAAAAGAAAAATACTATGAATTGTTCAAGGAGAGCTTCTTGTCATAGGAAGGAGCATGGTTACTTCTGAAGAAAAGCAGCCATCTTCATGTAGGACAAAGAACTGCAAAAGAACAGTATATGCATAAAATTCAATGAAAACAGTTTGTATAAAAATATTGTAGGGTACAGTAAACTGAATGCTTAATTCTATCCTATCCAAAACAGAGTTACTGCTAGAGTAACTGAAATTGATAATTATGCTCCCTTACCCCAAGAGCGTGTATATGTGCGCGCGTGTGTGTATAAGTATATATACACACACACACATATATGTCACAAAACCCACTACTATTTTTTGACTGTTACACAGAAATGAGTTAAATTAAGAGGTCATGTCTTAGGCTGGGGGTTTATGCAATTTATGGCCTGAGGTTTCTGTTCTAAAGCATTAACTATATTCATGAAACATTCAAGACAGACAATGAGTTGCCATGCAGTGAAATATTAAAGCGTGTATTATAGTTCTTTGAGTAAATGTGGTATCTTTTATTAGACCAACTAAATAGTTGGGGAAATTGTTCTTTGCAAGCTTTCAGGCACAAACACCCTTCTTCAGGCATAGGGAGTGTCTGTTGGTGTTGTGTGTGCTCTCCTGGGTGGAATAGAAGCCAAAATGCAAAATGCAGGTCTGCCCTTAGGCCAACACAGCTACAACCAACAACCCTAAAGAGCGTATTAAACATTTCAAATGTTAACTTTACAATATCAGCCCGTTGTGTGTACCCAACAGATGACATACAGTGGGGAAACAAGACATGTCCTTCACATTTCTCATTCCTGTCTCACATGTAAAAGACACAAACCTCAGAGCCATCCACTTTTCAAACCAATGCTAGCATAACAAAAAAACAAAGAAGTCAGGTGTAACAACAACATACAAAAACTTAAAAATAAATAAAAACAAAAAAAAATCTTCGTCAATTGAGCAAAGTGGTTCTGGTAAAAAAATAAATAAAAACATTGAATACAAGGTTAATTTTCCCTTTTATATTTAAACAAAAAATTTAGTTTCAGTCTATGGATAACTTGAAAAGATCACATGCAGGATAAGCAAACAAAACAACTGTAAAAATGGCATGGATTCCCATCTTTTATATCTCAATATCTAGTAAAATTAACAAAAACTTTGGCAAACTAATTTAATTTAAAAAAGGGAATACATGTATTTCCCTTTTTTTTTTTTTGCCAGTTGTATCAATATCTACATATTTCTTGAGCTCTCATGATATCACAATTACTTTTTCACGTACATCAAGTAAGCAAGAATATGCAGATAAGATTAGGTACAAATTTTAGGCCAGCCAATTTTTTGCTGTAATAATGGAATATTTCTCATAATTGAAAGTTTGCATATGATTTCAAAATAGTGTTTTTAAAATATATATCCTTACTTTAATACATAAGTGTCCTTATATCAATAAAAAAGAAATCCTTTTGGGCTTCTATTTGCATTATTTATCATAGCACTAATATATTATAATACATTATAAAAGTTGAAGGTTTAATTTCACAGAAGTGAAAAAAATAACTGGTTATCTATTTGGAGTTTAACATCAAACTTATTGTTAGAGCTATATATTTCACTAGCATCTAATATGTACTATTTTCAGTCTACTGTGGTGAGACATATTACACAGATTGTAAATGTGTCATTCCACTGTATATTATGAGCTAATATTTGCCATCTATGTCCGTTTACTTGCCCTGTGAAGCACTTCAAAAAAGCCTGAAGCTCTTCAAATGTTATATCTGTCTAGGACCTGAGCTACCCTGTTTTTTTCAACTACTTTACTGAATTATACGCTGACATCTAGCTGGTCTCAAGGCCTCTTTCTGGCATTGTTATTTTTTAGGATTTTGCCTTCCAACATTTCAGACATTGTCTTATATCTTTTTGCTCAAGTTTTTTTTAAAGTTATAATACATTTCTTGTTATTTCTTCTATGTTATACCTCTACCCATATTATTTCTGTTTGCTAGTTCGCCCAATACCTAATGAAAACACACAATTTATCATTTATTTTATGATACTAACTTAACAATATAGGTGGGTGAACTGATGTGCCTCTGGGTTCTATGCCATGACTAGAACACCTGGAAGCAGAACACTGATCCTTGGGCTTACAGTTTGCTACCCTTGCCATTTGACCAAGCTACCCTTTCTAATTAATGAATTTGTTGACCTATGCACTTAACTATAAATTAATGAAGATATTTAATACCATATGAAGTAATGAAAACTACGGGCTAGATGAACATCCCAACGCAGAGTTAATTAGTTACTATTAGTTACCATTAACCACTGATTAATCCTTCACAAAAATGATATTACTCCCTTATGTCAAGGCTCAAACCCATTTTAAACATACTTGATTATACAATCGGCAACATATTATATAAAAATGTTTGTGAAATGTGGAGAATATCTACATATCTGGCTGATTTTTATTTAATCAAAACAGGAATAATATTTGACAAGATTTAACACACTGTACCAGCTCTGTTGCTCACGGTTAGGGATCTACCAAAATTGTGATTTCACAGTTGTGATTTCATTGCAAAATCTGGCACTGCTGAGAGGGCTGCCTGTCACGTGGTCCGACCCCTCTCAATCAGTTAGCAGCAAGAAGGTGGGGCCACATGATAGACAGCCCTTGCAACCATTCAGTGGTGAGGAGCAGGGCCACCACGGCCCCTCAGCTAGAGGCGTGGGGGGGAGGTGGAGGGAGGGGCCACCACAATCAGCCCATGAATATGGTGGCTAGCCCCACAATCTCCCCACAAAATCAGCCAGCCACCCTGCCAAGTGAGGTAGGCTCCTACTCACGGTTCCATTTATCTCTAGTGGTTCACAAATCTTCCTCACTTGCACTATCTATTGCATTATATAAAAACTCATCCAGCTGTGTGACTAGATGACGATCTCTGGGTCTGGCTGTGTGCCAGATCAGGCTGTGCTGGAAGCAGCATGCAGGGCTGGTCTGGCAGGGTGCCCAGTGCAGCATCTTCCTGTGCTGGTCCCCTGTGCTCTGTGCAGCACTTGTTGGCCCCACACCAGGGCCTGCACTGTAGGCGATGCGTGGGCTGGACCTTGCAGTGTGGGTGCTGCATACAGACCAGGGAACTGGCATGGCATACACACTGAATATGCCCTGCCAGACTGGCCCTACTCACTAGCTCTTGGGCAAGTCCAGTTTGGGCGCTAGGCTCTCAATGTGCATTGGAGACAGTGCATAGGGCCTGCCTGGCAGAGCAGTGCACGTAGTGCCTGTGCTGTCCAGCCCATGTGCTATAGGCAGTGCAAACCCTGGAGCAGGGTCCTGCCCATGGCACAGTGGGCTGGGATGAGGCACACACTGCATGTTGCATTGCACCAGACCAGTCCTGTGTGCTGGCTGTGGCATGGCTTGATATGGACTAGCCTGGGAAGTAGTGTGCCGGGTTCATCTACAGGTGCCACATACAATGTACAACCCTGTACACTGCATGTGGCATGCAGGATTGGTCTGATACCCATGGGTGGATCACATAGCTCCACAGGCCAGATCCAGCAGGCAGACCACGTGGGACACAATGTATTACATTAAGGTATGGTGAAGATGGCATTTGCTAGAATCACTCCTTTTGAAAATTGCTATGACCTTTTTTTGTTTTCTATCCTTCAGTACCAAGTTCTTGGTAATTTTTCAGCGAAAACTGTCAGCACAGTGGTGAGCTTATATTTTAATTCTTTTAACGTGCCCATCAGCTGTACATACTGATTGGTGTATGTTCAGTTTCTTAAATATATTCTTCCTGCCTTAATCAGCAATGATAAAAGTGCCTTGATATAATGGTTCAGTGAGAAGAGACCTATCTGGGGGAATGTTTGTTCACCAGAGCGCCCCAAGGGATGACGAGGCTGAAAGGTTATAAAATACTGTAAAACTGTTTCAGGCTGGACATGAGGAAGAATTTCTTTACTGTCCGAGCCCCCAAGGTCTGGAATAGCCTGCCATCGGAGGTGGTTCAAGCACCTACATTGAACACCTTCAAGAGCAAATTGGATGCTTATCTTGCTGGGATCCTATGACCCCAGCTGACTTCCTGCCGTTTGGGTGGGGGGTGGACTCGATGATCTTCCGAAGTCTCATCCAGGCCTAATGTTTATGAAATCTAAGAAATCTATGAAATAAAACTCTTTTAGGAAAAAGAAGGACTTTGGTGACAGAAAAGTCAAATGATTTTAACACACTTGAATAACTTTGATGGTGTAAATAACCCTTTTTTCTGCATTTAATCCTGGACTAGACCTTGAGACTAAGAAATCTGTCTAGCATGTATCTTACTACCAAAAGCCCCAGTTCAGTTATAGCAAAAATTGGGTCAGCTATCATTGCAAGACACAAAAGTATCCATCTGTAGTGTCCATCTGTTCTTGTGCCAGAAGGCATACCAACACATTCAGAAGGGCATAGGCTCTCAGAGGCACCAGCCTACTTTGTCACACATTTCTGAAACAGACTGCCACCTATGAAAGCTTATGCCTTTCTGAATGAGTCAGTCTTTAAGGTGCCACCCTGCCTTGCCTTCTTCCTGACTACGGACTAACTGAGCTCACCACCTCTCCTTGTTCATCTGGACAATGGTATTAGGAGCTTAAATGCTCACGGTTGTTATGGTCTTCTTTTTAGTTACAATGTTCTTATTTTTTCCTAGTCCTTCAAAAATCCAGCTCAAACACTTTGCCTTGAAATTTGGGAATGAAATGAACTATCCTTAGATAATAACAAGTGATTCTTAGATAATGCACCATCAAAGACTGATTAAAGGAATTACTTTGAAAAGTTTAATTGTGTGGCCATAATCCTTTTAAAGAATTTTCCTTGTAACATCAGATAATAGACCAGTCGCTGGAAACATTTTGTTGTATGAAGTAAATACTCAATGCATCTAGAATCCACTTACAGGTCCTCATACATCAGCATGGGAACTGGCAACTAGATGCATCAGCAGAAAACTGTGTGGATTTGCTTGAGAAGCAGTGGGTGTATCTACATATGCATATTAATGAAAAGCAATAAACTCCAGAGCAATAACCTTATTGCTCTGGAGTTTTTTGTTCTGGGCATGCCATTTGCACATGTGCTTGGGACTGTAGCATGTTGAGCTGGGTCAGAGCAGCCCTGGTAGGCAAGAGACCCTGGGGGTCAGCCTGCCAGCCCAGGGCTACTCCCCTCCACCTTAAAGTGTTGTGGAGGCGCTGCCTGGGGCATAAGGGTGCTTCAGTGTGAGGGCAGGCAGCCCCTGCACTGAAGCACCCTTGTGTCCCAGCCAGCTGGTCAGTGTCACATTTATTTTTGCTCTTGTGCATGAAAAAACTCTGCAGCAGAGTAAATTAGTTTACTCCAGTGTAATAGGGGCCCATGTGTAGATATATGACATTTATTGCACAGCTAATTAGTCTACTGCTCAGTAAATGTTTCCTGTAGATGCATCCAGGATAACCTACTTCCAACTAGCTTTAAGAAAAGCTTTAAGAGAAGTATAGGTATCTCTTCATCACACTTTTTGTTTGTGTGGACATACCATCAGAAGAACAAGAAAGCTCACAACTTGTCTACTCTTCTGATCCAGCCTGTGAAATCTCATATTCTTGTAGCTTTGCCTACCATAAGGCTATTGCTATTTTTTTACAGAAACATAAAGAGAAGGGATATAAAGGAAAATATCCAGACATCTAGTCTAACCCCTACAGTGAAGCAGGACTAAAGCCACAAAGAGTTATTCATTTCTAGTGATAGAAATTTCTGAGAAATTCTGGGCAGCACACAGGGCATTTAAAGCCCATAGGGGTGGGAACTTGAGCCTGCTGCCCATCCCCACTGGTTTTGAATTTGCTACTTCCACTGCCCACCTGGGACCAGACTTGGAGAGACTGTACAAGTATTCATTTTTGGGAGTCTCTTGCAAAGGAGACCTTCCAGGAAGACCTTTCTCCCATAAGGGGCATGTTTCCCCCAAGAGAAATAGAACAAACACCTGTATACTTGTAGTTTCCACTAGGACAATCATGATTCTGATTGAAATACAATACTTGTAAGTGGCCTAAGTGTAATCTAGACCATCACTGACAAAGATTTGTCTAACCTTTCTTAAAATCCTCCAGGAAATTCCACAGCCTTCTTTAGTTGCCCATGTCAGTACTTCACTAAAGACTACTTCATTACCTATTCATTCCCTATAGTTTGAGAGTTCTCCCAAATATCTATGCCCTTCTAAGGAGACACTGTAAAGAGCATGATTTCTTCTGCTGTACACGTAATGGTGAAAACAGAAATTATTTAATTATTACTATTATCTTTAATTATTACCAATGGTTTGTTCCTGCTGGTGACACTGTATTTCTTTACAAAAGTTGAGTTGCAAAGCGCCACCACCATTCAAGCACAAAATTGTTCCCAACTTATAAGTACATACTTTTGCCTAATTAATCTGAGGGATTTTTAAAAAGGGTAAGTCAACAGTGAGTATTTACAGGAGTTAACTCAATAAATGCTAAATCATTCTCTGGTGGCCAGTAAAATATTCTTGCTTAGCTTATCTAAGAAATGACCCTCTTGTAATGGTAATCATTGTACATCTGTGAGGTTTTGAAAGGACACTTATTGCTGCCTCATTTTTATTTCATCAGTGAAAATTCTTTACTGATTGAGTGACCAAAGTAAAATTGCCTCCTAAACAAGAAACTAACAAACCAACCCCCCCCAACAAAGCACCCCCTCAAACTTCATGCCGCACAGCTGATATATCTCTGAGCTCAATGTCAAACAGGCATTCTAAATGTATATAAGATCTATAAATTATCCATTCCACTCTGAAAGATTTAGAATATTTCAGTGTGGTACAGAATCCATTAATATTAACTGATTTTTTGTTGTCTTTTATAAACTAACATTGACATTCTGTTTTATAGCCAGAACTACTCAGAAATCCAAGGATTAGCTAAAAAAAAAAATCTCTAAATCTCCTCCTGACATAATATGACAGTAGGATTTAAAAATCTCTTTTTCCTCCCTTGAAACCAGTGAGGAAGTCTTTGGTGCCTCCCACCCCACATTCTTCTTCACCAAAATCACAGGGTGTTGTCAAAGATTAAACTCTTTGATTTTGGATGCCCATGGCAAAAGGTCAGATGGCAAAAGGTCAGAGACTAACACTACAAACTCTGCAATTGTAATTTATCCCTCTGTATTAACAGTGTTGCATATATACACCCCTGTCTGTGCCTCATTTCAAATCATTCGAGCTCCCTACACAAGAGAAACTAACCTTGAATACGTCAAAAGAGATACCGTAATCTGGTAACGAGATACCAAATTGGCTGACTGTACCGAAGTCGTAAAATTAAATAATGTGCTATGCTCGCCCTCCGGTGACCAAACAGGACCAGTACCACCCAAGTAAAAAAATGACCCCCCCTTTTCCTGAAACTTGAGCAAACAAAGAGAGCACAAGTGCCAACCTGTTAATTATTCATGCCTGGCGTGCAGTAATTGACTACCCTGGCCAAGTATAACTTTGAAAGAACTTCCGCCCAAAGCGGAGAACTCTCCACACATACACCCAGGAGACGCAGTTTGTAAAGTGGCCTCTTACAAACATCTCCCCACCTGCAATCTTTATCTCGGCGTAACCCCGTCCTTGCCGGCTCGATTATCTCCCTCATTATCTTTCTTATCAAGAGCTCTCAGTAATCTGCAGACTGCAATGGCTTGTGTGAATCGCTCGGAATCAACTCTCTTACCCACCCTGTAAATGCTGGGTAACATGATATCTGCATGCTGTAACTGAATAAATCAACTCCTCTGCCTACGCTGCATCACATCAGTAGCGAAGTAAAATAAACTTTTTGTGTAACCAACACGCTTTAAATCATTTGACTCCTGCTTGTCTTAACCCCCATCTGTCCGGTCATAAATCCCTCCTCGCGCCAAGCTGGTCGTGCTGACCCAGGCTTGCAGGTCAAGGGTGCACCGGCATCAAGGGCGCAACAGGTGTGAATAGCAAGTTACTGAAAAGCAGCTGATGGGGCAAAGCCCCATTCCAGTTTATCTTGGTATCAATAGTAAGTGTATCTATACATTTAGTTCTAAACAGACAACAGCTTCATTCTTTTTTTGGACTGGGAGACCAATTCCATATCTTTGTAAGATGGTTTTGTACACCTTTCAGGTGCTGATCCTCAAGTAAACATGCAACAAGCACTGATGTGAAAGAATATCACTAGCAACTTATTCCCCACTCTGTTGTTCATTCTGCTTTTCTCTTCTACTTTTTCTGAGAGACCATTCTGATATTCCCTATTAGTAATAAGTCTAGACTTTAAGACTGCCTATGTTTAAGACTAGACTAATTAAAATTTACCACAATTTCGTCAGATAAGAGGAAGTGTCATAATCTGGAATTTTTACCTCTGTATACAGTGTTTAGAGTTGATTATTTATTAAGAGTTTGAACCTTTGGAAGACTTTCAACTGTGGCTGTGATGCATCTTCCAGGATTACTTAGGGCAAAGATAACTACCTGAGAGATCTTGTGGGTCAGTTAACCCATCAGTCATGATTCAAGTTGATGAAAATAATAGGGTAGGATGTGTCCATGATGATCAGTATTTAAATAACTGAAAATTACTATGAAATGTTAAACATACAAATTGCTTCAAATTCAACAAATTATTTTCTATTCCAAAACTGTAAGATTATTAAGCTTTTTCTTTGCTTTCAACAGGGGTGGACAATTATTTTGGCCAGAGTGCCATTTAACAAGTTTCGGTAAGATGTTGAGAGCTTCACACATACATTCTTTCAGCAGATATCATTGTAATAAATTATAGATAAAAAACAAATCATATAGTAAAAATCAAACATCAACTAAAAGATATTTTAATTATATTAAAAATATCTTGATATTTTTAGTAGTGTATACAGAGGCAATTGCATAATAGCACAAAATAAAGTCTTATTCTTATATATTATGTGTCGGTGTGGCAGGCTGAGCATGTGGGTGTCTGGGGTGTGGGGAGTTGTGTGTGAGGGTATGTGGAGGGGTGGGCATGTAGGGTATGTGTGTGTGGGGTGGGGGAATGCACATGTATGTGAGGGACTGCCTGTGCACCAGATCCTGGAAGCCAGTCAGATGTAAGGGGAGGGAAGGGGGACAGATGGCAGTGGTGGCTGACCATGTCTGGCCAGCTGGGCAGCACCTGGGCAGTCCGCAAACGACAGCTGCTGCCCTCACCCCCCAGTCCTGCTCTTGGGAGGTGGAGGGTGGTGGCACTCCATCCCTGCCTGCCCACATGTACCCCCGGGGGTACACGTACCCCTGAGTGACAAACCCCTGCTATATAAGATAAAAGCAAGACTAGGGAAATTATACAAAATGGGATACTCTATACTGTCAAAATATTACACATTGGATTGGTGTTCTAGCCTGGCCTTTTTAATAAGATAGCAAATCAGCCACAGACTAAATTCTAGCACTTAAAATGCAAAAGAAATTTCACAAATTTTGTTTTTGGAAAAAGCCAAAGGTATGCCTTGCCGAAAAATGAATGGAGAGAACTTATGTTTGTAGGTCACTAGCCACTTGAATTTTCGATGAATTACTATTTTTGTGCTCTTAGGACTTGGTTGGAATATTAATGATTTGTTAAGGATCCCTAAGCCTTGCAGAGGAATTTATTTAAAGCAAAATAATCCACCAACACATTAAAGTTATCAGTAAGGATCTGCAAATATTTATGAGATCAGAACAGAAGAATCAACTTAACAATGTAAACAAAAATTATAGAATGATTAAATCAAATGATATTTTAAACAATAAAGAACCTTGGAAAATAATATTCCTAACAGAAAACAGGGACAGCAATTTTGGCAACAAAAAGTAACACACTTTTTAACTGTATACAAAGGCATCATATTCTAGAGAAGGGACACAGTAATTCCACCTGAACACTATGCTTTAAAATGTGCCAAAATTCAAGCACATGCTTAACTTTAAACACCCAAGTAGGATTATTCATATGCTAGAATTGAGCATATAGATCTATAGTTTTTCTATGATCTAGGTCCAGGTGAGATTGGTTTTATTTTTATTTTTTTTTGAGTACCATAAATTCTGGGCTTCTTACTACCAGAAATGTGACGAATAAACAGAATCAAGAATGAAGGGATTAATTTATGGAGAAAGACCAAGTGAACTAACCACTATATTTTATCCAAAATATTTTAGTAAAGAAATAAAATTGGCTACAGTAACTAAGAGACACTAATGAGCAAAATATGGAATAACCAAGAAGTAATATGATGAACTAAGAACATAATTTCAGAATGAATATTTGCAACAAATCTTCATAATTTTCATAATTTTACACTGTAAAACAGTCTTTCAAAGCAAACAGTAATTTTCCTAGTTTGGCACACTGATATTGTATTGGTTGTACAATGCAAGGAAACATGTGACAAATACATATAATTTTAAACTGTAAATAAACTGACAATTATATAAAACAAGTAGTACTAATATACTAGTTACTAGAATTAAATTTTCACTTTAGACAAGACCCTATGTTAGTAACATACATTTTTCCAGACCATTAAAATATTTTGCCATTTGAGAAAAAAATGTATAATATACAAATTTCAATATGCGCATTTTGTGTTATACACTAGATCTGAAATGACTTGTTTTTGATACTGCATGATGTACTACAGCTATTTTGCTATGTGCATGTACTTTCCATTTCATATTAATTCAACTTTCTTTTAAAATAAATTACCATCACAACAGTTTTATTTATGGGTTAACATGCTTGGAGGTCTTTAAGCACATGAAAACATATGCATAGCCTGCTCAAAACGCAAAACAGACCAGTGAAAGCAGCAGGAATAGAATTTTTAAATATTTATGTTATATATCACATAGGAACTTAAAAAGAAAGCATGTATTCATTAGCTAGGATCTAACAGGCATACTCACCCTTTAAAATGTAATCTGTTAACAAGCTTGGCACTTTCTCACTGTCCTCTTTCATAGCATGTAGGACTAAAAAATATTTTGGGGCAGAGTGGAGAAAGAGAGAAAAAAAGCAATCATTCACATTATTATTTTTAAATTAAAGAGGTCACAAACAACCACACTGAAAATATTTTTGTAACTACTCAGCTGGATATTAAAACCACATAAGTTAGGAAACGTACAATTAGAACACTGAGACAGAGAATGACAAACACTTGAGCTCTGGTCCTTGCAAATATGTAATACTCAGTACAAGTCAATAGTGAATGCATATGAAGGCTGGAATATAGGTCAACAAGTCCAAATATAACAAGTTTTTAAGAAGTCAAAATAGATTTTTTAGGGATTTTTCCTGTAACAGAGATTTTCTTTTTTATTTATGTGAACTTTCATTTAAACAGTAAAGAAAAGAGAAAAAGTATCAACATTTCTCATTTCATTTCACAGCTGCCAACCTAGTTTTGGAATTTTTAAATAGCATCTTTACTGGGGAAAAGTTTTAAACTGGATATGCAAATTATAATTCTGTTGATGTTTCATTTTTTTCAGTTTTATTCCCCATTTATTATTATGTTTTATTACACTAAATCTGTCTTCAGCTGTGACTCCTACGAAGTTGCATAAGCTTCCCTAGACTATGTAATATTCTGAGCAAACCCTTCACTGTAAGATATGACAACAGATGATCAGTCTAGCCACCACACTGCTTTTTAGTCAAAGAGCTGTCATGTAGCATTAGCTACTGACAACAATATCCAATAGTTAGTGTGGGATGAATTAAAAAAATCTGTAAATGGCCACAAAAAAATCCCAAACAAAAACAAAAAAAATCCTTTGGTGAGTTTGACCAACTAGCTAGAATGAATCATCCTAGACTAAACCACCTACTGGTAAAAACCCAAGTTCAATCAAATTGGCTATTGCAGAATTTTAAGAGTGGAGTTTTAGTTTCTCATTAACAGTTGATCAAATTATTAATAAGAAAATTCTACTTTTATATGAAATGCCTGGTTTACACTTTGAAGTAGAAAGCTATAAAGCTTATGCTACATAACAGAAGATAATTCTGTTGCTACTCTTTGAAGCAATGAAATATCAGATTAGGTGTTCTCATTATTATCCATCCTGCCTCACATACCTGCCTGTTTGTTGATATTCAAATGTGGCTAGTGAGAGGAAGCATTTTATAAAATATTCTCAGCACAATGATAGATGAATGTAAGAATCAAAAGTAAAGCATTCTAGTGAGAAGTAGCATTTAATAAGCTTGAAATCCCTTTTGTGAGAATTTGTGAACACTATCGTACATGATAATTAGAACAGGCTGTTTATGTTGAAATAAGATTTAGTGTTCATAGCTAAAGAATACTATAAAGCTTTAAATAATAACTGAAATAAGGAACAAGTAAGTTTGTCTTTGAGTCACAGAATCAGGTTTCAAACAGCCTGCAGAAAACAACAATGCTAACTCTTTATACTACATTTGTATAACAATGTTGTTAATAACCATTAAATGATACAAGTCATTTTGAGGAGACCTTTGGACTGGTTTTTGAGGACAGGCACTCCAATGGCTGTCAACAGTCAAGTCCTCTTATATTGCCTCAATTTTGGTCCCTTATGAAAAAACAGGCAGAGAAAAAAAATACTAACCCACTGAAACAGTATTCATCTCACAACTATTAAATAACAGGTGTCTTTTATCAACATTTTAAAATCAGTATGCTAATGGTATGACTCAACTTGTGGTTCACACAAGTAATACCCATAGAGAGACGACATGTTTTGGGGATACAGTACTGCCAACTCTCTTAACAGCTGGTATAATTTTAAGGCTCCAGCTTTTGAAGTAAACTCATTACATGAGACTCTTAGCTTCTAGTTTAAAAAGAAAAATCTAGCCTTCAAAGTTTCAGAGAAAAGCTTGGGAAAAAGATCTAAGTAGACTACAAATTTTTGGCTTAAAACCCATGAGATTTTAAATAAATTCCATGTTACTGGGGAATGGATCCTGACTCCTGGTTTAACTGTTTGCTAGCATGGATAAAAAAGGTTCAACAGGAGAGTTTTTGCTTACTTTTGGTTAATGTTTGAAGATCTTCAACAGATGGGGGTCCATTTTTCTTCTCATATGGAATGACAGTTGTTAAGTACTGTTAAATGAAAAAAAACAGTTACTTGTCATTAATTTCTATTATAGCATACCTTTCTTGCACTTTTAAATATGTATTTTGCAGAAATATCAGTTATTAAAATTAAAGAATGCAAAAATAAGAAAGTTCCTATAATATATTTTGCAAGAAACTATTTTTAGGTTGTTATTCTAAATTTGTCATAAAAAAAATCTGTTTTTACTTTTATCAAATTAAGGAAAATGCTGAGACTTGAAATTATACCTACAAACTGAAATCCGATATGTGAAGTTCCTCATTAATAAAATCTTCATTTGGATTTTTCCTCCCATAGCTGTGGTAACCCAGCAAGAAATACTAGCTCTTTTATTAATGTTAAACTGTTAACTCTTTAGACAACTTTCGAAAAACATTAAGTTTAACATGAAACAGAAACTAGAAAATAAAATTAAGAAAAACAGTATTCTCCAACACTACAAATACAAATTGATATTGTTCATATGTATTCTAAAAGATATACGTCATATGAATCATACTAACTATGGTCAAGAGTTCACAAGGTGCAAATACTTAAGTAATTTTGAAACTACTTTTTGCATTGTTTCTTGATACTTCTTGTTGCAGAGATTTTTTTAAATAAAGCAAGACGTTTCTATTAAAATGTTATTTTATAACCTTGAGGCAACTTATTTGGGCTTGAAATTTCAGTCTGGTAATACTTTATCCTGCAAGTAGGTAATAAGCAATTTATACTTGGCCATTTGTAACACAAGGATTATCTCATTGGATCAAGTGCCCCAGGCACTTTATTCTTTGTTCTATTCTGTGTAGATTCCGATACAACATTTTTGGTTAAGCAACAATGCAGAAGTCAGACTTTTTTTCCAAAGACTTTTTGCTACTTGGAAACTCTGGACACACACATACTCTGGAGGGGAGCTGGGGGGGGAGCTTTAGAGAGACTCCATGAGCCACTTTAATTAAAGCACCACAGTATCTCGTGTATTAGAGTCCTCACACTTCAAAACTGCAACAGTGGCGGGTGGCACTTCACCTAAACCTTGTTCGACAAACTTTAGTTAAAGCACCCCTGCTGCCATTCTGAAGTTTGGGGATGCTAATACATGAGACATGGAGGCTGGCTGGAGCACGGTAATTGCCACGCTCCAGCAGACACAATTAACCGAGTTTGCTCCAACACCCTGTAATAACAGTGCATTAGAGCAGCCCCACAGCATGTCTACAGGCACCCTTTGGTTCTAAAGTGCCTTTAAACATTCTGATTCCAATCACTGTTGCACAAAGCACAGCCAGTAGCAAGAACTGGGCACACAAAAGCTTATAAAATTGTGCATTATTATTGTTTTTTATAATTTTTGGACAAAGTCATTTGACAGTGTCATAAGCAGCATCTCTAGTTTATGCATCTCATATAAAAATGATGATATTATTCACATACAAACCAAGAATTCCTATCCAAATAAGATTTCTTTTAGAAGTCTAACTGCATATAAAACCTTTCCAGAATTTAAATGGTTTTCATAGAAATATCCCTATGTACTTACAGCTGCCTTGAATAGCTTTATCTTTTTTTTTTTTTTTTTTTGCAATTTGTGGTTTCTGTAGACAAGTCCTGCTTCAAGCAGTCTGGATGATACCATTTTTAACAGGAAAATGCTATTATATATTTGGAAATCCAAATTATTTTTACTCATGCCCAGTACAGAGTGTATAAGCTGGAAGCCACATATACACACAAATCCACATGCAAGTGTAGAAGCTGAAAGTAAATGCAAACTCCTCTGCAGTGCAAATGTAATGCAAAATCCTCTCTGGCTAGAAAGGGTTTGTGAATACAAACATCAAAACTTAAAACATGAAATACTTTTAAATTTCTCGGCTTGATGTCTTATACAATTCCAGATGCTTGGCTAGTCTACCCAACCATCAGATAAAGACAGAACAAAAACTTTTATTGATGTCATGCCCTCACATAATGGTTTAGTTATCTCTCAGCCTAATATTTTGAAGGCAGTATCAAGAAAAAAAAATAGACATCACTCAAAAACAAATAACTAACTTTAGAATAGCAATAATCTGAACATAGAATTTCGACTGGAAAATCTTGGGTAATGAAAAAGATGCTGAAATTTTACAGCCAAGGCATCTCAACAGACTCAGAAGTGAAAGATAACAAAATCAAACAGTTAAAAAAAAACACGTTTCTCTTCAATTTTCTTTCAGCCCAAATGCTTGGGACCTCATTAAGAAGTTAATCATTTTAGTGTGGATGATATCTATATTCAAGTACTGCTTTGGAATACCATTTTGTCAAAATTGCAAGTATAAACCTATTTTACTTTGTAAGATAAAATGAAGCCCAAAAGACTCCTGTGCAAGTCTCTCTAAATGGGTTTTGCCTCTTTCTGCCCATTTCAAACCTACTGAACCTAAAGTTCTAGTACAAAATTTAACATCTAAGATTCTAGGTGTTCCTTTCTTGTAGCAAGATTCCCTTTTCTGACTAATTTGCCAACTTATTTCTGATGTAATAGATTTGGTAGGCCCTTAATCTTTAAAAAGTTTCACTGGCTTAACTCCCTAAAACATCTATGCAAGTCTCTCAAATCCTCTGGACACCCAGGCAACATTTTTTTTCTTTTGGATGAATTCCTTCAGATTCTAAACAAGGTTTATTACCTCCTCCTCTGTCAAACAGATTCTACCTATTCCGGTTAGTGGGGAAGGAGAGTGGGCCGGAGAGAGAAAGAAAAGCAGGAGGAGGAGGGGAAATAAGCTAACTGGTTACATGCTGCTTGAAGGCTCTCAGTTGTAGAATATGTTTTGGGGTTCTGTGTTGTGACTGTGGCTGAGACCTTCCAGCTCAGCATGTGTTGTGGGCTTCTACCTTTGATTGCTACTGATAGATGTTTAAGTGGCCTACCTTTTTTTGGAGGCATGACTGACCCAAGTTATAAGCTTGCCACCTGTACCACAGAGCAGCAAACAGAGAGCTTGTGAAATGTTTGTGAAAAGGAACTTGGGGGCTTTTCAACCTTTTTTCTTTCTGGCTATGAACTACAAAGAAAAGAGGATGATGCCTACTGGCACCTATTGATGACCCAAGAAAGATTAGAAACAATGAGGATAAATGCACATATGACTTCAGGATATATATAATATCCCTGACTGGGCAAATGAAAGAAGGTACTTTTGCAGGAAATGTTTCCTGACAGAAATCATGGAAGAAAACCAAGGGACAGAGATGCAGCTGGAGTTCAGGCAGACAGAAATGTAAAGAAAGGGCAGACATATAGGAATTAAGGAAACTAATTAACTAACTGAAAGCCTAACTGAATGTTGAGGATGCTTCATACTTCTTATGTCAAAGATACAAAAGCTATCCAGAATCTGCATCCCAAGTAATGGGATGGGGGGGAGGTGGGGAGATGAAAGAAGGAAGGCTCCAGAACTAACTAGATACATAATCATGTCAAAAAGAATACTGGTTATAAGAAGAGGGCCTGTAAGGAATGGGAAAAAAGGATTTGGTCAGCAAAGCTCCATCTTGAAACTTACAACTGCCATAAGTCAAGCCAAAACATATAGGAAATTAAAGTAAATAGTAAAATGCAGAAGTTGGGCCACTATGCAGGGAGGATGTTGAGGTGGGGAGATAAGATTAAAGAAATGACCTCCAAACTCTCTAGGCAGGCTGCGCTGCCCCACTGTCCGCTCTGAGGTGCGCAGGCAGTTGCCACCAGCATGGAACTGATGCTGGGGCTGGGGATACAGCTGTTTGCAGCCTGTCTGCTCCTTGCTGCAGCTGCCCAGAGCCCAGGCTGGCTACAAACAGCTGCGCCGGGCTCCGGAGCCGTCACCAGCTCTGTGCTGGGAGTGGGGGAGAGACCAGAACTGCGATGCCTCAGGCCCCTCCCCCACTGCCCGCTCTGAGGCATGCCTGCATGCACTGGTACAGAGCTGATGCCAGGGCTCCAGAGCCCGGCACAGCTGTTTGCAGTCTCCTGGCTGCGGCTGGCCCTGGCTCTGGATAGTTGCTGCCAACTGGGTAGCTGCTGACATCCACAAAGCCTGGGCTGGGGGCAGGGGCAGCAGGGCTGGGGGGCAAGAGGCAGCAGGGCTGGGGGGCAGGGGGCACAAGCAGGGCATCCAGCCATGTACCCCCGGCCCTCATTTTGTTTTTCTGTCATGCCAGCACTCTGGCACCTTCCAAGGTAGGCATTGTGGTGTTTTTCAGCACTCCTGCCAAAAAAATTGCCTACCCCTGCTCTACCTTGAGTTGAGTAAGTGAGGATGAAAATCCAAGGTTAAATATGGTATGTTCAGTTTCAGAGTGGAAGAGAACCACAGTCTAATAGGACTGGTGACTGCCTTCCCTAGCACCTGTGCATAAATCAGTTTTCACTAAGCTAGCAAAAAAGTTATGAAAAATATCTTTTGTCCTCCAAGCACTTGCACAGTACCGCTAATACACTAAATGGAAGAAAAGGAACGTGCTAGTTCCTTCTCAAAGGAGAAGAAATTCATGTACTGATAAAATAAGCTGTAGCTGACAAAAGCTCATGACTCTGAATAAGTCAGTATATAAGGTGTCACCCTGTCCTGCCTTCTGCCTAACTTCAGACTAACATTGCTAACTACCTCTCTCTACTAATAGCAAGACCAATATGGATAGTTTTCCTTTAGAAAAGGCAGAATTATCAACATTTTCTTTTCACCAAATTACTTGCAAGGTCTCAGGTAAACAAGGTCTGCTTTCAACCCAGACCTCCTTTTCTATAAATGCATTTTTAACTTTTGCAAATATAAGTTGAGGTAGCACATGAAAACTAACTGCTGTCTACACCCTTCATTCTACTGTACCAAAACTTGCCTTCTCCAGAGTCTAGGACTCCCTAGAATTTCCACATCATGCTATTTCCAACTGGAGTTTAGGTGTCCCTTTCTCTCTGAGGTCAGAATAAAAAGAAAGAAAGAGAGCTCCATAAATCAACCCCTGACACTTCCAGCAGTCCTTATGGAATAAACACTAAATTGCTTGTTCTTGAGAGAACAGCTAGAATTAGATCAACCCTTAGTTTTACTACACTTAAAAAAATCTTGCTGTTTATCAACACCATAAATCAGGGATGTCCAACTTCTAAAAAGCTGTTTAAAAGTGCTACTAGTGGGGTCATGCCCCCTTGTAGCACTGGGTGCCTCTGCACCCTGCCAACACACCATTTTCTCATTTCTGCTGCACTATGTGCCAGGGCTGTCTACCTCACCCTTAGCTCCCCAGCTATGGGCACTAGAGGCACATGAAACGGCCGTATTCGATTCAGATTTGGCCCGAATTGGGGACAGTGATTTGATTCATAGATTCAGATCACTGTCCTGATTTGATTTGGCAGAAACCAAATTGGAAGATTCAATACTGATTTGGAGAATCAGCAATTACGCAGCTTTAAATGTGTTTTCTACATACCTCGAGGTACCAGGAGTGGCTCATGAATGCTGAGATGGTGGGGCAGATGGAGCATGCCAGAGGAGCTTGGGGTGGCCCCCCATGTGCTCGGCAGTGAACTGCCCCCCTCCCTCCCCACACACACTTTCCCCTATACCCAGGAGGCACCAGTCACTGAGCTGGGGGATGGGTCCCCTGCGCATTCCCCAGTAGATCTGGAAGTGGGCCGAAAGTGCTTCTGGTCCACTTCTGTGCACACTGGGGATCTCCTTGCACTCCCATGGGACACTCCATCCACCCCAGCATCTCAGCAGTCACGAGCTGCCTGGTACCTTGAGTTGCGCAGAAAAAACATTTAAAGCTGTGTCTATGTCCGAATTATTGAATCTCTTTGAATCTCTCCGAATTGATTTGGTGGGTTCTGATTCGATTCAGAGAGATTAACGGGTTTCTTGATTCAATTCTTATTCGGAGATTCGGCTGCCTAATCAGGCCAAATCAAATCAGCAACTGAAGCTTTGCACAGCCCTAATGGGCACCTCTGCTGCACTGAACCTCTCAAGTGCCCCAGGCCTTGGGCTTCCCCAGCATTGCAGGCTGCGCTACACTGCATTACCCCAACTCCTGGGGTTTGGCAGAGGAAGCCAGAGGGAGACACATGTGGCTGTAGAAGCAGCTAAAGCAATGGGGAGAGAATGGTGGTTGGGCAGGAGTCTAGGGGGCTATAGTTTAACCCTTTGCAAGCCACATGCAGCCTGCCAATTGAACAGCGCTGGCACAAGTAACTAAAATATATATTACAGTCTTAACGTTCATAATGTGAGCATTTATGGCCTACATTAAAAATAAGGTAATGAAATATTATAGTGAGAGATAAGATAGAAACCTCCCTGGTGAAGTACATTTAAAAACTGACAGCTACTTATTGTAACAGGCACAGTCTCCTTTGAGATATATTCAATAATTAATATTAATTAATTAATTAACATACAAGTTTACTTTTGAATAAAGTATTTTATCCAATATATTTATATTCCATATAAGTGGCTACTTCTAACATAACACAATTATCAAGGAGGAATTACATATGAATTTTCACAGGTATAATTTTTCTCTTCAGAAGAATGGATTCTGACCACTAAGGAGGAAGGAAACCCCATTCTCATAGTATTTTAGATGTCATCTTGCCTTTCTAAAGTTTAAGACTGAAGTGTGTTAATTACTTTTCCATATACATGCAATTCATTTAAAGCATGCATTACTTTTTTTTAAATCTGAGGATGTGAAAATACAGGTCTCCAAGGCATCATATTTCAATGCCCTTTGAAACTTTGATTGGTCTTTGCCTGCTGAGGAGAGAGAGACATAATAGGCTGATTGCAGCCCTGAAGACAAGGAGAATTGAGGCAGGCATACTTATTTTTCAAAACACTGATTATAGGTCCAAACATGCTAGTATTACCATCTTTCTTCATTTTAATTTTTATAGAAACCAGCAGACAAAGAAAGAGGAAAGAGGCATAACCCAGCACCTGTTTCTCTCCACCTGAGTTTCCAAACGTGTGGCGGAAGCCATTCTGAATGACATTTGATATCCCTTCCATGCTGAAGCGCTAAAAAGTAGCAAAAAAATGGCAGAAAAAAAGGAGACAGAGAAAGTTCAAAGACTATTAGTGAGGGTTTACCAAGTCAACATAAGAAAGAACAGACAGAGACAAGCTGTTAGAATATATTTAGCACCGCTGCATGCTGTTCATATGCAGAAGAAAATTTTAAGAAAAGTTTAATATTAATTAACATTGTGATTCTAAGTATTATAAGACCTGATTGCATATTTTCATGATATACTGAATCAGAAGCAAAATCTTCATGACAGACTTAATGTTTACACATAAATGCATTTCATTATTCAGTCTATACAAACTTTGTTTTTAACTAAGAACCAAATTTTCAGATGTTTTTAAGAATAACTTAAATAACGTAAATACGTTGAATACAATTCTCCAGAGTTCAATTTCAGAGTATACCTATTTTTATGAAATTGAACCCTATTGCATTTAGAAGGATTCTTCTAACATTTAATTTTCTTAAAGCCTAATGATATATTACAAATTTATTTTTTGGATTAACACACACCAATTGACATTCATTCTACATGAAGCCTGCTATGTGTTTGTGCTTCCTCTGCCACAGTGAAACAGCAACAAACTGTATCCCTGGAATGATGCTGATATTGTAAAGTGCACACAATTAGTTAACAAAATACACATATTAATTTCAAGCTCCATCAGAAGTATGTGGACACAAAAAAAAAATCAAGTTTACTCTACCAAATTTGTCTTTTGCAGTATTTGCATTCCATTCTTATTGAGTGAAGGAAAGAATAATAGATCCACACTTCTGACATTCACCCTGAGATGTGAGATTCAGAAGCTAACAAACTAAAAAAATTAAAAACCTCAGGCTATCCACAGAGACCTGTGAGCACACATCTACACACACCCGCATAAAATGCTATATTAATGCAATATTCAGTGTAATTTTAAACACAATGAAACACAGAGGAAAGATATAAGGTCTGAAACCATCTTAATTCACCTTCCTAGAATATATGCAGATGTTAAGTGCTTTAAATAATAAGTCTTAAAAAACCTTAACCGAATCCTCCTAAGTATCTTTGTGAAATAGGTAAAAAAAAAAAAAAAGAACTTCCTCATTTTACAGATGGAAATAAAACCCAAGACAGAAGAAAGTAATTTATATGAAGCTGATCAGAAAGTTATGGGTAGAGCAGCAATTACAATACTTGATTATTACTTATTTTTTAAAAATATTTGGTTTAAAATATATTTATCTGTTATTTATACTTGCTCCAGTAAAAAGTACATTATATTTTCAAATTTTGTATTAACTAAAGCAGTGTTGATGTAAATTTAAAATGCAAAAAGCACAAGGGAACCTTTTTTTAAAAAAAAACAAAAAAACAACCCACCACTTTATGATATCCTATGTTTGAGCACTAGTAGAGTGTATTTTATAAAAGGTTTTTAAATCAGCTAATCTCCCATTTGTTAAAAGCAAGCTATACTAATTCTCTTTTTCCAAGGAATTTATTCCCCTGCAACATTAGCCTTTTTTTAAAATTAGATTTCTGCTAAACATACTGGTAGAAAACAAGACTGAAATTGAATTGCGTTTAGTACAGTGTTTCCAATTTTTACCTTGTCACCAATTTACTTTTTTTTATTGATTAAATGATAGTGATTTAGATAACCACCATGGCTAAACTCAGTACAATGGCCATTGTGGATCCATTTATAGCAAATTATTACTATAATGGACACTACCTAGCTCTTAGAAAGAGATTTTCAGCAATGATCTTAAAGTACTATCTGAAAGGTCAGTATCAGTCTCTTCATTATAATCATGGAGAAGCAGAGAAAAAACAACTTGCCCAAAGTCACCCTGGAACCAGGGGCACAGAATTGTATCATGACAATTTTAACTTAAAGTAAATTTACACATTCAGATTATGGAGAATACAAGGTTTCATGAACTCCCTCAATTCTTTACATTTGTAAGATAATCTCAATTTAAACATAAACTGTTTTTTCTAGGACTGAAACAAGAACTCCCAGAAAGGTTTTAATGCTCCATTTATTTCTGCAGAATTTTTACTGAATTCTAATCAAGGCACTTATAGTTAAGACTTCCTAAAAACATAGGCCAACCTCTCAGTATGCATTATGCCCAGACAACTGTATGCTTAGTCTCAATACCACAAGTACTGCAAGTGTATACACAAAAGATTTTGGAGGTTATGGAGAGAAAGCTACTTTATTAAACTACTGGATTTTAATGAAATTCAAATAGATTGCCAAAACGAGAGCTTTCCAAACTTTTGCATATTCAAAGAATCTTCAAAGAACTGAGCAAGGACTGACTTAAATCCTCTGCAAGCAACTACCTTCTCCCACTGGAATATTGCCTAACATGGAATGATTTGAGAGCAGGCGCAGTTAAGAGTAAATCAGGTTTCAATATGCCTTGTTACAATGTATGAACTACAAGTACTTTCATCAAAACACTGCCAAATCTTTGAAGATCTCAGATCACAGCTGTCCAAATGGTGGCCTGGAAGCTGCATGTGACTTGTGAGGAGTTAAATTACAGCCCCAGCTGTTGCCCCCACCATTGCTCAGGCTTCCTGCAGCACCAAAGCAGCAAATGGGGGTCTCCATGCTCCCCCTCCCTCTGTCTTCCCTTTCCTGCCCTGACTCCAGGGGGCAGGGCAGTGCAGTACAACACAAGCATAAAGTGGCTGAACAAGCTGGTGTAGCAGGGGAGCTCATGGTTGGAGAGATAAAAGCAAGTCCAGGAACTGCCTCCAAAGTCCATGGGCCCTGCTGACACAGCCCAAGCCATGGGGCCCCTGGCCACTTAGAAGTTAGGACAGCCCTGACCTTAGATAACGCAGTTCATGTTTAATCCCACCTTTTATGCATGTTTCATCAGAGAAAGAGACATAGTTAGCTATGTTAGATTAAAGTCAGGCAGAAGTAGATTTGCATCTTATAGATTAATTAAATCAGACATGCATAAGTTTTCATGAAGCAAGCTTACAAAGTATCACTGATTCGGTTCATCTATAAGGGGCAAATCTACCCTGCCTTCTGATACAGCCCAGCTAATGTTAGCAACTCTGAAAAATCAAGCGCAGTGCTAAAACAAATCTTCCTTCATTCTTTCAAAGATAGCATCCTCCTTCCTCTTGCGGGAGGCAAGCAAATATTGCCTGAGTGACATGTTATGGATACCCCCTAACTGGAAGGTCATTTGGGAGATAGCAAACGGTGGGTAGAGGGCAAGATGACTTACAGATAACATCACAAGAGCATTCTAAAATGCAGAGAATAAGAGTTCCTTCAAAATGCAATACACGTTTTTGAAAATGTGACTGAACATCCAATGCCTCAACTTCTTTCTACGATGGCAGAGAATTCAGAAGTAAAAATTTAGAGGCAAAGCATCACTGAGAGATAACCTTTTTGAAACTAATGGATAGCTGTGTCAGAGTGAATGCAACAAATGGCTGCTGGTATAGCAGAGGCAAGAATCAGCCATTTTGAACACTGAGGTACTAACTGATTAGAAATTCAAATTAGAAAGGGCTTCTTATTCTTAAAATAATAACTAAAAAATACTGAAAAGTGGCAAGTAACCATCTGCTTAAGAGACAAAGTATATCTTCTCTAGTCAAACAAAATGTATTAGAACAAAGAAAAACCTCATACAGTAAAAGCTCTGTTATCCGGCACCTTACAAGCTGGCATGCTCTATTAACCGGCATGCCGGCTTGTAAGGTTAAGTGAAACCGTAAGTGCCCACAATGGCACTTCCAGTTTCCCCGAGCCTCCACAGCCCGGGGGAAAGCAGCCTGTGGCACAGGGCATAGCCGGCTGCACAGGGCCTGCCTCCCTGTCTTGCGGGGCTGCAGGAGGGTCAGCGATGCTGTGGGAGGGGCGGCGATGCCCCAGATGCAGTGGGAGAAGCGACAACCCGAACAGGCAAGGACGCCTGCTTAGGCTGCTCAATTAACCAGCATATTTTGTTATCCAGCATCCCTCATTCCCAGGCGATGCTGGATAACAGAGCTTTTACTGTACTAATATTACAGGTTATCACAGAGTGAAATGTGCTCTGCAACTGCATATCCAGACACATCCACGAAAATAATCATCTGAGAATGAGGCGCCATATTTTTCTAGAATACACTCAAGTCACCTGCATTAACTCTCTAGAGACTTTCAAATTATTTTGCTTGCTGCTCAGTTGTTGTATCTCATCCCCAAAGATGAACCCCACAAGACTAGATTTATGTATTTAACTTGTGCTTAGGGAACACCATTTACATTCTAGAGACATGCCTATGCTAATTACACTTGAGCATTTTCTGATCACTGAAAGATTAACAGATCCCTCAAAGGAAAAGGACTAATTTATCCAACAGTAAAAGAACTCACAAGTGCATAGCTTTGTGTTAGGTCAGTATGAGCCAACATTTTTGGCAGGTACTACAAATTAGCCTCACCCTCCCTAACTGCTACTCTGACCCCTTTATTGATCCGCTGCTTTGGCTTCTGCTCCCTGCCCAGTCTGCCTCTGTATGCTGCCTGTCACCTCCTCAATCTGCTGTGTGCCACACAAGGGCTGCCCATACCACTTGTGATACCCATGCTGCTGGTTGGCCACCCTTGTCAGTGCACCAGTATAAGCAGAGATGACCATAGCAGGGTGCCGGGCCCAGGGCAAATCAGCCTGTGCAGGACCTGGATGCGGTGGCAGGGGGGTGGAGAGGTGGTGAGCAGTGGGACGCAAACCTGGCCTGGCTGCATGGAGCCCCCCAAAGCACAGGGCCCAGAGAAGTCACCCCAATTTGCCCCACCAAGGGATGGCCCCGAGTGTCAGATGCCCTGTTCTTTACAGCTTTAATGAACAGTAGATGAAAACTGGGCTGTTTTGAAACTATGTATCACCCCAGCAGTTAAAGGGGTTTGCTATCTATCTGTACAAAATATAAAGTTAGACAGCAAACAAAATATTACGGCAGTTGAGGGCCTGATATAAATTTCATGTATTAGGTTTATATCTTACTTCCTGTACCTCCCTCTTTCTTTTACTTTTTAATCATCACTTCCTTTTTTGTTTCTATTCTGACTGCCATATAAAATCAGTATTTGGCAACCACCACTACACAGCAGCATCAGAATGAAAATGCTAATGAAAGCTGCCTCAATGTGATGCTAATTGTGGTAACAATTTAGTATTGACTTTTTAATGGCTTTCAGAGTATTCACAGAGAATGTTGTCTTTTCATCTAGGGTAAAAGATGCCTGAGGAAACTTTGATTTTTAAATATATAAATTATATACAGATTTTAAATATTAATCAAAGTTTTTATGGAGGCAGGTTGGTGCTTTATTTTATTTTTAATGTGGACTGAACAGTTGCCCTTCACAGGCAATTATCAATGTATTAAATTTATACATCTCCTAATCATCAATTAAATACCCACTGTTCACTGTATTTTCTTATCTGGTATGCTCAGATATGCTATGCAGACAGTGAGATTGGCAAAAATAAAGAAATACTGCTAGTTAGGATTATCAAAAAGTAAAGGAAATATCAAAAGGGATATGCTAAGAAAATCTATCAAACAACTGTTTCCCCAGCATAGCATGATTCTACTTGTTTCGAGTCAAAAAACAAATATGGTATTTAGACAATCATGTAAACTATCTAAGCATATCTTTAAGTGTCAGCTTTGCTTATCAACTTTTAGTTGTAGAAATCCTTTTTATTTCAAAATTAATATTTCTTTTTAAATTCAATTTTTGTTGCTTTGTACTGACAACTACTGCAAAGTATTCTACATACCCCTTTTCTGCTTGGTCATTAACAACCATTACAGTATGCAACTGACAAGTATAGGGAAAAACATACTTCTGTTATTATCAGATCAAAGAGTTTGGTAATATCATACTGTGAAATCTGTATTCACTGTTTCGAATACCGAAAATGGCTATTAGATAACCTTCTCTAATTTCCTCCCAATATGTTTTTCCCCTTTTATTTTCTAATACTCTACCTAATCTAACTTAAAAAGACCTAAGTGGATATTATTATAGGGACAAATTTGTCTTTGTAAATTTGTACCATTTACTTTCAGACTGATTTTACTCCCATTCAGGATCCTAGGAATTTTACTGGGATAAGCACAGAATCTATATTTCTTGATTTCTTTCATAGTTTCTGGACATGGACTCCATTCATCAATTAACCATAATCTGAACAGGCATAGATTTCACAGACATTAGGGCTGGAAAGGACCTTGGAAGATCATTGAGTCTAGCTCCCTGCCTGAAGGCAGGAAGTCAGCTGGGGTCATAGGATCCCAGCAAGATAAGCATCCATTTTTTTCTTGAAGGTGTTCAATGTAGGTGCTTGAACCACTTCCACTGGCAGGCTATTCCAGACCTTGGGGGCTCGGACAGTAAAGAAATTCTTCCTTATGTCCAGCCTGAAACGGTCTTGCAGTAGTTTATAACGTTCCCCCAGATCCTGGTGGTCACCCCTAATAAACTTATAGGTGGCCATCAGATCACCCCTGAGCCTGCGCTTTTCCAGGCTAAAAAACACCATAGCTCTCAGCCTGGCATCGTAAGGTCGGTGTTCCTGACCTCTGATCATGAGTGTGGCTCTTCTCTGGACTCTCTTGAGCTTCTCCACATCCTTTTTGAATTGTGGGGCCCAAAACTGGATGCAGTACTCCAGCTGTGGCCTCGCCAAGGCCGAGTACAAGGGGAGAATGACGTCCCAGGATTTGCTTGAGAAGCATCTGTGGATGCAAGCCAATGTTTTGGTCACTTTACTAGCCGCAGCATCACATTGCAGGCTCATGTTCATCTTGTGATCAATGACGACCCCCAAGTCTCTTTCTTCCATAGTGCTAGCCAGCATAGCACTGCAGAGCCTATAAGGATGCTGCAGGTTTTTCCTCCCAAAGTGGAAAACCTTGTATTTTTCAGTGTTAAACACCATCAGGTTCTGACATCAATCTCTTCTCCTTTGTCCAGGTGATAGGTCACCTGGTCATAGAAGAAAACAAGATTGGTCAAGCAAGACCTACCCGCAACAAACCCATGCTGGCTGTCCCTCCGGATGTTGGCGTCGGCCAGTCCATTAAGGATGGCCTCTTTAATAAACTTTTCTAAGACCTTCCCCGGGAAAGAGGTTGGGCTGATGGGCCTATAGTTTGCCGGATCCACTTTCCTCCCTTTCTTGAAGATAGGCACCACACTGGCCTTCTTCCAGCACTATACCAGAGCACCAGGAGTTCTCAAAGATCTGTGCCAGAGGCTGGGCATATTGTACTTCCTTTCCTGCATGGCTAACAATGATGCAGTATGTACAATCAAAATTTATAGACCCTTGGCTTTAGTAAAATGAAGCAGAAAAAGAGGTATGAATAATGACCACTTCTGAGAAGTGCATTCTTGATTCCAACTCTGAGTGTGAAAAACAAAAGTTTCTGTTCAGAGGCTAGGAAAAGTTAAAATTTGGCAGGCAGGAATTACAAAAGGAAATGTGTCATGACAGGAAGACCCTGGCCTTCCCTATGTTTGAAATATGGGGAAAATTTGCACCATGCACTTGATATAAGTGGTAGAGCTATTACTTCCTCACTGGATGAATGTATGACATTAAGCACATAAAGAAGTGCAGTTTTGCATGCATCACTTTGCAAGTAGATAAAAAGTTATTCTTACTGTTCCAGGCATATGCCCTTTTTCTTGTTTGCCATTTTGAGGGCTACCATTTTTCAGCTTCTTTTTCTTCTTCACTGATTCCTTGTGCTCTCGCTGTTTGTTTTGTACTTCAATGAGAACAGAAATAAAACTATTTTTCACTTCTTTCTCAAACTCTAGCTCATCTCGTAGAGCCAACTGCTGTACGAGCTCCTCAGAATAATCCTTAATGGCAGTCTCAATTTCTTCGAGCAGTTCATTTAATTCAGCAACAGACAGTCGTTTTACTCCTATTGAAAAAGAATTAAAATAGGAAATGAAAAGTCATAATACCTAAAAAGTCATCTGTCAAACTCTAGGCACATGAAAATAACTAATAAAAGGATTTGTAAGTCATTGTAGGTAGTTGCACTTTCAAATCCAAAACCCCCTTCATTTTTAAACTACAAAAAAGAAAATCCATTGTGCTATTGGGAATATCAAAGTACACCATGATTTTTTTTACGTCCTTGGAATACAGAACTGAAGAAATAGCCACAACTTTTGATACCTACAACATTTATAAAGAGTAAAAAATAATCTGCAAATTCTAGGGAGACAGCTGTCTCTAAGAAAAGCACAGTAAGGCCTCTGCCCAAGAGTATCTCTCTCAATACTGACAATTGTGTTAACTATGAGCTTGTGCCTAAGATTTGCAAGGGAAGAAGGGGAAAATCATTAAAAAGATTATGGTATAACAACCTTAGTCATTTCTGGAGTCCTCAGATTGCAGGCCTGTTATGATGAAGAAACTATACAAGTTCTACTGGTTGATAAAATTCTCCCTAATTACTGGTATTGAGAACATGTCTGTGCAGATTATTTTAAGACTGGGAAAAGTGTTTGTTACCAGTGAACAAGGTTTTGTTAGGTTTGCAGATGTCAAAAGTAGATGGTGTCATTTAACTGTTTGCTTCCTGAAGGCAAGTTTTAGAAAGTAGTTTTGGTCAATTACCCATCTACTTTGAAGGACTTTCTCTAAAGGGGAGTACAAATTTCCTTTACAATTCCCTCCAATGTGATTCCCTGGTCATGTAGTAGTTAGTAAAAAAACAGGATGTGGTATATTAAATAAGACTACTACACACACCAACATTCAGCTTTTCTGTTTTGTCTATTGTGGCAGAATGTATGACCATGTATTTTTTAAATGAGGGACTGAATAAAGACTAGCTAACTGACACATTCAAATGAGACAAAAAAAAAGAAGCCAGAGAAAGCATACACGAGAAAGTGATTCACAACATAACAGCTTTTATCTAAGAAGTTTGATATTAGATTCTGAGTGGCCTAGATTGTAAGTGTGGCAAAAAAGAATTAACAGAAGTGTTCAAACTAGAGCTTGTGTGGACTTTATAAGCAAGGATGGCGATGAAAGGATGTTTTTATGGGCTGCTTTCAGCCCCTGAATTTACTTACCTTAAGATCCCTCAACTTCATTGAACTGGGCTTTCTTAGCTACCTACATGTACCACAAAGCCCATCTTTTAAACTGGCATTTGGGGGCTGGGTAGGCTAAAAAGCTAGTGAAATAAAGAGGAGAGGTTACTTTAAGCTTGGTGCACCCCTGTGTGAGTGCAGCTCATGCCCAGAAGAGGCAATGCATTAAGTTTGACCCAGCTTGCCCAAGGTCTGTACAACTCATGCACTTCATTTTGGCTTTTTGGTGTTTTTATCAAATAGCTGATTCAATTCAATTATATAATAGCTGTATTTAACAGCTGATTCAATCAACTATTAGATAAAAGTGCAAAAAAGCTCCACTGAAGTACATGATCTACACAGATGTTGGAAGAGCTGGGTTACACTAAAGCAATGCCTCTTCCTGGCATATGCTGTGCTCACACAGGGGCACACCAAACTTAAAAAGTAAAGCGTTGTTTGTTTGTTTTTTTCACTTTTGTAAACAGCCCACATGCACATTTTTAAACTAGCCTTTTAGCCTACCCATCTAGACTGAATCAGCTATTAGACAGAAGTGCCAAAAAGCCTTGCTGAAGCACATGGTCTATACAGACACTGGGGAGCTGGGTTGAACTAATGCCCTTCCTCTTCTGGAAAGCACTGTTTTGTTTTTTCCCCACATCTGTTAGCAGCCATGTCCTTAATGAAATGGGTATCATTGTATAAAACGAGGGCCAGTTAATACTATAGATTGTGTTATAAAGTTATTTTAAAGTAGACAGAGTATTAAGAACTACGGATAGATACTGAAAAATGCAATTAGGCTTATAAGGAGAATGTAATAACTCCCACAAGTAGAAGAAAGTAGAGTGAAAATGTGACTTAATTTCTTAAGTCACCAAAGTAGACAATTTTATTGGAACTAGAATTTCTTTATTCCTTTGCTAACAGGGAAGCATCAGCAACAGAGTAGGTATATTTTCCACACTGGCAAGGAACCAGAGGGTAACATTCAAGTCCTCAGAGTAGATTAAGCCTAAAACTAGTTTGGAAAGCTTGCAGCAACATAGATAGCCTAAAGCTATTCAAAGCTTTAAACCTATTTAAATTTCCCATTTAAAGCTGTTTAGAATATTTTAATCATTCTAAATATTTGGCATGTGGCCTGCAGCCCCTTGCAGCACAGGTTCTTGTTTATGATGTGGTCTTTTAGTGCCTGAAAAATTGTTGCTTCAGTATATCCAATTGTTGAAGTAAAAAATCAGTGCTGCCTTGGTCAAATCCTGTGGATGACATAAATGGCAACAAGGAGATAATGAAGTTCTGCGACACACTGTTTTAGTGCTATGCCCAATATATGCAGTAAAACAGGTTTTTGTAATTCACAAAACTCATTATACTGTATGTACTATAATTCTGATACAAATATATGTATATTAGTTTTTTCCCGTTGCTTAACTTCTATTTCTGTTTCACCATTTTCTAAGTTCCCTTCTATGCTAAGTACAGACAGTCAAAAAGTCTGAGGTTGAATCAATTTAGTCTTTGCAGGTTAGTCTAAGCTGTAGAAATTAAACTGAGAAACAAGTAAACAGACATTCACTATTGATTCAGGAAATGCAGCCTACAGTGGCTCAGGCCAGAAGCCAGGGAGGGGTGCCAGAGCATGCCTCTCAGCCTGTCAGCCACTGCCAAAGGAGGGGGACTGAAGCTCCAAGACTTTTCCCCACTCCCTGCTCAAGCAGAGGGGGCATGGCCAGGCCCCAGCCCTGAGCTAGCACCTGGAGGGTGGAGGGTTTAAATCCCCTCCCTGGCTGGGTCTGCCTAGGTGGGGTGCAGTGCCTGCCAGGCTTCTGCCCCCTCCCGCTTGTGGGAGGGTAACCCCTGCCAAACCGAGGGTGTGGGAAAAAGGCAGTGGCACTGAATTAATTAAAGCTTGAACAAGAATAGTCCTCTCTCTGAAGTAAGCATGTATTGAACAAAGCAATTTGCAACCTCAAGCACGTAACAAAGAACCAAAAATCTTCACTCATTAAAATACAGCCCAGTAAAACACAGCGAGAGCACACACAACTTAGCCTAACTTAAAAAGGAATGTAATAAACCAAAAAGACAAGAGAGAGCCTTGCATACGTCTTATGCAATCTCGAGGGCAGAATGTCTCCTTACAGCCAGGTATTCAGGAAGTCCTTCTTGGGGAATCAGCAGGTGGTCTTAGGTGTTGGAATGGAGATCCCACAGGCCCCATTTCTACTTGGGCTTTTACAGGTACGCTTCTCCCTCTTGAGTGCCTTGACATTAGTATGTTTGTCGCCTATATCACCTTTGGCAGGTTTCTCATGCATTCAGTGTCTTGCATCTCTTCTTAGGTACTCCAGTCTCTCACCTTTTACAGGTTCTGCTTTATAATGTAAATGTAGCTTTCTGCTTTCTTTGTTCACACCAGCCCAAGCAGTCTGGGACCCTCTCCTGTTCTCTTAGCTCCGCTTCTAGCACATACATGCGATAATTGTGCCAGATCTTTGCCAACACTTCCCCACCTCTCAGTTTGGTCCTGCAGGGCTGGGCCCTGTGCTCACAGGTGGCAGGCAACTTCCAGCCCTGGCTCCCCAGCCTCTTCATGGGGGACCATGGCCTGGGGGAGCTGAGGAGAATTAAACCCTCTCCCTTGATCAACTGCTTGCCTGACTCAGTCTCTGCCAGAGGTGGAATGGGATGGAGTCTGCCGGTCTCCTGCCAGCCCCCTATCTGCCAGCAGTCCCTCTCAGGCTGTTACCCTCTCCCTGCCCCAGCTTCAAAGGGAATAGTCTGGCAGGACCTACCCCTCCCCACACAGATCCAGCTGCCATCCCCAGCCAGGTTTCCTGCCCCTACCCCCGTATCAGACAGCCCTCACTGCTCCAGCTAGATAGCGGAGGGGCAGGGCCAACCCTGCTCTCTGGAACAGACAGCACAGCCCAGTCCAGGGCTCTAATTTAACTTGAACCAGGAAGTGGTCTGGATGAGAAGTTTCATAAACCAGTTTGACCTAAATCAGTTAAATCTGATACTACATTCAACCAGGTTTATCTTAAGCCAGTTTCAGCTGTTTTGAAACTGGTTTATGTGCACTGCGCTTCTGTTCTGTTACAGATTTAAACCAGATTCTGATCACTTAAACCAGTTTGTGTGTAACTTCTGTCCCTAGCCCTAGTCTTCTTGTAGGAATTGAGTACTGCAGTATTAGGACAACAGTTATCCAAAACAGACACACTATAACTATTTAGTTCTGAAAGGCAAGATGAGATCTGTTGAGTAAAGGAGATCCTGGGGCCAATCAAGACCAGAGAAGGGTAATGTAACAGCATTCCTGATATGTGCTTGGTATTTCTAATGCTGGAAGCTACTGGCCTCCTGTATCTTAAAACTGAGTAATCTTTGGAGGAAATCTGACTGTTTTCACACATCTATTTCTACCTCAGGAGGGAAGAAATAATTCCCCCATCCCCTATAATAGGCAGAAGGCAGCTGGGGGCACTCATGAGTCTATGGCCAGGTATAGTTATTACACATAAACAAGAAACTACCAAATGCATGATTTCATTGCCAATTACACAACTTCCATCTCCCATGAAATAGCCAGTTCCCCATGAAAAAGCGTAAGGAACCAGCTATATTAAAAAAAGTTGTCTCCTCGAAGGGTAGGGGGAAGGGGAAGGGAGCAAAGAAGAAAAAAAGGCAGACTGCCCACCTCCTGAAGCTGGGGGGAGGGGAGTCCCCGTCTCTGTCTCCAGAAGGTGAGGGGGAGAGGAGGGGAGCAGGGAAAAGTTGGTCAAAAGTCCCCTTCTTTTGACGTGGGATTTGGGAGGGGTGGAGGGGAGGAGGATGACAGCTGAAGTGGACTGTCCAGAAACCAGTTGGGGGTCAGCCTAGGAAGCACAGAGGGCTTTAAAAATGCTTGCAAGCATGCTGCTGCAGCATGCCCACTTGCTCATGCCTGACAAAGAACAGGCATGAATGCAAAGAAGCCAAAGACTGCCAAGTATGTGTCAGTGGCAGACCATGCCAAGTAGTATCCTGCAGGTACCCTACGTGCAGATGTTGACAAACTCTTCTGCATCACCTGCAACCTGGCCCTGGATATAACTAGGCAAGGCACCATCAATTGGCACCTGGAGTCAGAGATGCACATGAAGAAGAAAGTTGTTGCAGAGGTTGACAGTCAAAAGCAGCAGCAAACAACCATGCCCTTTCTCTTCAAGAAGGGTGTGTGCATACAAAACAGGGGCCCTAAATTGAAGCGGTGGGTTTTAAAAAACACTGCTTCAATTTAGGGCTAATTAACCCCCCGTGTTGTACACACACCCTGATGACTTACCTGCCTCTTTGGTGGGGAGGAGAGTGCAAGCTGTTGGTGGGCAGAACAGCCCCTGGGCTGCAGGGTGGGGCAGGTGCTTACCTCCATGGCAGCAGTGGCCCCCCCACCCCCAAGAGGCACTTGCCCATAGGCACCTGGCTCAGGCGGTCCTGGGGGTACCGCAGCCACGGAGGGAAGTACTGGGGCCCTGTGCAGCTCAGGCAGGCAGCAGTGGCGGGGGGGGATTTTAGTTTGCTGTGCCCCAAGTCATTTAATTTTACACCACTGAATTTCTTACAGCCGCTGGAATTAACGCACAATACACTGCCGAGGCATGCAAACACTGGCATGCAAAAGCAAAAGGTGGTGCAAAAGCATTTAACCGATTTAAAGTGTTGTACACACACAGTGCTCATTTAGTCTACACCCAGCTGGAGACAACAGGCAGCAAGCAGGCTGGCAAGGCAAGAGGCAGCATTTTTCCTTATGGAGGCATTTGCAGCAGTGAATATCTTTCTGGAGAAGCTGGATCACCTGAAGTTGAGGGACTACCTGAAAAAAAAAGGTGCCAATACTGGCAGCTTTCCGTGTGCTAACAAGCTACGACAGGATTATCTCCCTGCAGTCATCACTTTGCATACTGAGTCCACAAAGGCTGCCCTGTCAGAGTACAAGTCCTTTTCTGTTGTGGCTGATGAATCCACCGACCCCTAGGAAAACCTGCTGCTGTATTTGCACCAGGGAGCTGGCCTGACAGGGACCTCCTTGTATTTCAGACCGAGCCAGTCCTCACCTCAGACAATTTTTCCACCGTGTCTCAAGCCATAGTGAAGGTACTTTGCAATATGGCATTGACTTTAACCAGGTTTCAGGCTTCCTCTTCAACAGTGCCATGTACATGTGCAAAGCCTTCTCCGACATGCTCGAAAGAATGCTGCCCAATGCTGTTCATGTCACCTGCAATGCGCACATTCACTTTCTAGTAGGTGATATCTGGTGCACATAGTTCCCAGAAGTGTGCAGCCAGTTGTCCTCCTCCAAAAAAGCCTCCAAGTACTGTCCAAGATCTAAGATCTGCTATGGGGACTCCATTACCAGTCCACATGGGGGCCCACATGCTACTGTGTTCCTGCCACTGGAGCCTGTCCTCAGCCGTGGAACTTGTGGTTCAGCGCGGCCCATTACCACACCAAACACATGCAGTATTACTAGCAGTCCATGAGCGAGAAGCTGGACATTGTACCCAACTCAGTGCCTGCTCAAGCACTGGTATCTCTTGGGGTGAGCTGACCTTCAGGATCAAGTGACATTTGTTGCTGAGAACGACACTGGGTTCATGGAGCTCCTGACATGGTTTGAAGGCAGGCAGCATGTGATCCATTGGGCATACAACAAACTGATGAACTTGATCAGCTGGATGGAAGACAGGGCATCACAAAAACTGTCAAGTTGTCCTCAGGAAAACCATGGAGATGGGAGCCATTCCAGATATTGGTTGAGTTTTACTGCTATTACAGGTACAATCCATCCCTTCCACCATGGTTCAGAAAATCAGCTGCCCCATCCTATGTGCTGTTTGCATTTTGGACCCAAGTCAGATATTTCTGCTGAGGTGGGACCCTAAACCTCTGAAAGCAATCCTGCGTTGGGAACAGACCATGATGGTAAGCGTGCCACTGACAAACTGCACAGGACTGCCAGATGCCTGTGAGTGTGCCTGAACTGTGGGACTCTGCCTGTGACCAGCTTCTCCACCTGTACGCACTGTACTCCACCTGTACCTGCACCGTCTCAGCATCCCAACAAACTCAGTAGATGCTGAGCATGCCATCTATGCCTACAAATGAGCATTCATCCTACAGAAGCAGGCAGTGTCCCTCTCAAAAGCAGTTGGGTGCAGCATGGTTATGTTTAATTCCTGAACAGTCTCTCTCAAGGTTAGCATAGGTTCAGTAGTATGCTCTTGTTAATGTCCTGTAACAAACTGTATATACCTGATATTCCTTCCAGTTCATGTTGTGCATAGTATACCTTTATTTTCGCAAGGTCTTTCTGTGTATAGTTTAATTTAAGTGCTGACTTAATAAAGTATATCTAGTTGGTGTTAGTATAGTACTGGTTTTCCTTTTTAATAACACTGACACTTGGTATTTTTAAAATTCATTGTCTCTGTTGCTTTATTTTAGCCAGGTAGATTGCTTTACAATTCAGTTGGGTACGGGAGCTGTTTAATTGCCAAACCTAAATTGTTTGTTTACTGTGTAATTTTTGCCAGCCACCCTTTGAAGAGGGTGAGAATTAGTGAATTAACAAGGCAGGCAGCTCCAGCTAGGGCTTTCAATCCATGCCTGGGAGGGGTGGGAATTGCAGTACCCCTCAGCCAATTAGAGGTGTTGGGGTGGGGGGGGCGCCTCGCTCCACCTTCAAAATGGCTGCCCCAGGTATGATATGGCCATGAAACTGGGGGCCCCAGCCACATTACACCCATGTAACTGGTTGCTGGGGTCCATGAGTTTGGTAGGTCTATACACATAAACCAGTATAAATGATTGGAAATCGATCAAAACCCATAACTGTATGGAAGTTCAGGGAGCACAGACTGGCTTAAAAATGGGGGATCCCAGTCTAAGGTAGCTATGAATCATCATGGCATCAGACTTAATCAGTTTAGGTTAGACCAGTGCATTGCGTGTGTCTGAGCCTGGCTGCACCCACACACGACCCTGTGACATGCCAGGCAGGGCCCAGGTACTGGGAAGCTTCTGGGCTGGTAGAGTCATTGAGAGAGGGGCAGGCATGGCTGGGAAGTGCAGTGGGTTGTGGGTGTGTGGAGCCAGGACTCCAGGGACAAGGGCAAAGCAATGGGACCCAGCTCCAAAGATGCTGAGCCGACTTGTGAGGACAGAACTCTACTGCTGCCTGCCCCACAAGGCTGCCTAGGCAGCCAGCTGTGCCCTGCCCCACCATTCACCTGGCCATTTCCAAGACTGCCCATTTCGTGGGCCACTGACATGGAGAGCAACTTGGGGGTGAGGAATTCCTCTGCAGCAGTTGCTGCCCCATGTAGTGCTGGACACAGCCCCTGCCCTTGCCCCATGCCTAGGGCCAGCAGGGCTGCTCTGAGGGGGTCCTCAGGGAGTGGCACACTGAGGCCCGAACTCCCACCCTGCCGGGCACCTCACCAGGCAAGTGGCAGGGTACAGCAGAACAGAGCTGGCTGCCCAGGCAGTGCTACAAAGCAGGTAGCAGCAGAGCACTGTCTGCATGGAATGGCTTGGTATCCTTGGAGCTGGAGCCCATTGCTTTGCTCCTGCCCCACCCCTGGGGGTGTGCATCAATGACAGCCCCAGCCCTGCACACTTGCAGCCATATGCATTTCCCAGCCATGCCTGCCACTGTTTTAGTGCCTCTACCAGCCCAGGAACTGCCCAGCACCAGGCCCTGTCTGTAGACAGGCTTGGATGGTGTGTCTGGCTGCCATGCTGGGCTGGGCCAGTGGGGGACAGCCCTAGGTCACTGGGTGCACCTCGCCCCTGTCCTGCCCTCCCCACCAGCCCCCCTGACAGCTACCTTAGACCTGAGTCAGCACAGCTTGGGGGGTCATGCAGCAGGAGCTTCCATCAGCAGTGGTGGCAGGGGCATGGGAGTGGAGGCAGTCTACTGGTAAGCATGCAGGAGCACCTTGAACCTGCTAGCCAAGGCCACTGCAGGCAGCATGCATACTCCCCTCCCTCACTGCAAGGGCAACCATCTGTTCCATTTGCTCCTGACCTAATTTTGGGCACTTAAAGTGCAAAATTTAGACCACTTCCACTTTGAGCTTTTTGAATGTCTGTACTTAGCTTATGAAAGTAAAAGGTGAAAACTATCAGAATAACCCCGCACAAAAATTAAAACTAGTCAAGCTCATTATGCCTATGTAGAAAAAACATTTTTTTCTTCCGTTTCTGCTCTGGCTTATACTAAAATGCAAACGCTACAGTCACTGAAACAGAAGAGTCTACTTTTTTTCCTTTAATGCTTTTTGAACATTAATTCATCTCTGGAAATGCAAAGTACATCCAGTAGCCTCAACAGTCAATTATCACTGTTTGCAGTTCTTAATAAACTTTAACAGGGATAGCTGCCTTTTCACATTTCCTATAAAGAGCCAAATCCAGGATATCAAAACATTAAATATTTTCACAGCAAAGTTTTCCATTCAATATTAAATGGATATGCTTGATGAGCCTTATAATTTTTTCTTTATATAAATTATATTTTTGTTTTATTCTAGATTTTATTCAATTTCAGGTTTTATTAGTAATATTTTTAAATGCAGATTCAATTTACAAGCGGAAATTTGTTTTAATTGATTAAATATATTCAAAAAGTTAAAGTATAAAGGCAGGATATTAAACCAGGGTTTCTTACTCTCTTCATAACTGTTATTTGTACTGGACCTCTTGAGTGTTTGAATTTCCTGAGAAAGCATGGATAGCCGGTCTGACTGAGTGGGTGTTTCATCATCATCTGGGTCAGGCGATTCCTGCATCATTTCCTCTATTTCTTCAATCACCTTTACAAAAAAAGAGAAATGCACATACATATACACATACTTGGGATAAAAAGTGAAACAAAATGACTTACACTGTTAGTACATTCTAGCTTATCTTTTTATATTTGTAAGGTTTTCTAGTTTTAGATATATTTTTCTATAAGCACAGTTTAGTGTTGCACAGCAAAGTCAATTCTGACACTGAATTTAGGCTTATTAATGCAAAATTAGAATATAAATAGAAAATGAGACTATTTTATTTGGCCTTCTCACAAAAAGTGTACAAGATGAATATGTTCAGTTTCATGACTAAATATTAAAAGGATGAATCTGTGTAGTTATACAAAGACCTATGCATCTTCATTGGTAGATAATCTTCAAGAATGAGCTTTAACTCCCTTTCCTGATATTCAGTATAAATTTTATTTCTTAATTTCATCCCATTTCCTCAAATTAAGCCATTTAGTACCATCATAAATAATTATTTTAGTTCCTGATATTTTTATGCTTCAAAATATATATACAGAGGGTTATGCTGCCCCTTGATCACATACAGTAAAACTAATTTTATTGCTACCTTATTTTTTCTATGCAAGTCTCTCTCTCCAGCCTCTCAGTTATTTTTATTGTTCTTCTGTGGACATTCTCCAACTTCCAGGTTGGAAGCTAGGAAAAGGGGGATGCGAAGAAGAGAGAGGTCTGCCCAGCTGGGGAGCAGGAACTCTGGGGGGTTGTGTGGGTACATGGGAGTCTCTTATATTGCAGACTGCTGGGAACTCTAGTGGCTGGGAAGTTGAAAGTCCAGAAGGAAATACTGGCAGCAGCAGCACAGCCCAGTCAGAGATACTTGGAGTGAGTGATGTGCCCTTAAACAGGTAGTGTTCTCTTTTTGTTTGCAATTTTTTTTAGTAAGCATTGACCCGGAGGTACAGGGTTTCCCGAGGGGGTAGGGGGGAGAGTTCTTTTTTATTATTAAATATTTAGGTAAGGCAGAAGCCTGCAAATTTTGTTGGACTTCATTGGGAGGACAGGGAGTGTGGCTGCTAGGGAAGTGCAGAGGAAACCTTGAGGTGCAACCAGGGCTAGAACCCCTGCCCCAGACAGGGCAGATGACAGAGACAGGATGGAAACTGGAGAGGGCTGGAGCTCCTAAGCTGGGTCCTGGCAGAGTGGGCCTGTGGCAGATAGAGCCCAGCTAGAGAAAAAGGGGTTGGGGGTGAGGAATAGTCAAAACCCCAAAAGGTGTTTGCAGGCGGTGCCTGATTTAGTGTTAATTAAGTGAGAAGCCTCCTAAAGCTGACATTGCATAAGATCCGTGAGGCATGGTCGTGATTATGGGGGCTGCTGGAGGTCACAAATTTAGCCTTTACGGTACATACAGCTAGACAATACAGAGTGAAAGAGAGCAAGTGCAAGAGAGTGAGCACTTAGGCTCCCCAGCTTCAGAGGGCAGCCTTCCCTCCTTACTTTAACAACAAGGCATGGCAGGAAAGACCCTGGGACGCTGGAATAGCAGTATGACAGGATAGGGGTGGCCAAGAGTGGGGAGTGACAGCAATCCCGGGTGCCTCTCCTATTATACTCCCCATTACCAGGCTTCCACGAATCTAGTTTTTCTAGGTCAAAATCCTAGTTGCCAAATAGTGTTTCCCAAATATACGTACTTTAAAATTTCCTTGCTTTAAGATAAGGTTCCAGGTAAAAAAAAAAAGAAAGGTGGTGCACCGATACATCAGTCCGATATCAGAACAGTACTGATATGAAGAAGACTGTCTATATCAGCCCTGTGGGACCGATAATTTGGGCGATAAATGCCCATGCTGCGTGCAGCCACAGCGCGGCACAGAGCAGAGCTGGCAGTGTGAAGAGCTGCCTCCAGCTGGCAAGTCGGTTCCCCGCTGCTTGCACCCTGGGAGGGCGGGGGCGTGAGGCGGGGGAGTAGGGTATGTGCTCCCAGATCTGTGCTCAGGGCAGGCTGCAGCTGCCGGGTGGGCGTAGCCGAAGCCAGTACTGCATGGGGCACTTCTCACTGGGGGCTGGGCTTGGAGTGGGCTCCATCGGCACTGGGAAGAGGTTGTAGTTGCCCCAAATTTCACCTTAGCTCTGCTCTCAGCCCCGCACCACCACTCACAGCCCTAGCTGAACGCCCCTCCTCCACCCAAGCGCTGGGAAAAGTTGCGGCTGCAGGTCCAGGAACACACATCACCCTCCACCCTCCCAGGGTTCATGCAGCAGCAGGCACCACCTCCACCCCACAAGCTGCGCCTCTGTTGCTGCCCAGCCGGGGCAAGGGAGATGCAGCATGGAGGCAACACTCAGATATGTGACCCTTGTCAAAATGGCACCTGGAATGACAAATGGTGATGGCCACTGCTCTTGTAAGGACAGGAGACAGAGCTTAAACCCTGAAGTCATTTTGAACTTTTGTACCTGGGGGTCTAGTATAGGAGGAGGATGACAGAAACCCTATCTGTGTTTTGGCTTCCCTGGTTGCTTCTGTCTAAACTTTTCTTTTTGCCATTAAGTAATTAATCTAACAAGAATTCACCACAAAATAGAATACACTGCAGTGATAGCTATTCCCTCTCTTAGAGGCCTGAAGCTCTTCAATATCTGTCTCACAATCACAGAAGGCCAGCGAGGTCTGTGATGGAGTCTGGGCTGCCCACTTATATCCTCATAAGAGCCCAGGTGGATACCACTATTCAAAATAGAATCCAATTTTATGCACATGGGGCACGTGTGCACCAAGAACAGAATTTCTCTGAAGTACGATTCACAGAAGTAGTCATTACCCTACCCATCATCTTTAAGAGGCACAGCAATTTTCAAGACAGTACAAATAAGCATGTGGATTTTAAATTGTGTAGAAGTCTTTTAAACAACAGGCCGTTCTCAAATGTAATAAGAGCAGAGTGCTGCTGTTCCACTCTAATATTATGCAACACTGAAGTCCTAACTTCCATCTTCCTTCCACATATACACAAAAAAATTATTGTTCTACTGTACTGTTTTTGAAAGCCACACATTATACGTTAATTCCAAGATATTTGAAAATAAAACTATCTGTTTTCTTATATACCCGTATGCCACACACTTAATTTAGACACATTTCTTTCTATATACTCTTCCTCCTTTGGATTTCTGATGGACTTTGATGGAGAAAACTAAGGCACTAGAAGCAATGAGCATTTCAATTACTGTAAAATGAGATTCTAAAGCTGACAGAACAAAATATATTATTTTCCTCTCAAACTTTGAAGAATGCTACAGTCCCTCATGCAACCTTATGTAACTATAAAGCATTCAATCAGTTTACATCCAAATCTTTTCAGCATCCATTAAACAAATAGGTATGTCTTTAAGAGCTCACACACAGTAGTAACACTGGATACTTTACCTGTTCTGCTGTGAAAAGCGGCTCATCATTGATGCAGGACACTATGATAGAATGCATATCTAGCTGCTCCCTCAGTTCTTCATCATCTGACAAATCAAGGTTCAAACCGTCATTTACCTAAAACCACAAAGAAAAAGGGGGTGGGGGCTGAAATTAAATTATAAAAAGTCTCTAATATTAAATAATGAACATGAATTAGATTCTTGCTTTTAAGTACTTAAAGCCCAATTAAACCTCAATAAAAATTAAAATAAAATTACAAAGGAAACATATTTTATCAATATAATCAACATTTACTTTGGACAAACACATAAGCATTCTTTGTTTTCTCAACATGCTAAAAAGTACATAACTTAGCAATGAAGCCACTCACATGCCACCCACTGGATGCCATACAAACATTTGTAGAAAAGGCAGTGTTAAGTCCATCATTTGTAATTGTTCTCTACTCTTTCAAATGGAAGACATCAAAGTAATGAACAAGAAAGCCATACAAAAGTCTGATAAAACTAGAATCTGTTATAAAATAACATTGTTGCAAGATCAGTGATATTTATATATTGAAAGACATCAGACTTTTGATATAAGCAACAGTTACCAGTACATTTCCCAAAAACAAAATCTTTTTTTTTTTTTTTTCCTGGAAACACACCCTGTATGTTTTATTAAATGAAAATATACCATATATATCATGGAAATAATTATGTAAGCATTTATCCCTCAAATACATAAAAAATACATCCTTTGAATAGCTTGCAACTCAGTAAGTAAAACAAAAACCCCACAATAATCAAATCCTCTGATTCCCCTAGCTACCAATCTGTTAGGTCTACAATTTTGCCTTAAGATACTGATATACTTTGAAATGATTTGCTTTTTTAGCATCCTATTAAAATGTTTCAGTCAAATGAACCTGAATGTGCCAAATGTACGTAAGTATCAGTTGGCAATTCAGCAACACAGGTCTTTTAAAAAATTGTGAAAATTTTGAATTCAACATGTCAATTATAGCCACTTGTTCAACCTCTGGGCATTCAGCATTTGTCATGCTGGTACAAAAAAAGATCTACCATCTCACTGAATGTGCAATGTCAGGGTACTTTTTACACTTTAGATCAATTCAAATTTTTGCCACGCCTGCATTGCTATTGTCAGTACGTATTTTGTCAAATCCTTCCAAAACTACCTTCAAGTGCTTTTGTAAAATCTATCATCTGTGAAGTATCTTGTGATAAACATGTGCCCAAACCCCTATGCTGTTCACTGCAATTCTCAACATACTTGTGACAGGTGGACACAAATATACAATCTTCTTGAGAACCCTGCCAACTGTCACTGAAAAAGGAGAATCACTGTCCCAACTTTCTGTCAGGCAGCAAAAGAATTTCTGTTCTTTCAAGATTCAGATCAGGCCATTAGTATATAATAAAACAAATTCACATTTAAAAACAAAATGATTCCCTGTCCAAATCAAATTACAATGCAATTTAGAGATTAATTCTGGAAGGCACCTTCAGTCCCTCCAGAATTTATGGAATTTGTCCATTTTGCATTTTACAGAAGGCATCTGCTCAACTTCTTTCCACACTCCAAATAAGCAAACTTAACAGGTTTTAAAGGTGCAAGACTTAGAAATTCAGACCCACACAGAATATCCCATGCTGAGGATACGGGCAACTCCTAAATACTGATCTACTTTGTGCTCACAGGCATACAAGAAGGTACCCATCATTATTCAGAACACTGATACTGCTGATCTTTGAAGAATAGGCTTAACAGGCAAATGTCTTGTGTCCTCTTTATAAAATTAGCTTCCAATTGACCACAAAAGGTGTTGTTTGGATGTGAAAGGTCCTCAGACTTATCTTGTATACTGCAATGCTGAGGGCATCAATTCTGGATGCAACCATTTTTGTCATATATAATAGGTCTCCTTAATCTGAAATAATGTAATCTTAATTTCTGATAGCAAAATCTCAAATGGCTTCTGCATCTCCTGGAGAAGAAGGCATAACTTTTCTTAAACACCAAACCACAAGACCAGTAATTTGTGCATGGTGGTGCCTCAATGCTGTATATTCTTTTCAGCTACTGCCCAGTCACATCTTAATATATTTCTCAGTCCAGAAACACTCAGCTCTGGAACTCTATGGATACAGATTTAGGCAGTGAAGACTCAATCACCAAACACGTATAGCAAGGAATAGCTGATTTCTGCTTACTTGCACAGTACCACACATGAAAAGCCAGGGTGGAAGGAAGATGTTTCTACTCTTCTTTCTTCCTCAACACAGGTTTAATTGAAGAGACATCACTATGAAATTCCTAGTGGTCTATTACAAGAAGCTCCACCTTGGAGTCTTGGGATGCTTTTCATCTTATGCAAGATGATATCAGGCATCCTTCTGATAATGGATTAGGAATTTTAGTTTCTCAAAGAACAGGTCAGCTTCCCCTTCTTTTGTTACAGAGAGAGGGGATCTCAGGAAACTAGGGTCAGGTGACAATTCTCCCTCAACATCCCACTTTCAAGATACACTCCGAGACAGGAATCATCCAAGTAAAAGAGTCTCTTTCATAAAGTCTGCGTCTCCTGCAATAAAGACACTGACATACTCATTGATATTTTGATTGCAAAGATGTAATTATTATAAACCCATTCAGAGCAGCTGAATGAACTCTCAAAATAAACCAAGATAACTATGTCCAAATAAATAAACACACATAACAGAAGCCAAACATAAAAGAGACAGCTGCCAGGCAGTGCTGCCTGATATTGCCACTTTACCCCTGGGACCCTATAAATGTTTCTTTCAGTTTTACCTTTCTATCCTGACTCTTCCCACCAATTGCTTCCTGTGGAGTGGATTCACTTTTACCTCATTTAATCAAAAGCATGACAGAGCTCAAAATTGTCCTCCTTTTCTCATGCGTTTTACATGAAGAATGCTGGCTCAGAGTCCAGTTTCTTGGAGTCAGAATACCTGAGGAACTTGTCCTGGTTTTGTTCCTCAGCTGTATTTTTTAATTTCAGTAGACTATCAAGCAATGATTCTTAACCTGGGTACCACAATACCCTCGAGTGCTAGGAGATCTTTCCAAGGATGCAGTGCTGTACTGTTAGGTATGCAAGCACTTATATGATTCACAAGATAAACGCAGAGATTGCAAATGGGAGTGTCAAAAACATTCTAACCTGCTGTGGTCTTTCGGAGTCCTTTGCAACAGAAATGAATGATTATTTTTCCATTGCCAAAAAGTCACAAAAGTTGTGAGCTCACATTTTCCAAGGGATATCCTGAGTCTAAAAAGGTTGAGGAACATTGCTATAAAATAAGGGGCACATTTAGGCTTCTTTATGTTCTTTAGCTAATTTTTCCCCCTACTCTTCTCATTTTTCTCCAAGGCAACTATTTTATTTGTTGAATAATAAGAGGAAAATGTTGCTGAATTCTCTGCTTCATAAAGAACTGACTACAATATATTTGGACTTGGATCCTACAATTGGATCCACCAGTGCAGAGTTTTACTTGTACTTATCTGGCTGGAGAATCAGACCTTGGTGGGAAAAAGTTCATGCTAAATTTACCAAAGCATAGGAATACTCCCAAAAGGATTCAGATAGAACTCAATACACAACAGAGAAGAATGTTTTTAAATGAAACAAAACCACTTTCACAGTTCAATACTGCCTTTTCCCATGCTCCTTTTCTTATGCAAATTGGTCCATTTGTTGGCTGGTCAACTTACTGACAAGGTTCTGAAGCTGGGAAGCAGAAATATATCATTGTTTGAAAAAAATTAAAGGGGAACTTACTGCTAATGACAGTGTAAGCATGAAAAATAAAAAGATTATAAGGGTTTCAGAAAACCAACACTTTTAATGCAAATTACAACCTCTTCTGTTTTGTTGCTGAAAAGATGTTAGCCAGTCAGAACTTACCCCTTTTTCTGCAAGATTTAATGTTGGCAAATGCAAAGTTCTGGTGTGGGAGGATTTCCAGTCAACTGGCATGACATTACCGTAATTATCAGTCAAAGCATTCCAAATCCTATATATAAGAATGAAAGAACAAATCTGCAGACATCAAAATGAAAAACAACTGATATTAAGATAAAAGAATATCTTTTGCTGAGGTCTCTGTCAATAAGTACATTTCCTGCCTCCACATATCCCAAAAAATATTGTGACCAATTTTTTTTGTGTTTTAAAGTTAAAGAAATAAAACCTTCAAGTTCAGCTTTGTTTATACATCTTTCTTTTTTCCAAAGAGACAAGTAATTTGCTTGTGTGTGTACATCAGGAACATTTTGAAAAAAAAGGGAGGGGAAGATAAAAAAAAAAAAAAAAAAAAGCATGCATCACTAGTTACATAAACATAATCAAAAGCTGTTTGCAGTGTAGGCAAGTTCTCCCTTTGTCTGGCTGAATTTTACCAGTGATGGCTATTTTACCTTTTTCATTTCCTCTCTATTTTACTCCAATTTGCCTTGCTGCCAGAACTTGCAAAGCAGGAATTAGCAAGTGCTGACTACAAACACTCAAGACAAAAATCATTTTTGTAAGAGGCTTTGTCTTTAGAACTAAAACTTTCATTTTTACCCTAGGATAACTTATATGTGTGAACCATGCAGATAAAAAAGAAGAACCCCCCCCCAAAACATCCATAGCTAGGTGATGGGACTCGATGTAAAACTTAGAGATTGAATTTCAGGTGCCTGCAGATGGGTGAGATTACCATGAAATAAAAATACTTGAGTGCTTTTTCCTCACTGTGTATATCCTGGTATAGTTCACACAGGTTAATTACCCACCTGGGTAATAAAAACATTGCAACCTTCTGGCAGTACAGAAAAGCCTTATGTGAAGACTGTGCAATTTAAAACAATGTTACAATTCAACGCTGAACAGCACTGCAGTGAAGCAAATATTATGTTGTGGGAACAAAATTTACAAAGTACAGTTACAAACTCATTTGCCACACAACTTTAAATGTATTGCTTTCTGCCTTAAACTTTCCCTATTTAGTTTCACCTGAAAGGCAGAGATTTGAGTTTTTGAAATAAGTTAAATAAATATTAAAGAAGCTATTTGGAGCTTAAGAAAGTATTTCCCCCTTAAGAAAAGACGCATTCTCTTTTGGAAAATATAATACAGTAAGAAAACCTTCAAACAAGACAAATGCCTACACCTCAGTGCCAGACAAGGTGCTTTGGGTACATCAAGTACTTTTTATTAGACCAGCTCAAATAGTTGGAAAAAGTCTTCTTAGCAAGCTTTCGGGTACAAATACCCTTCATCAGGCTGAGGAAGCATCTGCAGTTGTGGCACTGTGGCCAAGCCTTAAGAAGTCAGAAGCTGACACAAATTCATTATGGGTTTGTTTCCCCCACTCCCCCTCTAGAGTGTGGACACGTGTTGCACTGAACAAGTACCCAAATGACTTCACCTAGTGGCAAGGAGGACTGGGCCTGCAGTGCACCGCCCTACTGTGGAGTAAAGCTCCCACATCCAGGTAGTGGGAAACCAGGATTTTGTAAAGGTGGGTGCGGGACAAGTGATGGGGTGGCAGTACCCTGGCTCCCAGCCTCACTGCTGTACCCAAGGGGGCAGACTGCGCTGCAGGAGCAGGGTCCAGGCACTTTTATGGAGTGTCACAAGCAGGCAATGATCTCCCCTCTGCACTCCCTTCCCACCCCTCCATTCACACCTCCCCTGCCCGCTGCTGCTGCCGTTGCTGCCCCCCGGGCACAGCAGGAGGCTCCAGAGCCGCTCCACCCCTCTCAGTGAGAGACAGCAGCAGGTAGGTTTCACCCACTCTGTGCCAGCTCATGGGTTGGTAGGGAAAACCAGGGGGGCAGTGGGCTGCGAGGATGAACCCGCCCGCCACAGCAGCCCCCAGCTGAGCCTCCTCAAACCGGGGACAGCAGCAGGCAAGGGAAGGAGGGGGAAGGGAGAGAGGTGCCCTGAGCCAGGGGTCTTACCTGGCTCAGGGCCTTTCCAGAGAAGCCCCCCTGCGGCCTGCCCCTGCACCCCGGGTGAGGCGCAGGGAAGCATCCCCTGGGGCAGGTCCTCTGCCCTGCTCCCCCCAGCATGGTGGACTCCTGGGCGGTGGTCCCGTCCCCCCCACCCCGCATGGGGGCGCCCGAGCTCCTCCCGCCCCAGCTCAGCCCACGCGGAAGGAACCAAACGTGCTGGGGGTGGGGAGACCCGGCCGCTCACGCGCACGCGCACTCACTCGTCGTGGCGCAGGGAGCTGGGCTCGCTCAGCGGCGGGGGGCGGCTGTCGGCGCTGCCGCTACCCCGGGCCGGTGGCTCGAAGCACAGGGACAGCCGGGCCGCCAGGTCGCCGGGCCCGCCTCCGGCCGGCTCGGCGCCGCTGCCCGAGGGCGCCTGGAAGCCGGAGAAGTCTTGCCAGTCCCCGGCATCCCGCGGCTGC
>NW_017728943.1:85120170-85155700 GCF_001723895.1 Crocodylus porosus
GCGGGGGGCGGGGGCAGCGCCGAGCGGGTCCCACACTGTCTCGAGGGGGAGCCCGCGAGCGCAGCCCTGGCCTGGGGCAGGAGGAGTGGGGCCCAGCCTAGCCTAGCCTGTTTTGGAGGAGCCAGGCTGTTTGTGAGGGACTCCTTGCCCCACTGCACCCCTTTCTTTCCTTGCAGCAGTAGAGCTGACGTGGGGAGGAGGGGGGCACCAAAATACAAGGTAGGCCAGGGTGCCATTTTCCCTAAGGCTGGCTCTGAGTAGACCATGTGCAGCCAAGCAGGAGCCCTTTGCATTGCCCTGTTTCACCTGTGCTTGAGTGCCCAAGCTCCAGCATAGGCAGATGAGGTTCTTTGGGTGATCGGATATCTTTCATTAGGCCAGCTTAAATAGTTGGGAAACTTTTTTTAGCAAGCTTTTGGGTTTAAAAACACTTTGTCAGGCTGAGGAAGTCTATGCAGTCAGTGCGTGCTCTTACAGGATGGAATGAGTAATAAGCCAGAGTCTAGGCTGGTATGCATGCAAGACAGCATGGCATCCATTTGCCATGGCAGTGGAGAGATCCGGCCCGGCTGGGCCTTCGACTCACCGTAGGATCAGAGCAGGTGATAGGTGATGGGCCCTGCATTAGCTGACCACCCAAGAAAGAGATATGGGAGTCCCCGTGGAAGGTTTGCTGCTAACATCAGCTCAGTGCACGGAAGCTGACAAAGAGGCAAACAGCATTAGAGATTATTAAAGGAATTGTAAACACAATGAGAAGTATTATCGTGTCCCTTTATGGTGCATTCACACATGAAATATTGCACCCAGTTCTTGTGCCCACACTCCCAAAAAGAACTCCAGAGAAGGGCAGTGAGGATGATTAGCAGTGTGGAGGGGCTTCCACATGAAGAGAGACTCAAGAGGCTGGGCTTGGTTTAGAAATGACACTTGAAGGGGAAATTATAAGGGTTTACAAAATACTAAATGGCAAAGAGAAAGGAAATAGGGATTTATCACTTGTTCTCTCACAGTACAAGAACTAGGGTTCCCAGTTAGATGAGTAGGTTGGAAGTTTAAAACAAAAGGCAGTTCTCTTTCACTCAGCATGTAATTAATATGTGGAACTCATTGCCACCAGATGTTGTGGAAGCTGACACCTTAGCCAGATTTATTTGGACAGCTAGGGAGGAATATACAAGTATTGTTCCAGCATGCAGGGATGAAATCAGGAAAGGCAAAATAGAACTGGAGTTTCAGCTAGCAGGGGAAGTGAAGGGTAATAAGAGTAAGTATAAGTATGTCGGTAACAAAAGGAAGATCAGGGAAAGAGTGGCTCCTTTACTAAATAGGGGAGGCAACTTAGTGACAGATGATGCAGAAGAGGCTGAAGTACTCAGTGTCCTTTTTGCCTCAGTCTTCACCAGCAAGGTCAGATCCCAGACTATAACACTTGGAAGCAGAGTTTGGGGAGACGGTGAGCGGCTAACAGTGGTGAAAGAGTAGGGTCGGCTGGGCTATTTAGAAAAGCTGGATATGTATAAGTGCATGTGGCCAGATGTGATGCACCTACAGGTGCTGAGGGAGTTGGTCAATATGATTGCAGAGTACTGGTTGTCACCATTGAAAACTCATGGCAATTGAGAGGCCCTGAATGATTGCAAAAGAATAAATATAGTGCCCATCTTTAAGAAAGGGAAGAAGGAGAGTCCAGGGAATTACAGACTGGTTAGCCTCACCTCAGTCTCTGGAAAAAATGGAGCAGGTCCTGAAGAAATCCATTTCTAAGCATTTGAAGGATAAGAAGGTGATTTGGAACAGTCTGCATGGATTCACCAAGGGCAAGTCATTGCGTCATCAAGACCAACCTGATTGCCTTCTATGATGAGATGACTGGCTCTGGGGATGCAGGGAGACAAGTGGACATGATATACCTTGATTTTAGCAAGGCTTTTGATATGGTTTCCCACAGCATTCTCTCAAGCAAGCTAAGGACGTCTAGGTTGGATGAATGGACTGTAAGGTGAATAGAAAACTGGCTGGATCATCAGGCTCAAGAGGATAGTAATCAATGGGTCGATGCCTAGTTGGCAGCCGGTATCAAGTGGAGTGCCCCAGGGGTTAGTCCTGGGGCCAGTTTTGTTCAATATCTTCATCAATGACCTAGAAGACGAGTGGACCCACAACAAGTTTGCAGATGATACCAAGCTGGGGAGAGTACTAGATATAGTGGAGTGAAGGGCTAGGATTGAGAGAGACCCAGACTAATGGAAGGATTGGACCAAAAGCGTGTTGATGGCCATCTTGCTGGGATCATCTGATCCCAGCAGTCTTTCCTGTCCAAGTGCAGGGGGGCTAGACCTGATGATCTGTAAGGTCTCTTCCAGCCCCCAACAACTATGAAACTATGACAACAAATTTCATAAGGTTCAATTTGTGAGGTTTCTTACAAGTACAAAGTTCTGTACTTAGAATGGAACAGTCCCATACACTGATACAGGCTGGAAGCTGATGGGCTAAGCAGCAGCTTTTCAGAACAGGACCTGGGAGTTACAGTGGACAGTAAGCTGAATATGAGCCAGCAGTGTGCCCTTGTTGCCAGGAAGGCTAGGGGCATACTGGACTGCATTTGTAGGAACACTGTTAGCAGATTGGGGGAAGCTATTCTTCCCCTCTATTTGGTGCTAGTGAGGCCTCGTCTGAAGTACTGTGTCCAGTTTTGGGCCCCCCATTAGAGAAACGAGGTGGGCAAATTGTGGCATCCAGCAAAGGGCAGTGAAAATGGTGAGGGGACTGGGGCACATGACTTGTGAGGAGACACTGAGGGAACTGAGTTTTATTTAGTCTGGAGAAAAGAGAACAGGGTAGATTTAATAGCATCCTTCAATTACCCTGAAGGATGATGCCAAAGAGGATGGAGCAGACTGTTCTCAGTGGTGAAAGATAACAGAACAAGAAGCAATGGTCTCAAGTTGCAGCAAGGGCAGTTTAAGTTAGAGATTAGGAAAAACTCTCACTAGGAGAGTAGTAAAACACTGGAACAGGTTACCCAGAGAGGTGGTGGAATCTCCATCCTTGGAGGTTTTTGAGACCTAACTAGACAAAGCCCTGGCTGGGATGATCTAGTTGGGGATGGTCCTGCTTTGAGCAGGGGGTTGGACTAGATGACCTTCTGAGGTCCCTTCCAACCCTAATTTTCTATGATTCTAAAGTAGGAGGAACATCCCTGTATTTTTATCTCAATGTAGTGCAGCCAAGGTGAATGCCAGATTGGGGATATAGAATTAACTTTGTCCAACTACAAGATACAAACTATTTGTGCCTTATCTCGCTCAAGATTTTCATCAAAATAGCCAACTTGATGTAAACATACACTTTGCAGTTAAAGGACAACTATCACAATAGCCTCCACCTACTTTGCGTGGGAAGAGCAAATTTATGCTCCTGCAGGTAGGGGTTGCACAGTCAATCAAGGATTCATCCTTAAACACATTTTGTGCCTCCTGAAGGGCATTTAGCTCTCCATTTTTTAAACCTAGATTAAATATGAAATATAAACATGAACTGGGAGTGTTAGGGAACCTCTTTGTCATTATGTAAGTGGAGGGAGCTAGCATCTAACAACAAAGGTTTTAAATCTGTAGAGCCCTGGGTTGTGTGGCTGGTACACCCCTAGAGCACTATTCAGAAAGTATTACACCCAGATAGTTGCCCTTGGGTTAGTGGATGAAACCAAGGCTATTTCAGGCAACTGGCCAAGAATGGATAGCAGACATTGTAGTCATTTAAAACTACACATTTTATTTATAATACAGACTCTTCATTTCTGTGAATGTGCTGTGTTTTTATGTCATGGGCCTACACATTAGAATTCTCCAGTTAAAGGCCTGCAGAAGCCCAGACCCTTATTTGGGGGTTAATTTCCTTAGAATAACTCCACATCTTTTTGCATACAATACCCAGTTCCCAGGGAATTACAGCTTTCAGAACAAGATAAACATTATTCCAGTAATATACTGGCCAAGTGAAAGAGATGGCTAGGTTGTTCATCTGTTGTTAGATTGCTCAGAACTGATTGGATTTGTATGTGTAGGCAGACCCCTCTCTCACTTAGAAGTAACTGGGTACTAACCCATGAAACTGCAGTAATATTCTCTAATGTTCTTCTGCTTTCCAATGAACACTGATTGATTTGTCTGTTTTTCTTAACAGCTATGTTTTCATTTATCTCAGTTCTTGGATAAGATAACTTCCTACATTGCTTTCAACTTCCACTGATAAAGGGAGTGATAGGATCTCAGATCGAAAGGGCTTGGAGGCAATCCACTCAAAGGGCTGATGGATTCTGTTGTTCCCACAAGCTAGAAGGAAATAAGTGTTACTGCAAACTCAAGAGTGAAATAATGTTTACATTATATTGCTATATAGTACAAAGCTATGGAATACAAACTGGGACTTTTTGTATAACTCTAAATATACTAACCAGAATATGAAGTTTTGTACACATAACTTAGAAACTAGTGGAATAAACGATAAATAAACCATATTTATAGAAAGTAAGTTGAAACACCACTGAGGAGGAATATTCTGCACTGGTCCACACCTGCAGGGAGCAAACAAGAAAGCCAAGGCTGCAACTGAACTCCAACTGGTGACACGGATCAAGGACAATAAGTCCTTCAAATATGTGGGGAGTCAAAAGAAAAACAGGCAACATTGGACCCCTGTTAAACCAGTTGGGGCAGCTTTCTACTGACACCGAGGAAAAAGTCAATCTGCTTAATGATTACTTTGCATCGGTTTTTCACTAGACCGAAAGGAACCACCCTGCTCAACATGATGCAGGATGACCAGGGTAAGGATGAATATATGCCCACCATTGGCATGGTTCTTGTGAGGGAGCACCTTGAGAGGCTGGACCCCCACAAATCAGCTGGTCCAGATAGATTGCACCCAAGAGTGCTAAAGGAACTCGCAGGCATCGTAGTGTAGCCACTGGCAAGGATATTTGAGAACTTGTGGTGCTCGGGAAAAAGTACCTGAAGAGTGGAAGAGGGCCAATGTGGTGCCCATCTTCAAGAAGGGGAGGAGAGACAACCCAGGAAACTATAGGCCAATCAGTTTGACCTCAATCCCTGGGAAGATCTTGGAAAAAAATGATCAAAGCCATTCTTGACAGGCTAACAGAAGGCAACATTCTGAGGGATAACCAGCATGGGTTTGTTGCAGGTAGATCTTGCCTGACCAATCTCATTTCCTTCTATGACCAGGTGAGGTATCACCTAGACAAAAGGGAAGAGGTTGATATCATATATTTGGACTTCAAAAGAAGCCTTTGACCTGGTGTCCCATGATGTCCGCATGGAAAAATTGGGCAACTGCGGCCTCAGTTATTCCACAGACCGATGGCTAGGGAACTGGCTCTAAGGTTGGACCCAGAGAGTGGTAGTTGATGGAACTGAATCAACATGGCACTCGGTAACTAGTGGTGTCCCCCAAGACTCTATTCTCAGACCTGTACCCTTTAATGTCTTCATAAATGATCTGGGCACTGGTGACAGAAGCGGACTGGCTAAGTTCTCTGACAACACCAAACTTTGGGGAAGAGTGTCCACACTTGAGGATAGGGTGGTGATCCAGACGAACCTCGATAGGCTTGCAAGGTGGGCAGATGAAAACCTGATGGTATTCAATATGGAGAAATGCAAGGTACTCCACATTGGGGGGAAAAAGAACCCTACATCACATTTCTAGGCTCAGCAATGCTATACTCACTAGCATGACTGAAAGAGACTTGGGGGTCATGATCGACCACAAGATGAACATGAGCCACCAATGTGATACCACAGCTGGCAAAGTGAACAAAACTCTGGCTTGCAGCTACCGATGCATCTCAAGCAAGACCCAGATATCATCCTGCTGCTGTACTCGGTCTTGGTGAGGCTGCAACTGGAGTACTGCATCCTATTCTGGGTTCCACAATTCAGGAAGGATGTGGAAAAGCTTGACAGTCCAAAGGATGGATGGACGCACGCACAGAGGGCAAGAGTACAGGCCTTATGAAGAAAGGCTGTGAGCTATGGGACCCTTCAGCCTGGAGAAGCGCAGGCTCAGGGGTGACTTGGTGGCAGCCTATAAGTACATAAGGATCTGGGGGAACACCTGTTCACCCAAGCCCCCCCAAGAGTTTGCAAGGTCCAAACTCCTGCAAGACTGTTGTAGGCTAGACACAAGGAAAAACTTTATTGTCTGAGCCCCCAAAACCTGGAACAGACTCCCTGCAGAGGTGTGGTGTAAGCACCTACTCTGAACATTTTCAAGAAACGTGTGTGCTTATCTTGCTGGGATCCTTTGACCCTAGCTGACTTTCTGCCCCTGGGGCAGGGGGCTGGACCTGATGATCTTATGAGGTCTCTTCCAGCCCCAACGTCTGTGAAATCTATGGAAAACTGAACGTTTGTGGATGAATGGCTAAAAGTTTGAGACAGTCCCAAGTTTGAAACAATTTGCATCTGAAATGCCCTAGGATTTGAGATATTTTAAAGTTGCCTCAGTTTTAAGACAGCTAGAAGTTTGAGACAAAGTTAAGTTTGATATGGCACACTGTTTGAAATGGCCTTCATTTTAAGCTGTTTAAATTTATAAATTAATTTTACAATCAATTCCAGTTTTAACTAGCTTATTTCAAACATTCATATCTTTAAAACAATTGCCCGTCTTTGCTTAAAAGTTGTCTTTGTAGAATCTTAGAGAAGTAGGGCTGGAAGGGACTTTCAGGTCATGTTGTCCAACCACTGGCCAGAGGCAGGATCATCCCTACCCAAATCATCCTACACAAATTCATTGTCTAACTTACCAGTAAAACTGCACAGTTAAGCCTGACAGCCACAAAACATAACACCCTCACCTGCCACAAGAAAGGCAAGAGCACAATGAGTAGCCAATGTCCTGCTGCTATGGGGGTTGTTAAAATATACTTGAGATCTAAGAGGGGCCCAACTCCCTGCAACCTCCCTCTCCCTCCTCCTTCAAGTCTGTACCAGTCTGACTATGGCTTAACATTTCTTCCAGACTGATATGATGATCAGTCTGACCCTGAGCAGAGGGACAAGACCCTCTAACCAGGAACCTGTGAGTAAATCTCAGCAAGAGCACTGGCATGTCCCAGTCAAAATTTCCAGCCTTGGCTGCAGCCAACACTCAATGCTTCTGAGGCAAATGAAAAAAAAAAAAGCAACCAAAAAAAAAAAAAAAACAAAAAAAACCCCCAAGCCCCCACCCTGACATGTATAGCAATAGGCCCCATATGGCAACCAGCAAAGCACCAAAGCATGAGTTTACCCATAGTAGAGCATAGGCACAGCTACTTCTAGACCATCCCTGACCAATGCTTGTCCAACTTTCTTGAGGATCTTCAATGTTGGAGAGCCCACAAGGTCCCTAGGCAGTCTATTCTACTGTCTTACTGTGGAATGGTGAAGAAGTTTTTCCTGATATCCAGTCTAAACCTACTTTACTGCAATTTTAAGACATTGGTTTGTCCTGGTCTCTGCAACAACAGAGAAAAGGTATTTTGCCTCTTCTTAATGGCAGCCTGTGGCAGTGCAACCTAGGGGTGCCGTGAACTCCCCTAGCGCCCCCTACCTACTGTGCCAAATCAGGTCCAAATGCACCCTCTTTATCTCGCCCGCCATGTCTTTGATGGTAATATGTTAAAGGGAGGCTGCCTTTCTAACCCTCCTTGGCACGGTGCCTTGATGTATCTGGGCTCTGTCTAGTTGCCCACCTGTGCCCTCACAGGCACCTCCTGGTTTCTCCCACAGCTCTTTCAGCCCACACTGGGGCCCGTCTCCCTGCAGCTCTCACAGCCTGCACCGGGGCCTTGCCTCACGATCCCAGCAATCAAGGCTCAGGTGGCCATAGCCATGCCTGGCCCCCTTCTCAGGTCCTACATCCCACTGGGGCTTCTTGCCTGTGCCCACACTGGGGCCAGGGTCAGGACACCCCAAAACACAGTGCCTTCTCTGGCACCAGGAACCCCCACATTACTGGGGAGCTCCTATGAGGCCTCCTCCACCCCTACAGCCTCACCCAGTCCTCCGGTGTAATACAACAACAAAACAGAAAACTCACACTCCTGTGTTCCAACACAAATTCCAAGCCCCCTGGCTAACCTTCATATATATCCCTACTAGGGTTTCCTCCACCCAGTATCCTCATGCAGACGCTGCTCAGGCCATTAGACTTCTCTGGTATGCCTGCCCTGCTTGCTCCAGCAGAGCTCCACCTTCCTCACTGCCAGAAGGGAACTGCCTCTGGTCTCAGCCTAGGCTGTTTATATAGGCCAGGCCCTGCCCCCTTCTGGTCAGCTGACCCAACTGGTTGCCTCGGCAACCCACACCTGTGCTGCCCTGGTGAGTGGCAGCTGAGCCCATATTACTGTTGTGAGTAGCAGGCACCTTAGTGCCCTGCTACATAGCCCTTCAGATACTCGAAGGCTGTGAATATGTCTCCTCTTAACTGCCTTTTCTACAAGGTCATTGTTATTTCATAACTTTAAAAATGAAGCCATGGTTGAAAACTTTGTAGTTCAATATGTTGGGTGCATAAGAAATTCCAGTTTGCAATATACATAATCTGAAAAATAAGAGACTTTTTAAAGGCATAAAGGATCCGAATTAGGGCATGGGTATGTGTGTAGCACAATGCAATCAGTTTTCATGGCAGTGATTGTCAAACTACACAACCATAGAGGAAAAAGTGCAACTATTGGACTGCATCATTGGAATACTCAGTGACGTGGAATTGTCCAATTATTGTTGATGATTTTTGCTATGGTCTCTAGGCTATCTGGCTTTACATACTGCATCTTGGCTTTGATGGCTAGAAAATGATATTTAGAGGTTTGTTTTTAGGAATTGGCTTGTAGGTAAAATAGATATTGTATTAGAACAATGGTTTAAGGGAAAGGCAAGGGTTAATTGATTTCTAAAAGCCTGTTTGTTGCACTGTTTCACAGCTTTCAAGTCAGACAGGGTGTCTGAGGCCAATGGGCATGCACATTCTGGGAAATTAAAAACATTCAAACCTTATTTTCATAATAGAGATAGGCCTGGCTCCAGTGCCCACTTGCAAAAACAAACAAAAAAACCCCTTGGGATTTCTGGTTTCAAATGAAATGACCAAATTAAGGTGTGTGCATGTGATAGGTTTACGAAGATAGGATTTGGGCTGACAAAACAGAATGTGGACAGCATGATGGCCCCAAGGAAACCAATCAGCGATACCCAGAAATGAAGAGTCATTGGAAGAGAAAGAATACCAAACGAAGAGTTTTCAAAACAGCAAGTTGTCATTGGCCCCTCACTTCCAAGGTTGCTGATATCAGACATTCAAGCAAAGAACCTAAAGGTAGCGTTTACATTCCGGCTGGACACACCACTCACATTGTGCATGTTCTGGGCACTGGGGAATTTGGGTTAATGTATGTTGTAATCATTTTGCTTGCTTTGCCTGCATTGCTCTTATTTCTTATCAGTGTATCAATAAAATTCACCTATTATCAACCAGAGTAGTGGTCAGTCTGAAGGTTGTGCTTGCTCAGAGCAGGGTATCAGGACTGGGTTGTGAATCCAGTGCCAACAGACTTCTGTCTTGTTATCCAGGCAATGTGGCTCAGAACCTCCTTCCAACATGTGCCAGGGAAGGATGGAGTTTTTAGCTGGTTCCAGGTCTCAGATCTTGCCTGCTTCCCTATTTTCCCATCAGCCTCTTTCAGCTTATTCTTCTGGCTGCCCCTTGCTCTCTGGCAGCAAATTAACCTCCTGCTCAGGCTACATTAAAGAGAAAGGAATATGCACTGTACTCCAGTTAATTCATCTTTGTGGGGAAAGCTGGAGAGCAAGAAGGAATTCTAGGCAGACTCCATTAGGGCAGGAAAAGAATAAAGAGAATTGGCTGGCTGCAGAAAAATGGGTAAATACCATATTTCATGGTATCTTAGAAATATGTTGAATTCCAAAGCCAGAAAATTACCTTCTCCACAGGGTCCTCCTTCAGGTGAATGCAGCTTTTAGGATTATTGGTTTAATCTCTGCAATCCCCAGGAAGACCCTGCTCAATTAGTTACATTCCCTTACATGTCTAAGATTCTTTCTCCAACCACAAAGGCAGGACTTTTTTTTTTCAATGGAAGCTGAAATTTTGTGGCAAGGACTGAATTCTTTGGCAAATTTCCTAGCAATGGAATTTTGGAACACACAGAGCCCTGACTAAGGTTACACCACGCAATCTTTCATAAGGTCACATTTTCAATTTTGAAATATTTTTCAAACTTAATGTATTTTTTTTTGTTAATGATAGGGACTTGTAATTTTTTATTTTAAAGAGTATAAAATTTGTCAATGGAGCTTGTAAGAAGCTGTTTGCTCTTTACAGGCTTTTTTAAAGGTTGCTGTATTTTATAACTAAGAATGGTGGAGTCCAGATGTTCTTTATAAGGCTCCTGGAACCAGAGCATTCTGGACTGATGCCTCCCAAAAAAAACTTTCTTGAGGAATACCGTTAGTGTGACCCTCTGTTCCTCCTGGCCCTTTTTATTCTTTTTTGCTATTTTTTCTATTGAAAGACCAAGAGTTGAAAATCTCACAGCTATATAACATCTTGTGAAACATACTACTTAATTATATGCTACTGGCTGAATGCATCCACTTCAAGAACAAATGTATTAAACAGTAGTTTCAGTCATTTGCTATCAGATTAATTTAAAGCTAAATGCTTTGTTTTGAGGTGTCCACTGCAAAATTCACAGAGGAAACTTCAAAGAACTTAAGGATGATGAGTTAAGATAATGTCAAGATTTGAACAGCAGGATAGTACAGTCTAAAAATTTTTGAAAAACGTATCACTAAATCAGCATTTCCCAAAGCACTCAGTTAAAGTGCACCTTGTGAAAGGAGTTCTTGTTTATGGCTGTAGGATGTATTACATTACACGGGCAAGGAGCAAACTTTTATGTTAGTCCGTGACTTTGATAATGAAATACAATTCCTTAAAGGTTTTTTTAAGGTAAGAGGCCCTGTGGCTTTTGTTGTGTGGTACATCTCAGTGCTACAGCTTTGTTCTGACTTGTCTCCTGTTGTACCCAGCCCTGATACCACACCAGGCCATGCAAGGGGGCCTCATAAGGCAGTCTTGTGGCCATTTCTTTCTCTTCTTGGGGGGAGGGGAGTTTTTTTCCAGCAAGATCTGGGACTGTTGAGTAGGTTTATATGGCCCCAAGGTAACCTGGGGAGTATAGTGGAGAAATAAAACCACTCTTACCCACTTCATGCTCCCCCAGATCCACAAACTAGGAAGCACTGCAGCTCAAGAGCAGGTCTGAGCATGTGCACCAGTACTGCACTCAGGCTCTCTGTCTTTTCTTATGGAACTGAAAATGTACGTAATTGTCCCTTACGTCTGCATAGAATCCTACTGACTTCACTGTGGCTCCAAATGATTGTTGTGGCCAGGCCTTGTGAAGTAAATGGTAGGACTGAGACCACTTTATTCTTCTGAGAAATTTTATTTACAAACTGCGACAAACTTTTGTGTAAACGTACTGTTAAAATTTAATGAACATTTTTCTAATGTCACTAGGAAAGTGTTTTGGTGTGAAACTAAGACTTGTGCAACAAAACACTCCCTAATTAAAACAGGTCAAGCTGACGTTATCTTTGTCCAGACCAACATTACATAACTCCAGGTCAAAATGATGTGCAAATTCACATCTGAAGGAAGCAAAATGGCCCATTTTAATTAAGATATAATAAGCTAGTTTCTCAAGCAACATTTTATGGAAGTAAGACATATGAAAAATTACAAAAAATACGTGTACCATTAGGTTTAAAATTTTTATTGTGCTGCCAAGAGCCAAATTACAAGAAACCGCCTTACAGTTAAAAAAGTAAACAAGCAATCTGCCGAACCGCAGTGCACTCCAAGTGCCACATATGCATCTATTTTATTTTTTCAGAAAATTATATCTGCATTTCTCTTACAAGAGCACAACAGGAACCAAAGTAAAAGAGTGAAATGGATACAGCACATAAGATAAATCATATCTTTAAAATAATAATAATAATAATAAAATAATAATAATAATAATAATAATAATAAACATTTTACACCATGTCCTATATCCTGCTAATATTTCCAGAATATGGCCTTGATTGTAAAACAAAAGCAAGCATTTACAATTTCTGGATAAAGACTGCTTACTCTTATGCAAGGAATGGATGATTTGTCTTGACAGGATCTTTGTAATGACTGGACAGAAACATATCCGTTTCATCAGATTAAGTACAAAATGCTGGGGAGACTACATTTTTTTCTTACTTGTTTTTGGAAACTGAAGTCCTTTAAACAGAAAAAATGTTGACCCTTAATGACATACCTATTTTTTTTCTTTGATGCAAACAGCTAGAACACCTTTTTGATATTCTAAAGCAAAAAATTGTTAATCTTCAGATTAATAAATTAGGTCATTATAATAATAAATTAGTTTTTTTTCACTTTTAAAGTTCAGCAACCTCTGACCAAGTATTTACAACAATACTTGAGAGTTCCTTTACAAAAAATACATTTTCTTTTCACATTAAGCATACTGGGTATCTGTGTCTTTCATGACAAGCATTTGTAAAAGAAAAAAAGGCAATGCACAAATGGGTAATTAGTATAAAAGTGCCAAGACCTGTTTGGAAAGTTAACATTGTATTATACAGTCAGAGTTATAAATGAGGCAAGCTACAACAAACTTCCAGCTTAATGTGGACAATATTCCAGTAGTTGTTTCAAACAATTGTTTGAAAAATAAAATCCATGAGCTGATGGTGTTATTCTGTGGAACTGATTAGTGCTGCATGTATACTGTCATCAGTGTCTCTAGCCAACTCATTCATTAAAAGCCTTTTTAAGGCCAAGCAGGAAAAGAAATAAGAAACACCCTGAAATGTAGCAAGTAGCAAGAGCAACGCTTACTGCTATAATCGTGCACATACTGTACACACGCAAACACAAGAGTGCACACACACACCCACATGTACATACACGCACACACGCACACACACAAAACACTTTCAAATCAAATAAAACTGTAGGTAGAATGAGATGCTCTCCTTTTGTCTTTCCTAAACTCACAAGTGATTAAGCACTGATATGGAATGCCTGTTTATCTGTTTCTGCTCTGGGTAAAATCTCTCTCAGATAAAAATACATTCAACAAGAAAAAAAATAAAAAATTATATATATACTGTGTGTGTGTGTATATATACATACATACATACATATATATATATATATATATATACACATATATATATATACACATACATACATACATACACACACACACACATACACTATATATATGGTATATATACATATGTAGTGTGTATATGTACATACACATATGTATAAATACATATGCATACATACACACATGTATATATACATACACACAGGCATACAAATACTTTTTGTTGTTTTTTAGCATAATTATATTTACATAAATATTCCTATACTGCTAAAGTTTAAAGAAGCATGATCTCCTTTTTTCTGAGCTTCAAAAAGGTGCTTGAGTAATATACAATTAAAATTAAGCAGCTTCCTAGCATGGAAGTAGTTTCTAATCTGCATAACCAGTAAATAAGAACAACAACAGGAAAAACCTTATACCAGTTTCTTTTTTACTCTCTCGTTTAAGCAAGAGCTTTGTCCAACAAAAATAGTTTTTCCTTCTTCTCTATTGAAACGGTATGAACAACCAGAGATTAATACAAAATAACAAACAAAAACAAGACAAACAAACAAACAAAGCCCCTGGAACTGCATGGTGTTCTTGACTTTTCCTTTCTTCCTTCAATACTGTTGTCAAAAGATCCAGTGCTCATATCAGGAATTACTTATGCCTCAGTCATCTGCTAACTCTGCCAAAATCTGGCCAATCAGCTTTTGAAGAAAACAAAACATAACAAAAACAAAAAGCAGCACAAGGTATAATTTTATACATCCTTAATAAACCCACCCTTTATATTCTGCTATAACCTCTTTCTTGCTATATTGTTAACTACTGTAGCTTCTTGTCATATAGAAAAATATTTGCAGCTACACCATACCTGTGATGTGACAGGTTCTGTTCTAGGAGTATATTATTGTAGCAACAGCTGAAAAAAAAAAAATCAGACCTTTTTGTTGGTTGTTTTTTCACATGGGTTTAGGCTTTGCTGCAACAAATGCAGTTTTAGAGCAACAGGAAAAGCCACCCTCCTGATGCTTGGCAATGCCCTTTGTGTGTTTTCTCTTCAAGCCAAGCTTGACCAGCTTTTCTTCTTCAAAAAAACTTCCTCTCACGTCACCACCCAGCCCCACCCCAAATTCGCCCCCTTCCAAACAATCTCTAGAGCTATGTTACAAGCAAATAAATCTTCACAAGTTTTAAAACTTTGGTTCTAAGAAAACACTTGGTCAGTTATTTCAAGGAAAAGTGGGAATGCTTGTTCTGGCACATTGCAGGAGTCAGAGCCCATCCCAGTAAGGTCTTAGAGCTGTACATGAAGTCACAAATCCAATACAATCCACTAAGCAAGTGCACAATTCTAGTTTTATTTTAATAGCAGACTCAGTCTCTCTCTCTCTCTCTCGCGTGCGCGCTCTCTCTCAATTTCTCTCTCTCAAATCCTTGGCAAGGATGAAATTTTTCAAACTGTTTGATAGAAATTATCTGCCTGTAGGTTGTTCTGTTTTTGCATGCTGTAGAATCCACTGTATCTTGAATCCGGGTCAGCAATTCTTAGCATCCTTTGAGAACTGTCCACCTGGACCATTGTACCTTTCTTGCAGTCCACATATACCAGCTGATTATTTAGGCAAGAAGGCTGTTTGAAAAAAAAAAAAAAGACAGAATATAAAAACCCAGTTCACACATCCTTTTCATATGCTTTCCATAGCAGGAGAGTGAGAAACTTTTGTGGCTGAGAGTTCACAAAAACAAAAAAACAAATTAAAGTTATTTCTTTGTTATAAAATGTCCAACTCTTGCAATACTTCAAACTTGCATAGATTAAGGAAATGATCAACAGGAACAAGAGCGTTAGGCCTGCAGGCATACAGCTGGGAGCAGAAGTTGGCAAATTAACCATTTGAGCACTGACAGACGTGCAGCTCTCCAGTCTAGCTCACAGCACTTCACAGAAAACGCCATAATTTAGATCGGGGTGGGCAAAATATGTCCCACCAGGCAATTTTATTTGATCCATGGGTGCCCACCAGCTAACTGTACCCTTCTTAGCCTGCATGCCTCACTCCCACCCTCATGTGTGGAAGGGCCTGGTTCAGCCAGCTTACAGTTTCTGGGAGGGGCTGCTGTTGCCACTGCTGCAGCTGCTAGAGGACCTGCTTGGCTTCTCCAGCATCCAGCGGTTTCTCATCATTTCCCTGCTGCAGCTACTCACTCAAGAGAGCAGGTAAGGATGCAGCGGGGGTGGGAGGAGCTGCAGCTGGGCAGGGGCAGGGAGCACGGGCCTGGCAGGAGCACAGTACCCATGATAAGGGGGACTGCAGGAGTGTGGAGCTCAGGTGGGCAGAGGATGGGGACCCTACTACACACTCCCCCGCCACGGTACACAGGCCCTGCTCCCAGTGGCAGCAGCAGCAGCAGGCCCTTGGGAGTGCTTGTGACTCACGCAGGTACTACTGCCCAGTGCTGTGTGGCTTCAGCCAGAGCTACACACGATGGTGAGGAGTGCACCCAGGCTGGCCCTCCTCTGTCATGTGGGACTCCCCATAGTGCATGTGCAGCGCCTGGCACTCATGTGCCCCAGTATGATGGCGCTGGCTAATTCCCCTACTCCCTGCCGCTGTGTGCAAGTCCCGGGGCTCTACTGGAAATGGGCAGCAGTGCCTGAGTGGACCATGAGTGCACCAAGGGCCCACCGCCTGCTGCTGCTGTGACTGACAACAGATGCTGTGAACTGTAGGAAGGACTCTCCACACCCCCCGACTCTTCTTCACACCCCACAAAATGCACATACCCACACCCTGCCCCTGCAGCCCCCCACATATACACACATCCCCATGACATACCTTACACCCCCCACACAGCCAGACCCTCTCACAAACCACACTCCTCCCCCCATGCATACTATAAACAAGCCCACGCTCCCAACCACATCCCACATACAATATATAAGAACATTGATGAGCTGTTATGCAATCACCTCTATACACACTATACAAACACAAATCATGACAAAAATATTTTCTGTAATAAAATCAAAATATATTATAGTAGGTGTTTGTGACTTTTAGTATATGAATTTTTTTTCTGTTTCCATGATGGCAGTACCCCCTCCCCCAAGGAATACTTCTGGGGGCAAATGGAAGCACTTCCTGTGGCAAAGGCCAGGGGTTAGGGGTGGGACTTCTAAAGGTCACCTGTCAAGGGGTGGAGCTACCCTTGTGGCCCTCCAGGCAAAATAACTGCCCACCCCTGAGTCAGACCAATCCTCCTGACCCAACCAATGTTAATGATTGGATTGGTAGAGTGGGGGATTGAACTCCATTTTGGAGGCAGTCCACTGTGTGTCTGCAGTCTCTTACCCCTCGCCCTGTTGCAGGATGAGAAGGGGAGAAGGCAGGGGAGGGAGATCCATTCTTCTTATTTTTAAATATTATAGAACTGACTACAGACTGCCATCTCACAGTGTCTGGCTGCCCAGTTTAAGGCAGCTAACTTTCTAATGCATTTCTCCAGCATCAGAAGACTTAAAAATTAAATGTTGTTAATGGTTCAAATATTTGATTCCCTACTGTGATAACAGTACCGATGGCTATAGGGGCAGATCCAAGATTTGGCAAAGGGGGATGTAGGGGGACCAGGCAGGGTGAGGGATCCCACCCTCCCTATCCATCACTGCTGCTGCCACTGTCCCCAGCTGAGCCCAGTCCTCATCCAGATTGGCTGGAGCAGGCATAAGTAGCTTTGGCACAAGTTTCCCTGCCCCAGGGCAGAGGGGAAAGCAGCAGCAGCAGGTAGAGGTGGGGACTATGGGAAGGGGAGCAGATGTACCTCTGAGTATGAAGTGGAAGGGGGGTTGGATTCTTATGTGCTTTGGGAATTTAAAAAAAATCCCCAGAAGCTCTCATGGCATGGTCCAGTTCAAAAGAGGGGGTGCCACTGCACCCCTTCTGGATCTGCCCCTGAATGGATATAACCTGTTGCTAACTGGTTTAACAGAATCAAAAGTTTAGAGGATAAATTAAATATAGTAATTTTAGTACTTCTTAATTTTAGAAATGTTTTAAATATTTTTGCACAGCTCAGAAATTAAACAGAAAATCCTGGATTAGATGGAACTATTTACATCATGATGTTCAATAGAGAGTCATACAGCATACAGTAAACATCTGCCAACTCAGATAAATGTCAAAGAGAAGGTACAGCATTTACCAGACCTGAAAACTATTTACTGTGGACATAATACTCTCAACTACACAAAATTGATATTACAATAGGGGAAAAATTTAGATGAAGACATAGCTTTAGTTGTAGAGATCAGATAAGAAGTGACTGGGTTTGAATCTGTGCTTGTCCTAACAGATACATCTGAAAACAGGTTTTGTTCAACAAATCTATTTACTGTTTTACAGCTTTTAAGGATACCTATTTAAATAGGAAAGAAACTAATATTAATGTGGTCTCATACTACTAGAGAGCAAAAAGGTTTCCCAGGTTTTTTGCGCTTCATTTTTTAATATTTTAGCATAACTTGTCTTAAATGAATTATTTTTCCCCCCAGTCTGAAAAAATAGAAGCCTTTTTTGGTTATGTTACATTTTCCCATTTAGCTGTATTCTTTTATATCCTTTCATTTATCATACAGGCTTCCGCTTTGGTGTGTTGAATTACTTCTTAATATTAAAACTGAATGCTTTATTGTACTGAGTTATTCTGCAGAGTTTTGTTTTTTTTGGATATAAAGTGAAACATCATTTGTGTAAGAGTATATTTTATTGTCAGTGTTCCTGCAATTATTCCTTCTCATTTTGCTTTCTCCAAATTGGTTGCCCATGGTTCAAGGAAGTGGCTTGTGTTTTCTATTTAAAAACTGTCAGTGTCTGGGGGGGAAAAAAAACCATGATTTAGCTGTGTGGCTCAAGTGACTAAAACACTGAAGGCAAGATTTCAAAAAGAACAACAGATCAAAAGCTGCTGATCTGGGCAATCTGATTTATTACTATTATAAAGGACTTCCTAATTAATTTATCTCTCAGTATGATTGCTCATGTGTTTATACTGTGAGAATTATTAATACATATGGCTTAAAGCTGGCTGCACTGCAATGTACTCAATGTGTCTAGGTAGCTAGGAAAATCCTGTCCCACAAAGCAAGTGCAATGGGCATTGAATTATTAGAATACTAATGACAAAGAGGAGACGCAAGACTATGCCAAACAAAATTGCCAGAAGGCAAAGGGAAGCATCAAATATTAGGATTGTAATGACTATGAGCCAGGGCAGTTATTTGCATTCTTGTCTGATGTGCACATCATTACACACATGTGCATGCATGCATACATACACAAGCACAAATACATATTTAAGAATGATTGTGAAAGAGGAGAAGAATACATGGCAAACAATGGTGGTATTTAAGTACTGCTGTTGATGTGCTCCTTAAGGAGTAAAGCATGGCATGAGTACCTTTCCATAAATTGAATTGAAGCTCAAGATGGTTCCTAGTTGTCTACACTTATTAGTAAGTATCCCAACACCCAGCAGACAGCAGGAGGAAGAATCAGAAGGTTACTGGAGGAAGCAACTCTCAGGACAAGATGTTTTATGATAAAGATCTTTAATAAACTTTGACCCTTTGTGAATTCACAAATCTACAAAGAAGAGCTTGCCTACAAATGGCTTCCACATTCTGCCTGGAATGTATTACATACTACAGTGCTGCTATAGACTGAAACAAAGATGCTTCTATAATAAATAAGAATGAAGAAATAGATTTTTTTCTAACTATTTTTCTATTAAAACAAGATTTCTGAGAGATTAACTATATAGCAATTCTGATCTGCCACTTTTGTGCTCTTGTTCACACAAATAATATTAAATAACCCTTCCAATTTGGGAATAATGGTACCAGAACCTGGCATCTAAGTGGTAACACCTTACCCTACAGCAGGACTCCTGCTAAAGTCCGGAGGCTTAGTTATGGAGCAAACTGGTCTTCCATGTAAAGAAAGTTCAAAATATGGTCCTATAAGGAATTAAATTATTCTTTTGTAAAAAACAAAACAAAACAAGGTTATTCTTTTAAATATATAAGGACATTTCAAGTGACATGACGGCAGGGAATTAACAGAGCAAAGATCTGCCATTTTAAAATTCTTCTGTGCTAAATTAGGAAAGGTGTAGCAGTACTGAAGTTCCTGCAAAGGAGGCAGCAAATGCCCCTGAAAGGAAGGCCTGCTCTTCTTTCCAGCTTCAGGGGATTGAGCCCTGCCTCAGTGTTCTTTTTTCCCCAATATTTCTGGCCATTTTCACTTAATAGCATTTCACTGAACCCCTATATATGCTGTAATACTTGCATCTTGATTGTAAGGAAAGAGAGAATAGGTACAGCTAAAGGACAGAAGACATACGTACGACAGAAGGCTGTGGTGGGACTACTGAAGAGAGAGATCAGGTCAGAGGAGGGGCAAGGAACCATGGATAAAAGATAGTAAAATAAGGAAAGTAAATAGGAAGTAAAGAAGAAAGACTGCAAAAAGGAAAGAGAGAGAAATAGTAAGGCATGATGTGACCTAGAAACTCCAAGAATCAATCCATTGGAGAAAGGGACTCCATAGAATCAAAATCACTGGCTTCAGCAACTCATACTTGCTCAAAAATATCTTCTGGCATATGATTTTGTTCAGTGGAAGCAATGTAAAAGGAATAAATACATGGGAACAGATGATTAGTTTCTGTAATGACTATGCTTGAAAGATGAAAAAGAATGACCCTCATTCAAAATGAGCGCTTGGCAAATAACTCCTGGCTTTTGCTTATGGGTATTAACATCAGTTAGGCTGTACAAATACTTCGTTAATAACTTTTTGCTTTTTTTTAAGCTTAACAGTGAATTGTCTTGCAGTTGATCAGTGTTTCACCAAAACTGGGGTCAGGGTAAAAATCTTTCCATCCATCAGCAGGAGTTACAAACTTCTGTCCTCTAAGATATTATCCATTTTCTCATTTTTCTAAAATACTTCTTTTGGACAGTGCTCTGTGATTGAGGTCTGTTGGAAAAATTCTGTTCTTCTTACATGACTGACAAGGTAATGAACAAAAACACCATTCAGGTTTAAGAGCCATGGACTGTCACGGTCCATATAAAGAGTTGAAATTGAACTTAAACAGAGATTCTTTGTTATGTTTGAATAATGTATATACTCTCAAAATTATAGCAGTTACTTTCAGGTACAGAACGATTCTTCTGAAATTTACAGTAAATTCATTAGTTAGCTTTTGAATTTTAATACCAGTCCTTTAAGACATTTCAGATATTGCATCAGACTCTTCTGTCTCAAATGATCATAAATGGAATAATGTAGATTCTTTAAGCTTCCCTGCATTAAAACTCCCTAAAAATGAATGCACTGTCTGAATTGGAAGATTTTACGGCTTACTGGACATTTCTGGCATTGTTGTTTTTAACCAGAAGTTTTTTTTCACCCCCAGTAGCTATGGAAGATTACTGTTCTAGAGAATTCTACCAAGAAATGACATTTTTCAAGATGGTTGCCACCTACTATTTTTGTCATTGGAGAAGAAGAAACAGGATGCTCTCAGAGATTCCTAGTAGTCCTAGTTTTTTTCTCAAAGAGCATGATGGGGCAGGTCAGCCATTTTAAAAGACTGTAAAACTATCATCAGTTAATGACCATTTAATGACATAGTATTTCTAGTTAAATAATTTATTCATTCATAATATGCTAATACTGAGGCGTACCAACGGCTTTTGTACCAACAGCTTTTGTTCTGTATATCTTTATATGGTAAAGTTGTGGTCCATATAATAAATTAGGATGAGATACACTTGCTTGGTCTATGGTGTGTAGAAATGAATGGAGTGTTGGTGAACTAGTATGAAATAAGACTTTAACACCGAAGTCAAAATTAAGTTTTTCTGTGCAACCACAACTATGATTTTTTTATAGTGTTTCAAGTGTTTTTTCACTATTAATTTCCAAGTTTTCATACAATTTCATTTTTATAATTGCAATCAATAATAATGATGTTTAATTTATATTTACTTATACCCCAAATGTGTCTTAGAGGTTTCTGTCTTAGCAGTATAGATGGCAGTTAGCAGAAAATTTGAAAATGTTTTGATACATACACATAATAACTATCCTTTGAGGGCAAATTTAAAGTAGATGAGAGCTACAGTAACTGTGCCAACTATGTACACAGAAGAATCTCTGACTGCAGATTTGTTTGTCTGCTGATCTTGGTTCTTGCTCCTGAAAATTCATATTGAGCGGCAAATTGGTGATTTTTATTTGACATTACACAATAAATAATTTATTATAACAACTGAGTACAAGTGTCAAAAAATAATGCAACATGGGTTGAGATGCAGGGAAAAAATTAAGTTGACATTAAATTGATTCAAATGTACCTAAAATACACTCCAGGTAATCTCCTGTTTTCAGAAATGGAGACATACAAATAAAAGTTTCACTGTACCTTTGTTGGGGCTTTGTAGCAAGACACAGGTATCCACTGCTTTTTCTGATTGACAAGCAGAAGGGCTATTATAAGAATCAGGGCAGTCATGATAGGAACTGTCACCCAAGCAACAGAGCTGAGAGATGTATCTTCATTTGGTTGTGGTCCTTTGCCTTCTCTGTAATCGCTCTGAAGATGACTCATGTCTGAAAGGTATGAACAAGAACATTTGTTAGTAGTAATAAATCTTACGTGATCTTGATCTGTCTGGATCATAAACAAGAATAGGATTATAAAAGTACCAGCCTTAGCACCTACCAGTATTTTGGCTTCGTGCTTTTTTCCCCTGATCTCTGTTTTGAAATGTTATCTTATACTGACTGGTGCAATCAACAGCCCTTATCTGGATATGATAATTGTATTTTCAACTGGAGACACCTGAACAGTCCGGGGCTTGGAATGGATTCAGTAGTTTATGGTGAAGGTACAGACCTGATGGAAGGATTTTAAGACTTGCCTATACCTATCATGAGCTCCAGGGACAGGACAAGTAGAAGTTGAGAGGGGAAATGAGCATCTGTTAACTCAGTTTTGTATGAACAAGTAACTGTGACTGGAACAGTAATTTGCCAAGTAGAATGACAGATGGCTTTTTTGTTCCATTTAACTGTGCTTTGTGCAATTACAGCGTATACATGGTGATACAGCACTCATTATCTGGCACTCTATCAGTTCTTAGTTTGGTATAAAAATCTCAAAAAGCTGCAATGTTTCACAATATGGAGCCAAAGCACACGTCAGATCTGTTAGCTCATATTTACTTTACATAGCTAGGCTTTTTGGTCGCTCTGGAGATGGGGAAGAAATGTTATTTTTGCACAGCTATTCATGTATGTGCGGATATACTGATATAACTATTTTTACATCTCTTTCTCTCTTTATATATAGACAGATAATCACAAGAATAATTGTTATTTATTATTAATTTATCTGACTGGTAAACCACTATATACATACACTATCCTTTCATGTTCATCCTCTTCTAAATATTGTAGCTGCTGGGAATAGAAAGGTAGTAAGAGCACCTTTATCTCTTTTGATCAGGTTTCATTTCCGTCAGGTATATTTTCTTTTTATACACCTTTTGAGTTTTTATTTCTTTTGGGGGCTGGGTCCTGCCAATTCGTGATCAATGTAGGGTCCAGAAAGGATGCAAAGGTAGTTCCACAGCATCTATTTATTCCTCAAATCCTGGTTAAATAAAACCTTTCATATTGTATTTTTTATAGCATCGGGATAAGAATAGGCCTATTTTGATGTTGTCCATTTTATGTTTCAATTGTCTCCTGCTAGGAAATAAGTTGGAAGAGTTTCTGTGAAGATAGAAATCTTCTGCATAAGAAATGAATCACTGTATTACATCACTTGCTGCTTAGTCTAGCAGAGCAGAGCATGCCATAAGCAGTATATAGACACACACACAGAGCTATATTATAGTTTGGACTGTGTACCCACAGAGAGAGAGAAACTTCTCAACTCAAACCCTTGTATGGGTATTTAAGCTTTTGGTCCAGGTATGCCAGGTAAGCAAGTTTGGCTTCTGTGCTGAGCAAGGTATCAAAAAACTTGTATTTTCCTAACAGTTAATCTGGTGAGAGGGTTCATGCCTTTACATTCCCTCAATTGCTATAGGAATGCTGGAGATTTTCTTTGCTAGGATGATGATTTCAGAGTATTTTCAAGTGACCATCCCTCTCCCCTCTCACTGCCACAAGTTAAGTCCTCTTAACCCTGTATTATTGCACCTGGAGTGATTTTTTTCCAAATCATCTTTTTTCCCCTGATGGCATGTGTTCATGTTACACCTTTCCCTGTTTATTTTCTTCTTTTGATGTGGTGGCTGTCCTTGAGATGATTCTTTTCTCATCTTTTCCTATATTTGATTCCACTTTAACTACCTACTTTTTTATCGTACTATAATATAGAGATAATAGCACTTACTCTCTTCAGGGAATGGCAAGAATACATACATTTAAAGACTCAGAGGGGCTTAGATACTACAGTAATATGGACCATGAAACACCTAGAAATTTATTTCTTTTAATACTGTATCAGTTTTATGGGTAAATTTTTCATTTCCTTCTTTTATCTCTTTGAGAGATTGGATTACAGTAGATAAAGCCTTTGTTTCTTTCATTTTTTTCTGTAGCTTTAGCCACTATATTTGTGCCTTTTGTGGCCATTTCTCACTAAGTTTCCTACTACCCTTTTTTTGCTTTTTCCTTGGGTGAGAAATGCTCTTTGTCAGTCATTTTCTCTGTGTTAGAAAGAACAGAAATTTTAGTACCTTCACAGACTCAAGCCTGCTTATTTAGCTAGATTTTTTGCTGGAGAGACATTGAGACTCCTTTCATGTGCACTTCAGTTGCACACTGGAAATTCTACTTGCATTTATTTTAATTCATCAAGCCAAGTATTTTGCTATGATTCAGGCCACATAGATTATCCGAATTTATCTCTTCACTTATCTCACCTTTTTAGGTAGTGTCTGAAAAAAAGAAACAAATATTGCAAGTATATGATATAATAGTACATAAATTGACAAATGTGTGCTCTGTAAGACCAAAGTGTTGGGGTTCCAGAGTTGAGGACTGTTCACTGAAAATGTCAATGCTGAGTCTCTCCTGATTAAAGTAAGGAACTGGATTTCAGAGTCTAAGGTCTCACTTGTTTTAGCACGTACATGTTAAAATCCCTCAAATGGAAGATCCTCAGTTGTTATATGAAACTGAGTGATTCCATACTATGGGGCCACTAAGATCTCTTTATGGCAATTCAGATTTTCATGGAATTGGAGCCTGTATCCATAGCATCTAGGGCTGTTTGAAGAGGTGCATGCCACAAATTGATCTTCAGTAAATTGAAGTCCTCCCTGTTGCCTTGTGGAAGACTTTCTATGAATTTACTCATGGAAGTCTAATACAGATAGTCTTATTTTGCCAACAGGGTTTTCTAATTAGTGGCTCTTATTTAGATGGTGAATCATTTTTCTGTCTAAACAAATTTTTCAGGCTTCTTGTCTTTTGACTGTATTCTGTGTTTACTTTGACCATAGAAACAATCAATGAACCTAGCATGCAATGTAAAATTATCCAAAAACTTAGGAAGGAACGTAGTAGTGATGGACTGTCTGTTCTCTTTGATGCTGGTGCCAGAGAGGCAAGCATCCTCCATTACAATTTATATACTTTACTGATGGGCTCTGCAAGACATCAAAGTAATGGGGCACACAGCAGATCCCAAATCGTGTGTGATTCTTGTTCCCCTGGAATCCTCACCTAGGATCTCCAATGTGTTCTGGAATGTCTTACAGTCACCTGAGGTAGAAGTAGATGACACAAGGACTAGATCTTTATCCAGTGATGATGAGAGTATTTGAGCCAGGACAGGTTGATACTCTGTTTGAAATTCCTCATTAGAGCCATCTGTTCATTTGCGAAATGACCAGGCTGAAGTGACTGAGTAACTTCACTCAGGTGAAGGAGGGGGAGAAAGGAAGCGTAGAGCAGCAAATGGTTTTCCAGGGGGAGTGGGATACTAGGGAGCAGCATACCTCCTTCAGCCTATTTGCTTATGGCAGTGGTTTTCAACTTGTGGTCTGTGGACCTCTGGAGGTCTGCAGACTATGCCTAAAGGGTCTGCAAAAGAAGACTATGATCAATCAAAAGTATGTGAGTACCCACACTTAAAATGAAGAGGGGTCTGTATTTCCATTCAAACTTGTATAGGGGTCTGCAGATGAAAAAGGTTGAAAACCACTGACCTAGGGTATTGAAAATCAACTTTAGATTCTCTCTCAGACTTAAACTGAGCTAAATATCTGGACTCAAAGGATTAAGTCAGTGACATCTCTCTACTACCTTAGAAGCTGAAAAGGAGAATGATTTTTTTCTTATTTAAAAAGAAAAGGAGCTGTACCATATTTTTCTTATGCTGTGGCTAATGTTGGCGATGTACACATTACTGGTGTTGGAGCAGTCATGGGGAAGGCACCTTTACCTCTCTTAATAGTGGAAAGTCTGGTACTGATGAGACAGTAGATTTTTAGATGTTATTTAGGATTTTAATATGGAATGTTTTGATGCTGAGGACTGATTTTTTTTGATGGCACTGGTACCAGGGGAGATGGTTTCAAATAGATTGGGGTTAGAAAACTAGTACCAGGAAATTTAAATAGTACTGAGGGAGCCAAAGCTTAAGATGTGGTGACAGATGCTTGTCTGGATGTATTTTAGGCTTAGTACTACCCTTTATCTGTAAGACTTGAAAGGATTTGTGGCTTCTTGAGGAAGAGACCGAGGACTGAGATCTCTTTTTCTTGTGGTCCCAGTGCTCCTTCCTCTTCTTGTTGCCTAAGGTTTTACCAGACAAAACTAGACCTTTAGGAGTGGCTACTTCAATGCCCTGAAGTGAAGGGGCAGTCAAGAATGCTTTTAGGTAATGAATTCTCAGAAATTGTTGCTTTAGGCCTCTCAGGGCTTGGAGGTATATACAGTGACCTCTCCAATAAGAGAATTTTCCCTATCTGTGGGGGATGGGGCCTGTGTGATTTTGAGACTTGACAGCAGCCGAAGCTCTGAATCAGATTTGGCCAAATCCATTTGGGAGAGTGATTCGAATCACTGAATTGAATCACTGTCCCCCGACTCAGCTGGATCTGAAGCAAATACTAGCTGCTTTGCACAGGCCTACTGCATACTATGCAGCAGACCCTGCCTCTTAATTCCTGGTCCCACAAGGAGCTCCATGGGTCAAAAGAAATGGCTCACTTGGCTGGGTCTTGCCGTTGGGCTATACTTTTGACATCTCAGTTTTAGGAAATGTTTTACGCTTACTCCACTTCTGGACACACTGAGCATTGGAGAGCCATCACTGTGAGACATTTTAGCTTTGTATAAGAACAATTTTTAAAGCCTAAAGATTTGTGCTAATTGTTATGACTGATCACAATTTCAGAGCTAAATCCCTGGAAAACAAAGAAGCTAATTTCCTTCTAAACAAAAAAGGAAACTTTAAAACATCTTAATTCTAAAACAAATAACTAGCAATTAAGTACTAATTACAATGTTTTGCATAACAAAGAACTGCAGTGAAAGACGAAGCTGACACTGCAAGTTTCCATTCCTAGCCCTGGGAGATGAGCAGGAACTGAGAAGCAGTTGGGGTCACTTATCTTAGTTAGAAGCACAACGATACTCAGGTCATGGGCATATCAGCCAGTAAATACTGCTGGCCAAAAGCTGAGGGAGGTAGTTAGCTGTGTTAGTCTGAAGTCCAGAAGAGGGCAGGCTAGAGATGAACCTTGCAGACTAAGCAGAGTACAAGCTTTTATGAATTCAAGCTCACTTCATTTAGATTCATCAGACAGCATCTGATGAAGTGAGTTAGAGTTTATTGAAAGCCTATTTATATATATTACTTAGCCTGTAAGGTTGATATGCACCCTGCCTTCTTCCAAAAGAAGCTGGCCACATGCAGTAAAATATGTATGGAAAACATTTAAAAAAGTGTGTTTTTTCTTTTTACAGTTGTGCAAGTTTTGCTATTGCTGATTGTGGCTAAACAGCAGCATGTATATTTCTAGAAAGGAGTATTTTTTCCAGCAACCCACTGTACTGAATGTTTACTAAAAACTGTTAAGAAATACTGAGGACATTAAATTCAAGCAAAATATCAGCTCTACTAACATGAATATTCATTCAACTTCTTATGCAAAGCACCATTCATCACACCAGACACTTGTTCCATGGGACTGTTGGCATTTATCTCCCCCAGATGCTATGCTGGTACTACAAAGGCTGATATCCAAACCATTTTATGCAGACCGGTAATTCCACAGCTGAATGGAGATGGTTTGGATTCACCAGGCTGTTCATCACCTAGATAAGCTGTGATGAATAGAACTTTACAGATATTTTGATAGAAGGTTAAATTACCAAACTATAATTTAACACATGCATTTGGCTTTACTCAGAAAGCTATGCGACATGCATATAGCAGTTTCTGCATTAATGTTGTAGGCTCTGTGTCCTGACTATTAGTATGAATCAAAATATTTTGATATGTCTTCTGAAGCTAATGAACCCCAGACAAAAGTTGGTTATGACAGATTTATAGCTGTAGAAAGACAGGGCTCCTAGAGTGCATCATCATAGTACTATGTTGTCCTTTCTGGTTCTTTACTGAGTATCAGGTCAAAAATGAAGATTCCAGTCCTCATCTCTGGCTAGGGACAGAAGTTACACATAAACCGGTTTAAGTAACCAGAAACTGGTTTGAACTTGTAACAGAACAGACTTTCAGTGCAAATAAACCAGTTTCAAAATGGCTGAAACTGGTTTAAAATAAACCTGGTTGAATGTAGTATCAGACTGAACTGATTTGGGTCAAACCAGTTAATGAAACTTGTCCCAGAAATCATTCCTTGGTTTAAGTTAAATCAGAGTCCTCCAGCATGCTCTGCAGCCTGCTCCAGCAGAGAAGGGTTGAGGGGTGGGGTGTGGGAAGGCAGGGACTGCTTCCCCTTCCCCCCCGCCAAGCAAACCCTGGCTGGGGTGTGGGGCCATGGAGAGGGGTTAAATCTGCCTTCCCCCCCGCGAGTACAGAGCTGCCCTGCCCACTAAACTTACTGAAAGTTACTGCTGGCCGCAACTGTGGACTACAAATCCCAGAGTCGCATGGAAGCGGGAAGAGGAAGTGACGAGTAACCCTGCAGAGTCCTGCTGCTGTGATAGTGCACTGCAAATCACAGAGACTTCGGGGGCAGCAGGAAGAAGTGAACACACAACCCATGCTGGCTACGTGCCAGAAAGCCATGCCCTAGCGCCCACCCAGCTTCTGGCCTGAGCAACTGCAGGCATGCAACTGTATTTTTTGATTCAAAAGTAAATGTGTATTCAGTTGTTTCTCAGTTTAATCTCTGCATTAGACTAACCTGCAAAGACTGAATCAATTTAGCCTTAGGCTGTTTGACTGTCTGTACTTAGCCTGTGAGTTTAGCCCAAGGTACTCAAAGGGCCTTCCGTGTATGTGCGACTGTTAGTTCTCATGATAACTACAAGTTTCTGGAAATGGAACTTGTTGATCTCAACAATATGAATGTGTAGAAAATAGTACTTTCTCAGAATGACCCATACCAGCAGAATTTACCCTTGCATGGAATTAATGGGATATAAAGCTCAATATTTTCAGAACAAAATACAAACTTAATTCTTCCTTCAATAACTTCAATCAAACCACCTATTTGAAGAAGAAAACACCCATCATAGTCGGGGAGGGAGAGAAAGGTAAAGACATGTGTGTTGACTTTAATACATTTGTATAGTGGTCAACTGCAAGAACTTATTAAACAAACATTTTTGTTAAGTGCCCAGTTGTGCCATACTTTCTCAAGATGATACTGCCACTGAAGTCATTCATTCTTACTCTTACAAATAAGTACTACCTAATGTAAATGGGAGACTCAAACTGACTGAATTTAATACATTTTTATACAGTACTTTAATAGATTAAGTTTGCCAATATTTCTTATCAGAATCACATTACATAATTATATATTACAAGCTGAATCTTATTTAAAGGAGTATTTTTCTGCATTTAAGTAGAAATCGAGAGCATAGGCATGCATTTCCTGCTTACAGAAGCATATTAGGTATTTTGCTTCTACTTCAAAATGATAAATTGCATTATTTCTTGTATTTATCCTGCAGAAATTATGCCTAGACCTTTGTAAACATATTGAAAAGGCTAGTTGTTAGCTTCCTTCCTACATCAAATGAACATAAGGAGGAAGTACAGACCTTACAAAGTACAGTTAACTTCTGTCAGCTCTTACCTCTGTGGAGATGGACAATGTCATTTTCACTGGGTGTAGGCCAAATTGGTGCTTCAAGTTCATTATCTCCCCGGTGATTTGTTTTCTCAATAGGGATGTTGGTGGGCTCAGGTACATACATCTCTGCAAATAGGATAAATACATTTTTCATAAATCATAAAATCATCACCACTTTGCTCTACCTACCTGTGGGTTCTGGACTTTTTTGGATCGGTAGTCTTTTAACCCTCTGGATCTTGCTGCTACTTTGGAAGCCCTCATCATTACTGCTATCAATTCTTTTTTATTTGTTAGAGTATTTTTGCTTGCTGAACACATGTGGAAGGTTACAGGTTGCTGTTTATTTCATATTGTACAGGATACTACTGCTTGTAGCCCAGTGCTATTGTACCATTGAGAACTGTATGGAACAGCCCTCAGAGGTGGGGTTTTTTGGTCAAAATATCTTGTAGTAATATACTATGTCATAGTCCTTAGATTCCAAGATTCTGCTCCTATTAATCCTACTCTACCAACATTAAAGGCCAAGAACACAGCTGAACTTTCCCAACTGGTGTAGAGTTGTCTTAAACACTTCTTACTACAACCTCATTTGGAGTTCCTAATATTTGAGATATATAAAGGGTTTGAAAAGGGAAGAGCTGAAGCTCAACTCGCAGATTGTCTTTTAGAGGTTATCAACTGACAGAAATAAAAGTGCAAATCTGCAGTAATAAGTCAGGACCAGAATAAGGAAGTTGCAACAAATTCCTTTGTTGATTCACTTGGACATAGATAAGAAATTGCCCCATTATATCAAAAGTATGTTTTTTATAAAATCAGTTTGGGAAGAAATTCCCAATTGGTGGGGCAAAAGAAATGCCAGACACCTGTAGATCTACAGAGGAATACAAATATTTCTTCTTCCATTTGACCATCATGCTTTGCTTTCCACTCTTCTCCCAAAATTTATGAATAAGTCAGTTGGTGAGGAAAAGCAAGCAGTTAATTTTTTAATTCACAGTTTTCAGGAGCTATACTATTGTTCAGTGTTTGCCTATCTATAGTGAGTATTTAGTTCCTCAATTATCCTGTGCTGCTGTTTTTTGTGATACAAGAAACACTCCTGATATCTTCAATATGCAGCGCTCTGTATGAATCACAGCTTATGTAAAAAGCTGATTACAACCTTGGAAAACAACATAACTTGTCCAATTTAGGCTATGTTCTTATTACCTGGACACATGGGACAACAGCTTCCTTCAACATTGATGGGCTCTACACATGGGAGAGGTGGGCAACTGACAGTGGAGCAAAGGGTCTGACCCTGCAAACAGTAGCAATGTGTGCAGCTGTCAATGTCCCAACGTTCTTCGTCAGCATATGTTTTTCCATTGAAGTGGCACACCACCTTCTTCGGTACTGTATCTTCTGTTGGGAAAACATAGCTGTGATCACTTAAAAGGAAAAAAGTTAAAAAATAAGCAAACAAAAACAATCACCCTCATCCTTAACCCAACCCCATTCTCCCTCAGTGCTAACCAGCAAATAGAAACAAAATTATATATGTGCCTTTTCTGCTTCTTTGGTAAGGTACAGTTGGCCTGGATTTTTCATTTCTTTAATTCCATTTTTTTTTTTCCTTTTTCTCATTAAATTTTCAGGCCCTGTCTCAGTTGGAAGACTCTGATGTCTGGAAAAATAGTGAGGTGGTGACATCATAACAGTCATGACATTTAAAGTTAAGCTATTAAAAGGGCAAGGGATTTTTAGAGAGACTTTAAAAATTTACTGATTTCTATTAGTTGTATTAACACCTATTTAATTCCAATGCTGAGAGATATATATATACACACACACACACAAATAAAGTGAGTGCATCTGTCCTTGTCTATTGCACAGGCATTTACTCTCCAAAGAGTTTACTGCATTAATTTTCACTCCGTAGGCTGTGGAACACTTTCTGATTGCCTGCAGTGTTACTTCTGTCCTAGTAGTGAAACATTAGGAGGCACTTGTACACATTATGTGGTTTTAGGTCTTAGGTTTGCATTCTATGTCCCCTAAACTGAAAGGTGGGTTTTATTTTTCCAACATGGTACATATGACATTGTTCTGGTGGTTGCAGGCACCTGCTGAAGGCAGAAGTAGCAAGGGGCCTGATTCTTTTTTTCCCCCCCAGTGGAGCCTGCCCGCCTCTCTTGCAGCTGGGGGGGAGAACTAATCTGTCAACTTGCCCCCTGGCCACAGGAGAGGTGGGCAAGGCTCTGCATAAAAAAAGGATCGGGCCCCTCACTGCTTCTGCCTTGAGCAGGCTCCTGCAACCGGCAGGACTCCTGGGGCTGCCCGGGAACAAGCTGGCTTGCCCCTGGGGGACTGCAGGGAGGTGGCAGGAGGGCAGCTGGGTGTGCTGGCGGCCAGAGAAAGTGGCGGGGACGGTGCATGGGATGATGGAAGCCTGAACGGACTCCAGGAAGGAAGCAGCCCACCCAGGTATCTGTGTCCTGTTCCTGCCCTCTTCTCTAGCCACCAGCACACCCAGTTGCTTTCCTGCTGTCTCCCCATGCTGCCCCAGCAGAAAGTCAGCTCATTCCCGGGCAGCCCCAGGTGTCCTGCTGGCTGCAGGAGCCTGCTGAAGGCAGAAGCTGCGAGGGGCCTGATCCTTTCTTTCTGCAGAACCTGCCTGTGTCTCCTGCAGCCAGGGGGTGAGCTAGTGGCTGCAACTTTCCAAGTTCCAACATTGCAAACTAAACTACACTGGGATGTAGTTTAGTTTGCAACAATGGAAACTCATTTTGAACCACCAAAACTTTTGTACATGTAATGCCATTAAGTCATACAAAGGGAAATTTTCATCATGTGAGCATCATGACATTGTTGCATGTACAAGCACCCAGGGAGTTTTTAAGTAGTAGGTACTTCGTATTCTGAACACTCTTAGTGTTGACAGTACCCTTTTTATTGAGAATTAAAAATTAAATAGCATCTCTCTCCCCAAATACAAATTACATAGCTCTCTATGTTGATAGCTTCCCTTTTGTATGATCAAATGTGCAGAGGATACCAGACTTATGGGTAGTAAAAACAAACAAAACTGCACATTGCAAAGTGACCTAGTAATTAGGACAGTGGACATTATATTTTTTTCATGCAAACCCAATTGTTACCGAGAAGAAGAAATAAGTGTAGGTTCAAAATTTGGAGAATCTCCATTATAAAATGTGGTTCCAAATATTAAAGCACTTGCTAAATATTAGCTTAACATTAATAGACATTACATGTGGAAATTCACAGACACCAACAGTTGAATATATCCTTTAGAGTCACCTCTAAAATAAAATTATAAGGCTTATTAAATGATTTTGCTTGGCAGACCTACAGTTTACAGTTGTATTTATACTCTAGTGGCATCATGATAGACTGATATCATCCAGAGTGTCTGGGATAGTAGCCAGATGAGTAGTACAATACACCCAGACAAAGTAAATTGAAATGTAAAAAGGAGAAAAGCAAGAGGAAGTACTGCCAAGTAAACACTAATAAATATAAGAGGCTTGTTTTAGGTTATGTATACAGGTAATTCAAGCTATGAGCAATTCAGGTTATGATTTCTACAAATGTTAATGAAGCTACATTGCTCTTGGATGGAAAATCTTCAAAGTGAAAAGGGTGGGAAGGCAAGAGCAGTAAAAAGGCAGGTGTAATTTCTAGGGCTGTGCAAAGCTTTGGTCCCCGATTCGATTTGGCAGAGATTTGGCCTGGTTCGGTGGCTGAATCTCTGAATCAGAACCAAATCTGGGGACCCTTTAATCTCTCTCAATTGATTCGGAAAGATCTGGACATAGACACAGCTTTAAATGTTTTTTCTACATACCTCAAGGTACCAGGTGGCTTGTGAATGCTGTGATGGTGGGGTGGATGGAGCATCCCACAGAAGTGCGGTGGGGGGGTCCCCAGCGTGCTTAACAGCAGACTTGGAAGTAGACCAGAAGCCTCCCCCCGCCCCTGGCTTGGTGACTGGTGCCTCCTGGTTCTGGGAGGGCACCCAGGGTCCCCCTGCAGCCAATCGCTGAGGTGGGAGGGGACTCGGGGGAGGTGGGGGGGTGGACCCTGCATGCTTGGTGGCGGACCCAGAAGTGGACCGGAAGTACTTCTAGTCCACTTCCAGGTCTGCTGCCAAGTGTGCAGGGGGCCCCCCCGCATTCCTGTGGGATGCTCCATCCGCCCCACCATTGCAGTGTTCATGAGCCACACCTGGTACCTCAAGATATGCAGAAAAAATATTTAAAGGTGTGTCTATGTCTGAATCGCTGATTCTCTGAATCAGCATCAAATCTTCAGATTCAGCTGAATCAAATCAGGGACAGTGATCCGAATCAACAAATCAAATCACTGTCCCTGATTTGGGCTGAATCTGAATTGAATATGGCCTGTTTCGCACACCCTAGTCATTTCTCTGACAAGTGGAGCCCAAGAATGGGCTGTGCTAGTCAGAAGTGGATGGAGTGAGGGTGGCTATGAAACCCAGCTATTTGGTATATCCCCTAAGCAGACTGTTGACAGGTTCCTGTGGAGAGCTAAATGCAAACGAAAGCTTTGTGTCCATTGTGTCAAATATTGTTTTGCTGCTTGCAGCAAAACTATCTTGCCTCCTCCAGGACAACTGTTTTTGAGGGGCAAGCGGATAGGCTGCTGTGGTAAAGTATTACTTGGGTGGAATGCTAATTGCTCATCCTGGACTTGTTTAGGTGTTTACAAGTTTGTAAATGACACAGTACAATCAGATGAAATAAATGTAACCTGAGACATACAAGCAAGGGTGGCTGAAAAATGAGGTTGTAACCCAACGATTATGAAAGCATACAATGTGAAAAAATGCTAGTGAAGGATAAACCTCAATGTATTTTTCATTTCAGCTCATTTGAAAGACTGCATTTTGACTGACACATGAATCAACATGAAAGAGATGGAGATTGCTGTAATGAGTGAAAGCTTGGAAGAGATGCACAGGTAGGAAATAACACACAAAAGGACCCCTTTCTTCTTGCAGCTTCCACTGGCACCGATGAAAGAAATTTGTCATGGCCAGCCATTAATGAAAGAAGAAAATAAAACCTGTCCAAAACAAGTACAAGTAAGACTTTATTTTCTCACTTATTAAATATCTATTTGTCTCCTGTAATCTAAGAGAAGTTTGTCCTCATAAATTAAGTCTCTCTATGTTGAGTATAAAAAGTAAATTTTAGAAAATATTCAACATACAGAAAAAAGAATACAACATTCAGGGGAAAGGATCTAGGGCCTGCAAACAGGAGTCACTGAACTTAAATCTATACGACGTCTTAAGTGTATAATATATCTAGTGTTTAGAAGCTATCATAGTCTGGAACCAAAAACGGAATGGGGGGCTGGGGGAGGGGGTGGAACCCATTGTGTTGTGGAAGTCAGAACAACTTGGGAAGGTTCTGGTCCTGAGGATTTTGCCTACCAGATGATTTTTCAACTGTTGATTAAAGACCCTACAATAAGAGTGCTTCAGAAATCTCAGGAAGTCATTTCAGAGCAGAATAACAGGAAACATATGAAAGCAACATTTTAAGATATAAACAACAAAGAAAACTGAAAGCTGCCAACAAGAGACATTTTTTATAAACGTTCCAAGTTTTTGTTTTCCCCTGATGCCTGCCCCACATTCATATTAGCAACAGCAAGAAAACAATCTGTAGCCAAAGGAACTAAAGTTACCATACTGCCTCTTTTGTGGACCCTATCTTCAAAAAGGGAAAAAAAGAGGACCCGGGAAATTACAGACCAGTTAGTCTTACCTCAATCCCGGGTAAGCTCTTTGAAAAAATTATCCTGGCACACATCCAGGAGGGCCTTGCGGGGGAATGCATGCTCAGGGGCAACCAACATGG
>NW_017728943.1:85156675-85201647 GCF_001723895.1 Crocodylus porosus
CGGTGCTCTTTCCTGCCAAGGCAGGGGGTCGGACTAGATGATCTACCTAGGTCCCTTCCGACTCTAGCTACTATGAAACTATGAAACTATGGACAAACTGTCATATTAGGAAACCTTAAATTAGCAAACATGTTATTGTAGTTGAAATCAAATAATTAATTATATACACAGTGGGTGTATCTACATGTGTAATTAGTGCCTGAATAAACTCTGGCACAGTTTCCATTGGAGTTTATTGTTCCTGGGTGCAGCATTTACATGGGTGCCCAGGACTGCAGCATGTTGAACCGGGTCAGAGCAGCCCCAGCTAGCTAGGGGCCTGGGAGGGTCAGTCTGCCAGCCCAAAGCTGCTTTGCCTTGGCTCAATGTGTCATGGAGGAGCTGACTGGAGCACAAGGATGCTACAGTGCGGGGGCTAGCTGGCAGGCAGCCCCTGCACTGTAGCACCCTCATGCCCCAGCCAACCCCAGTCACTGTCTACATGTGGGCTGCAGTGCACTAAATAACTCCGCTGTAGGATAGCACTTGTGTTGGGCAGTACTATCCTGTGATGGAGTTAATTAGTTTATTCCAATCTAAAAGCATTGCAGATGTACACAGTAATACTTTACTGTGGAGCTAATTAGTCAGCTCCATAGTAAAGCATACACATGCCCCCAGTATAAAGAAAATGTAACATTGTCAAAATACAAGTACACACTTATCTACAGTCTCCATAAAAACAGTTTTGGACAGAAAATGTACTATAATTTGTCATGTACTATGATAATTTGTCATCATTAAAAGTAAATAATCATTAAAAGATTTTATATTTGAACACCAGTTGAAGTCTTTTGCTTTTATATGTTGGATTGCTATTGTTAAGAAATGGCAAATTAGCAAGTTCTAGCTGCCCACAAATTTACATGTTTGTAATAATGACCTAGTGCATGAGAATCTGAAGTATAATTCACTAAAAACATGACATAACAAAATCCCAAAACAAAAACACAAACTAGCTAGGTCATTTCCTTTTCCAAGATGATGTAAATACAAAAAGTTAGCAACATATGTAACAGAAAGAAACTTGCAGAGGTGTAGGTTGTAGATGTGTTGGTGTAAGGACATAGGCAGACAAGATTCTTTGGGTGAATCTTACATCTTTTATTAGACCAACTAAATAGTTGGAAAATGCTTTTCTTAGAAAGAAACTTAGCTATTTAAAAATGTAAATTACTACTGAGTGATAAAGGACATGTAAAAAAAAAAATGGAGGTGACTGGCCAATTTTCTTCCTTTTGTAAAAATGTACATTAGTCTTAGCTTTAGTTCAGTCAACAGATTTTGAATGGTGTAATTAAAACAGAACCAGACCCAGGATTTGTAACCCATGTTTACTTTTACTATAATCTGTAAAAGAACAAAAAATTCTCATTACACATGGCTATTTTACTAATTATCATAATAAGCCAGAGATCAATCTGACATTCCTAACACTGTTACTTTTCTTTAATGTCAGATATATTTAATACCTGATTATTTTCTTTATCTTACCATAAAATATTTATTTTAAAATTCAAAATATCTCAGTATCAAACTGAAGGAGTATCTTCATTAACTAGTCAGAGCAGTTGTTCACTGTGGCTGCTTGCAGACATGGGAAAAAACCCCCAAACAATGCCTTACTTTAAAGTTGGTGTGTCCCATGCCAAGCCCAGCATATGCCCAGAAGAGGCAGCATGTTAATTGTACCCGGCTTTCCCCACGTCTGTAGGAGATCGAGCGCTTTAGTGGGGTTTTTTGGGCATTTTTATCTAATAGCCAATTGAATCAGCTTTAGCTAAAAGCACCAAAAAGCCCTGAAGTGCTCAATGCATACCGACGCTGCAGCCAGGTCAAACTAATGCACACTGCTTCCATTACAGCACATTTTCTGCCCCACATCTGTTCGTACCCTTAGTCTCAAAACAACAATTTGAAACTTTCATGTGCAACAACTACCCCCTTTCCTCTGCAGGCAAAAGGAGATACGCCAAAAAAGTCCTGTACCTTCAAGGTAGCGAATAGCCTCAACTGCTATCAGTGGCAAAACTGGGCCGGGGTGACTACGGCACTCATCCCAGGGACCAGCCTTGGGGTATGGGAAAAAACCAGCTGCTGCTGCAGCTGCACAAGCAGAAGTTGCCACCGACTGTATGTGTTGCAGTTGTTCTGGATAGCTGGATGCATTATTAGGCCTCTAATACCCACTGACTTGGTAGGAATTGGAGACATCAAGAACCTCATTGTATCAGGCCTGGAAACTTGAATGAAATCAGTACAAAGAAAACTCACAGAAATAGAGGGCAAAAAGAAGGAAAAGATATTTATACCAACAGATTATGCATATCTTAAGGAAACCTGAATGGGACTCCTTTTGTTCAGCATACATCAGTCCACAAGTGATACTGCTCACTGGAATCCTAAATGATTATGCTCTAAATACTTTTCAGAACAGAGCTCATATCCAAAAGACCCTATCTAACTAGTTTCTTCTTCCTGAACTTAGAGGCAGTTTGAAAAATGCCAAGAGCAAACGAACAAGACGGTTATGCATCTCTGTAGGGAAACAAATAGGATGGTCATTAAACACAAATATGCAGGAAAAATGCAGTCAGGATTGTAAGAGAAGTCTCTACCAGAAGACAAAATGAGTGTAACTCTAGGTTCTTACGCAACTATTAGGCATGTTCTTGGCTTCTTTAAAATGGACAAATGGAGAAGACATGCTTACACACTGACTGACGGCAGTCTTTGCAAAGTCATAGTGACTCTTGAAATCAGAGTAGACTATGTATCCTATCAGGCTTTTCCCTTCATCATATGGCATAAGAACTGCCAGTGGGTAGCAAAAGAGGATTATAACAGTAAGAAGGGACTATAGAACACAGAAGATTGATAGCTTACTTGGCAAGGTTTTGAAACAAATGGTTCCAAAACTGAAACTTTTGCTTACATTGTCTGGTTGCATACTTAAGGAAAGTAGTGAGTGCTGGAGGATGTAATGGGAAACAGCCTCTTTGACAAAGAACTTCTTGGACAAAAACATGATGATGGAGAAAATGTGGTTCTGGGGCTCACAACAACTTCGATCTTTGTTATTCCAATCCTGCATACTTCAAGCAACACCACTAATCTCATCAGATGTGGCCTAAGGTGGCCTCCCTCCTTTCCCATTATTCTAGCTGAGGTCTGAAAATGATGCAACAAAGTTGCTGTGACTTTCACATGCAGATGGGGATTGTATAAATGATGTTCATCCCTACATGGCTAAAGGCTCTCTGGTTTCAAAAGAACAAGTTTAATGCCTATTGTGTGAGTACACAATTTATGTATTGTTTCATAGTGAAAAATGCTTGGCTTTTGATACACTCTGTTGAAAATGTTCTTTAAAAAGTGTTTATATATGTTAATACTAGTTTCTTATGTTACTATGTGTTAATCTTTGACCAACTAAAGGGGAAAGTTAAAGCTGAGACTATAGCACAAATTACAGGAAGCCCTCACTATTTGTGGGTTTGGCATTCATGATTTCAAATATTCATAAATGCTGAACCCACTTCTTAAAGACACTTAAAGGAGCTCCTTGGGAGCTCTGTACTTACTGCCGCCATGCTACTGCCGTTGCCAGAGCAGCCGTGCCCCCCACCCCGCCCGCCAGGGGCACTGAGTTCATGAACACAGACGGCATTCATGAATGCAGTGCCTTATTCGCAGATTTTGCCATTTGCAGGGGATATAAGAACGCATCCATCGTGAATGGCGAGGGCTGCCTGTAGTTGGGATAAACAGTAATGGAAATCCAGTGGGGGTTTTTTAGAGTTGTTAGATTTGAAGCACTGCTTGGAAAATGCCAGCTTTAATTTTCCTTAGAATTCTGACTACAGAAAAATAAGACAGAATTTTTTTCTGCTACAAAGAACTCAGGTAGACCATAACAGATCAGAATGTTTTAACACCATGATTTCCTATTTGAAATCTCTGGGTTTACCTTGTAAATAATGTTTGCACACTTAAGAGTACTAAGTGTGTGGCACACTGGTTGAGAATCACTGTGCAAGTCTGTGCATTTCCAGGTTTCCTACTATTTGTAGTTGGAGTTTGATTTATTTTTTCATCCTTTTCCTTCATGACAGGGAAGTTTAAATATGTTTGCATGTCAGAATCTATTTGAATATTTCAACATTAACTAATTTTAACTGTATATTACTTTGTCGATAACAACATGAAAAGGAGGTTGTAACACCCTAAACATTTAGGAAACCTGTCCTTTTTCATTATAATAGATTCTTTTGACCTTCAGTTCAGAAATTAACATCTGCATTGTTTGTGGCAGGACTTTGATATTTAGCTGGGAGAATGCTAATGCATTCTATGTGACTTTCTTTGTCCTTGAAATTGGAATATGCTAAAATTTCAATTTTTGAAAATGGTGAGCTCATGTTACTGCTAAAGCAAGCAGCAACAGATGCCAGCACTGTTCTGGGAATGCCCGGGAGGTACTGGACCAGATTTGGGGGTAGGGAGGGAGAGGATGGGAGAGGAAGAGTGAGAGAGAGCAAGAGAGAGCATAAGAGAGCTTTCCATTCCACCCTTCAGACCCAGTAACAGGTACTACCAGCCCATCCCTCCCCTTTGACAACAGCTTTCTTTTGTTACCAGTTAAAGTTGAAAGTCCTGCAGCTCATATAGCAGAGTTCTGCATAGTTGTGCTGAACATTCAGGTACAGACCTTTCTGGTTTGATGGGGGGGCACTGCTCAAGCAAAGTTATTAAAAAGCCATCCTTTTTCTTCTGTTACTAAAGATATTTATTTAAACTATCGTAAAAAAATGGAGGGATATTTCAAATAATAGTGCTGTGGCTATTCTTGGCCAAATGCCCATTCTAATCACAACTACCTTATACTGCTATACTTCAAATGCAAATCCAGCTTGTGTCTACTACCACAGTAGGGTTTTGTAATATGCTTAGTATTATTTTACTGTGAATGTTTTGTATTGTTTCTCCCAATTATACTAAACTTGCATTTTTCTATACTAAATTTCATTATTTTTCTTTTCATATTTCTAAAGTTTATATACTAACAACATACTCCTATTACATTGTATTACATACGATCACAAATGAAGTTAAAGAAAATTAATTTCTATGTAAAGCTTTCACCAACTGGCTTAAGTAAGCAGCATGGTGGCAGATGAATGAAGGGTCTTCCTATGGAACCAGTGGCAAGAGTTTAAGCCTCCATTCAGACTTCTGTTTAAGACTGCCACATCTTGTTGACTCATTTGTAAATGGGTACCTGGTCATTCAGGAAAGGGAGTGAAAGGTGGCTGCATACCATATTAGCCATATCACTCCTTTGAGTACCGTTGGCTACAGAAACCAGTACGTTTTAATCATCTTTATTGTGGGATAGGAGAATGACAGTTATTTTGTGGTTAGTTATCATAGAGTAACTAACACACTGTAAGTTCACACCATTAATTTGTTCTTGTCTACATAGTTGTAAATTTAAAAAAAGATGGTCTCTCAGTTTTGAATGTAATTTGTGTCTGTGTTTCTGCATTCCTATATAGCTTATAATAGCTGTAAATCAGATAGCTGGGGTTCTGTATTTGAATTCTTGCCCATAGTTCAACTGCAAGCCCAGATTGCACCAATACACAAGTCCTTAACTTGACTGAAAATATAAAATCTTTTTTCTTATTCCCAAGAAGCAAGCTATTAAGTATTTTGTATTTGCTTACCGATACAATAAGGACAGCACTGTCCCTTTCTTAGAACTGGTCTTTCACACGACACTGGTGGGCAAGATTCAGAGTAACAGCTAATCACTCCATCCATGCAAATACAACTAGTGCAGACATTGGGTTTCCAGGATTCAGCAGTCAGGAAAATATCTCCTTCATCATTTTTGCAGTAACTAGGCATGCTCTCATTGTTTGATGAAGAAGGCTGAAGAGGTTCATCTGTAAATATGAACACATTTATCAGCAGAAGTAAAGAACAGTTACTCAACTTAACAGTCCTTTGAGATATTCTGTCCATATGTCCTACTTAAAGAAAGACTAGAATAGTAGAAAGATGCTATCAAAACAGAAAACTGATCTGGAAGCCTTCATTAAAGAGCAATTTCTTTTTGAGGTGGTGAGGGATGACTAAGTTCCATATAACTGCCATACAAATTTGGAAATACGGACATTTTTCTAACAGATGGCCACGGTTGCCTGACTTATATGATGGTGGAGGGCATCTATGCAGGGCTGACTTGTTAACATATGGTATTGTTATACAGCTACAGACTTATTGTGATCACCTCTGTCGGGATAATGTCTAACCTTAACTCCTGTCATAAAATGTGAGACCAAGTGTTCCTGCATGATTTTTATCTTGTTATGGTCATGTGATAAGGCTCTCACTACTTAAGCGTACACAATTTAGCTTTTCCCAGGGCTAAATGAAGTTTGGGGAAGAAAACTGGGAGATGAATATGGGGGTCCATCAGGGACTCTAAAACAATTTTGGATGGGAACTTGAAACAAACCTGAGAATAACCCTGTCCTTATAAGGCACTATATAGGGAGGAACTGCCATGAGGACCTGAATCTCCCTTTTCTTCCCTTTTCAAGATCTAGATTTTTCTCTGTTAACTACTAGGAATCACCTGCTGTTGGAGTTCAGTGGTAGAATCCTTGTCTGCCATGTGGGAGACCAAGGTTCAGTTTCCAGACATGCTTATAACTACAGCCATTGAAGCACTGAATGCCTGGACTCTGTCTGGCCTTTGGATTCTGTCTCAATGGCCTAAAGTGGGGGATGGAAGGTCTGCGCAGCCTCCACTCCTCCACAGTCCTGCCTAGGCATATGCATCAGAGGTCCTAACAATCTCTCATGTGTACAGCATGATCCAGAAAACTCAATGATTGCCTACTACTAGAAGTCTGAAAAAAAAAGAGTTAGATGTATGTATGCAGGCAGGGAAATAGGCATCTTGAGAGTTAAGATCTGTGAGCCAGTACTGAGGGCTTAATCAGCCTACAGATTAGAACTGTCAGATGCCCCCTGACATGATGAATTTAAATTCTTCTCTTTGCTTTTGTGGGGTTCTTCCATAAACTTCAAGTGTATTGCAGTGCAGATAGTCAAGACTTTGTTGGTAACATGAATCCCCCCTGCCTGATAGAAAAGCAGGAGTTTCTGCAGAATAGATTCAGTCTCTTAGTTGTTTTTTCTTCCTCAGTCCTTTTACATTCTTGAATAGCTGCTACTTAAAGTGATCCTGATACCAGCTAGATCAAGTGATGCTGGAGGTTGCCATGAGACAGGCTTTAACAAAATCCTTGTTTAATAGGCAGTTAGTTTACCATGCCTGGAAGGGTCTAGGAATTTGGGGGTTTCTTGAGAATTATTTCCAGTGGCATGTTGTGTCTCTCAGCCATGTATTTCATCAGATTTTGCAATATGTTTAAAGTAATCTGTTGCACAAAGCACAGAAATTAACTTCTGCATTATAGGTAGAAGACTAAATTGGTGCTCTTCTCCTGTTCAAAAAATGATCTATTGAGTCCCTCTCTGATTCCAACTGATATGAAGGGAGAAGAGCTAGGTACTTTGTGCTGACGGAGGGAATGAAAAAGAATGCCTCCTTCAAGTGGTGGAACCACCTTTTCTGGACTCCTGTATCTCTTGTGTGTGTGTAGATGAAAGAGTAGCAAAAAAGCTAGTGCTGCTGATATGGTACAAGTCAGGGAACTGAAACACACAGACAGGCTATTTGGTCCCAAACAGGACATGGGCATTGCATATGCTAGATATCAAGAAAGTCAGTACTGAATAGTCAGTTGGAGTAAAAGGGTCAGCTGATTTAGACAGTACCACATGTCCTCTCCTTGTACTCAGTACCGAGGTGCCAGAGGCGCCAGTCAGACCTTTCCCAGGTCATTGGACTCAACTCAAACTTTGGCTATAGAGCCTGAGCTAAGTCTAATTATGCATCTAATTATGTACACCTACTCTTTCGTGTCTCTGTCTGGTGATCCTAGGGGAAGACTTGTATCTTATCTCATCTCCTTTCTATCCATTCATGAAAAAAAAAAATCAAGAAGTGAAATTAAGTTATTGACTAAGGACCCTTGATATTTCAGCCTTAGTGCTAGGGATGAAATCATGACTCAGTGGGACAGTAGAGGAAAGGGACTGAAGGCGAGGGCTGGGCTGTGCCTTAGTTCTATCCTTCTAAGTGTCTGAGGAGGCTTTCAGGATATGCCCTAGAAGAAATAAGTTTAAGTGGTCAAACTTACCTTTTGAGTCCTCTTGGAAAAAGAATGACAGAGTTCTAAAGGAGTTCCCATTGTTGGCTGGTATAGAGCATCAGAGAGGTATATCTTAAATCCTGGGAGATTTTGCTTTTTCATAACAGTGTAAATCTTTGTATTGGGAAAGTTAGTGACTGAGCAAGCAAGCGAGCACCGGGGAGTGGCAGGATCTAAACATATTATCTATGAAAAAAATCAGTAAAATTTTCTTTTGGTGCGTCTTTTGCAATGGGCCTTAGGAATTAACTAACCACTATATTAACTAATCATTAACACAGAGAGGTATGGAGATCCTAAAAGGTTCCGTCCTACTTCCATGTTTGGTAAGAAAGAACCAAAGGACAGTTGGGCCTGCTCTGGCCTTTATGCTTTCAGTTGTGTGAAGCTGAACACAGACAACTTGGGTGTAGGCATGGCTCTAAGAGACACTTCTAGCTAAAAGAATCTGATCATTAGAGAGATCTACATGAAAAATTTTCTTAAGAATAAGGATGATCATATTACTAGAGCCAGTCATTTTTTCTTTTTGCTAAAAAGATGTTGTCATAAAATAATGTCTTCTCAAATATGAAGTCTTTCCATTGAAAAATAAATTCTGACAAAGGTATTTGTGTTTTTTATTTTTGGAAAAAGCAACAAAATTAAGTTCCTACTTTTTGGCTCTTAGTTCAAACAAACTCCCAAAGTTCACTCTATGGAACTGGAATTCTCATTTGGTCATGGAAGGATTCAGGAGCTGGACCTTGCTGGCCTCTGTGCCTTTGATAATCTTCCCCAAAGACTTGCAGATACTCTCTATCCATGGGCAGCTAAACAGGTTACCTGATTTTAAAAAATAACAGAAATACTGGGAAAGCCAGAAAGGTCTCAATCATATCAGTGAGAAGGGGCAGGCATTTAGCACCTCTGAAAATTTAAATCCCCTGTTTAGCTGCCTATGCACAGCCTGAAAAGGTTAACTTCAGGCACCTGTGCTTTGAATGCTAATCAATGAAGAGCTAGGTAAACTGGTATCTTTCAGATAAAAATGAAAGCCTCATTTAAACCAAAACTTTTAATATTCATCTAGTTTGAAATTCTTGTGCTCTTTGGTATTTTTCTCACTCTCCATTTTTTGCAGCATTTCTAATGTACTAACATCTGCCATTACTGGGGCAAGGTGAGGATGGAGGGGGCACAGTGCAGCTGGATTCCCTAAAGAAATTTTTGCCAACTCATTCTGGCTGATTGAGCTGGCACCTCAGTGTATCACCTGTAATAATAATAATACAGGTGCAGTATTGTATGGACTTCCACTGTGCCTGGCCACCTTTTCTCACTGAAAGAGAGGATGGATGTCTTCACTTTAAGGAAAGGAGACATCACTACTACTATGTAATGGTAATGACATAAAGACTGGACATGGGAGTGTGCTTGTGATCTCTTTCTCTCTCTTAAACACCCATGTACAATCTAGTTTTGGGTATTATATAACTTATTTTATTCCATCTCATTTATAATCTGTTAATTAAAATTAGCCTTAACACTAGTCCTAACTTGGCTGATTTTCTGATACTCCAACAGGAACTTTCCAGTAGTTTAATATATTGCTGTTTATCATTATGTTGTATTTCATTAGCTATTCCAATACCATTTTCAATGCATAACAGTGCTCATACTGACATCAATCTGGTTTCTTAAAGTATTAGATAAAGTGCTTTACTAGAATCCAAGATATTACATTTATTGTGCTCCATATATCGACTAATATAGGAAGCATATAAAAACCTAGATCACATTTACTTGGGATGGTTTATTCATATACTCATTTGACTTATTAGTTTCAATTAGCATCTAGCTACTTACATATACTTCTTTCTTTTCACAACTTATTGATTAAAGAGATCTATGAGATTATCCCCTGCCAAAGAACGACTGTATTCCACAGCACATTTGTGAGCGCTTGTTTATAAATGACTCAAGGAATAGGCCTCCCACAAGCGACTACTCCAGCCTATTGTTAGTAGGAAAAAATTCCTATTAACCTACTTTTCCTTTACTCAGTTCTATCCCATTACCCTTGGGATACTTACACATCCCTTAGATTATGATAAACATATTCTCTTCCTCCTTGGCACCTAGAGACTTCCTATACTTTTAGACAGCTATCACAGACTCCCTTAGTCGGTTTGGCAAAGTTCTGTTTATTAGCTTTTAATTCTTTCTATATAAATCAGTATCTCCAGTCCGATAATCAGTCTCTTTGTTTGTCTCTGAATTCCTTCAACGTGTTTTAACAGGAACCAAAGTCAAAATTTGTCAGTTGTATTCATCAAGATCATTTCATCACCTGCACCCAGCTTTCTTAAGACTGACCCAAGTTTAGATTTTCTTTTTCTTCCCGATCCTCTGATAATTATTCAGGATTTATATCATAAGCATAAAAATTACTTAACTGCTGATTATAAGAGTTTTAACTAAAGTAGCATTCACTGTGTCACTTGAGACACTCATATGGAGGTCTCTCTGGAGATCTGCAAGCAGAATAAAGTAAATGTTTTCAAGAGCGCTCCTTAGAGCACTTGTTTACTAATGCTTTAAGAGATATTGCTATAGCAGCTTTTGAACATCACTGTCAAGAGACTATAACAAGTGATGGTTACAGGACTGCTCTTGTGAAATCACAGGACTAGCATTTTAGTATCTTCATGACTAAATATTTTTCCTAGTATGACATACTTTTGCAAAAGTCCCAGAAAGGTCTATGCTGACAAATCTATATTAGTAGGAAATATTTACCTGGACACTGAGGACAACAGGAGTCCTGTGTACGGGTGGGATTTTGACAAAGAAGAGGTGGACAGACTTCAGTCTCACATAGGACACGTCCACTATGGCAAGTACATTGGGTACAGGAATCAATATTCCATGTTTCTCCTTCCACAAAATATTCTCCTCCTGGAGCATGGCAGATGGATGGACTGGTGAGCTCTGGTTTCTGTACAATTACCTCATCTAGGAAAACAAGAAATCAAAGGCAAACAAGTGAAAATATGTTGAGGCTATAGGTGGTAAGAAATGCACACAGGCTTATTAATTTCTTATTGTTATTACTGAAAATATAAATAATAAAAACAGTAGAAACAAAGTCAAAGAAAACTAGTTGAGAAAGTATTGGCATTGCTCAGTGTGATTATCCATATATGATCATGGAAAAAAAAGGGAAAATGAGAAATTAGATAAGAACTAACCTAAGAAAACCTTAAGAAGGCAAGATATATTTGAGAGGAACAAGTTCAACACAAATCTACTTAATGGAATAGCTGCAGAAAATGGAAGTCAGTAACTTATAAACACTGAATATTAGTGGACATATATTTTTACAAGAGCTTGCAGGGAAACATGGAGGGAACTGTGGACGAAGTAGGTTGTTGCCTAGGACCTCATGCCTCTCTGACCCAGTTAGTTTCTAAGGGTGCCCATAGACAGGTGGGAATACTTCTCCAGTGCTCTGTAATTACAGTACGCTGGAGCAGACCGGATGAATCAAGTCTGCTAGGACTGCTTATTAGTGTGCTCCAGCCAGCCTCTGCTTTAACTGAAGTTCATCGAACGAGCTTTAGGTAAAGTTCCCCTGCCACCATTTTGAAGCACAGGGACACTTGATTAGCACACCCTAGCAGACTCAATTAATTAGTTAGTCTGACTTCAGACTAACACAGGTAAGCACCTCTGTGTCTTCCACAGCCAGAATGAGTAAGCTAACCATTAGGCCATTACATGAAATGGGGGTACCACCTCTTCTCTGCCTGTATTTTAAAAGAAAAGTAGTGACCTAGCTGTATTTTAAAAGGGAGAGGGCAGATGCCTACCTTTGGGACAGACTTCTAGGCCATGGACTCCAAGTGGAGGGTGGCATCTCCACATGACCAAAGCCCTAGAAATGGATGGAATTTAACACACACCACTGTCTTCTGTGTTGTCTTGTGTGCTTTCTACAGGCAGGCTCACTACACAGACTTTATGTGGTTTTCTGCTCAGTTTACAGACTATTTTCAATGGGCCTACCTCACCCATGCTCTGTATGTAGAATCAAGGTGCCTAACACAGGATTCTGGAATCCATTCCAGGAGCCAAGATCCAGCTCTGAATCTCTCTGTGAAATGGGGATGATACTCCTTTCCTGTGAGGTACCACAACAGTGTAGGTTGTAGGCGTGTTGGTCTAAGGACGTAGGCAGATGAGTTTATTTGGGTAACTGTGATATCTTTTATTAGACCAAATAAATAGTTGGAAAAATTGTTCTTTGCAAGCTCTGGGGCACAAACACCCTTCTTCAGGCATAGGGAGAGTCTGGTGGTGTTTCTGTGCTCTCCTGGGTGGAATAGAAACATAAGCCAATATGCAAAATGCAGGTCTGTGAAAATGCAAATGTGTGGCAGGGAAGATCAGAGGGGATCGGAGAAAACAGGTGCAAGACAGGTAAGCGTGGGTGTGGGGAGCAGGGAATGTTGACTTGGTGATAGGATAGACCTGGGTGTTGAAAGAGGCACTCAGGATAACAACAAATGTGGCATATGAGGTGATTCTGATTGATCCCAGTCAAAACCCAGAGCAGCACAGCCCTTTACACATTCAGCTTGTCACTGGGATGAAAGGAAATTAACTTGAATTAGCTTTAATTGTCCTGGGCAAAAAAAATATTATCTTGGAAACTTCACAAGGTACCTAAAGAGAGATAATGGGCGTGTACTTCTGTATGATTCCAGGACAAAAAGCTGTCCTGAGAGAAATCCCATCATTTGTTTCTACCCTCACTTTCTACATTAGTAGGGTCTATAGAAATATAATAGATAAGACAGCTAAGACAGATGTCTATCTTTCTAGTCATACCTGGAGATGCAGAATCCCAGTCATAATCACTCTTATGTCTCTTGCACATCATCAAAGACTTAACCCTGATATTAGTTTTATAGCATATTATAACCTACGATCTGATTCCTGAATATCCCCACACATAAAAGGTGACAGTGACCCTCTCCGCTTTTGATAAGCCTTGATCTCCCAGTAATCAGCTTCTTTTCTTCTGCTAATTGTTTGTCTGCTGCTTCTGGGAACTTTTCTCCCCCCTCTTCCAAGTGTTTTTTTACTAAGCTGTGCTGGCTTTTACTCCTCAGACCTGAAAAGTCTTGCATCCAAAAGCTTGCCTAACTTTATTCCAACTATACAGGTGGTCCAATAAAAAGGTAAAAAATCTACCCAAAGTAATCCTTACCTCCCATTACATTCTCAGCAGTGTTGTGCTTGTCTAAGGGTATGAACAAACAGCTTTGTATGAACAAATAACTAAGGGTATGAACAATATGAAAAAATTATAATTTGGCCACTTGAAAGGGGAGAAAGACCTGATGAGCTGTTACGCTGTTACCATTTCATCTGCATGAACCGTCAGGGATTGAAAGTTTAAATTGCCTTAACTCTGACCCTGAATGAAGTGGGGTTAAAGTTGGAGCAGTTTTGTTATATTTACACAATCATGCAATCATAGCTGTTACATAACTTACATATATCCCTTTATACTGATACAATTATTATATCTGTCTATACCTTGAAGGATCAGTGCTTGTGTCCCTGACTATGGTTTCTCATTATACCTTCTAATGAGGGGCATGTAGCTCAAATACCTGTTTTCTCTTCTAGAGAATGCTGTTAACTTCCAGTGAAAATCAACAAAGGCATCTCCACTACTGTTTTATCTGATTCAAAGAACATTCAAATTGCTTCTTTCCTGATGCATATGGGCATGCTGAAGAGCAGGGGTGGGCAATTATTTTGGGTGGAGGGCCGTCTACTGAGTTTTGGCAAGCCATTGAGGGCCACCTGACAGTCAGCCAGGGGCAGATAAATATTAATTTTCCAAACTTTTTAGGGGCCCCACAGAATGGCCTGGCAGGCCACACCTGGCCCGTGGGCCACATTTTGCTTACCCCTGCTGAAGAGCCTCCATTTCCCTCACCCTTATTATGATATTCCCATTTTCCCTATTATCATCTGTAGATAATATGTACAACCTGGTAGTGTTTAACCATAGCTGAAACAATTTGGCTGCTCCACTGCCTCGACACCATCTAATTTGTATTTCAGCTGTTGTATATTATTTTGTACTGATGATTTCTGCAGGTTTTGTGCATAGATAACAGAAGACGCCACAGGCAAGACGATGTTAATTTCTCTTAAAATTACAAATAGTCTCAGCAAACTGCCTGCTTTGCATCTGGTCCTTCACAAAGCCACAAACCGACTTATTATACAGCAGCTCATCCAGGGCTTATGGTCAAAACAGCACAACAAAAAGCACAATTCAAAACTAATGTTGTTTCTGACTCCCATAGCCTGGATATAACTATTGCAACATAACTGCTGTAAAATTATGGAAACTATGACATTCCTGAACAGGGCATGATGGGAGAGGGGTAAAGGCATCTTGCTACAGCACTGGAACCCTGAATTCAAGCCTTTCCATGGGCTCATGTCAAATGCTGCCTCTAACTGACCTAACTATAAATGGGTATTGTTTATTTAGGCTTGGAAGTAAAAGGTGGCTGGATATGAGGTGAGGCACATCACTCCCTTGGTCTAGGAACAGACATTCAAAAATCCTGAGTCTGAATTGATTTAATCTTTGCAGGTTAGTTTAATCTGCAGAGACTGAACTGATTTGCAAGTGGGTAGACATTCACTTTTGAATCTGGGAATGTAGGTGCATGCCTAGAGTGGCTCAAGCTAGAAGTTGTTAGAGCAGCCCCCCTTTCCATTCCATAGTGCTGAGCTGGGGGGGGGGCGTGGCCAGGTCCTGGCAGGACGTTATGATTAGGAAGGGGTTTAAACTCCCACCCTGGCCTGCACAGTCCCCCACTGGAGTGTGCTTAGAGGGGGAGGGGGAAGCAGCCCTCACCAGGCTTCTCTCCCGCTTGCTGCTCAAGGGGCAGGGAGTGTTGCCAGACTCTGGCCCCCGGCTAACACTCTAAGGCAAGGGATAGGGTGGTGAGGGAGGACTGCTTGTGTGGACTGCATGCGTCTGTTGATGATACTAAGCTTTTCCATCTTCCTCTCCCTGCTTCTTCATACTGTCTGCAGCAAACTGACAGCACTCACAGGTCATAGTCACTGCAAACCAGATCATTTTTCACACCTCTGTCTCCCAGATTGCGGCCTTTGAAGCAAGCCAGCAGTCAGTAGGGAGCTTATCAGAACACAAAACTTATCAGCTTGTCAAGCCCTACAAAAGAAAACAAATGCATCTCTCTCATTAGTTTCAAGAGCTTCTCATCTGCAGGATGCATTTGCAAGCCACTGCCCTCTAGCCCTAAGTGGATACTGTTCTGTCTGCCTTTGTTCCAGTGAAATTGGAGACACACATACAGACACATCTCAGCATTAGCTGCCATGGTGGCAGGGAGTATAGCCAGATGCCAGCTGGAGTCTGTGCCACTAGGGCCCCTGCTGTAGGAGAGGGACAGAAGGGAGGATCCCTTCTTGGGTAGCTAGCAGCGAGGTGGGGATGGGAACAGGGGGTGAAGTAGGAGGAAGACTGGCAGATGCTCCATTCCCCCACCTCCTCAGCCAGCTAGAGCTCTGGCTAGGGAGGAAAGGGGCAAGGCCAGCCCTGCTCTCTGAAGCAGAGAGCCCAGCCCAGCTCAGAGCTGAAAAACTTGCTGGGATACTAGGGGACTTATCTGATATAACTTAAATCAGGAAGGGGTCTGGGGCAGAAGTTCCATAAAATGGTTTGACCCAGTTCAGTTAAGTCTGATACTACATTCAACCAGGTTTATCTTAAACCAGTTTCAGCCATTTTGAAACCGGTTTATGTACACTGAACTTATGTTCTGTTACAGGTTTAGACAAGTTTTGGATCACTTAAACTGGCTTATGTGTAACTTCTTTCCCTAGCCTTGGTGACAAACTGGCATACCTTAACCACACTAGCCCCAGTGGGCCATTAGCTTGGGTGGACCTTTGACCTGACTGGATTATATTCCTGAACCTTAGCTAGTCAACTGAACAGTCTCTTAAATCCAGTGTTTCCAGTAAGTGTTACTGACACATACACTGAGAAGGGTGGTTTCAGCCACAGGATGAAATGGTTTTTCTTTCCTTCTATTACCTACTGAAGACCTACAGCTTTCCACAAACTGCAGTCTAATTTATCTGTATAATTAACAAGAAAATATGTGACTGCAGCACAGGAGTAAATTGTTTATTATCAGTCAAAATGTGCATGGCCTTGCTGAGAGCCCAGTAGAACCAGACAGGCTTGGCAGTCTCTTGGAAAAACAGAGGGCATCTATACACATGCCTGATGCCTGCTCCAGTGTGTTCTAATTGGAACACGTTGGAGCAGACTCGATTAATTTATTCTGCTGGAGCGTGCTAATTAGCACGCTCCAGCAGCCTCAGCATTATATGTATTTCATGTCCCTTGTGCTTCAAAATGGTGTTGCAGGTGCTTTAACTAAAGCTTGTTGAATGAGCTTTAGTTAAAACATCCCCACCGCCATTTTGAAGCGTGAAATGCTGAATACACAAGACGCTGCAGTCACTTTAATTAGAGAGGTTCACAAGACCTGTTCTAATAAAAAGTGTTCCTTCTCCCACTCTGCAAAGCATGTGAACATGCCCAGAAAGCACAGCAAGATAAGGTGAGTGGCTAGCTAAGGAAAAGTATACTAAAGTCAAAGGGGACAAACTAGCAGTGATCAAGGTCTTGTGTGTTCCTACAATTCCATGGTAGTGAAATCTGTCATAGCACTGTACTCTGGAATCTAGAGGAGCACTGATATATGGGTCCCATATCAGACTGGCACCAATATAAAGAAAATTGACTGTGTTGACAATCGGCTTTTTTGGCTGATGTAGCTGATAAATGCTGTGTTTGTGCACGCAACCATGGCACAAAATGCAGGGGCCCAGAAGTGCATCTCGGCAGCATGAAGAGCAGCTGGGTCCAGCTGGTAAGTCTTTTGTGGGGAAGAGGCAACAAGGGGAGGGAAGGGCTGTGGGGAGGGCAGACTGAGGCCTCCACAGTGATGAAGGGAGTTGGGCTGGGGTAGAGGTAGGAACTGCCCAGCCAGGGTAGGGTGTAGGACTCAGCAGCGCATGGAAAGAGGGTGGCAGCTCCCACTTCTATGCGCACCCCCTGAAAAGGCAGGGGGGTTGTGTGCCCTTAGATCTGTGCATGGGGTGAGGGCAGGTTGCTGCTGTGGGCTGGGGCCAGGGCGGTGCTGGGCTCCTCCCAGTGCGGGGTTTGGGTCGGGCTCTGCTTGGGGCAGGTTGTGGCAGCACTGGGAGGGGATGGGGGGCTACGGTGAACTCTTGAGTGGCTGAAGCCCCTCATGTAACCCCCCTCTTAGCATTGCTGCAGCCTGACCTGAGCGCAGCCCAGCCCACCCCAGCCCCCCCACCAGGAAAAGCCTGGTGCTGCCCCAGCTTGCAACAGCAGTCCATCCTCACTCTGCATGCAAATCTGTGGGCACATGCCTCCCATGCCCTCTCAGAGTGCACAAAGCCTCAACCCTATTCCTGCACCCCCAAGATGAGCTGCTCTCAGCTCCATCCTGTGCTCTGCCCCAGTTGTGCAGCACTTGCCCCTGCCCCAGCCCCATTCACTCTCTCACCACAGGGGACAATCTACGCCCCCCATGCCCATTCCCTCCCCCTCCCCCTTCCTCCACAACAGACTTACCAGCCCAATGCTGGTCTCCAAGCTGCCCAGCTGCATACTGGCAATTGGACTGGCATCAGCCGATATGGGTCATTAAAAATTGGCCATTGGTACTGGCACAAAAAATCTCTATCGGTATACCCCTACTGGAATCTAAGCTTCCATTAAAAAAAAAAATCTAGACTTCAAAGTTTCCAAAGTAGCCTTGAAAACATTAAATTGAGTATAAACAAATACAGCATTTGCAGACTGCCTGAAAAATTGCAACTCTGATAAGGGGTAGCTCTCCTATCCCTGTTAAAAGGTTTTTACCTCTAAAATTAAAAAATGCCAGTTTAAGTGTCAACATTATTACATTTATTTTATGTGCTAATTCCATAATTTTCAAAGGCTTTCTCAGTTGCCTAAACCTCTGACTTTCCTTTTCTACAGCTTCACTAATGAAGTGCATCGTTGATACAAAATAATCTTGATATGCCATTGGTGACATTATGCCTGTAAATGTAGGGGCATAATATTATCTAAGCTCAATATAAAAATAAATGTTTATTGATTAGACTGCATTGGTATTTCATACTTAATAAAAGCATCAATGTTTTAACTTTACTTAAGGCTGCCATAGAACCTAGTGTCTCTATCAAGTGCCAAAGAATATTATCTAGTTTGCTGTCAAATTAATGGAAAAAAAAAGATCACTTACTTACCTTCAAGTAACCAATTTCTCAAGCTGATGGAAATCATTGGAGGAGCCTGGGAGTTCCTGCCAGGGTGGCGCAGGCCTCCCCAGGGTCACTGGCACCATCTCAGTGGCTTAGATATTTGCACTGGGTGCAGTGCAGATCGATGCACAAGATGGTGCCATATATTCTCTTAGTGACTGGAGCATACCAGGTGTTTTAACTAACTATGCAGTAGGCCTGTGCGAAGCGGCTAGTATTCAGTTTGGATTTGGCCAATTTGGGGTACAGTGATTTGATTCAGTGATTCAAATCACTGTCCCAAATCAATTCAGCAAAATCAGATTTGGAGATTTGTCTGCTGCTGAATCAGCCGAAACTCCGAATCAAATAGGCCCCATCCTCCACCTGCTGTCCTAGCCCCATCAGTGGCTGCCCCATCCCAGCAATTTAAAGGGAAAAAAAAGCCCCGCACTCACCAGCTACTGCCAGGTTGGGGGGGGTGGTCCTTGCTGCCCCCACTGCCCCACACTGCATGGAGGTGCTCTGCCACAAGGCCCCAGAAGCCCCGACGGCTGCTATAGCAGCCAGCGAGTCTGGGGAACTTTTCATTTTTTTTAAAGAGCCAGGATGCTGGGGCCAGGTGGGGCAGCTGTTGATGGGGCTGGGAGAAAGGACAGGAGATGAGTCGCTTGTGGCATAGCTCTCCATGCAGTGCAGGGCAGCAGGGATCTCCCCCCAACTTGGCAGGAGCCAGCGAGTGTGGGGCTTTTTTGTTTGTTTGTTTTTTAAGAGCTGGGATGCTGGGGCCAGGTGGGGCAGCCATTGACAGGGCTGAGAGAAGATGCAGGGGATGGGGTCTGGTAGCAGTCCCCCCATGGTCCCTTCCCCCCTCCTCTAGATCCCCATCCCATGGTGGCAAGTGGGGAGGGACTGTCTGAATCTCTCTGAATCTTTTCTGAATTGATTCAGAGAGCTTTGAATTGATTTGGACCTTTTTATTGGTCTCCTGATTCAATTCGGATTTGGAAATTCAGCCACCAAATCGGGCCCAATCTCCTTCAAATCAAATCAGCATTCGAAGCTTCGCATAGCCCTACTGTGTGTTTAATACATTTTTTAAATGTTAAATATTAGTTATTGTTATACTACTAAATATATATAATTTAATTACATTCTAATTGTTATTTTGTCTCTTGCATTCAATACATTAACATTTTATCTGAAACTTTTCAATGATTTCCTGCTTTGTATTACTTTAGCATTTTTTAATTAATATCATTATCAGAACTACTACATTTACCATACAGTTTACTGTAAAAATTAGTAAATGCTTACATTGACTTATAATACATTGATATTTAATAACTATTTAAGTCACATATAATCCTTTGTTATATTTAAATAACCTCCTAATAGCAGTTTCATTGAGGTAAATGATACAAATATAACAGCATTCTTATACTACATAGGACATACAGCAACAGTTTTTCATGAGTTGTTGATGTGTTATTTTGTTGTCATTGAAAACAATATTGCAATTCTACTGTAGTTATCCTTAGCCTTCCTATCTAAAGAATCACAATAATCTTCCACTGCAGATAGAGCAGAAATGTTTCCTCAGTGTGGAATCAATAAGTTTAATAAAAAAAATGAATATTTACATAAAAGGCAGTAAAGATGATCATAGGTAGCTCACCATTACTGAAGACTTACTTTTAACATAAAATATTATGAATATCTTGTAATGGCAGTCCAGAAAACTTTTTTAATTCATAGCTTATAAATTGGAAACAATATCTGAGAACTATAACATCTTTTAAATAGTTTTTGTTCAGATGGGGCAAAATTTGGAGACAACCAGCTTACAAAGCACCCCTTATGTGGGGACCACACTGCTAACAGGTGGGGTGAGTTGGTGATACATCTTGCACAAGAAGAAAAACTCTGATGACAGGGCTCTATGATTAATGTTATACAAAATTAAGTTTTCAGCATTTGGTGGCCCCTAAGCAAATGGCAGTTCAAGGCAATCTTCCATCCTTCTTTCCCTGGGTCTCAACCATCTGTACAAATATTAAGACTCACTACATACAAGTGACATACTTGTATTGATACTTTACATGTGGGGAAACTGAACTACAGTGAACTTAGTCTTAAGTCACCCAACCTAATCTGTGGTATACCTGGTAACAGAAATGTGTCCAGTTGACTTGCACTTGTGCCTTAACTAAAGTTCTATTTTTCATGTGTGAGAAACTGGTACACACGAGCGAAAGAAAGATTGTTTTATGATAGAACATAGAGTGTAACATTTTACCTGGACATGATGGACAACATTGTCCTGGATGTATGGTGGGGTTGTCACAGTTAGGAACAGGGCAGGTTATCAAGGCACACATCTCCCGTCCATTGTGACAGTAACATTCTCTGCAACCATCATGCCAGCTCTCCTCATTTTCATGACGGCGCCCATCCATTGACAGGCATGAGCCTGTTTTTACTGGTGGCATAAGAGAAGCTGGTGCCTCTGCATAAGATGATCAGAAAATACAGTGCCTGGGTGAGAGTGTGTTGCTTAGAATGCATTAAATTTTAAAGATTATTATTATTATTATTCACAGCTTCTTTCTGTCTCCCAATCTGAGAAACAGGATCAATCATGGGGCACATGGAACAAGGAACTGCAAGGTATACCAAGGTGGAAGGGACATTTTTATTGTAGTTTGATGCAGCATCTATAAGAAAGGCAGTATTCATTTCCTTCTGCTGATACTTTGCATGTCAATGTTGACGAAAATTTTCTGTACCCATATGAACAAGGGAAGATTTGCTTTGATCTGAATATTTTTAGACCTGATTGCAGTATGGGTTGTCACTTGGGCTTCAGAACTAGGCATCTTTTTATGCTGATTAATCAGTAGCAGCATATCTTGCTCACACACTCTGCTTGTTATAATCTTTGATCATACAGAACAAAGTTCTCTCGGCTAAATTAATCCCTGATTTAACTACATGAGAAATACATTGGGGATGAATTTGATCAATGCTACAATTCTGAGTTAATAGTTTGATCTCCTAACCTCTTATCTCCTGCCCTCCCATTAGGAGGGAATTGATTACCCAGCATGGCCACCCTACATTATCCTATGTTTCCAGGAATGAAGAAGGGAGATCTTTGGCTTCTGTTATCTTTATATATGTGATGATAAGAATTTATAGCAGTCCCACTGGAGCTGAGAAAAATAATATAGTGTTGGTGGATCCACCATATTTCTCAGAGAAGGGAGAACTGAGAAGAGATTTCGTTAGCTCTCACAGCTCTAATATCCTTAAACTACCTGTAGTCTCCTACCTCTGCTGGAGTATATTAAGATTTAGAAAAAGTGAGTAATGTGGGAAGGAAGCACTGAAGCTTATAGACATACAGAGAATAATGAAGAGGCAAAGAAATGGAGGTGGGGGAAGAGGATAAGAGAGAGACAAACAGACAGCAGAGTCATATCTGACTGAAGTAAGTTTGGAAGAAAAAAGAAATGGGAAACAGGAGATGGCTAAGAAAATAAAAGGGGAGAAACAGTTGATAAACATCAAAATGAAAAAAACCCCTGTCTGTGGAAAAACAGACACTTTCTTTCTCAACTCTTTTCCTAGATGGAAAAAATGATAGGAGGAGGACAGGAGGAAATAAAGCAGAAATAGAAATAAAGAATAATACAATAACTACATCAATCAATGAGCAGAAACTTAAAATGTAACAGTGCATAAGATTACCTATATTATGAATACATGATAATGGACAACATGATATTAAACATCCTGGCATATATTAGTGATGGCCTTTCATACCTAATAAGTCAAAGGCTGAAAAGAAGCCACAAGTAAATTACAATAGGTCATGCTAGAGAATGAAAGTATCTCAGGTAACACCATCCACTACCATACATTTTATAATATTATCTTGTTTTCATTTTTATATGATGTCATTCATCTTGAAAAAAGTTAGATGTTGAAAGTTATATTTGTTTTTCCTATTCCACACTGACTAGTAGATGAGACCATGATACTTTGGGTTGTATGAACTAACATTGTTGACTAGCCAGCAGAGATGGAGGCCTGAACTTGGCATCCTAGGACTGGCTTTGGGTTGGGGTTTCTGTATACTAGTGGTTTTCAACCTGTGGTCCACAAAAGATGACTATGATCAATCAAAAGTATATGAATACCCATGCTTACAATTCAAAAGGATATGTACCTCCATTCAAAATTTTTTTAGGGGTCCACAAATAAAAAAGTGTTGAAAACCACTGCTATAGACCATGGACTTGTTTCTAATGATAGGTCAACTGAGTTATGTTGCTGTTAGTATGAGAAGTTATTACCTGTATTAAAAATACCTTTGTATATTTCTTGTCGGGTTTTTTTTAGTGTTTTTCTTTTTAAAACAAACAAACAAAAAACCTGGACGAGGAAAGGCAAGTAGCTGTGATGGGAGTGAGAAATGGAATGATACTCCTGTTTCTTTTTAATAGTGACTTTATAGCAACTGGTTCTTACTCCAGTGAGAACTAAATGGGGGCAGCTTACCCAAAACTCATACTACAGGATAGGAGCGGAGATGCTCAACATTATAGTGCAACAGTTGAGATACTGTAAAATCCCTGCCCTCTGTTAATTAAAGGAATAACATAATTGTAGACCTAGAAAAATCATGGGCTTTGGGGTGCTTTTGACCCTGCTTGTAACTGCTCTGATGCCACCTGAGGTTGCACTTCCTAGTTTGGGAACTGTGGTTTTAAACTACCAGAATAAAGTCCATTATAGCCACACTAATTACAATTACCAAAGAGCCACAACAAGTAGAGTTGGCATTTAGGTAGTATGATAGCTCTTAATGTATGAAGTCCATTTAGATAGAAGTATATATAGAGTAGCAGGAGAGCTGAGCTCACAAACTCACCAGTACTGCCAAAAAGCCACATTTACCACACCTTATCTGAGATACTACAACTATTTCCTGTTCCTCACTTACCGCTGTGTGTATTTTCTTAACATGCTGTATCCATATGTGAAGATTGCAGAAGTGCTTGGAAGCACTTTCTTTTAAAAAATAATTTTGAAAATAATTTAAACCAGCTGTAAGCTTTTAAAGTATTCTGAAGTATGCTGATAAAACCTGAAGTTGGCACCAATTTAAGAGAGGTTGTAAGCACGCTGGAGAACAGGATCATACTTCAAAATCAAGTTGACAAACTGGAGATAGTGTCCAAAATCAACAATATGAAAAGAAGAGACAAGTGCTACATGTAGGAAGAAACTGAATGCAAAATGGGGAGCAACTGGCTAGGCACATGTATATCATGAAAGGACCTGAAGGTTATAATGTAATGGCTAGAAAATGGCATTTAGACATTTGCTTTTGGGAACTGGATTGTAGGTAAAATAGATATGTATTAGAACCATGGTTCAGGGGAACAGCAAGGGTTAATTGGTTTCTAAAACCCTATTTGTGACAAAGTTTCCTTCCACACCCACTGTCTTTGAAGCCAGCAGAAACAGGCTGTGAAACTGACGACATGTATCACACTGTTCCATAATATGAGATAAGGCGGCAGAGCCCTTGGGATTTCTGGTTTTGGTGGACAGACCAAATTAAGACATTGGTAAATAACCAAACTCAGATGTGTGCATATGATAGGCTTGTTGGAACAAAGGAATATGCTGACAGAACATAATGTGGACAGCATGATGATCAAAGGGAGACCAATCAATGATGCCAGGAGATGAAGAGTCATCAGAGGAGGAAAAGAATACAAAAGGGGGGATTTCAGAACAGCAAAGGGTCTCTGATGGGGGAACCCAAGGCTACCATGGACAGAGGGCACATTATCAGCCCGTCTCACCCACTCTACTGGGGGAACAGGGAGATAGGTCTTGACCCCTGAGCTCCAAGGCTGCTGCCATCTGACATTAAAGAAAAGAACCACAGGGTGAAGCTCAGGTACTGGGCAGACATGCCTTCCTTCTGTGACACACAAGGACTGGTAGATATAGAATTGTTTGCCTTGCCTGCATTAGTCTCATCTGGTATTACTGTGTATCAAGAAAAAATGCCTATTATCGAATGGAAAGGTCGTGATCAGTCTGAGGGTTTGGGTCTGCTCGAATAAGGTATCTGGGTCATAAATCCAGTGCCAACATAATAGATCACAAACTCAGTAAGAGTCAAGAGTATGATGTTGTTGCAAAAGAAGGAACAACTCTGAAATGTATTAACAATTCAATTTTGAGCATCAGACTTTAAGAGTCTTGATTAAGTGCACACATTCCATAGGAGAACAAGAATGATAAGATCTATCAGGAAAGGCTGAACAAACTGGTTTTGTTTAGTCAAGAGAAGAAAGAGGAAAGTCTAGGAAGAGGAAAGTTCTTAGACAATGATAAACTGTTACATGTTGGAAGAATGATAAAAGGACAGTGACTGATTGCTGTCCATGGCCACTAAAAGTGGGACTAAAAGGAATTGACTTATTCTGTAGCATGGAAGATCAAGGCTACAAATCGGGAGATCCTCTCCAAATATGTGGAAAGCAAACACTAGATGGGGTTTTGGACTCTTCTTCAATCTTCACTGAAAAAGGGCCTACATCAGACACAGGGTTCACCTCAACTCTCCTTTTTTATTTGGGGACAAAATTTTAACAAGTACATCTCTAGACTGGTGATTGTGCTGTTGCAGATACACTTGCTCTCCAACTTACTAATGATCATAACATCTGCACTAACTTCTCAGAAATGGGTACATATTTAATGCCATGGCATTCAAGTTGTTTTATACAACTTCTTTGGCCATGATGTAACCAAATATTAAAGCATTTGTTTAAACCCAAACATTTAACAAAACACATATCTGTGGCTAAAAGTTATGTCACTTGATTTAGAATTTGGGTGAATTGGAGCTTATAGCTTAAGGCCCAAAGTAGTACAGACTTAAAAGACTACACGTAGAATACCCCTTGTATACTTAAAAGGCAGTTTTCTATCTCCGTAAGTAGATTTTTGGCATTTACAAATTGAGATTCCATACCCTCTGCTGTAAGGACATATAAGTATGTGCATATAAGTAAAGTGAGCATGCACATAGGCTACGTGCTTGCTGGGTACATATGTGACTACATACACACACATACCACGTGCACAGAAAAACCTTGAAAATGTAGCTGGCAAAACTCCATAACTAACAGAGGTTAGATGCCAGATAAGGAGAGGGACCCTCATATGTTTTAGCTTCAGTAGGTGAGTGATTAAAGCACTTGCCCAGGAAGCAGAAGATGTTTCTAGGTCCCGCTTGCCTAGAGGGGGTCTGAAGCTGTCTGTCTTTGCTGCCTTAACTCAATGCTCTAACCACTACAACTATGATATTGTTTCTCTGCCATATAAACTTTCATCACCTGTTAGTCAACAGAAGTCCTTCTGGGATTCTCTTTTCTTGGAAACAATTATTTGGAGACATTGGTCTGTGTGAATACCCTTTAGTAGTGTTCAAAGCCACTGGTGTTCAACGTGTAGTGGGATAGGAGAATGGCCCACTACTGTATTGCAAAGATGCTATTTTAAAATCTTTTTTGTTTTGGTTTTTGAAGGGCTTCCACTGATCTATCTCTTGGGCCACTGACAGATGTTAGATTAAAGGCACAATGGGATATGATGCACAAATCCCAACATATGTGCATGGCAGGAGATGCAATTGTGGGACTGAGCATCAGAACCCATTGCACCAAGTTGCTGGTGCAGGGGGAGGCTGGGATCATGATCCTGGCCTCCCCCTGCACTGCCAAGTAGGAAGCTTGGCTCCCTGTGTTCCCCTGGCTGGAAGCCCTGATTAGCTGATCATCATTCCCAGCCTCAAGAGTCAAAGGGAATCTTGAAGGGTTTTGGTAATCTCCAGCACTTGGGCACACTGGCCACACATTCAGTTGAAGGCCATGAAAGGAACTAGCTACAAAATTATTGGACATATTTTGTATAACTTCCTGGCTTATTTCTCATTTTATTATACCATTAATTGAATGAACATGAGGCCAGGTCACTACTTAAGACATAATTACACTTAAAATGTGATAAAGTGGTTAATATCTCACAGGGGTGTCAGAGTCAGCATCTCAGAGTGCCTTTCGGTCTTCCCCCCCCCCCATTTTAGCCACGTCTGGCTAAACAGAGAAATCCAGGCAGATTCAGAAATTTAAGCCATGCAATAGCACAGAGACTACTTAAAATTACCCATCTGTCTTTAAAAACAAAGCAAGCAATTCCAAAGTATTTTTAAATATTTTAATGGATAAACTACAATGCATCAGGAGACTTCTGCATGAAAAACAATGTTATCCAAGTACGGGACAAAGAGCTTGATGTTTAAATGAATAAAGCAAAGGTCCTTACTGGATGGGGAACAACTCCAAATGCATGTTGCCATGACTGCTCATGAAATACCACTTAACTCTATTTTCTAGATAGTTGCTGAAGCTCAGCAGCACATTGGCCACCTACAGGCATTATGTTTTTACCAGGAGAATTCTCATGCTCCTGGTAGAAACTATGACAATATAAGCGTACACTCAATTTCTCCCAGGGGAAACATGCCCTTCCCAGGAGAAAAAGCTTCCAGGCTGAGAAACCCATGCAAGAGTGAACACTTGTATATTCCCCTCCTGGTCTAGTTCAAAGAATGAGAAACTAGGAAAATGCTCCTGGCACTTCCCCAGACCAGGAACTGCCTGGTGGGAGAACAAGCAGGAAGAACTGCCCACTTCTCTTGTCCCTTCCCAAACTGGTCTGGGAGGGGACTGGAGCAGCAAAGCAAAATCCCCTACCTGCTCCACTGACCAGGTGAGTGGGGAGGGAGGGTTGGCATGCTGTTCATTCTCCTTGCCTTCTAGCTACCGGGAAAGAAGCTCTCATTAAAGTGCCAACTAATTTTTAATATGTTTTATCTAAATGAGAACGTGTCACTTCTGATGTAGGACTAACTGTCCCTTGCTATCCACCTGCTCCTTAACCAGGGTCCTCAGACAGAAAAACAGCCATGAAGGAATGATGGGAAATATTAGTGGTTCTATACATCTGTGCAACTACCTTCTTGTAAGACAGAGATCAACATCAAAGAATGAACTGACATGGAGACTGCCCTAACCTCTTACCACACCATGATGTCATTATTCATAAAAGCTGAAATACACTGATGAGGTGGTTTGAAGAAGAACTGCCACTGCCTTCACTCTAAATGCTGTGCAACTGGAAAAAAGAGTTGCATGCCCTGGAGTATCGGCTTGACTCATTTTAGAAGAGGTCTCACTTTGCACACAGAGTGCTCTGAACACAACCCTGCAGCACTTTACAAAGCCTGGACTAGGCAGGATTGTGCAACATATATTAATTTTTAGTTCAAATAGAAAATCTTTTACATGAAAGTATAAGGAATTCTGCAAGTAACTTTCTGAAAAGTGTCAGAATATACAGTTCATCTCTGGGTTTCTCCTTTATGCTGAAAGAAATAAAACCTAGTATTTCATTATTCTGAATAGCTGAATAGGTAAAGCAGCAATTTTTAATGATATGCAACTTAATTATAACTATGATGGAATGCTACTGCACAGTAGTCTTGGGCTCCTGCACAGTCAGTATCGTGAAAAAGCTGTCTGCTCAGTAACACTGGTTACTGGGCAGTCATTTAATACTTGTTTAAACAAGTACTAAATGACAGTGCAGTAATGACTGCACCATCAGTGTCTTATGTAGATGTGGTTAGTGAGAAGTAACTTCTGCACACAAAACTTATCCACAGAAATCTTTTTTTTAAACAGAAGTGAATGATATATATTAACAGATTTTTGCACAGATTTCTTTGAAAAGTGTGTGTAATTGAATAGAAAATGAGTGACACAAGCTCCAGAGTTTTTCATATCCAGGTTTTGTAATTCATGTCCTGTTTGAAAAAATAATGGCAAATAAAACTTACAATGTACATTATGTTATTGCTATTAAAATAATTTAATTTCTAAGCGATATAACAATAGTATTCTTTTTAATGGAATCAGTAATATTGAAAATGAATATGTATTATATAATTTTTCAGAGAAAACTATAATTTCATACATGAGATGATTCGGATCTATACCTGACAAGTTCGTCCATTAGCAAAGAAAAATAGTTCAGTGAAACAGAGTTCAATGGTAGCATTTTCTCCAGAAAGCTCTAATGGCACTCTTAAAGTTGTCTGGAATTAAGAAAGAAGCAACAAGTGACACAGCCACTTGTTATTAATAACTTCCAGGATAATATATTATTTTGTATTTTAGGTATCTGACCTATTTTGCATATTTCTGCATAGTACTACATTTTATTATGTAGACATATCCCTGGAGAACTGAATGGCATGATATGACATACATCAGCGTTTCCCAACCCTTTTCACCCCACAGCATACTTACCTAAATAAAAAAGCACTGTGGCACACCAGATGCAGAGCAGGGGGATGGGTGGTGCCTGGCCAATTGAACAGCATTTTGGGCTTAAGCCATGCCCCCTGTGCCTGGCTGGAGCCACGCTCTAGCCCAAAATGCTGCAGCACACTGGTGTGCTGTCAGGCATGTCCAGGTGTGCTGTGGCACACCGGTTGGGAAATGCTGACATACATCATTACAAGGCTTAGCTACCATGGAATAAGTGCAGACACATGGACAGTTACGGACAAACAGGATATCCCTGCCCTCTTTTTAACTTGCTGTAATTTGTGCGTTTGTTCATAAGTGTCCTAAGTAGGCTTTCGCCATCCCTAATTTCTAAAGTTGTACTGAAGCTGAAAATGACATTTTTCTAAAAAACTGAAATATTCCTACATGTTATTGGAAATATTGGAAATATGGCTTTAAATAGTACAAATAAACATGTATAGTAGCTTAACTGAACCACCCTGTCTAAAAGGCATTCAGTTAAACAGAACATCTGATTAACTAAAGGAACATTGTATTGGATCCAACTGGGCTCTACAGATAACCTATATAAAATCCGGTTTATCAGAAGGCTTCTCATATTCCCAAGTCCTTTCATATTCAAGACAATATGGTGTAAATTATATTAAAATGTTCCCAGTCTGGTCACTAGAGCTGTTCTTTTCTTGATAGGAAACTGAAACAGAAATCATTTCAACAGGCTTTAGAATGGGGCAGCAGAGGGAGGAAATACAGCCCGTGGGCCAGATTCGTTTCACCAGCTGACTCTATCCAGCCCGTGGGCAGGAGGCTACAAGGTCAGGGGATCTGGCCCATGAGCAGCCAGTGGCTCTGGCTCCTGGGTAGTGCCAGGCACATCTCGGCCTCTTCTGCAGCTTACACTAGCTCCTGCCCCAGGTGCTGGCATCAGCTGTGGACTTGCCCAGCAGGTTCTGGGTCTGGATTGGGGTGTCCGTCCAGATCTGCAGCTGATGCTGATGCTTCAGCACATCAGCTGTGGTCTTGGACAGTTGCCCCAATCCCCACAGGAACTTGTTGGTAGCATCCAGAGCAGAGGCTGGTGCCCACCCAACACTGCTTCCAGCGTGCAAGCTGTTGTAAGCTGCAGACGGGGCTGGGACTTTGTGGCTCGGGGCATGCTGTAGCTGCAAGGACAGTTCAGGCAGGGAGGAGGGAGGTGGGGAAGAGGGAGAGGGAGAGAGAGAGAGAGAGAGAGAGGGAGAGAGCAGGTGTCAGCGAGCGATGTAGCTAATGAGAGGACACCAAAATTATTAAGTGGCCCTCCAGCCAAAATAACTGCCCACCCCAGCTTTACAGTGTGGTCTAAAGAATCATACAGCGAGATAGCTATTCAGTGCAGCTGGGTTCTGTTCACTGTCAGGATGTAGCTGAGCTCAAAAAAATGTATGGTTAGGCTATCAGATTTCTCTCAACAGCTGTGCAAGTTCACCTTCCACCAAGTTTTAATATGTTATACCTAAATGAGAAGAACATTGTCACTTGTTTCCTCTGATGTACTGTATCTTGGAGTTGCTTCCAGTAGCATTTAGAATGGCTGATACAGCACATTCAAAGGTAAATAAAGTTTATGATGATTCTCCTCTACTTTCAGTCTCCTAGAGAGGTCTTTTATTTTTCCTCATAAGAGAACACGGAGAATCCTAGTGAATAATAGTCCTGATAAATCCTATGGATTAAAGAAAGGCTAAAAAGCAGCAGGGATGAATAAAGACATCTCTGTTAAAGATATAGATGCTGTAGACCTACAGTGGAAATTTCAATAAGAATAATTTTCTATTGTAAGTATGAATCTTTTTCAGTTAAGACTGACAGATCCAGAAAAATCTCTAAATGCCATTCCTCTGTACTTGACTGTGTTAGTCTAAAATCAGGCAGAAGACAGGGTAAAATTGCAACTGAATTAGAGATGTATAAGTTTTTATGATCAAAACCTCATTTCATCAGCTGATGTATCAGCTATTCTGATATATAATTTTATATCAGACTGAATAAACACACACATACACACACACACACACACACATATCACGGCTTTTATATTATTCATCAAATCTAAAAAACTGGAGATACTTGTATTGTCCTGAAATGAATAGTAACACTGAGGAAATAGTTATTTGTTGCTTATGCCAAAATATAGGCCAAGTTAAGAGAAAAAACACAAGCTGGTAGCACAAAAAAAATTGGCCAAGTGGAGTAAAGCAGACAGCAATGTGTTTACACTGGTCAGAAAAAAAGAGGATTTTCTCAAATATAACATGCGATATTTCATCCCCACACATGTGGGGATCCACATCTTTTCTTCCAAAGCCAGCTGTAGAAAATGGTACTATGAAGACAGAATGTTACTATGAAGGAATATGTGACACTTAAAAAGTCCTGAAAAGAGGATAAGGAACGGTGAGTTGGCCATCTTGCCTAAGAACTTCTCAAACAGGCAACATCAGAGCAGGTTGAGAAGGATGAGTCCCAGATTATGGCATAACCAAAATGAACGGACTTAGAGCTTCCTAACAACAGTAGTATTGCTGTCCCAGAGACTGACAGAATCACAGAGAACTTAAGATACTGATTGACCATTACTTCTAAGTTGTATATATATAATTTGAAATTCTGTATTATGTTAACTTCAATTATTAATTGTTGTTGCTATATTAGTCTAGGAAAGGACGATTCGTGAAATTGTACATTTTAGGCATGAGCCAGTTAAAAATGGTAGCCATCCTGAGCTGAGGGTCCTTTTATGCAAAAGTAGAATTTGGACAATGAATAAAGCAAGCCTTTGTCAGAGTACTTGATTCTGAGTGATTACGGAGAAACTCAATCTTGTGCTCATGATGCTAAGTAAGCACCTTTTTCAAAGAGAGACAGAGTTTTTGTCTTAGGGAATTTTGGCAATAGGGCAATAATAATAAAAAGTCAAAACTTAACAAGGTCCAGTGAAACTTCCCTAGCTCCCAGACTAAGGAAACAGTGTCATTTGCCTGAGAATTATGTTGAAAAGGAAAACAGAGCTGGTGAAGATTTATAGACTTTGTGGGGCAGGCAGAAGACATACTTTTGATAGATTAATTGAAACTATCTCGTGAAGGCAGGGAAAACCTTGGCAAACTCTATACTCTGTCATAATATTTGCTTACAAGGCCAGTACAGAAGTAAAATTATTCAGTATTACCACTTGTGATGTCTTCTGGGAGCATGGGCAACTGGTGCTGCCTTAGTCAGGGCAGGGAGGGGTCCCCCTGTGGCTGGTGACCGGGGGGGGGGTGGGGACGTGGCTGCGGCTGCTTCTGGGAGCGCCACAGTGCTCCACTCCCCAGCCAGGGCTTGCAAGCTGTGGCGTTAGTAGTGAGCGTGGTCAGTTAGGGAGTGCACCAGCGCTCTCAGGGGCTGCAGGGTGCACCAGTGATCTCAGGGGATACATGTGCACCCCTTACACGTTGCCACCGTCTGGCAGAGTCAAACTGAAAATGTTGCAAGTCTCCTCCTCTGGATGCTTTTAATGCTCTTAGCCCAGAGGGAAACACCTGGAGTGACCCTGCTGAAGCAACTGCAGGTTTGATATATGTGACAGGAAGCAAGGGGAGGGGTAGGGTATGCTCAAGAATGGCCTGTCTTTTGGGTTCAAATCATTCTCTCCATTTTATACACTGCTTTGTACATGCCCTTTCACAGTATCTGATGAAGTGAGATTGAGCTCATGAAGCTTATGCTATATATCTCTAATTTAGTTAGTCTGTAAGGTGCAAATCTACCCTGCCTTCAGACCAATATGGCTAACTACCTTTCCCTTCTAGGAATGATGCAGACATACCCTGTAACACTTGCTTTCTTCTGTTTGTTCTTGTAATAGTTCCCCCAGCCTACAAATGTCTTCCTTCACTGGTATTCTTTTCTTTCACATATCAAGAAGTTTGCTGTCTTGGTCATATTTATTGGTGCATGTCCAACTCTACTCTAAGGTGATTATATTACGTTTGTTTTTGAGCATAGTGTGTGCAGAGCAGAACAGTTATATTTTACCATTCCCTGGTACAAGGGTGGCCAACCTATGGTGCAGGTGCCACAGGTGACATGGGCAGCCTGGTGTGGGGCAGATTTGGGGAGGGAACAGTAGCAGTGGCAGACAGGGCAGGGAGCAGAGCATCAGGTCAGGTGAGAAGCACAAAGCAGGAAGCAAAAAGCAGAGTAAACAACGCAGGGTAAGTGAAAGATCAGAGCAGTACTCGGGGAGGGTGTGGGGCTAATTTCCGGCATATCTGACGAGGCTGGCTCTCACTGCTCTACTACAGCCCATTGCTGATACAGACAGGTTCAAAGAGGCTGCCTTTCTTTTCCTCTCCTCTCTCCATTGGTTAATATACAATATACAGAGCTAGAGTGTGCTTGGACCCTGGATCAAGCTACTTTGATCCTAGAACAGGTAAGGCTGAACTAATCGAAGACAACTGGTGATTAGTGCCCTTCACCAAGTGGTATAAATATATGCAGAGGTGCAGTGTACACAGGAAGTATTGGATGAAATCCTGCCCCTATTATGTTCAACAGCCAAACTCCTGTTAACTTTAATGAGGCCAAGGATTTCACCAATTGTCTTTTACTTGTTCCATCTGACACCAAAAGCTGTTTGGTGCAAAAGAGAATGAGGGAGTCAGCAAATCTAAGGATGCTGCAAGTCAGCACCCTTAATTGCTTTAATCATACAGGCCCCGTCAGTGGCAAAGCCTTTAACAATCCATCTTCTAGCACTATCCTGCATTTCCTGCAAAATCAGATTGTCTGGGGAGTGGTACAGCACAATAAGACCTTATTAAACAGAGCAGATGATGCATATGGTGGCAGTGGTGGTTCTGGCTGCATGCCAGAAATGAGTTATAAAGGTTCAAGAGGGGCAGGTGAATGTATTGCATTGAAATAAGGCTTACTTTATTAAGGTAGTTTTCAAAACCACTGAGCATGGGTGACAACTTGAAAAGTTAAACCAGCAATTACCAGTACTGAAAATCCTGAAGTCCCATTCTATATGCATTACTCAAAAGTGGATACCTGATTCTTTATTTAGTAAAAAAAGAAAAAAACAAACAATACAAAGTAAAAAAGCTAAAAAGTCATCAAATCAGCCCTGCTGTCCCTTGTCAATAAAGGTAGTAAGCTGCAGGTCTTTCAAGAAGAGCCGCATGCTTGTACAAGACCAAAATCAGCACTAAGAACCAAGAAAGTTTAAATTAGTAGTAGCTTGCACCTCTTTTCTTGATCCCTCCCTGAATATACTAAAGAATTTAGGCTTCTTCAGTCATGTATACTTATATAGTGGTTCCAACAGCTTACATTTTCTAGTAAGAGTCTAAGTCTGTACAAATGCCTAAGTCTGTGTACAGAAATACTTTTATTTCAGCATATTTGAAAACAGTTCAACCTTTATTCATCAGGGCTAAATCTTCCACTGATTTGGGCTGGGCTAGGATGGTTTTCAGAAAAAAAAAATGTCTGATTTGAGTCTTTTTGAAAGGGGACTAGGTCACTTTTTAAACATTTCATATTCAAACTTTTTGTTTGTCCAGACCCTAAAATCATGGAACTCATATGCTGAAAAGGCAGAAGAGATGGATGTAGAAGGAAAAGAGTATAAAACACTAGAGAGAGAAGGTCATTCCTTAAGTTTATTTTGCACCCATTTCTGTCATATCAGCATAAATTTGCCTCCGTCTAGACTCCTTCATTCTTAATTTCTCTTAAATTCAGACTCACTTACCTATTTACATTCATTTGCATCCACTTAGTGATCCATAACTTATACCTGGATATGCCATCTTTAAATTTGGTATAGAGTTAGAAAATTTAAGATGAGCTCCTAAACTGTGCACTTGAAAAGAAATAACAACACTTTTAAACAATTTTGATGGCTGAATTTTCTGCCTGTCCTAATGCACATGTGCAAGTTATTTACTTTATAATATAACGTGGAACTTGAGGTATACAATAGCCATTTGCATAGCCAAAACTCAAGTGAATTCCAATAAAGTTACTTTTGATTTTCTGACCTGCTTGGCTATGGACTGCATTTTACCAACCTTCTGCTTATCTATTTCTGCTCATCAATTCAAAGCCCAATTCAAGACTCTCGGATATAATCTAAAAAAGAGCCCTTGAACCAGATGCCAACTACAGACAGATTACTGAGGTATTAATTTATCCCAAAGTAGAATTTAAGTAAATATTTATAAGAATAGGTTAGTGATGAAAAATCTGTGTTAAATTCTAACTCTATATTTAAATAAAAGCAACAAGAGAAATTCAATCCATTCTTTTAAGTTTAAGCAGTTGTTCATTAATGGCATAATCCAGCTTCTACTGAAGTTAACGAACTGACTCTAGTGACTTCTCAATGTAATATGAATGTGGGTTCTAAGATATCACCAAAGCATTGGGAATGAGTATTATTACCGGACTAACATTAAAATAAATACTACTAATGATTAAAAGTACATACTAGTAATGATAAACAGCTCTACTAAATATGGATTATAAAAATGACTTTTATCATATGAGCTATCAAGTTACAGGTTGTATTGATACTGGATAGTATTCTTCATTTCTCCTGGCATTTAACTCCTTTGAAAACAAAATAGTTAGGGAGGTAATGCATTCACACCTACCTCTGCACTTGCAGATAAGACAACCATGATTGTTCTGCTGGAAGCCCATTGGACAGATCTTACCACAAGGTAGTTCTGGGCATTTCTTACAGCGACAGATTTCACAGCCATGCTTATTCTTCCTAGATGACCAAAATAATTTGTCAAAGTCAGCAAATCACTTACACGTTTGATAAAAATGCCTAAGATCTTCAAAGTGAATGCCTCCCCTGGAGTGACTGAACTGGTAACGAATGTCACCTTAACTGTAATTTTTGTATTCAGGGGTGATAGAGGTAAAAAGATCTCCATTCCTGGCCTGTGCTTCCTCCATGTGACTGGCAGAAACTGTGTTTAACATTTCAAGTACTTAAGGCACTTAAGCAGGCTTGGTATATGTCTATGTACTGATGAATCAGCCTAGTTTTCACAATCAAGTTTTTTCAAGTGAAAGAGTAGAAGAGAAGAAATAAAAATAAATCCCTAAATCTGTGAGGAACATTGGGATCTACTGTAATTAGTATCTTTTGAGAACAAAAATTACAGTTAATTTTTTTTTCATGGTAATTTACAGTAGAACTCTACTCTAATCAACTAAATCACTCCAAGGGTCCAGATGAGTAAAAAGAACATTCATTTAAAAAACAGAACGAGGAATGAAATATCCAAGTGAAAAAAGCAGGGAAAGTGTAGCAATATATTTTTTATGAGCAGAGGCAGGCTACCTCTCAGCAGATACATAAGATGGGAAACTAAATATGGAAACATTTATCAACTTTCAGATACATCCATGGAGCCGGGTGCCACCATATCAGAGTGAACCTCTCTACCATCTAAAATATGTTGTTTGTATGGATTTTGTTAAATTGAATGTTCACACACCTTTTTAGGTAGACAACTAATGGCAAAATCTGCATTCATACTCCTTGTTCCCTCTAGAATATCAGGGAGTGGAGGATTATTTCTCAGCTACACAGACAGAATCATTTTCCTCTCATTCCCAACACACGGGAAAAAGTAGTGTTAAGAAGTTCAAGGAAAAATGAACCATAAACTATACATTAATCCTATGAGCTCCATGACAAGTATTCCCCTCTGCCAAGGCTCCCATGATTCAGGATTTATAATGTGCTGACATGAATGCAGAGGAGTGGGAGACTGCAGCAGGCACCTCACAGGCTATTACATAGGAAGCTGGACTCCAGTTCTCTTGAGGTTCTCCCAGGGGTCCTGAAAGATGTACAGTAAAATCCCTGTTATCCAGCACTCTGCAAGCCAGAATACTCTATTCACTGGAATTTTTCTGGACGGGGTTGGGGGGGGAAGTTTGTACACAGTGGCTGCTGCCACCACCCTGTGCTGCCACCGCTTCACATGCAGCTCTTGCCACCCACCCCCCTCAGATAGCCAGCATCTGGCATTCCCCACTCATGCCAGATAACAGGGATTTTACTGTACAAGGATAACAAAAACAAAGGGAGACCATGGTAAAAGGAAACCAAGGCAGGGAAGGATGTGCAGAGTAATTGGAAGACTTGAGGTAGAGCAAACTATAAGGGTATTTTACCGAGGACAAACAGCAATGGCACATAGTTGTGGCATGTGGCAAGTTGCTCTGGGTGGGGTGAGGGAGATGGGGTCCTGGGGGCCTCCCCGGGCTCTGGTGCCAGTGATTTGGAAGCAGGGAGCCTGGCCAGCAGCTGGAGTGCAGCTCCAACCAGCCAGGCTTCAGTTCTGGGCAGCACATGCTGTCACCATGTGCACCACCCCATTTTTTCGCCACCAGGATCTCCCTGTGTCAAAATCCTCCACTGCATAGTAATGCCTGCATGTGTGTCATGTGCAGTCTGCAGTGCTGCAGACAGGTCTGCAGTGCTGCATACTGCACATGTACACTCATCTGGATGCACCCTAAGGGTGAGAATAGAGGTAAAGTTTGGCTGCCAAAAATGTAGCAATGGGGAACAGAGAAAAAGCCATGTCCATATCCACTAGGCATTTATTTCTCTGTGAATATCCCTTTTTCTTTGTGTAGCATTCTTTCTCCAATCATTCCTATCAAATGCAATCCTTTCCATTCTAGAAACAATGTACCTCCATCTTCTTAGTCCCATCAAGCACAAACCTTTCACTGTCAATACAAATTGACATTGAAAAATGTTTCAAACTACTTCACTTTTGCATTCATACACCACCCTTTGGATTTCTAGGTTCTGCCAACTCAAGCAGTCTGAGGGTGATATTAGTTATGCTTAGACCAGGGGTGGGCAGTGTCTTTGGGTATAGTGCCAAAAACACCAACAACGTGAACTTGTAAGATGTTGGTGCGCCAGAGATGGACGGTGGAGGAGCTGCAAGAGGCCCGATCCTTGTTGCGGCTGTGCAGCCACAGCCCCTTCCCCATGCCAGTTCAGGCGAGGGTTAACTCTGGCCATGCTACCTAACTTGTATTAGGGTAACTTCAGCTCCACGGAGATAAAATGAGCAATTTACAGTCTTACAGCATTCCAAGATATACCTCTCCCACCCTGTTTCCTACCCCAAAGCAAAAAGTATCCCGGCTCTTAGCCATGTCTCTGCTTGCCAGCCCTCTAGTGGCAAGTCAGAGCTGTGCAAACAAGAAAGGGTATTAATCATTAATGTGCGACTGCTCACAGCGTCTTCTAACTTTACCACTGCTTAACAGTCCACAGATTTAGTATGGTTTAAGTGTAATGTGCAACTTCACCCTCATGATTCAAGGGGTTTGTGAAAAGTAATTTTATTTATATTCTATGTCCACACTTTCAAGTACCAATGTTTTAAAATCTCTTTTAATATCTATTTTTAAAAATAAAATCTGACTTTACATGTTGACAGCTCTTTGTGTTTTTCCCATTTTATTGTCCTAAACATATTTTGTACTTGCTTGTTTGGTTGCCTAGTTGACAGCAGAATTTCTGATTTTTCCCTGGGATTTTTTCTTTAAAGAACTTTAACACTCATATTTACTAGGATGCTCATATTTACTGAAAACTACAGGTTTAGGAGAATTTCACAGGTGTAGGCTTTTATACTTTACAATTTTGGCCTGCATAAATCAACTGAACTGAAGATCTAATGACTTTTTGTTTTAACACTAAAGCAAGCTTAGAAGAAACAGTAATTTTATACCAGTCGCTACAATTTTAGTCACTGCTACTGCATCCACATGCTGAAGTTGAAGTGTGACTCATTCCATTGGAATCAATCAAGTAGTTACCAAGAAAACTTTACACAGGATATGGACAAATGGCATTTGTAGATGCTTCAAAGGGGAAGGAGATGTACTAATAAAAAGCTCCTGAGCATCAACTGCATCAGTGTCCCTGTGCTGAAAAAATGCCAGTGGGGTGCTTTGAACTAAAGCTTGTTCAACAAGCTTTAGTTCAAAGCACCCTGTCATCATTTTTCAGTGCAGAGATGCTGAAACATGTGATACTGGAGCACATTCATTTCTGTATTCCAGCACTGGATTTATAGCATGTCGGAGCAGCCTCCGTGCATGCGTGTAAGTGCCTTAAGGGACAGATGGTGTAAACCTTGATCCTCCTGGGAAATTCAGAATGCTCATACAGATTTAATGGCCTTGTGAGGCAGATCTCTCTCCTCAGTGACTTTTTGGGGCAGTTTTGTTTTTCCTTTTTGGGGGAAAACAGAATTTGGATTTTAGCCACCAAAGCCTGTTGAACACCTTGCATTCATTACTGTTTTTCAAGTTAACGCATTCACATGAAAAAATACATAAAAAACCCATGGGAAATGCTAAAATATATTGCCAAATTAAATACATCTCTTTTACATTACTATTTAATACCTCATATTTCTATTTAATATGCTAAGTGGTGGAAATTGAAATCCCTTTCCCTATAGACTATGTAAGTTTAATGGGAGCTGTTTTAATAGAAATATACATACCTCAGCTATTTTGTTATCTAAGTTTCAATAAAAAATTCCACAGATGTCTTACCTGGTGCTTCAAGTTATTTGCCAAATTCTTTTTGAGGCAGTTCCTAGCATTAGATTTGCCAATGTGAATTCTTGTGTAAACCTGATTTGGTTTTCTCTCTGCAAAACTCATGAACATTCCTTTATTATAAGAATCTCAGAGTCTGAAAATATCATTTTCCATACAACTCTTCCAATTTAATATTTGCCCTTTTATTCTGAAGGTTTAATTTCCCCAGATAAGCTTCATTTGGTTTCCGTGGTCTTAATACTGAAATGCTTATCAACCCATTTACCTGTATAATTAGGGGCCTGGAGGATAGACCCTATGAGGAGAGGATCTGGGAACTGGGTTTGTTCAGTCTAAGCAAGAGAGGACTGAGAGGTGGCTTGACAGCCATCTACAAGTATGTCAAGGGTGAACACCAATATCTAGGGGAGCAACTCTTCAGAAAGGCACGCCCTGGGAGGATGAGGACCAATGGACACAAGGTAATTGAGGAAAATGTAGGTTGGACATAAGGAAAAACTTATTTTCCATAAGGGTATCTAGAATTTGGAACATGTTTCCAGCAGAGGTGGTACAGTTACCATCCTTGGAGGTGTTGAAGAGGAGGCGGGGCAAGCACTTCCTTGAGCTCATCTGAGCCCAATAACCTCCTGCCCATGGCAAGGTATTGGACTTGATGATCTTACAGATCCCTTCTGGTCCATTGATTCTAGGATTCTATATCATTTCTCAAGAAAGCATTATTAACGGATTTACTAATTTTAAGCGTACTTCTACTCTCAAGCGTGGCTATATTCTTGCTAAAGATACCTGTGCATATTTGGAGCCATTTTTAACTTTAGAAACAAATATTTGTTTTATTGACTTATATAAGACAACACTTTTAAGACAGTATAGCATAGATTACATGCCTTCTTGTGCTTCATTAAATTACTGTTTCCTAAGGTTCTAGACAGACAACCACTTTTCAAACAAAAGGGTATATAACAAGATATACTTATCAGAGTGGAAATATGGTTTCAAATATTTTGGTATTTTTAAAAGGCATGTAGGTCCCTAAATAGCTTTTATGAATAGGTTTTATATTGTAGCCTGAAGTCATTAACTTTCAGTCATGCTTAAATAAAAAAATTATCTGTGCTACATATAAATAAATGTGATATAATCACAAGATTAATATCATTAACTTAACATTTCCTAATGTTAATGCTTTTTTGTTATTGTTTATGATCTAGATATACAGTACTGCCAATTCTCATGATTGCTGGCATTTTTCTTAAAGTCTACGCTTCGGGAATGTGAACTACGTAGCTTTCTCACTCACTCACTCACTATCTTTTTCTCTTCCATATACAAGGAAGAGAAAAAGATAGGTAGATATAGTGTGTGTGTGTATAATTTTGTTACATTCCCAAAGCAAAGACTTTAAGAACAACTCCAAAATCGTAAGAGTTGGCAACACTGGATCTATAAATGAAAAACAACTTAGTAATTAAAAATAAACTGGCGATGGGGGAGATTAGGAGGGGTTGGTATTTAGAATGTTTGTAACTTTATTACACATCCAGAAAAACAACAGTTCCATTGCAGCAGTCACTAGACTGAACAGGTAAAGTTGAGTCCCTAGCAAGAAAGAGAGACTATTAAAATACGTATAAATTTTAAAAAAACACAAATAAAAATGACCACTGTAAAGGAAGCAGTATAAGAAATGCCAGTTATAAGCATGTAAATTCAGAGCCTCAGTTGGTATAAACAAAAGAGTGGATTCAATTTGAATTTCTTTCTGAACCTACAGAGGGTTTGATAAAATCATACGTTTAGAACATACCTACACTAGTGTGACAACTGTAACTGAAGCCTTAACTGCTCTGTTGAGAGAAAGTAAGATAATGTTTGGATGAGAAAAACTGGAAGCTTTGAGAAGTTGCACAGCTAAATGACTATTTCTTTTTATCAAGAATTTGCCAAGCAATTTGCTCTTTACCTGAGTTACCTAATGCTTCTAACCCAGATTCAGAAAATGACTGAATTGACTTTACCTGCAATAATCTCTCGGAAAATAATTAACATATCACTTGCTAGAAGTATTCAAGAAGTGATGTTGCCATACAATTTTGAATGGGTTAAGACTTGATAGTAACTTCATTAAAAAAAAACCCCCTATGAAATGATCTCATAATGAAGCAAAATTTCCAGATTCAAAGCTCAGTAAATATATTACATATCTTTTTTGTATCTCGAGTTAGATGGCAAAGCTTCTCATACAGACAACAGAGTTTCAGATCAGTTAAGTTTAATATGACAGAGTAAGTTCATCTGCACTGAATCCACCAAACAACTTCGCTAATACAAGTCACTTTTCTTTTCTGCTTCCAAAAAATTTTTCCACAGTCCAAGAATGCAAAGAATACAAACTCCAAAAAGTGTTATCAGCAGAAGAGTGAAATTAATTGTGTATGTGTGGAAAGACTAATAGCAATAATATTAAGAAATTAGTATATTTACAGTGATTTAATACAGTTAAGTTAAATGTACATTTAGTAGAGACAAGTAAAGATATTCCAGATTAATTAACTGACTTTTTAAATAGAAGCCCAGGAGGAAGAGATCTTATTAAAGCACATATATAACTGGTAACTGTATAGAAAGGACTTGTTTCAGGATGAAAGGTCCCATAATTTGGGTCTTTTCCAGACAATTCTACAGTTGAATTGGTGTGAGTTTGCACTTATGCTCTTCGTTTAAAAATCAGACCTTGCCTTGAGATGACTGAAAAACAAGAATCTCATGCGAATGCCATAGACAAATGGCACTGTTGTTTATTCATTATTGTATGTCATGAAGTATGATCTGTTTATATAAACTTAGAGGTAACTTATACTAAATTCATAGTTTTTTTAAATTATTGATCTATATTGCATATATTTTGATTACTGATCTATATTGTGTACAATTATTGATCTATATTGTGCATATTTTATATTTATATTATATGGCATTAAAATGTCTGCAAGTATCTTACTAATTTCTACATTTGTTACAACATGCCTGCCTGAAATCAAAGTGAAAGTTATAGGTCTATTTGAAACAACACAAAACTATATTTAATAGTGGCCTTTCATTTGTGCCCTGCTGTTTATAATAGAATCCCTGAAGGAGCAAATTCCAGAGGCAGAACTCACGCAATATTTAGCTTTATAACATAAAGGTAGCTCAGTCTCTTGCATCAGTTAGGATAGTACACAGGGTAGAAGTTGTTCCTAAATCATTCATTTATAAATACAAAAGATTTAAAATAAACCAACTGGGAAAGAAAGTACAAGTTGGGAGAGAAAGGACTTGTATTAAAATAGATAATTTCTGTGGAGATTGAAAGTTAAAAATATTTATTAGCTGAACCATTTTCCATGTATCAACTGTATCTACATTACACATTCTGTAATACTGATTTCAGGGGCCAGAACTTAGCAAAGACTGGGGAAGAATCATTCCATGGATGTACATCTGAAATGACAAGTACTTGTTCTGTTCTTTGCAATACTTACTGGAAATGAACACAGTGGACATAAAATGTTATTTTGCCTATGAAAACTCCTTGAGGTGCCTCATCTACAAGGAGATAAGTCAGCTCCTTGGAAAAAACGTCAATTTCCTTATCCTAGTCTTCTGGCTGCCAGACTCCTTTTGGTTTCTTAGAGATGAATGCTCGTCTCCCAAGTGACGGCTGAGAGGTGACCTTACAGCTGTCTACAAATTTAGGGGGGCTGGGGGGTGACACAGCAAGGAATAGGAGATGCTCTGTTTACCAGGGCACCCCTTGGACTTACTAGAAATAATGGGCACAAACTGACAGAGAGCAGATTCAGATTAGACATCAGGAAGAACTTCTTTACAGTAAGGGTTGCCAGAATCTGGAACGGGCTTCCAAGGGAGGTGGTGTTCTCCCCTACCTTGGGGGTCTTCAAGAGGAGACTGGACAAGCACCTAGCTGGGGTCATCTGACACCAGCGCTCTTTCCTGCCCAGGGTGGGGGGGTTGGAGTTGATGATCTGCTGAGGTCTCTTCCGACCCAATTATCTATGAATCAATCTATAAGTTCCTCTATAGTCTTTGAGGTAAATGCTGCACTTTACCTGTCAAGAGGAACACTGCCTGTCTTTTTAGGAAAGGGAATTATGCTGTATTGCTCTCTGTGTCTCATCCCAACCCTCCCTGCCCTCACTGAACCTGGAACTATCGTTCTACTACTTCATATTACCATTGGTTCTGATCTTATGTCCTGACCCTCCAATTTGCAAAAGTGAGAGTAAACTGTAATGTTCAAGGCACTTGAGAACAGTCCCAGCTTATCTGTAACAGAATGTGAGATATGTAGAAAAATAATCTGAAAGTTTTTTCCTACGGAAAGAAATAATTTTAATTTACTTTTACAGATATGTACATTTAGTACTTTACTACTGGAAAAACTTCTTAGAAACTCAGAAGTTCATTTAAGTGCTATGCTCCCGGAAGTGCAGGAGGAAGACATCCTAGGAAAGCACATATATGCCATAATTTTGTCTCATGACTTTTACCATTTTTGGCTTAGCCAATCATGCAGCAGTAAAAATATACAAATATGGACTATACCCTGTACATATTCATCAGGTGCTCTCTTAATGTCCTGTTTTCCAACAGCAGCACAATTGTTCTGAGAAAACATCAGTGTCTTTTTTTTCTTTATACCAAATTTGTCAGGATATCAGATATAGGGTGGCCACAATCATTCTAGGAAATAAGCTTTCTTTTAACACTGATGATACAGACTTTATGGAATTTTTGTTCAAGAATAGATTCAATTTTCGGCTTTATTTTTTTTCTGAACATACCACACTTGAAGGTAATTATTTAAAAAGGAAAATTATTGATTGTGCTAAAATGCTATGTTCACCTCACCTTATAAATGATGAGGTTCCAAGATTAGAGGTTACTTGGAACAAAAAATTAATATCCATCTTCCTATAGGGAAGTGCAGGACCTCCATCTAACCCAGGAGGTGCACAGCCCCACCAGGGGAGACGCCTTGTTGGACCTGGTGCGGGCCACGGGTGATGACCTGGTGAGGGGGCTGCGGGTG
>NW_017728943.1:85201658-85206187 GCF_001723895.1 Crocodylus porosus
GCCGGGGTCATCTGACCCCGGTGCTCTTTCCTGCCAAGGCAGGGGGTCGGACTAGATGATCTACCTAGGTCCCTTCCGACTCTAGTTACTATGAAACTATGAAACTATGAGACCTTCCATAGCAAAAACTGGTAAGTTAAATAATTTGTAACCTTTAAAACTTCTGTTTGCTCTAGCTGGTCTGAGATCTGAGCTGCAGGCAACACCTACTCCAGCCAGTCCAGGGAGGGTGCAGTGGGATCCATGTGTGGCACAGACTCCAACTGGCCAGAGCCGGTGCTGGATCCAGCATGTGAGGGATCCATGGATCACACTTCTACTCACTTGCTGACCCAGTGCCTACTTTGTCCAGTGTGGGACTGCACTGCATGTAGCACCTGCTTTGGGACCTGCATTGTATGTAGTGCCCTCCCTGGATCAGCTGGAGCAGGTGCCACGTGTGACACGGTCCTTGACTAGTTGGAGCAGGTGCTGGATCCAGTTAAAGCACTCCCACCACCATTTTGAAACACACATGTCCAATGTCTGTTTGCCAGTCTGGCCCTTGCTGTGTGCTGCCTATGGGTCAATTCAAGACCCAGGGCCAGCACTGGGGCTGGGTAATGTGGCTCCATAGGCTAGATCCAGCCCAGAGGCTGCACCTCACATCCCTGCTTAAAAAAAAACGTATCCCTGAAATATTTGCTGCTTAAGTGATGTTGAAGAACTGGAATTCTCTCATTCTCACAAGTCTATCTGAGGTACTAAGTTTCTTATAACTATACCTTCTAAAGGACCTTTGAAGGTTTATTAGGTGGTATTTTTGGTTTAGTGATTCTCAGGTATGGAAAAATAAGGAACCTGGCTGATGGAAATCCTGTGAAATTAAGTCCGTCTCATTCCCTTCCAGCAATATAAACTCATTTTTTTTCTATGTCAAATTTTGTCTGTACTTCCTGAAAGATTTAAGAAGCTCACAAGGATGTGAGCTCAAAACTTTTTATTCTCTTGGACTATAATCATCAAGAGAGACTCCAATATGATAAAAATGAGTAAATTCATGGGCCCTTTTCCATTCTCTGTGCTAGAAAGAAGTCCCCTAAAAATGCGTGATTTGTTAGATTCCTCTAGAAAGCACTGAGCTACAGAATCCTTTTCCTTCTCATTCTCTTTCTAGGTTAGATCAGGAAGCTGGAAAGATTTGGAGAGGTTACTCTAAATCTGGTACTGATGCCATCTGTATTGTGGCATATTGGATGTGGAATTATTGAAGGTCCCAGGAAATGTAACATACTAGGGATACCTGAGAGATGTAGAAAGCATGGACACATATGTGTAGCTAAAGTACTAGCCCTCTACTTTGTACTTGGGGGCAGGCTTCAATGTTATCTATGAGTCTTGGCTTAGTGACACAGAGATTGTGTCAAGGCTACAACTGTCCTAATGTCTGCATGGACATTTTTTGATCAAATTTAACTCAAATGCTTCGATGATGAAGGACTTACTTTAGGTCTGATGTTTAAAAAAACAAAGCTGATTAAGATAGTCTCAATCCACACTTGGAGCATGTAATGGTAATATTTTTAGTATTACTTCCTTATTTCCATGCCATTCTATGGCTTGCAATGATATGCTACTTCAGCAGAGGACAATCAATCATAGTAAGATCACTCCAGGATATTCTAGTTCAACAAAACACTCTCAGCATTGGTGGCTGTGTGGTAGTTTCTGCCCACCACATGGGAAACCCAGGTTCAAGTCCCAGCTTGGGTGACTTGGGGTGAGAGTCAACAGGGAGAAATTCCTCTTCCAGTGAAGAGGAGCTATTGTGTTTTAAAGAGGGCATGCTGAGGTGGGATGGGCTTCACCTCTTTCCTAAGAGCAGACGTATCTTTTCCTCTAGGTTGGCTGATCTCGTACAGCAGGCTTTAAACTAGCTGCACCAGGGGAAGGAGCCACTTCAAGTAGAAAGGATGCTTCACCAACATGGAGGGTGACAATGTCCAGGGAGCAGGGGGCCACAGCTGTCCTGGGAGTGGGAGGAAGGCACATGAACCCTCAGGAAGCCTCAGGTGCCTCTATACTAATGCTTGTAGTATGGGAAGTAAGCAGGAGAAACTGTGCCTCCTGATTGTGAGTAAGAACCCAGACTTAGTAGGGCTCACAGAAACCTGGTGGGACCCTATCTACGACTGGGTGGCGGGCATTCAGGATACACCCTATAGAGACAGGACAGAGAGGAAAGGTTTGGCAGGGGTTGCGCTCTCTGTCAAAGAGCACCTTACATCATCAAGGATTAGCTTCGGTGTAGAGGAGGATCGGGCAGAGACGCCATGGGTCAAACTACAAGGGGGGGGGCACTTAGGGGACCTTACGGTGGGTGTCTACTACAGACCACCCAACCAAGGGGGATGAGCTGGACCAGGACTTCTCCAGTCAGCTTATGGAGGCGGTTAGGGGCCTAAACTACCCAGACAGTTGCTGGGAGGAGCCAACAACCAGGTCTGACTGCTCACGTAGGTTCTTGGCTATATTACAGGACCTTCACCTTATTCAGGAAGTGCACAGGCCCACTAGGGGTCATACTTTGCTGGACCTGGTCCTGGCCATGGGGGATGACCTGGTGAGGGGACTGGAGGTCCTTGACCACCTGGGCTATAGCAATCATCACCTGCTGGATTTTACTATCCAACACAGGGCGTCAAGGGCTTACACCAAGGCTAAAGCCCTTGACTTCAGAAGGGCCAACTTCAATGCACTTCAGAGATTAGTGGGGGAGGCACTGAGGGCTCAGAAGGTAGGAGATGGGAGACCACGAGGGATGGTGCGATCCTCCAGGTCCAAAGGATAGTCCCTGAGAGAAGCAAGGGGGGGGTAAGAGTGCTCAGAAACCCTCCTGGCACAGCAAGGGCATTCAGCAATGCCTGAGGACTAAAAGGGGGGCATACAACCAGTGGAAGGGAGAAGCTATCACCAAGGAGGAGTACTCCTCCTCTGCCCGTGAGTGTAGGAAGGCCAAGGCAGAGATGGAACTCAGGCTAGCATCCAGAATTAAGGACAACAAAAAGTCCTTTTTCAAGTACATTGGGAGCAAGAAGAAGAAACTAGGCAATGTAGGGCACCTGCAAGATGCAAAGGGTAATCCTGTGGCTATGCCAGACAAGAAAGCTAATATTTTTAACAGTTTCTTTGACTCTTGAAGAGGGACCAGGATATCCCACCTACCAGAGGTAGGGACAAATCTTGGGGATAGCTCTGTCAGGCCTTCAGTCAGTACAGATGTAGTTAGGGATTTTCTGGAAGGGCTAGACATTTTTAAATCTGCAGGTCCAGATGCCCTCCACCCAAAAGTGTTGAGGGAGCTGGCAGGGGTAATCGTGGAGCCCTTGGCCTAGCTGTATGAGCATTTGTGGTCATCTGGCCAGGTGCTGGGGGATTGGAAACTGGCTAATGTGGTCCCAATTTTCAAGAAAGGGAAGAAGGAGGACCCAAGTAACTATAGGCCTGTAAGCCTCACCTCAGTGCTCGGGAAGATCTTCAAGGAGCACATCTGTAGGGGGCCTGCAGGGGAGATCATGCTCAGGGGCAATCAGCATGGGTTTGTCAAAGGCAGGTCCTGCCTGAGCAACCTGGTTGCCTTTTATGACCAGGTGACTAAATCCTTGGATGATGGTGTCGCCATGGACATAGTCTTTCTAGACTTTAAGAAGGCCTTTGACACTGTCTCTCACCCCATCCTCATCAATAAATTAAGCGACTGTGGCACTGATGTCTGCACAGTTGGATGGGCAAAAAATTGACTGATGGGGCGCACCCAGAGAGTAGTGGTGGACAGGCTGTACTCAAACTGGTGAGATGTGAGCAGTGGGGTACCCCAGGTCTTGGTCCTTGGGCCTGCACTGTTTAACATCTTCATCAGCGACTTGGACAAGGGGGTGGAAAGCACGCTGTCCAAGTTTGCTGATGACACTAAGATGTGGGGCAAGGTGGACACACTTGAAGGGAAAGAGAGGCTGCAAATAGATTTAGACAGACTACAAAAGTGGGCAGATGAGAATAGGATGGGATTCAACGTAGACAAATGCAGGGTGCTGAACCTTGGGAGAAGGAATCCACAGCATACATACAGGCTGGGGAGTTCCCTTCTTGAAAGCAGAGAGGCAGAAAGGGATCTTGGAGTCATTATTGACTCCAAGATGAACATGAGCCACCAATGCTAGACTGCAGCCAGCAAGGCCAGCCATACCTTGTCATGCATCCACAGATGCATTTCAAGCCGGTCCAGAGAGGTGATCCTCCCCCTCTATGCGACACTGGTCAGGCCGCAGATGACTGCATCCAGTACTGGGTGCTGCACTTTAAAAGGGATATGGCCAGCCTGGAGAGGGTTCAGAGAAGGGCCACCCGCTTGTTGAGAGGGCAGTGGGACAGGCCTTACGAGGAGAGACTGAGGGACCTGAACCTGTTCAGCCTCAGCAAGAGGAGGCTGAGGGTGGACCTGGTGGCTGCCTACAAACTCATCAGGGGAGATCAACAGCAAATAGGTAGAG
>NW_017728943.1:85206472-85221962 GCF_001723895.1 Crocodylus porosus
GAACCAACTTCCCAGGGAAGTGGTCCTCGCCCCTACCTTGGGCAAATTCAGAGGAGGTTGGATGATCACCTGTCTGGGGTCTTGTGAACCCAGCATTCATTCCTGCCTATGGCAGGGGGTCAGGCTAGATGATCTGTTCAGGTCCCTCCTGACCATAGCTACTATGAAACTATGACTATGAAGGATGTGCTATGCTAATGTGCATCTTAGCAAATCCTGTCGTGCCACATGCAGAAATCATTATCACCTATAAGGGATGATGGCTAAGACTTTTCCTGAACCCCCTGGCCTGTTTTCATACAAAGATATCAAAACGCTAACAAAGAAGACAGACCTGATCTGAAACTCAGTCCAAGAGAGAGGCATCTCCACCAAATACAAAGTCTGTGAAATATCAAAGACTCAATGAAAATGGATCTCTCAAACATTTGTTTTTAAACCAACATAACAGGAAGAAGCAGTTGAAAGAGTAAGAGGAGAAAGAACTTCACTTCAGGGAGGGAAAAAGAGCTCTCTCAGACTAGAAATGTTTGGAATCAGAATAGCAGCAATAGTCAGGAAACCTCCTCTATTATACACAATAACAACATTTAAAAAGCAGACTGAAGAAGTGCTATTATTTTTAGTAACTTGGCATGGTCTACTCATTGCTGAGATAGACTGGGTCAAGGAAATTACTGCCAGTCACATGCTGGGAACACAGACCCACAAATTACATCTACTGCATTTACTCAGCATAAGAGAACCTTTATTTTTCCTCAAGACATAAGGGTTCAAATTTTGAAGTTCCATAATTATTATATTGAATATGAATTTCTATCCCTATCGTGTTTTAGTTAAAGTTGTAAAAATACTAGCTTATTTTCCAGTCCCCCAAATTTAAAGCTTATAAAACCAAATTGAATGGAGTACAGGAAAAAATCCAGAATGAAGTAAAACTTTCAATCCAATAATGCACTAATTTGGTGAAAGAGCGGATTTGTTCCTAAATTTATTTTGGTGGGAAAATGTATTCAATAATTTTAACAATAACAACAACACAGTGCTAAACTTAGCGTGTGAATACAGAACAAAAAGGAAACATAAGTAAATAATAAGTGCAATATGTGCTATTTCAAAACCAGTATCAAAACAAAATGATAAACATTTCCAGGAGGAATGACACTGTTTTAGATACTACATAAGAAACAAGCTATAATTACTAGTGAAATGAATCAAATTGAAGGTAGAATTATTTATAAAGGAAAGGAAATAGAAAGAAAAGCTAACTTGTTTGCCATATATACTATACAGAAAAGTCAAGAAAGAGTCAACTGGAAATAAAGAGAATATTTACAACTCAACTCAGGAAGGTACTTAAATTCATACTTAAACCTACCTCCTACTTACCTTAAGGGGCTTAAAGGATAATGACCTTATCTTAGCAGTTATCCCATATTGTAATTTTTACATTAATTACTTGGTACAGTACTGAATTAAAAAGCACTTATGCTTCCAATTTGAGTTCTGTACTGTAAGCAAACTACATAAAATGTATAAGTAGCTTACACTTTCCGAGCCCTCTGTATGTCTAGCTCAAGTTTCTATAAACCAGGCATTATGTTTGATCTTTTAATATCACTGCAATGTTACAAATTTTATAATAATAATAATAATAATAATAAAACAGGGTAGTTGTTGAAGTCTAACAACCTTGGGTTCATCCTTTAAATAATGATATCAAATTTACATTATAACTGATTAAATATGTAGATTTTATAACTGATTAAAAATTCTTGGTAAGTGCCAATGACCATATGCTATAATGGATAATAGTATGTAAACTCTGCAGGTGAAAATGTAAATAAAAAGAAATGTTCATATAATCAGGACCAAAAGCTTTAGATGCTGAGCATCTTTTCCTGCAGTCCTATGGAAGACATTTTCTATGCTACAACAAAGAAAAAGAGTTAACGTTTTGCAATGCAACACAACCTGTTGGCTTTCATTCATGGTAAATTAAGGTTTTTTTAAATGTTGATATGCTATTGGATTATTGCTCCATTTATATATTGGAAATATTAGGATTAAGAGATAAAGAAAAGTGTCAAATATCAGATGTTGAGAATTATTTTAGTGCTCCATGAGCACTTGTGGCACCATTTGTGGAAAATATGGTTACTCTCTGTAGCATCTTTAATTTAGATGTTCTTATGAAAGCAGAAAAAAATTCTGTTCCTTCATTATCACTACTTACAATTTCAACTCACTGCTGTACCTCCTCTACCTTCTGAGATGTCCAGTTCACCAATTTCTTTGTTCCTTCTTGATTCTTCCAATCCTCTCTCCTACTGTTTCACTATCAAATTCTTACAGCTGCACAGTTCAACCCCTGCACCACTGAAACATTTGCCCTTCTCTCTGACTACCCATTTGCTCTTATGGTTCCCAGTTCTGCTTCTCACAGGGATGTAAATTCCCCTTTGGATATCCTCTAATAAAAATGTTGTTGTTGCTCTCTTGGATTCAATACTACTTTACACTTATTCTGTCTAAATGATTGATACTTCTAACCTCTGTTACCTCTTTTCCATCTTTGAGTTTCTCTTTCAATCTTCTATCAAAACTCAAGCACCCCTTCAGTGTCTTTGCCCAGTGTCCTGCCAATGGCTTCAAAGACTTATCCAGGACCCCTAGTCAGTAATGCCTGTCCTGCTTTTATTTCCTTATATCCTTATGTTTCATTCTAATAGTCAAAAATGATAATTCCTTTCTACTAGCAAAGCCATTATGTCTAATACTGAGTTTATTAGAATTCCAGACAGGCCTGTGTTTTTCTCCCTTTATCTATCACTAGTAACACCAAACATCTTTGCCCATCTCTGAATTTTACAATCTTAATACTATTTTTGTTTTTCTCTTTGTCTGCTTTTAATGCAGTCTTCCTAAAAATCCCATTTTCCTTCCTTTCTCATCTGCTTCTCTCATATCTACACCCAAGCCTTGTCCTGGAAATTTGTCCCTGCATCTAGAGTAATCTCCTCACTCACTTTTCACTTCCCAGCCCATCAAAAGTCAGCTGTCATGATTATATTCACACTTTGACACTATTTCTCCCCTATCAATAGGTATCTTCCTCCAGACACAGAGGCATAACACTGAGCTTTGCTCTGGACTCAGGCCAAGGACTGCCATCAGATGCCCCAACTGCAAATGGGAATGTGGATTTTTTTGGCTGGCAAGTCAAGAATGGCTAGACATGATGACAGGTGCATGATCCCTCTTCTTATGCCACTGGCTACAGAAACTGGATTGCCCTTGTACATACTACCCAAATGTCATACCTGAATTGGAATGAAGACCACTACTTGCATCTTTGTAACAGTTTTCCTCTTCTTCAGTATGACAACCCTCACCCTGATTACATCCCTTCTACCCATCATTTTCCCATATTTTTGGTTAGCTGCAGCTTTTGTCTATTTCATCCAGTCTAGATTTCTTCTCTTCTATATTGCTCCTATTTACTTGGAAGTACCTCTCACTTAAATTGTTCTGTGTTACGTTTCATCCCTACTCTCCTTCAAAAATTGCTGAAAATTGACGGATCTTTTGAATCAATGAATTAGGGGTTATGCTGGAATGGTATTACTGCACTTCAGTTATACTGGAATGATTTTGTTGGGGGGTCATTTTAAGTTATATTTGTGGTGTGTAGAACATATGGATATCCCTTTGAGTATAATCAGAAACCCCCCAAAATAAAATAAATATTAAATACCTTGTGAAAGGCTTTTTTGGATCTGTATTGTACCACATATGCACCTGCTGTGCCTTTAGAATGCATGTTCCACGGGGTGCATATCTGTGTTATATCTAGCACATTCCACCTTTTGAACACAGCCATGTACACTGACAAAGCTATATACATGCTGATGAAGTGGACAGCTGGACTGATGCATTAATATAAATGTAGTACAACTCAGTGTTTGAGTTTGAGGGGAAAAAAGACAGCCCATGGTATAAGAATAAATGGAAGCCGGAGGCTGGTATGCACCTGAGTGTTCATCTGACAACACTAACTAGGGTGGCAGTGATCTCTTCATTAGCACCAGCAATCCCTACAGTTGTAGAAGTTTTGTGGAGTTCTCTGCTGCCAGAGTCTGATATAATTTCACCTCCATTTCTCTTAAAGTCTCTGAGTTCTTAAATCTTTGGACCAGTTGGCCTCTTCTATATATTAATTAAAAATTACAGAAATCATGAAATAGGAAGGAACTATATTATACTGTATATTATCACTAGAGTAGGCACTACAAGGTGAAAGAACTAGCATCACATTCAACCACAAGAAAACTCAGGAATTGGCCAGACTAAAGAAGTATAATTATATACTACCAAAGTGGTAGTAAACAGGATAAATAATCTTAGAAAGGACAGTATGATGATGATGACGACGACGACAACAAAAACAACAACAACAACAATATTTAAAAATTAGTTATTTTGGGTTCAACTTTAAGAAAGAGAGACAATACCATAATACTGTTCCACTCAAAACATTAAATATATGTTGTTATTGTAAAGTGGCACAATCATTCTGGATATCTGCTGAACCTTCATTGAAGGCCACCAAATCAGATGCACAAAACAATTTTACTGGTTGAAGAGGGGAGAGGGAGAATAATTCTGCCTAGAAGTGCATATAAGCTGACCCACTGTTTCATATAACCACTTCTGTCCCATACTAAAAATTAAGCTAAACCATAACAATTTACCCATAAATTAAACAGGTAGTAACTTAATGTGGTTTAGTTCCCATTTACCATGCAAAAGACAAAGCAGTTACAGTGGATCAATCTGGTGTGTGATAAGTCCCACCCCCTTTTAAATCAGTAAAGTTGGGTTTTTTTGGTCTATGTCCTATGAATTGGTACTGAAGAATCCTATGAATTGGAACTGAAGAAACTGCTATGTACCAAAGAGTTTGCTTTAGGATCCTCTCTCTGCTATACTTATGTACTCAAAAAAACCCCCAAAACCAAACCAAAAAAACCAAACCCTCAAAAAAGAAGTCTATCCAGTATAATTGGGCACCTATACACATGCAATGAGGCTGCTTCATTACAGCACATTGGAGGAGACTCAATTAATCAAGTCTGCTCTAGTGTCACATGCATCAGCATCCCTTTGATGAAAAATGGTGGTGGGAGCATTTTAACGAAAGTTCGTTCAACGAGCTTTAGTTAAAGCACCCCTGCCACTGTTTTTCAGTGCGGGGACGCTGATACATGTGATGCTCCAGGGGCTTTACATGTGATGCTCCAGGTCTTGGAGATGCTCTAATTAAAATGCCTTCTCCCCACTCCTGGAGCATGTGTATTAACACCCACTGCTTTTTAAGGAAGAGGGAAACTTATAAGAAGTCTTGATGCCATTTAGAAAAACTTACCTCTGCCAAAAGACAGCGAGGCTTTTCTTAAGTATTAGGAAGTAACTGGCAGAAAGATTATTGTCATGTCATAATAAAAAAATCTGTTCAATACTACAGGATCAACTGAATAAAAGAAATGGATTATAAGATGAAGGGCTATCAAGAGCTTTACGTGGAAAAAGTTTTAAAGCTATAAGAAAAGTAGGTTTTTTACAGTTTTTTAAACTCACTATTAAAACACCTTTAAGTTACTTTTCAGGAACGCTCTTCTATGATTGTAACTTTGTTAGTCATTATTTCAATTATTTAAATTTTCTTGTAACCTGGAGATCAAAATGCATTTTCATGATTTCACCACTAATGTCTAAGTCTGTGTAGAGTACTTTACACCTGTATCAGAGTAGTACATCCCTCTCCCCCCAGCCTGTTCTATGATTGACACATAAAATAAACATACATAAATAAATATGAATGGGCTTTGCATATTTTCAAATATGCACATGGTTTATGATAAATATGCTTTCATAATAAGAATACGTACAAGTATCCAAATGGACAGTACTTGTCACATATTATTGGTTTGCATTTCTTAGGCCGTGGGCGGCACTGACAGATCTCACAGTTGTGGGCATCAGTCTGGAAACCGAAGGAACAATCCAAGGAACAACCTGATATGAGGCCAGTACACAGCTCCTCTCCTGTGAAGAACACATTCAGCTTAGCACAACATGAAAACTTTTATTCATATCAGAAAAAGGCATCTGTAAGAAGAATCAACCTTGTACTCTCTAATACATTACTAGTAAGACTGCTCATCCTAACCTCTGACCACCTAATTTTAGTACTGACCCCAAATATACTGTTGAATACTATAATGCATGCTTGCTTTTTTAAACAGATTTCTAAACCAAAACTTAGGAGTACCATCTTATATTTAAGAAGTTTCCAGTGATAGAAGATTCCATGGGAGTCCAACTTTCACAAGTCATGCAGTCATACTAAATTAATTATAATAAATTTTTGTAATACCAGGTACATTTAATATTTTATATGTAATAACAGATTCATTTTCAGTAGAGTGTATTTTGATTTCAGCTATGTTTACTCAAAATAAATTGCAGGACCATTATTTATTAGGAGTCCCAGTTTGTTACTTACACTATTCACAAGTGTGCATGAACATTTATTTCTAGAAATGATTTTGGGAAGGGTAGCAGTACAGACATTTAATGTGCAAACACCCCCTCTTCCCTGTGGCTTTCATCTTCCTGAGACCAGGTGATCCTGCTTTGTCTAGTGTGGGCTGCTCTCGTCCTTCCATTCCTAGAAGGATTGGAGCAGTGAGGCAAAGCTCTCTGCCTGTCTCTCACTTCACAGAGAGAAGCAGGCAGAGGGCTTGCCCCTCTGGGAATTCTGTAGTGAGAGGCAGGCAGGAGCTAATTCTACTCTGCGCACTTAGCTCCCATGAGTAGAATGCACAGGGTAGTGAGGCAAAACACCATTCCCAATTCTCACTCTGGGGACCCTGGTGTGTTTGGAACAGAGAGAGAAGCTGGTGGCTGCTCCTCCTTTCTCCTTCTAGGAGTGAGAACAGTTCTCCCCCATGACTTCTCCAAACCAGGGTGACCCTGGTCTTTGGAGGGCACAGGAGTCTTCCCCTGTGGCTATACTCCTCTTGGTCCCCGGGAGTTAAGCAGCAAGAAAAGTGCAGACATTGGTTCTCTCAGAAGAAAAACTCTGCTGTGAATGACTATTTGTCTACAGTCAGGTTATTTTTTCTCTTGGAAAGGCCATTTTTGTTCTGGGGGAAAAAGCTGGAATGTATGCTGGTGGTTTCTACCAGGAGAGTGGCAAATCTCTCAGGAAAAATTGACTGTCTGTATATAGCCACTGCTACCAATTCAGAGATTAAGCGCTCCCCATTAAAAGCATATTGCCACAATGTACAAGGAGGTGACCTAATTTTACACCTGCTAGATTAAGTCAAGGAAAGTGCTTGAGGCTAGAGTCCACTGGCATGCTTAGTAATACCTTGGTGGCAACAATATAAAGAAAATGACTGACTGGAGAAACCTCAGTAATTTTACAAGAGTGAACAGAACATGACTATTAGGAAGCTTTACATGCAGTGAAGCTTTATTATTTTGAAAACAGCAAAAGGAATCTATAAAGCTTTAACATACTTTAAGACATTGCCAAAACTTCAGCTATAGAGATGGACACGTGCCCATTTCTTTTCTATCTTACATTTTTAGGCATAATTCTATAGCAGGAGAATACACATTAATAAGGTATATGTTAACACCTGAAGTACAGAATAATGATGAAAGGTTAAATTCATTTATTGGTTATGGAGGTATGAGAAACTAGTTGAGCAAAACCAGACTTTTGACAATTTAGAGTTTAAAAAAAGTTGGAGGAGTAAGTGAGTAACAGTACAGAAGCCAAAGGAAAATCAATATAGAGAAGTGATTTCTATCAATTCATCTTCATTCAATCTTAATATTTAAAATCAGGGTCTATATCTTTGGCTAAGTCTTCCTGTGAGGATATCCTATGAATATTCTGACATTTTGTATATGTTGCAATGTTTCAAGTTACTTTTTTTAATACCCAAGAGGCCACACACAAACCAAACAGAAGTACTCTGTATTGGTAATAGCCTTCTTCAACACATTACAGGTATTTTTGATGTACAGCTCTCATGAAGTTGTGAAAATAAGCACCCTAGGTGCTTGCAGACATAACGCCTCCCCCCACCAATAGCACTTTACCTTAAACTGGGTGTATTCCCGTGCCAAGCCTCACACATGCTCAGAAGAGGCAGAGCGTGGCTTCAACCTGACTTGCCTGGCACCTGTAAAGATTGGGCACTTTAGTGAGGGTTTTTCGGTGCTTTTAGAGCCAGGTTGAAGTAATGCACTGCTTCTTCTGGTAAGGTATGTGGGGTGGGTTGTTTGTTTTTTAATGTCTGCAAGCTGCCCCCTGTGAATCAGTGTCTAAGCCTGAAACCACTTATAGGGAAGTGAGTCAGGCTAGGGTAAGCCTGGAGAAACTGAACTTCTTGATGAAAAAATATGGTTTTAAAATAACCACATTTAGGTTTGAGTTTTAAACTAACCATGGTTTGGGACACACAAAGAAATTTTCCATATTCCTTTGGATCTAAAACTATCTGGAATAATATAATTTCCCTTGAAATGCAACAAGAACTTCCAGTATGGCACCCAATGTAGTTAGAAAGCCTGGTGAAAGTCTCATCTTAGCAACTTTTTCAATGATCCACAATGAAGGGTAAAAAAGAGGGGCTGGAAAAGGAGTAGTGTTAAATTGGTCATGTTGGATGATCTGCTTAGTCTCCCTTGACAGAGGACCCCAGGTAGCTAAGAAACTTTAGCGATAATTTGCAAATGAAGGACGGACATCTGGAAGGTTTAAAGTTGGTTTGAGGTTCTTATGTATTCTGTAAAATTTGAGGCCAAGATGTTTGTGTAAGGGAAGAAGATAAAGCCAGAATCTCTAACTTGTGGTTTATAAGGTTTGTCTCTCCTGATAGCAGGCAATGCTACTTTCTTTGAAATGAATAAAATTAAGGCTGAGTATAGGTACTTTAGCTCTGAAACTGCAATATCAAATCTTACAAATTTCTTCTGGCAGGGGTTGAAAATTCTCCAGAAACTGCAGAATAGAATGTTTTGCTGGCTTCAAGTTTACTGGTGAACATAAAATATTAGAAACTGGATGTGTAGTTTTCTTTGAGATTACCGAGGGAACACTTTAAGGTAAATGCTATCCAGTTAAAATAGAGCATATCTGGAGGAGAGGAACATCATAATACACCAAGCAAAGTTCAAATATTCACTTCTGTACCTATGTCTAAAAGTTCCACAGATTTTTTCTTGTTCTTTTTCAGATAATGTGTTTGGGACACATAAGGAAGGTAGTTTCTTTAATACCAGTGAGTGGCAGATTTGGGTGGGATGTTTCCACTACAGAACATTTGTTTTAAAAATTAGCTGGAAGTGGTTTCCTTCCTGGCTTGCTGTCTTTCTCCATCTCTTTGAATTATTAAGAATGCTGTCAAGAATGCCATTATGGTCACATTGCCCTAGGAAGTATCTCACTGTCCATTCAATAGCCATACAGAATTTTCTTTATTATTACTGGGTGATGCAGGTGATCTTGTCATCTGAAAGACTGGAAGGAAAGAGCTTGACCTAAAAAAACATCTGAATAATGTTCTTAGCTCCTTTGATCCATTTCCTTTGAGAGAATGGTGAGAAAGTGTTAATGTTGGTCATGGTCTCATTCAAGATATGAATGTGGATCTGAAGAGGTTTCCAAAGGTAACTGCAGTCACTTTGATAAATGAAGAATGAAAAAGGTTGAGACAGCAGGAGTCCTGAAAGAGGGTGCCCATATATCTGGGGATATACAAGTAGCTATATATAAGGCTTAACCTTACAGCTTTTTATTTTTTTCTTTAGAGAAGAAAGAAGAACCTGTCCTACAGCCTTATGCCTCTTTCCACCATCTTTAAAGATAATAGAAGGTAAGAGATCTTATGCAGGCTAAAGGGCTCTGTTAATCAAAGATAATTTCAATTGAGAGTGGTATTCTACAGTAGGGGTCGGCAACCTTTAAGAGCAGTGGGTGGGTACTTTTGACCCCGGCTGCTCATGGAAATTCCTCCCCCATCACTGCATGTGCAAATCTCCCCTACCCCCCAGTATATAGGCTTTGCACACTAGATCTGACCCACAGGCCATTGGAGACCACAGGCCATATAGAACCCCTGTTCAATAACACAGTCTAGCGTAGTCACCAATGAACCCATCAATCCAGCAAGAACTAGAGATCTCAAAAAAATATCAGGTTCTTTATCAGGCTATCACTGATGAATTCAGCACTGACTGTATAAGCATCCTGCCTCAGATCCAGGGGAGGGTTCTCAGCCTCAATTATCACTCTGTTCTGGGGTCTCTCAATTCTGAGGCTGGAGCATTATATAACTACAGTTCAGTGCCCAGAACTGGAAACAGATCCCTTGCAGTCATGTCCTTGCGATTTCTAAAACAACAGCCAAAACACACTGGACCAAGCACTTATGTTGAGTTAGATGTGATTTCTGTAGTCTTAGAAACTGTTACCTTTGGTTTGGCTACAGTCAAGGAAGTTAACATGTGGAGTGACATGTTGACAGACTTTAACTTCTTCAGAACTCATAGGTGAATCTTGTCTACAAGTATTATAGACCAATATGTTCTGGAGAGACTAATGCTTCCTGTGTCAGCAGAACTTGAAAGCAATTCCAATTGCTTTTAGCCCTCAGGATGAAGTTATTGTATATGGAGCAATGAGAAGGCATGTAACCTCTGCCAAACAAGAAGAATAGTGATTGGACAAAAAATCATGAACCCCAATTTCTCTTAAATTAGAGGCAGAGTATTAACATCATTAGCATAAAGAAAAGAAGGAAAAAATAAAGATAAACTAACACACCTGAGGCGCTGATGCTGGAATGATCTATGCCTGATCCATCCACTATTTCAGTAAGAAAGAACCGGGTGTGGGGGGGGGGGGGGGGAAGACAACATAGCTCTTTACTGTCTTACAATTGTATTAACTTGGCTTAATTTACTTCAAGAAATATGTAAACATGGAAACTTGTATGGTTTGGACATTTTCTTCCCAGTCATAACATTTCTGAATCGGAAGAATCTCCAGAATAAAAAAGAAGCAACTCTGTGATCCACTTGGTAGTAGTACACACTTTGGTTAGTCTATAAGGTGCAAATCTACCCTGCCTTCTACCTGACTTCAGACTAATATGGCTAACTACTTCTCAGTAGTGTACAGAACCATTCATATAGTCCACACAGAACTGATGCCAAAACTAGAACACTATTTCTAAATGAAAGTTCAGTCAGGGAATGATAATTTATTTTAATATGAAACAAAGATTCCAGAACTTTGGAGGAACTAGAATGGTGAATATGCATCATTCAAGCCATCAACCCTAAAATATGTGTAATATTCCTCTCACAGGCTGCAAGTTGTCTATAATTTCCTGGATAAAGTACGATGGCTACACAGCACAGTCATCAGAATCCTATGAGGATTTCTTGAATCTTAAGTCCTCTCTGTTAACTGACCTGACTATTGACTTTTTTACCTGCTGTAAGCAGCAACAGCTGAATAGCTGAGTCAGCAAGATCTTTGATACAGGGAATGATATTATCAAAGGCTTTATGTACTAACTCCATACACTGGAAGGGAGGAATGTCTGTCCTGACATGAAGGATAAAAGAAATAATAAAATTGGGCGAGAGAGAGAGGGGCTGGAAAGTACAAATGAGAAAAGGAAATGAAAAGAACAAACATGGAGATGAAAAAAAAGAAACAGAGATGTAAGAAGATAGCCAGTAAAACACAAAACAAAACAATCCCCCCAACAGACCAAAAAACAAAAAGGAAAGGACAGACCAAGAAAATATTACAGTTACCTACCAATAGTTCTTAATCATTTATTCAGGGATTTCACTGAAACCTATGGTTTAAGGATGACTTGAAGATGTTTATTTTAAACATTACATTTTATCCATCTGTTCATATTTTATAGTGTGTGGAAAAGTAGATAAAGTAATTCCTTCCTTTAGGAATGGTCTTCACTGAACTCAATACATTTGGCTTGCTTTCTTTAGATTCATTTTGATTAGTTCACTGGACCACTTTTAGACACTAGTGTTAAACTAGCGCTTGACATCCTAACTCAGCATATACTATTGGAAAAATCTATTATATTGCTTCACATTGTCATCAGTGTGTGTAATACAGTACCTCACAAACAAGAGAACATCCAGGCACAAGAAAATTATAAACTAAAATACATTATAGAACAAATATTATGACATACATGTAAGATCCATTCACAAGGCTGTGAACATTTTCATTGTTAATAATTTTACTAATGAGTTATTATTGAAGGCTTTTTGTTTGGCAAGTGTTGATTTCATATTACCGCTAATGAATTACTCAATAGTTTTTTTATACTTTTTGGTTCTTTTAAAACATTTATTAGATTAATAATGCCAATGTACTTAAAACTGTTGTTCATATGAATTCATAAACATGCTTTATCAAAAATACTAGACTGCAGATAAATGAGGATCAGTTTCGGCAAACTGCCAGGAGAAGTAAGCTTCATAGTGAAGGACTTTTGTACTAAAAATGCACCTCCAAAGAGCCCCGTTTGATGCTTAGTCACCACAGCTGTGCATAGAACCCTTAATGCTGGATTGGACACCATCTTGTATAGTCTACATGGGGACCAGTACCAACTGGATGTAGCTAGAAATTCACACAACTTGTAGAATTCAGATGCGATATGTTCACTCCAAGCTTGAACAAGGAGTTGAGCAAGCACCTTCTGAATAAGTCAAAACTTTGAAGAGTTTTCAAATTAACAACTGAGCAGAGCACACAGCAGTGAGCCAGACAAGAACATTACAAAAATATAAATTATTTCTTTCACTTACCTACTGCAGGAAAAAAATAGTGAGATGAACCTTTGGGAATCAGGGGTCATGTCTACATGAGATGTTACTGCACAATTGTTACTGAGCATTTATTTAGTACTTGTATAAACAAGTACTGGGCAGTAACCCAAGGTACTGTGTAGTAGCATTGGCAAACACCTTTTCTGTGATGCATCTGTGGAGTAGCCTAATACTACTGCACAGTAGTGTTGCATCAGTTTTTGCCATGTGATGCTACTGTGCAGTAATATCAGGCTACTGTGCAGTCAGTGTCTCATGTAGATGTGCCCAGAGTGATTGAGACTTTAAAAATACTCAAGACTTTTCTACTTTTCCTAACAGATAAAGCAGTAACAACCACTGTTTTTTTCTTAAGTTGCTTTCCATATCAACCAAATATCTCTGACATTTTCAGATTCAGCCTACACAGTTCAGAACTCTACATCATAGCCAGACACTGCAAGCAAGAAAAACAAAACCTTAGGAAATGTGCAACATGTGAAAGCATAAAAATGTGAAAAGCGAAAATGTGAAACATGAAAATATTTTCTTAGGGAAAAACCTTAAGAAATAAAGAAAATGTGTCAGACGTCAGAATACAAACATGTACCTCAAAATGCTTAACTGCCTGTAACGGTAACATAAATTGCAGACAGCAGGGATGTCAAAATGGAAAAACTCTTAGATCCTGTTTAAGAGACTTTTGAGATGAATGAAGAGCCATACATTTCCTCTTGGAGATGCCTCCCAGAGATGAGAGTAATTAAAGATCAATCCTTACCTTTCCTATGGTTTTCTTTATGGATATCAATAAAAAGGGTGAATTATAGTTAATGTTGCTGACAGACATAACAAAACTAGAGTGCCAGGTTGCACTCATGAGGTTAATTCAGAAGAACAAGTCTACAGGGAAAAAACTGTAATCTTCGTGGTGTGAAACATTACATAATAATGCCCATCATATAGTAAAGGTTGTGTAAAAAGCACACGGAGAATGCTGAGGAGATCTTTTTAAAGAATACTTAATATTTTATCCCCAGGGAAGATAATGACATACTGTGAAGTTTAATTGTGCCAATGGATACAATAGAAAGCACAACTATGTTGAAGCATGAAACAATGAAGACTAAAAAAGGCACATTTAGAAATGGCTAATATCCTATGTAGGAGCTATAGCATATGAAGATTTAGGAAAAGGCTAAGGCAACAAGCAAAGCTCATCTAGAAAAAGGTTCTAATGACAACCTATAAACATGAGGTGATTAAGATGCAGCTAGTAGACAAAGGATGGTACTGCATGATGGTACATAAGGAAGCCATTTTTTAAAGAAGAATCCACAGTTAATATTTGCTGGGAGACTAGATCAGTGAAAAATGGGTTGATGAGATTTTTTTTTAAAACAGCAAAATAACAACATGATGCAAAATCTAAACAAAATAGAGAAGCAGCAAGTAGAGTTTGGGAAAACAATAGCCAGGCATATTAATAGGATACATATACCATTCAATTGAAAAGAAGTGATTCATTTGGTAATGTGTAGTAAGGCTGTGCAAAGCTTCAGTCCCAGCTTTGGCAGAGATTTGTTCTGATTCAGTGGCCAACTCTCCGAATCCAAATTTAATCAGGAGACCCTTTAATCTCTCCAAATCGAATCAGAGAGATTCGTACGTAGACACAGCTTTAAAAGTTTTTCTACATACAAGGTAGCAGGTGGCTCATGAATGCTGCAATGCTGGGGTGGATAGAGGGTCTCACAGGAGCATGAGGGGACCCCCGGCGCAGCGTACTTGGCAGCAGACCCAGAAGTGGACCAGAAGCACTTTCCGGTCCACTTCAGGGTCCGCTGGGGAACCCCCTGCTCCCCTCTCAGTTCGGCAACTAGTTCCTTCTGGGTCTGCAGGGGGCATCCGGGGTCCCCCCATGGCTGATCACCGAGCAGGGGGGATGAAGGGGACCCCCCCTCAGCACACTCCCCAGCGGACCAAGAAGTGGATTGGAACTACTTCCGGTCCATTTCCAGGTTCACTGCCGAGCATGAGGGACCGCCCCCCCCCGCACTCTTGTGGGACACTCCACCCACCCCAGCATTGCAGTGTTCACAAGCTGCACCTGGTACTGTGAGGTATGTAGAAAAAAAAAACATTTAAAGCTGTGTGTATGGACAAATCGCTGATTATCTGAATCAGCATCAAATCTTCAGATTCTGATTCAGCTGGATTGAATTGGGGACAGTGATCTAAAATCAACAAATCAAATCACTGTTCCCAATTCGGGCCAAATTTGAAGCCAAATTGAATATGGCCCATTTCACACACCCCTAATGCATAGCCAAAGCAGAATGCAAGTGGCCTTCACACAAGTGTTAAGGGAAATAAAATTGTGGTAAAGGTAAACAAACCAATACAGTAGCCAAAGGTATACAAACTGCCTGAAATCAACAGCATGTGTAAGACATTGAGAGGGTCCAGAGGAGGGCCACTCGCATGATCAGGGGGCAGCAGGGCAGGCCCTACGAGGAGAGGCTACAGGACCTGAACCTGT
>NW_017728943.1:85222162-85236076 GCF_001723895.1 Crocodylus porosus
GGGGTTGTTTGACCCCAGTACTCTTTCCTGCCATGGCAGGGGGTCGGACTTGATGATCTGCTCAGGTCCCTTCTGACCCTACCAACTATGAAACTAAGAGACACTAGGAATACATATGGATATTAAAGACCGGAATTAGAAAACTGTATTTACCTGAATCCAAGCCAACTTTGAATTTAAAATGACTCCTCAATAATTAGATTCTATTCATGGAAAATTTCCCTGCTACAGCATGTAAAACTGTCCCTTGCTCCCTATGCCTACCCCCCTTCCAATTGCCCTCTGCCACTTTCTGCCTGCCCCTACCATGTGCCACCCTGTGCCTGCCCCCCGCCACCTGTCCCTGGTACCTGTCTCCTGATGCTGCCTACCCCCACATAGCTCCTTCCCTCCCTTTGCCTGTGCCTGACACACTGCTGCCTGTCCCTCCTTGCCTCATGCTACCCCATTACATACCTCACTGCCCCTTTCCCAACTGTGCCTGTCCCTCTTTGGTTCTGTCCTCTGCTACCTGCTGCCCTCTGCTGCTTGGCACCTCCCACCTCCAGCTCTTTGCCATCTCCTGCTGCTTACCTTCTGCAGCAGCTCTAGCTCTGACTCCAGGGTAGCCTGACAGCAGTCCCAGTCCTGGCCCATCCTGGAAAGAACAAATGGCTGGAGGGGGAAGGGTGAAAGCTGTGTAGTTTCCCTTGCACTCCTCCCAAGCTGCACACCACAGGTCTCCCCCATGTGTCCCCTACCACCACCTCATGATTTCTCCCTGTTGCATACTACTTTCCCTGATGGATGAGACACCCTGGCTTGGGACAGGTGATGGTTCAGTTCCAGCTTTAGCTCTAAGCAAGGAGTTGGGGCTGCAGCAGCTACCTGACCTGGGCCAGTACTCAAAGCTAAGACAAGGTGCTTTTTTTTTTGCTGTGTTGATTGGTGGGGGAGGGGGAAGGAACATTTTCTTGCATTTGAATAAATACAGTTTAGTGCAAAAGTATTATCAAATAATAAAATAGCATGGGGACGGGACAATACATAACAAACCTGGATATGCCACAAACGTAATCACACACAAGGCGCGTCAATACATGCATTTCAGTGCGACTAAATTTAATGCGCATTAAGCTAATACACAGTAAGTTATTTTTGGCAGGAGTCTCTATGTGCAGCGACTTGGAACTAAAGTTAGGTATCAAATTTGCAGGTATCAAACTTAGGCACGATTACCCTAATTTTGCCATTATTAATGTTCATGAAGGGTGTGCATGTGCATGTGCATGTGTAGACATGCACCTGTAATACGCATTCAATTAGGTTAATGTGCATTAATGCATCTCGTGTAATCTCATGTCAGTCGAGGTTTGGGAACTGACTAGACGCACGTGTGCCCCCCTACCCACACTCACTGGGCAGTGGAGGTGGCGGCAGCGGCGGCAGGTGATGCCATAAGGTAAGTGAGGAGGGCGAAGGGAGCTGGCACAGCTGCAGATGATCCGAATGGGGAGCCCCCCCAGATCCCTCTTAAGTTAGACAGCAGGGAGCTGCGCTCCCAAGCTAAAAGCGAACACAGCATGCAAACAGGCGCGCTTTGAAAGGGTGCACCAGTGGGTGTGCAACATGAGCCAGGAGGGGGTCTGCAGCAAGAGAGAGAGGAAGACTCACAGCTCTACAGACATGGTAAGAACATGCTAGGGACCGCGATCCGGTGGTAAGGATGTGGAGGGCAGCTGCTAGGGACCCCACCCTGGTGGTATCACCTACCCTGGGCTCCTCTGAGGCCTCCACCAAGATGGAGCCCATGGTGGTGCCGGCAGCCCCTTGCCCCCGTCTGTGGGGGCTGCCCGGCTGGGAACCAGAGGCCGCGGGTGGGAGAGGGTTCCGAAGGCTCCCTTGCCTGTTCCTCTTGTGCCTGACTTTGGGCCCCGGAGGATCAGGTGAGGGAGCTCCAGGCCAAAGTGAGCAGGCTACGGGGGATCAGGGCTGTGGAGGACGAAATTGACACACATTTCCTTTCTCTGCAGGATCAGTGTTCTAAAAGACAGACCTCCTGGGAGAGACACGTAGCTGGGAATGGAAGAAAGTGACCACCAGAACCAGGGCTGCTCGGGCTAGCGTGGTGGCAGCTTCCCAGGTACAACCGGGGAACAGATTCGAGACCTTGTCAGCCTTAGAGGAGAAGGTCGAGGAAGATGCTTCTGTGGGGGACAGTGCCACTCTACACATGGCACAGTCTGAACATGGACAGAACACCACGAGGAAGAAATGCAGAGTTCACATCATCAGAGATATCTTAAGGGGAACGGAGGGTCCCATCTTCTGACCCGACCCCATGGCACATGAGGTCTGCTGCCTGCCTGGGGCTCATATTTAGGATGTTACAGGCACGATCCCAGACCTCATTCAACCCTCGGACCGGTATCCCATGGTCCTAATCCACGTGGGAACACATGATGCAGCAGGGAGCAGTCCAGACCACATCATGAAGGACTACGAGGCCCTGGGAGCCAAGCTCAATGAGACGGGGGCACAGGTGGTATTCTTCTCTATTCTCCTGGTAAGTAGATGTGGACAGCACCATGAGACCTGAATTGAAGCGGTTAACCAGGAGCTTTGGAGTTGGTACTACTAGGCAGGCCTCAGTTTCCTTGACAATAACCTGCATTTTCGCGCAGGGGGCATGCTTGGGTGGGATGGGCTTCACCTCTCCCCTAAAAGCAAGCGTGTCTTTTCTTCCAAGTTGGCTGATCTCGTACGGCATGCTTTAAACTAGCTTTGCCAGGGGATGGGGCCATAGGAGGACACAACGACACTTCCCAGCCAAGATAGGCGATGAGCACAAGAAGTACCCAGGTAAGTGACAGGGGTCTGGATAGTTCTGGGATTAGGGGGGTGGGGCATACACCCTCAGGAGGCCTTAAATGCCTCTACACTAACACTCATAGTATGGGGAACAAGAAGGAAGAACTTGCCTTCCTTCCAGCTAACACAAACCCAGACATAGTGGGGCTCACTGAAACGTGGTGGGATTCAATGTATCATTGGGTGGTAAACTTCAAGGGCTACAGCCTGTACAGGCGGGATAGAATGGGGGAGGAAAGGTGGAGGTGTGGTACTCTACATTAATGAGCAATGTACGTCCTCAACAAACAGCACTGGGTTAGGATGGGAAGACTGAAGTACTCTGGGGGTCAGGAGTCTACTACCCAACCAGGGGGAAGAGCTGGACTGGGAATTCTCAGGTCAGCTTGCAGAGGCAGTTAAGTCAAGGGACGCGGTCATCATGGGTGACCTAAATTACCCGAACATCTGCTGGGAGGAGCAGTCAGCCAGGTCTGATCACTCACATAGGTTCCTAGTCAAGATACAGGACCTCTATCTAACCCAGGAGGTCCACAGTCCCACCAAGGGAAATGTCTTGCTGGACCTGGTCCTGACCACAGGTGACGACCTGGTGAGGGGATTCCGGATGGACCCAGGAGACGCACAGCCAGGCCTAGGGTCAGTGAGGACCTAGTCAGGGAACTTCTGGTGGAACTGGACGTGTTCAAGTCAGCAGGTCCAGATGATCTCCATCCCAGGGTGCTGAGGGAATTGGCAGAGGTTATTGCGGGACCCCTGACACAGCTTTATGAGCACCTGTGGTGTTCTGGCGAAGTGCCAGAGGACTGGAAAAGAGCCAATGTGGTCCCCATTTTCAAAAAAGGGAGGAAGGAGGACCCAGGAAACTATAGGCCTGTTAGTTTTACCTCGGGCCTGGGGATGCTCTTTGAGAAAGTTATCCAGGAGCACATCTGCGAAGGACCAGCAGGGGAGATTATGCTTAGAGGCAACCAACATGGGTTCATTAGAGGTAGGTCCTGTCCTTGGGTGCAGGTATCGTGGTGGACGTAATCTTTCTGGACTTCAGGAAGGCCTTCAACACTGTCTCTCACCCCATTCTCATTAAAAAATTAGGTGACTGTGGTGTCGATGCCTACAGTCAGATGGGTTGCAAATTGGCTGGAGGGCCACACCCAGAGAGTAGTGGTGGACAGGTCATTTTCGACCTGGAGGGATGTGGGCAGTGGGGTCCTCCAGAGCTCAGTCCTCGGGCCTGCACTGTTCAACATCTTTATCAGCTACTCGGACAAGGGGGTAAAAAGCAGCTTGCTCAAATTCGTGGATGACACTAAGGTGGGGAGAAGTGGGCACGCTAGAAGGGAGGGACAGGTTACAACTAGATCTGGACAGGTTACAGGGGTGGGCAGATGAGAATAGGAAGGTTTTCAATACTGACAAGTGGAAGGTATTCCATCTGGGGAGGAAGGACCAACACCATACCTACAGGCTGGGGAACTCCCTTCTTGTCAGCACAGAGGCAGAAAAGGAACTTGGAGTTGCTATTGATTCCAAGATGAACATGGCTTGCCAATGTGAGGACATGGTCAGGAAGGCTAACCGCATCTTGTCATGCATCCACAGATGCATCATAAGCAGGTCCAAGGAGGTGATCCTCCCCCTCTATGTGACATTGGTCAGGCTGCAGTTGGAGTACTGCATTCAGTTTTGGGCACCACACTTCAGGAGGGATGTGGACAGCACTGAGAGGGTCCAGAGGAGGGCCACTCACATGATCAGGGGGCAGCAGGGCAAGCCCTACGAGGAGAGGCCATGGGACCTGAACCTGTTCAGCCTCCACAAGAGAAGGCTGAGAGGGGATCTGGTGGCTGTCTATAAACTTACCAAGGGGGACCAGCAGGGAATGGGAGAGACCTTGTTCCCCTGAGCACTACCAGGAGCAACTAGGAATAATGGCCATAAGTTGACTGAGAGTAGGTTCAGGCTAGACATTAGGAAGCACTACTTCACAGTCAGGGTGTCTAGGATCTGGAACTAATTTCCTAGAATGGGCTTCCAAGGGAGGTGGTGCTTGCCCCATCCTTGGGGGACTTCAAAAGGAGACTGGACAGGCACCTGGCTGGGATCACATGATCCCAGGTTTGGTGACCCTTTTCTTGCTTGCCAGGGAGTCAGACTAGATGGTCCACTGAGGTCCCTTCCAAACTTGGAATCTATGAACAGAGTCCAACTGTTTCTGAAATGGCAAATTTGAACACTGTGAGCCTGTATGCAGTTCCAGGTTCAAGTTTCTGTACTTGTATAAATCCCTACATTTCATACATCTCTTGGCAAACACACTTATAAAGTGGTTACTTGGCTAAGAATTACAAGGATCACATCATCACATGGCACTGGACAACTGAGAAGAATGCACTGATACAAATGAAACTCATTTGCTAAACATACAATGTAATTTTGACTTAAGTTGGGACTGTCTAAATAAAAGCAGTGCAAGATAAAACCAGAATAGGAAGCCTCAGAGGCAATATATTTTACTAGCAAGTTTATACCTAGTGTGACAGCTACAATGGTCACACTAGGATATGACAATATTGAATGAATGCATCTTGTAGCTCACGCTGAGGACTGAAATGATGGTTATAGAACCAGTGGTAGCTTTTTTCCCCCCAACTTGAATCAAGAGACTAGTGTTTATATAGGCTTCTAAATATCGACTGAGCACATTCCTATTAAACTATAAAGACTAATGCTATTTTATAATAAATCTTAAAATACTGTGGAAGTTCCAGAGAACTGGAACAAAGCAAACATTGTTGCATTATTTAAAAAGGATGAACAGGATTACTCTAGGGTGGTGACAAACTGATTCTAAGCAAAACAGAGGATGTGATATGGGACTTGATTAATAAAGAATTAGAGGAGGGGAATATAATGAATACAGATCAAGTTGGGTATATGGCAAACAGATCCTATCAAATTAATTTAAAATCTTTTTTGAATTACAAGTCTGGTTGATAAAATCAATAGTGCTGATGTAATATACCTAAATCTCTATAAAATATTTAGTTTTGGACCACATATTTTGATTAAATAGAATAATACAAAATCCACGTGGCACATTAAATGGGTTAAAAAAATAAAAACAAATAGCCCTCAAAATGTAACTTTAAAAGAGGGAATCATCAATGAACAGAAATGTTTCTAATGGTGTGCAATAAAGAGCAAACAAACTACATTTTTTTTTTAAATCAACGCTACGCAGGAAAACAATAATCTGATGATGCAAAATTGCAGGAGTAGTAAGAAAATGAAGACATAATTGATGCACAGTCATCTGGACTGTTTGGTAAAGTGTGTGAAAGCAAACAATAAGCATTTCAGAATAGCTAAATGCAAAGTTATACACAATCAAATGAATGTGAGCTCCTACTATGACACTTTTCCAAAAGGACTGTGATCCTTCTATTAATAAACAGAGGAATATCAAGAGAGAATAAGGAGGCTATATTACCACTTTACCTGACAAGCAGTATTCATGTGTCAAGAAAGATACTGACAAATTTAAGAGTTTTCACAAAAAGCCTCACAAGTACGTATTGAGGTATGCCCCATAAACTAAATAAACACTTTGCCTCAGTTTTTGATAAAGCCAATGATGTTGAGCCTTGGGTCAAAGCTATTATTCTGATCTTAACAGTATGAAAGTTTTTAGTAGAAATTTTGAAGAAATACATATTTAAACATAAACAGTTAAATGGAAAAACAGGACAATGAGATAGACTGCAACTACAGCCTACCAAAGAGAGATCTTGTCAAACTAAGCTGATATCTTTCTTTAATAAGGTAACTGCTTTTTATATGAAAGAAACGCAGAAAATCTAAGCCATGGATGTCCAACTGGCAGCTCATAAGCTGCATCTCCCCCCCTCCCTGAGAAGTTAAACTGTGCCCCAACCCCTCCCTGTCTAGGCATAGGTCAGCACAGGAGCACTGGCATGATACTGGAGGGAGAAATGGCATGTGGTGGTGTAGCAGATGAGAGGGTTGCACATGTAGTCAGCATAGTTTAGAGGAGAGGGTGGAGGAAGGATATGCAGCATGGCATGTGGCCCATACAGGCTAAGTACAGACAGTCGAAAAGCCCAATTGATTCAGACTTTTCAGGTTTCTGTAAACTGCCTAGACTGAACTGATAAGAAAGTGAATGGACGTTTACTTTTCAAACCTGAAAGGCAGCCAAACCCCTGCAGTGCCCCATACCAGGAGGCAGTGGGCTCTAGAGCATGCCTTCCATCCACCACAGAGAGCTGAGAGACAGGCGACTCCCCCATCCAGGCTCCCTCTTTAGCCTCCACCTAGCTGAAGAGGGGGTGTGAGGGGAAACCCCTGACACTAGATCCCTAGTCAGGGTCTCCCTGGCACCAGGGAAAGGGGAGAGGCGATACCCTCAGCAAGGCATTTCTCCCTTTTTCCCTTGCATCTGGTGCAGGTTCCCCTAGCCATGACCCCTCCTCAGTTTGGGCCAGCTGAGGAAGGGGTGTGAGGGGAACCCCCCCAGCCTGCACCAGGCCCTCAGCCAGGGTCTCCCTGGCTCAAGGGGAAGGGGGAAGCCCCAAGCAAGGCACTTCTCCCTCTCTTCACCGCCACTGCCCTCCCCCCCTTATCCAGAGCTGGAGCCAGACCAATCACCCAACCACGGCCCCTCCTTGGCTGGCTGAGGAGGAAACAGGGTGGGAACTGTTCTCCCCTGCTCCAGGACCACTAGATAGGCTGTGTTGGGTGCAAAGCAGGGGAGAAGCCTGCAGTGGACGCTGTTTTCCACCCCTCCACTCCCGGCTTGGCAGTCTAGCAGGGGGAGTGGCCAGGTGATCACTCCAGCTCCCACTGTGGGCTTCCTACAGCCAGGAGCTGGGACTATCATTGAGGTCAGGAGAGAGTGAGGGGGGAGAGGACCCCCCTACCTGGCTCTGGACTCTGAAAGCCAGGCTGTGCCCAGCACAGGGGGAAGCCTGCAGTGGTGGTCATTTTCCCCCTCACCCCCACTCCCTCCTCAGCTGACCTGCCAGACGGGGACAAGCCATGGCCAAGTGATTGCCCTGGCTCCTGGCTCAGGTGAGGAAGTGAAGCCCCCCACTGGGAACTTCCCCACAGCTGGGAACCAGGGCAATCACTCAGCCATAGCCCCTCTTTGGCCAGCAGACCAGCTGAAGAGTGAATGGACCAAGCACAGCTTGGCTGAGGGTCCAGAGCTGGATGTGGGCCCTCTCCCCCAACACCTCCCCCTCAGTTGGCCTGCCAGCCTGGGAAGGGGTGTGCCTAGGTGATTGCCACAGCTCCTGGCTGTGGGGTAGCTCACAGTAGGGGCTTTATTCCTCCCACCCAATCTGGAAGCTAAAGCAATCAATTGGCCAAGCTCCCTCCTCAACCAGTGGGCCTGTTTCAGGAGGGAGTGGGGGTGGAAATGCCCCCTCCCCCAGCTCAGGAACCCCCAGCTGGGCTGTGCTCAGCATTCAGGGAAGCCCTCAGTGGGGGCTTTATTCCCACTACCGCAGCTGGGAGCTGGGCCAATTCCCTGGTGGAGGAGGTGACAGGGTGGGAGGAATCCACCAAGCTCTGGGCTGTCAGGCATCTTACAGCTGGGGGTGGGGCTGCCCCGCTCTGCTCGAGCAGAGAGCACAGCCCAGGGCTGATTACTTAAACCGGTTTATATGCAACTTCTGTCCCTAGCCACAGTGCGTGGCTGGAAGCCTGTGGCTCCCAGCTACTTAGAATTTCGACAGCGCTGATTTAATCTATCTGGCCTTCAGTAAAACAGTCAATAAGGTACTACACGGAGAATATGAGTACTAGTACAAGAATTTTAAAGTGAATAAAGAACTGGTTAAGATGAAGATTACAAAAGATGAACTGTTGAGGAGGGAAATCAATAGCTGAGTTTAAGGACCAGGACTTGTGAGCTTGTAACTGATCTTTATTAAATATTTCCGGTAATGGAACCAAGTAATTGTGTGCTAACATATGCTGATAATGCAAAAAGATAGGTGGAGAGGGAAATATCATTTATAATTCTGGACACTCATGCAAGGTGAATTCAAAATAGCTACAAGGGGAACAGACAGCAGAAAAAATTGCTAGTTACAGGAATGATGCCATGAACACCATGAGAAACAAGACCACATTTGTTTCCCTACAATGACATAGGTCAGTTATTGCTTACAGACTATTTTTGTACCCTCTGAAGATTACATTTCTACATTACTCTGTAACAATTTATTAAGAACCCCCTATAAATTGCCTTTGTTAATGGTAGTGTTAGAGTGATGCTGTAACCTTGATGGTCCAGGAATTATATGAGAGAGAAAGTTTTTGGGGGAAGGTATCCCAAATATATCCAATAAAAAGATAAATGTTTTAATCTTTCTCCTTATTACTCTGAATCCTCTTCAATTTTTCAATCTTATTTGGGCTGTGGACTCCATACTTAGACAAAGTGTTCCAGCAGTGGTTGCTACAGGGACCTGAAAAAAATACAGAGACCTGAAGAACGCCTTCCACCCAGAAGAGCACACAAAATACCAGCAGACTCTCCCTATGTCTGCAGAAGATGTTTGTGCCCAAAAGCTTGCAAAGAACATTTTTATCAACTATTTAGTTGGTCTAATAAAAGATATCACATTTACTTCAAGAACCTTGTCTGCCTATGTTCTTAGACCAACACAGCTATAACACCACTACCTTGCATTTGAAGGATTGCCTACCTTTATCCTGGCAACACAGCTGGTCCAATAAAAGAAATCATCACCCAAAAATCTTTTGTAATTGGGATATTTAGTCTCTGAATATATAGGTCAGTTAAATAGGACCTGCTGCAAAAAATAAGGAAGACTGGAAAGAATGTCTCAAGCCAAGTCATTCTTCAGTACTTTTATGTTGTTAAGGGACAATGATGGAACTATGGGCTTTGAAGATAGTGTTGCCTTTCTCCAGCCAAATGACAAAAGTAGTTTTAAGTAAGATGCGAACAAGCCCAGGAGTACAGCAGAAGAAAAGAAGTATATCAAGGTTTTCAAAAGGCATTCTCTTAAGAGAGCACAGTAGTCATTTGAAGGGGATTAGACTGAGACTGATGCACCAGGTGAAATGTATCTGAAGAAACTAACTTTCCTTTTTTCCTAGGATAAGAAGGCGTGCATGTAGAATCTTTGTTCTTTTAGAATTTTTTCCCTCTAAATACTTGGTTCTCATTGCTAAAATAAATAATTTTGCTTTGAGAAGGCTGCATACTCTTGTTCTTCTGAAGGGAAGGACAGCATATACTCAAATTCAGCAAAAATTGTTGATATAAAATTACTGAGTATTGCAGCTCAGGGCCTAGTCTACGAGCAAGAATTACAAAATTTCACCGCAAGATATGCAAAAGTAAGAGGTTTATTAACTGAGGGGATGGAGATGCAGTTAGCTCTACAACTATGGCAATTAATTGTCTTGGTATAATTTTCACTTGCCATGGGCTAAGAGCAGATAAATGGTCAGCTACTGTTGAGCTGTTGCTGAACATGTAAGTCATTACCCCCCTGCTGCAATTTGTTAATGCACCATCCAGACTCCATGTGGTCCTGGATTTTCATCTTGGATTTAATTTCTTTCCCAGTTTCTTTCCAGGTTTATTTATTCATGTGGGCTTTTCTTCTATAATTTTCAGGTGAGGCAGCCTGTGATTACTACCTAGGCAAAACCATTCTTTGATAAGCCACCCAGACTGCTTATGCCTTTTGTGAAGAAATCCTAGAAGCTTCTGAAGTTTCCATTTGCTTAATCCTCTAGTCTCCAGAATGTGGGCATGTACACAGAACTAGTTAACTCAGTGCTAAAGAGGGCAAGGATTTACTGTGTGTCAGCTGCTCTGTGGCAACTGTATATATGCATGCTTTTATTTCACTGTCATTGGTGGCAGTTCCACCATATGAGGATGACAGTATTTTGCTGTAGATGACTATGGTAAACTGTGGTGCCTTAACCCTCAATATAAAAGCCTACATAGACTTACTGCAGAGTGGCTGATGCACAATAAATTCCTTTCCCCTTTTACCTCAGAGTAACTAGCATGTGTGCCTATGTACAAATATTCAGGTACCAGAGAATCATAATATTTATTTAACAAGAACTCTGGCAGGATCTGGAACATGTCTTTGTGTAGTGTTTTTTTTCTGATAATAATAGTGTGACTACATAGAACCAGCTTCCATAGAACCTCTGCCCATCATTATTTTCTTGATGCTGAGGCTAGATAATATCAGCAGAGCTGTTTTACAGTACCTTTATAATTAAGCACTCCTCAGCCATCTTCTTGGTGTGGATTGCTACTGCTGGTTAATCTTTAGGGGTGGGGGTTTGGGGAGGCAAATTTATGAAGGAGAAAACTAGGTTACTTATCAGTAACTAGAATTCTCTGAATATATTGCCTCCGCAGATCCACAATAACCCTCCCTCCGTTTCATGGGTGTGTTGACATGCTAATGGCCCCACTCGTTAATTACTTTAAATAGTGCTAGGATTCACAGGATTACACATTGTAGCTGTACTGGTCTACAGGCAAAAGGAATCAGAACTCTGGGTAGATGATATCTTTTATTAGACAAACTAGATATTTGAAGAAAAAAAAAAGGCTTGATTTGCAAGCTTTTGGGCACACTCACCCTTCTTCAGGCATAGGAGAACGCAAAGATAGTAAAATTTCTCCTAGATGGAAATGAAAATTCACAGGATTCACAGGACATACATAGCTTCAAGACTGGATTTGCAAAGGCAATATGAAGATGAAGTTACTGGCAAGTAATCTAGCTTTTGCAGTCCTTCAGCCAGTTTTCACTTCCTGTGACAGATCACATTCAATTCAATACAAATGAATTTTGTAGTTAGATTTTGGGAAGCCTATTACATTCTTCACTAACATCACTATACTGTTATCCTCTGCTGGTTTTTTTCTTAAGTTTTTTTTGTTCTATATCTAGTAAGAAAGGAAATTAATTGTGTCTAGCATGATTTGTTCATCATGATCTCCCCTGTTCAATACATAATTTTCCATGCTCCTCTATGTACTCTATTTATTTACAGATAATATTTGTATTTTATTTTGGAAATTGACTAGGATCATTCTCTGTCGGGATCATCATCTTCCTGTTCCCCTTGTGTTTTTCTAACATTCTGATAGGTCCCCATTTCTTCATTAGCCGTCAAAGATTTAATCTGCCGGACAAGGTTGACCATCAGATGTCTTGCTTTTCAGTATGTCAGCATATCGAAGGAGCATGGTTCAATGCCCTTTTTTTCATAAAATTATTCTGCTTTCTTACCTCACAAACCCATGCAGCTAAGTTATTTCTGAAGACTCTTCATCCCTGCCACACTGCTGGTGGGTGACAAATTACCTAAAAATACTTTAGGAGGTATTTATGTATCACATGCATGGAGGAGCAGTCATCAACCTTATATTATTTTTTCTGCATTTATAAGAACCCAAATGCCTCCATTAGTTTGTAGAAGGATTCTGATATATGGGAGAAAGAACATCTGATGGCAGGGGGGCGTCTTTTGCTTGCCAAATGAAAATATATTAAGATTTGGCTGACTTACGAAGCTACTGAAGAATCACCATTACTTGCCTGTGCTTAGCACAGTAAAGCCCACTTTTGGCTTGATGCTAAATCTCTTAAGATTCCACTTGTTCTAAAGTACCATCCAATACTGACATTAGAAATCCAGGTATGCTGCTGAACTTCTGCATAGTACAGAGACATAGTGGACTCTTCCTCTGTTGTAGTTGTTCCCATGAAAATATCTTTATGCCTATGATAATGTGCACTGCAATGAAAATGAGGAGACAATGTGTCCTAGACACACTTTTCACAGCTTTTTCTACTGAGCAAGGCTCCACAGGTTAAACAAGTCAGAAACAGAATACAAAGCTCTTATCAGGTGCAAGTCTCAACTACTTAAGCACATTGACAAATATTTGTTCTTAGTCATTTTGTTTATTAAAAAGGGCTACTCCTGCCTATATAGCTCATTGCTTATGATCCAGAGAGGAATATAGTCTTCTCTTGCTGCCAACTAAAATAATGACTCCTTGATTTTTTTAGACTCACTAAACCATATGCAGCAGCAATCAACAAATACTATGTAAGGAGTACACTGTTTCTCATGAGCACACGATAATTCTCTAGGCAGCATGGATTACTTCAATAGGTTCCTGCTTCCTTTCCCTATGTAAGTCCTTCCCCCTAAACATACTGACCAGGCTCCCTTCTCCCAGGCAATCACAGCTGTAAGCAACCCAGCTGCAGTGTCAATCACATTATTGCAAAATTTACCATCGTTGTCATCTTCTCTCATCAATTATCTTCTCTTCCCTTTTTATCCTTTTCTTCCAGTTTGCTGCTCTTTGTTGTATTGTAGACTGTGGACCTATCCCTCTCTTTTTTTATAGTTTTTTGGGGGGGATGGGACTTTAGAGGGGAGATGCATAGGAGAGGACTGCTAGAAAGGAAAACATTTATGAAGGAGGTTAGTAAAACTGGACTGTGATCAATTTAAAGTGATTGTGAAAGGACTCTTGTTGTTAGCTCTTTCACTTAACTCAGGAGTGTCAAACTAATTTGGCCCTGTGGATCAGGCACAAGGTGCTCCTCCCACATACTCACTTTCCCCTTATGCCAGATGCAGCACACAGGGTATCAGCTCTGGGACCCATGCTGCATATCCCCTCCCCCTCGCTAGCCTGGAACCATGCGACATACATCACCTGCTCCAGCTGGTCTGTGACCTTTGGGTGCCTCATGCAGCACAGGCCATGGACCAGCTGGAACGGGTGCTGTGTGTTGCCTGAATTCCAGACTAGCTTGGGCAATGGGGAACAACATGCTGAATGTAGCAAGGATCCTGGACTGGCTAGAACAGGCACTTCATGTAGTGTCTATCTTGGAGTGGGTGCCACATGTGGTGTACGTCACCTCACAGGGGCTTCTCCAGGGGCTCAGTGATGGGATTCTGTGGGCCAGATCTGGTTCACAGGCCATATCTTTG
>NW_017728943.1:85236351-85259927 GCF_001723895.1 Crocodylus porosus
AGAAATAGGAGTTTCTGCCCTTTTGACAGATATTCTCAGTTGTAGAAATTCTGAAGACACTCTTTTTCCTTCCTTTATTTAAATCTTGAAAATTTCATTTTGGTTGGCTGGTTTGCATGAGATCCATAAACAATCTAGAATTCAAGTGGTCTACATGAAAAGAGAGCCTCGGCCCCTGGTATTGTTAAGTTTTCTTTCACTAGTCTGTCTACAATAAAGCAAGAGTTAGCTCAAGTGCATCTGGCAAGAGGACGATTTTTCCGGACAAATTTTCATTCGATGCAGCTTTTTGGACAGTGGGCATTCCAGAGAATTAGCTGGAGTGTACTGACTCTGACTATTCCATGACTACAAAAATGGCCCTAATGGAGCACCAGGCAGACTAACCCAGAACATTAAAGCTGGCACAGAAATGAATGCATGAATTTCGGAGAATTAAAATGCTCCTTTGCTCTGTCTCTTCACTTATGCTCAGTGCTTTACAAGATGTAGACTACTATCTGATACAAGATTTTTAAGAATAGTAAGACACTCAAATTAAAATAACATACACAGTATCCTTCACATCCTGACCTTATACTCAGCAAGAGTTAAATCAGGCAGCTACATCTTAAGATTAGTTACATTTGAAGGTTGCTTTGAGTTTTTTTTCCCCATTTTTATAAAGCTATTTCTCCTCTCAGCTCTGACACTTTCAGCTGCTCAATCTGCAATAAATCCATCCTTAGTTGTTATTTCATTGTGTTATTTTCCTCAATTATATAAACAAAATCACAATGTCTTCAAATAATATACTTCTTTACTGCCCTCTGTATCAGGTTGTGGCAACACTGACACAATATAACAATATGTGGGTAAGAAACATTAGGAAGTGCCCCACAAAACACTCTGGAGAAAGTGTAAAAAATACAAGTGCTTTATGTTAAACTTCTCTTCTAGCTGACAGACTAGAAAATAGAAAAAATATTTTCTATGACCAAAAGAATGTGAAGGGGGATGAAAGAAAAAAAATATTCTCCAAAAGACTTAACTCATTTCTTTCAGCAAGCTCAAGATCCCCACCTGGTGGAGACAAGAAAATTATCAACTGTTTGGCAAACAAAAGCTCACTTTGTGGGGAAGCAATATCAATGTTTTATTTTTACATCTCCTGGTGGAAGGACCTCTAACTAGGTAAGTAAATGATAAAAAGATTTCAGTGGTAGGGGAGGGGGTTGGTTGTAGCTATGCTAGTCTAAGGACATAGGCAGACAAGGCTCTTTGGGTAAATATGATACTTTTTATTACACCAACTATTTAGCTGCGAAAAAATTGTTGTTTGTAAGCTTTGAAGCACAAACGCCCTTCTTCAGGCATAGGGAAAGTCTGCTGGAGTTTTGTGTTCTCCTGGATGGAAGAGAAGCCAATGTCTGTTCATTTCTGTTTCAATTTAATCCCTGTATCTTAGATTAACCTGCAGAAACTGAATCACTTCAGTCTCAGGCTTTTTGACTACCTGTATTTAGCCTAGGTGTGACACAGGTAGGTAGGGGAGGGAGGAATGGTGACCTGGCGACAGAATGTAGCTGGTAAACTACAGAGAGGTTACCTGGGGTTATCAGATGTTAGGCAGGTATAATATGCCATAAATCCAATGTCTATATTTAGTTCATGATTTTTTGTAACCAGTAGATTTATGAAGTGAAGTTCATAGGCTTGCCTACACAATTGACTTTTATTAGTAAATGTTTAGGATTGGGAATCCAGAAAAAAGATGACAAAGCTGATAGGGAAATACAGATCGCCCGAGCGAGGGACTAACAATAGAGGGATGGGGGTAAGGAGGTGAACGCAACTAGGTTACAGGAGACACAATGTTACACCCCACAACAGACCTATCACCACTCCTTGATTTTACAGCTTCACCTCCATAAATGTTATACATCTAATCCAGTGCACCAAATGCCCTGATGGAAAATATGTAGGAGAAACCAAACAATAACCGCGCACAAGAATGAACACACACTGAAAATCTATCCAGGACAAAAAGAGCCAATTACCTACGAGTGGCCACTTCTCACAAGATCACCACTCTTTCCAATCTCTCAATTATAATCCTCAAAGGGAATTTACAAAACACCTTTTGTAGACAAGCCTGCGAACTTCACTTCATAAATCTACTGGATACAAAAAAACCATGAACTGAAAATAGACAGGGCTGTCCCAGGGGGTGCAAATCGGGGCGACCACCCTGGGCTCCACGCTTTGGAGGCCCCACAGAGCCCCACAGTGGCCATGGTAACTCCACACTGCTGCTGGCTTCATGGCCAGCTGGGGCCGCTTGACACCCCCCCACCCCAAATCCGCCACGTCCAGCTACTTGGCACCCTGCTCCCCCTTGCCATCGAATCTGCCGCCAGCTTCCTCATGTCCAAGTGTGAGGCTCCACACAGGCTGATTTATCCCAGGCCCCACACCCTGCGCGGGTCTGTCACAGAATAGACATTGGATTTATGGCAGATTATAACCTGCCTGTCAGCTGATAACCCCAGGCAACCTGTCTGCATTTTGCCAGGTACATTCTGTTATCAGCCCAATATTCCCCCTTTCCCCCTCACCTACCTATCTCACATCTATTGTTTCCCATGGCCTCTGATCCTCAGTGCCAGACAGTTGCATTTTCATAGACCTGCATTTTGCATATTGGCTTCTATTCCATCCAGGAGAACACAAAACCACAGCAGACTCTCCCTATGCCTGAAGAAGGGTGTTTGTGCTCGAAAGCTTAAGTAGGGGTGCACTGATAGAGATTTCAGGGACCAATAGCAATAGCCGATTTTTAAGGAGGCATATCGGCTGATACAGATCTGATTTCCAATACAGCTGTGTGCAGCTGGTAAGTCTCTTGTGGGAGGAGGGAGGAAAGGGGTCTGAGGTGGTGCAGATCAAGGCCCCTGCAGTGAGGGAGTGAGTAAGGCTGGGGCAGGCACCGCCCAGCTGGGGTGGGGCAAGGCATGGGACGGATTCACAGCTCATCCAGGGGGCATGGGGTGGCTCCTGCCACTGCACACACCACGGAAGGGCATGGGGTGGGTTGTGTCCCTAGATCTGTGCAGGGGTGGGGTGGGCTGCAGGAGCAGGCTGGGGCTGTGCTGGGCTCTTCCTGGCAGGGGCTGTGCTGGGCTGGGCTCAGGACAGGCAGTGGCAGCACTGGGAGGGGAACTATGGAGGGTCTGTAGACACCCCAAATTTCACTGTAGCCCCCCCTCCCAGTGCTGTCATGTAGCATGAACACAGCCCCAACCCAACACCCCCGCCCATGCACTGGGAAGAGCCTGATGCACCCCTGCCCCAGCCCACAGCTGCAGCCCCTCCTGCCCCCTGCCCCCTCCCACATAGATCCAGGGGCACCCTTCAGATGCCTGCCTTAGCCCCTGCCCCACTGCCTCCCTCATTATGGGTAGGCATTGATCTGCCCCACCCACATCTCTTCCCCCCTTCCCTTCCACCACAACAGACTTACCAGCTGCACACAGCTCTCCAAGCTGCTGGGCTGCGCCCCTCATTGCCTGCATGTTGCACTGCAGCTGCACACATTCATGGGCATTTATTGGCTAAATTATCGGCCACATCAGGTCAATCTCCAATACAATCAATTTTCTCTATATCAGTGCCAATCCGATATCGGGCCGATGTATTGGTGCACCTCTATTGCAAAGAACAATTTTCCCAGCTATTTAGTTGGTCTAATAAAAAATAGATATCACATTTACCCAAAGAACCTTGTCTGCAGACAAAGATTAGCATCCAATTTTTTTTATACAATATAAATAGTGGAAATGTATCTTTTTCCTCTCTATGATATCTATTGGAGATTATTCAGAGTTTTGGGCTATAAACAGTGATATAAAATAGTTTAAACCACACTTTTAATTTATAAACTTGTTGAAATAAGACCTATCCAGTGTAATGCTGACTTAACAGATTGATACTGCTTTTTGCAGGAAGAAGTTAAGGGAATCTTGTGCTCTTATATCTTAAGATAGAAAAGAGATAAAGAGTTCAATCCAGCTCCTGTTGAAATCAGTGGAAGCTTTCCCTTCTTACAAGTGCAGTTGATTTTTAAAATAAGTATCTTCATGGCTACCACTGTTATTGCTTACTTTCCACATTATTCCCTGCTGGACTTTAATCACCCTTAACATTCAAAGAAAACAAACAAATTGTGCAAACAACTAAGACTAAGTCCTTGGCTTTGGATCAGTCTCCAGATACTTTCAGCTATGCTCAGACAACAATAGCGCCTGTGCCTTCATGGTGGAAATTCCACCTGGAATGGTAAGGGACAGAGAATCACAGATCATTCACAGTCCCAAAATTACAAAGCTAGAATGTAAATAAAGTCAGGTGAGATGAAGCAAGAAAAGGGGCACAGAGCAATGACTTAATTCAGAGCTTCTCCTGGCCAGGCTTCACCTGTAGAACTCCAATGAACTTACTGGCTAGGGAAAGAAATTACACATAAATTATTATTAAGTGATCGGAAACTGGTTCAAATCTCCCCTGCACTCTGCTGCCCCATCAGAAGGTGGGCAGGCTGGCCTTGGCCTAAGCTGTCTGCTCTAGCAAAGCAGGGAGACATGCTCTAGCACACAGGTCTTCAAGATTTTTAAGTAGATCAGCCTTGGCATTTAAAAGCAACTCAAGATCTACAGTGCACTGCTGCAAACTCCCCCTCCCTCCCTCACAGCAGGTAAATCTGTGGGAAGGGAAGTGGGGGGCAGATTGAGGCAGAAGGAGAAAAAATTATTTGGGGGCGTGCCCAGCATTTAAGTTCTGTTTTCTTAAGAGAATGCTACCATAACTGATATATCAACATTTTATTTCTTCATTGAAAAAAAAAATCATGGCAAATTAAAACTACATGTCAAATAAAAATCTGTGATGTAAATAGCAACTATAACATTCGTGCAGATCTTAGAACTAATTATACTTCATTTATATTTATTTCTCCCCCAAGAGCAATAAATAATCATTTAAAACGTCCCAACCTGGAATTAAAAATAGTTGATGTGTATAAGAGCTATTCCATTAATATACATCACTTTAAAAATGAAATTTGCAGTGTAAAAGGAGTCCCTGAAGGGGCCATTTCTCCCATATCTTTTACCCATAACTTTTAAAATCTATGTACTTATCAATATTACCTGCCAAAGACTTCAGTTATCCTTCTCCCTAATAAACAAAGTCAATGTCTGAAGCAAATAGTTGGCCTTACAATTGAACAATTTGATTCACGCATATACTGGTATTTTCATTTCAGGTTTTCACAGGTTTATTCAACCATGAGGAGCAGAAATGATTTAAACATTTTGAAGAATACCTTGATACACCTTCTAACACACAAAGATTTTTTTATACTCACTAGTTTTGCACTGACAAATGCGGCAACCATTTTGATCCAGTTTGAAACTGTAGATACAATCTTTTTCAGTCAATGTGCAGTTCACCAACATCTCACATGTGGGTGGGCCTATTGTGATGTACGTTGGTTCTGATAAATAAGAAATATAAAACAATTATAAACAATTGGCTATAAAAAACCTAACATTTCTTCCAATATTTTAAATGGTAGAGCTTTATGATCATATTACCAACCTAAAGACTAAATTTGTATTAAGTTCATTGAGAATACACACCTGGAATTTAAAGAAATAAGTTACAGGAATCTTGTAACTACCACAGAGAAATAAGTACTATACTCCCAGAAAAATCAGAATGAGGTTAAAATTAAAAGAAATCCAAAGTATTAAAGCACAGACAAGCAATTAGGTCGTAGATCCATAACTTGTGCCATGCAGCACAATGACGACTGAGGAGCTCTGTAGCATTTCTAGTACCAGAGTGCACACAGCTAATTTTTAAATGCACATTATATTTTTTTCCTTTTTCTTTTTTTATCCCTGTCAGGTCACAAAAGACACGTGTAAAGGAATAAGAGCAGCAGAAATAAACCATTCTTCTGTTTTTGTGGAGGATGTAGCTTTCAGTGAAAGAAAGTAAAGAAAATGACTTTTAATCCTAAAAATTGTCTTCAACTATAGCCAACATTCAAGATTTCAGTAAACTTCAATACTTGACAAGTCTGAAGGATCTTTGTTATTCAGTTGGCAAGACTGGTAAAATAAAGGCTGGACCTAGACTACTACCACATTTACTTAAATCCAAGACAAGGTTTTCACCCTATGTGGTCCAACCACAGCCAGGGTATAACTTTTCCTGAGAAAAGGCCTATGCATGGGATGAAGTGGGCGATTTGTGTAAGTTGGTCCATCATGGTCAGGATTGCATAACAACCACTTGAAACTGGAGGCTTGACAATAAAGTCCTATGAGACTATAGATCACAGCTAAGGCAGGATGGGGAGAGGTTGAAGGAATCTGCAAGGCTTCTCAAGGGGTCTCTTGGTGTGGGCACAAACAATGCAAAAGTGGACAAAGGCCTGCACTGTCTTATGTAGTCATAAACAGCAAAAGTAGTGGGACGTGAGGCAGTTTGGTCTTGGTTCCAGGGTGGTCTGCCAGCAGGGAGTTGTGGCTTAGGTAAAGGATGGTTAGTCTAGCCAGATCCAGGAACATGTAGATCTTACTGCCTTGGGTAAATATGATGCCACTCTGGATTCAGTGTAGTTACTGCAAGAAGACAGTTTGCTCTTCTGGGAGTATTTTCCCCTGGGTGTTGGCACAAAGCAGGGAGAGCAGGTCTATTGATAATATGCCGCTGATGAAGTTATGAGGTCGTAGAATAGGGCTAGAGTCATGTGACTCTTGAATCTGTGCCATACTCACCTTTACAGGAGCAAGCATTTGCCTTTTAATTTCTAGGCCTGGGCTGGCAATGTATCTGAAAGTCATGCTAGAATGAGAGTAGCCAAAGTTGCCTCTAACTGGGAGACTAAGCCTTTTGGAAGTATTTCTAGATCTTATGGTCAGTAAAACCCCCCCTTGTGGCATGCCCCACTCCACAAAAGCTGTTCAGATGGCCAAGAGTTTGCAGTCTAAAATCTCATCGTTTTGTTTCAGTGGGATGAGCTTGCAGGAGAAGGTGGCACAGAGATGCAGGGCCTGTTTCAGGCCCTGCCACTGAGAGAACTGCACCTATTGTCATGCTAAAAAAATCTGTTTCCAGCACACATGGCAAGGGTGGATCTGGAAACGTTAAAACAAGGGCAGAGGTAAAGACCTGCTTTGGGTATCTGAAGGTTTGTTGGGTTTCTACAGACCAGAACAACTGGATGTTTTTACACAACAGTGAGAGGAGACACCACCTGGGCAACACTGGCAATGAACAACTGGTAAAAGTGCAGGGCTATAAGTAGTAGCCATGTTGGTTTAAGGACATAGGGAGATATGGTTCTTTGGGTAAATATAATATCTTTTATTACACCAACTCAAATAGTTGGAAAAATTCTTCTTTGCAAGCCTTCGGATACAAATACCCTTTATCAGGTTGAGGAAGCATCTGCAGTTGGTCTGTGCTCTTCCTGGATGGAATGAATAGTAAAGAAGCCTGTTTTTGGAATTCTTTGACATTCCGGGTACCTTCTACTCTCAGATGGCCTAGATTTTATGGGGGGTCCATTTTTAAGCATTCTGGGGACAAAATAAGTCAAGAAACTCAGGTTTTATCAAAGGCACTCAGGAGATTCGGTCAAAGATGTTTCTCCATCTTTGTGAAAAGGCCATGTTGGCACAGCCTCTCTAGCACTACCTGGATGTGTGACACTTGTTGGTCAGAGTCTTCTGAGAAGATCAGAATGTCATCCAGGTAAGTGATAATGAATTGGTCCAAGAGGTCTCACAACATGTTAATGATGTGCTGAAATGTGACTGGGATATTGATGAACCCAAAGGGCATAACCAAATACTCCACATGGCATTCATCACCAGCCCTGACTCTCACCTGATGATATGCTCTCCAGAGGTTGAACTTGGTGAATATGTTGACGATTTTCCATTAAAGGGTACTGACTGTAGATGGAGACCTGCTTCAGGGCCTGACAATCCACACAAAGGCTGAGGATCCTATCCTTCTTCTTGACCAATACAGGAAACAGAATTTTTCAATGCATAGCATCTCATAGTGTCCTTGGGTGTTCAGCTGCAGGGTGGCAGTCTCCCATTCCATGGGCTGGACATAAAAGGGGGTGCAGTTCTCTCAGGGGGTCTATAGTTTTGGTGGTTTCTCGCTTAGACTGCCACTATAAAAGGATTCTTAGGGCCTGGGTCACACTTTTGTCAATAAAGTTGCTTGCTTTTCCAGAGTCTAATAATCAGTTAGAACTAGAAGTAGGTGGATTTGACCTGGGACCTGGAGGTGGATCACATAACTAACTGTGGGTTCCAAGGATCAGGCTTACTGCAGATTCCCATTATTAAATGAGTAAGAAGAGTTTGTGGTGCTGGGCCTGGGTAGCTTGTCTTGGGGAAGCTGGCAAATTTGTGTCCTGTGCCCCCACAAGAGAGAGAAGTCATACTGGTAGCATTGCTCCCATACATCTTGGGTAAGGTGTTGGCACCCCCAGGTCAATCTGCATGGGTTTGGGAGTTACTTGTGTTGGGACTCAGAAGGTTTTTCCACCACTTATGTGTCCCTTTTCTGCTGCAACACAGCAGACACCCACTGGAATGAGGTAGCCCCATTGTATTAGTTTCTGGAGGGCTCCAAGGGCCCTGGTAGGGGACTGGGATCCATCCTAGACCCTCTTCACCAAATGGAGGTGGTCCTGGCAAACTGTCATGCCAAGACATGGGTGTCCAGGTCTGGAGCTACTAGGGGATTGAGGTACCAACCAAGGTCAGGATGAGTGAGCAGAAGCTGAGGGCAAACTAGATCAGGAAGCCAGGAATTCAGTTCTAGAGCAGGGTCTAGGAGTGAACCAATTCAAGAAGCCAGGAGATCAAGCAGAGTGTAGAGTTGGGCAGCAAGCTAATGGGAATGGCAAAGTAGTTTTGGGTCAGTTTGAGCCCTGTTGTCCAGACACTTTTTGGTTCTGAGCAGGTTTTTATATGGGGAAGTGGAGGGTCAGCTGACACACTGATGACAGGAAGTGGGTGGAGGGTTAGGCCCTGCTGGAGGCTTCAGGTCAGTCTGAATCACGCTGGGTGATCAACTGTAGGGTGGCAGGCTGGGATGAGCACCCTTGATAGCCAGGTTAAGACCGCAGGTTTGATGCCCTGGCCTGACGAATGTTTTTCACAGCCATTAGTAACAAATATAAACCTAGGTTAATTTTTTACAGAATACTAACACTTCACAACATAAATAATAGTTAAGGATTATATCAATGTTATATTGAATATGTAGGAATTAAACACCTTATCAAATACCATGAAAATTAATGGTATCTGCTTTTGTAAATTAAAGCTTTTATTATTATAATTTTATTATTTTTTTTAACTTTTGGAAGTTATCAGAATTAGGTGGGTTTTTTTGTCTTCAGCATCTCTTTAATTTATAAAGTTAAAGGAGAGCAGGTCTCGCCAAGTTTAGAGTGAATCACTATGAACACAGATGAAAAGGTGGGCAGATGCCCTATATAGCTGTTAGCCACATCCTCAGAGGAGTGTTTAAAAAAAAAAAAAAAAAAAAAAAAAAAATCACAAAAAATTTCTGTCTAGATCATGCTATACTCACTCAACTAGATCTGGTATCTTCTGATGTGAAAAGCAAAGTGTTATTCAGTATTTGCAAGGGTGGCAGAGATTAGCTGTAAGTGTCAACCATAACACTCCACGCCTTTTAGTTCAGTATCAACTGTTTAAACTTCTAGACCAAAGGGCCTCCCAGGCAAGTCACAGAATTTATCCATCTGAAAAATGTGATTAATAAAACCAAGTACTTTACTAGTTCTTTTCATCTGCTTCTCTCATAGCACCATGCATCAGTGGAAAACCATTTTTAATCCAGTTTTTTTGAAGTAATTCAACTACAGAATGGCGGGGGAGGGGGGGAGTGGGGAGGAAAAGACCCTGCATGAGGCACTGTGGTGTACTGAATTAGATGCAGATCTTTCACTTCAAAATTCAGGGTCTTGATTCCCACTTAATGCATCAGCAAATTATTTCATTTAAGTTCCCTGGGTATCTTCTGTAGAAAACAGGCCTGTGCATATTACATATATACTAAAATACCAATAACAACTTTGCTCAATTATGAACTACAAATTCAGATTTTGTAATACCTTCTATGTGTTTGTAGATCTCCTAAATTGTATGGGAATCAGTTACAGGTATAACTCTACCAGTTATAATACTCGGGAGAGTCCCCCATTTAAAGGGTTTTTGGAATAATAAGGTTTTCTGGTTTAAAAAAGCCAAAAGGATTTATAATTTCTATGAATTATTCATTTCAGGGATCAAAGTTTATAAATTTTATAGGATAAGCTAATGGGAATAGTAACCTTCATGAGCAATCCTTTTCAAGATTCAAGATTCCTTCAAGTAGAATCACTGGCAGATTTTATAATCTCAGTGAGCTTTTGTAGCAAGATTCTCATAATTTCCAAGTACATCCAGTAAATTGCTGGACTACATGATATCGAAGGGTACTTCATTTCATGGTTTACAGAATTACAAGACATCCTAAATTGGAAGTGTTTATAATCTCAGTGAGACATTAATGTTAGATATAAAATGGAATTTATAATATCCATTTACAACATTTGTCATTTTGGGGCGTGCAGTAAATAGGCTCACTTTGGAAAAAAGGGTTGTATGTTAGATACATTTCATATCTATTCTGAGACAGTGATTGTTATAACCATCATGAGCTTCTACCTTTGAGTCCATTCAGCTGACTTGCAAGAGTCAGTGATGTCTGTAAATCCAAAGGGAAAAATAACTATGGTTAACAGAATTTATAAACTTTACAAACACTTAGCAAGGCTTCCAAATTCTATGAGACTAATAACTGTAGCTCATAAAAGTTACAAGTACCAATGGTGAAGATGGCACAACTTGCAATTTCTGTGAAAACAACATCTAATGCCCTAGGTATTTTTAGGCTTTGCTAGCACATCTTGTAATTCTAGTAAGAAAACTAGCTAGAGTTCACTTACATGAGCCAACTGTTTTGATTATCAGTAGTAGTAGACTCATTCTTGCAAGACTCTGTTGAGAGCAGGGTATCATTGTGCTAAGGATTCTATAAGTACACGGTACCTTATCCAAAGAATTTATGGTATAAAAAGACAAGCAGGTTTGGGTGGAAGGAAAAGTAAGTAGACAAAGATAAAAGGGCTTGTTTAAAGATACAGAACAAGTCACTAGCAGGCTGAAAAACTGAATTCCAGCCTCCTGAGTTCTAGAGACTAGACATGTTTACATTGTGTTATCTGCACTTTTTTCACACCAGTATACACTCCTACACCAGTGTAATTTTAATTAAAACTAGTGTAGAATTACCCTAGGAAATCTCAGAAGTAAAACTACATGGATGTAAGTTACAGTGGTGAATGTCATCGTGTGTCTGCAGCTTTTTCTAGAAAGCAACCTATTCAAGGCAAGCACTGTTCCCCTACCATCTAGTGATGAGGCTTTGTAACAGCCCTGACAGTGGGCAGCTACCTCAGTATAGTTAGTCACCTGCTTGCTCAAAATCCTGGTGTAATTTTCATCAGTGTACAAAAGCAATGTAAATCACACCAGTGTAAACGTGTCATATGTCCAGGCCCCGAAGTCCCAGTTCAATGACCTATTCTCCAGGCCACAAAAAACAAACTTCTGCTTGTAATGCTTATTACTGCTGGAAGTTTTGAAAAGACTCCTTTGGGAGAAATAATCTCCACAAAGCATTGAATAAGACTATGTTTGACCTCTGCTGAGTGCTTTATGCAAGATAACAATCTCAGCTGGGTAACTGGAGGACATTGTAAACTCACATGCAGATCTAGTGCAAGATATAGAGGAATTACAACTCAGATGCTCCTTTCTTTTAAACATTTATTTGTGAAAAAAAATACCTGTAATAATTCTTAAAGTTAATGAGTGAGATCTTTCCCAAAGTCATCTCCTAACTTTGTCTGTCTGAATTATAGATAAAACATAAGTAAATAATTTAAAAACTAACCCATTTTAAACTGCTGTACTGTAAAATTGCGCTGCATGGACAATCGTGATAAAGACTAAATTAGACATAATAAAGAATCATATGATGGTAATGTTTATTTTGAAGAAATTTGGGAAATTTAATAAACAATGACTGACAAGAGAGTAACATTCCTTAAATGATAAAATTACATTTACATAGAGCTCAGATTACATGACCTAATTTTGTTCCAACTTGTTTGGTGACTAAAAACAAATTAGTTGTTCCGTGTTACCATTCTCAGTTTGATCCTTTACAATGCCATCTAGTTCTGCATTTCATTTATTCTTCTTCTGAGGAGGCACTACATTTTTATGTGGAGAAAAAGGGGGCAATATGGCATTGAAAACTAATAGACACGTGAGCCATTACTCTATCACTCTACTTATTCACCCTATCCTTGCCTTTTTTTCCAGATTGTAAATTCTTGGAATGGGGAATGACAAAACACCTAAACCATTCCAGACAGTACTACAATATAACAGAACATTTAAAAATATATAATGTGAATGTGTCCAATTAAATTAAATGCATTGTGCTCAAAGATTACTTTTTCACTTAGACCATCGAAATGTCTGAAGCAACCAATACAAATTAAAAAAAATCATGATAATTCATGGGAGACTGTGGGTGCCTATTCACGTACGTGCATTGAGACTGCTCTGACACACTGTAGTTACAGCATGTCAGACTAGATTCGATTAATTGAGTCTGCTGGAGTGTGGTAATTACCATGCTCCAGCAGACTCTAGTGTCACATGTACTGGTGCCCCCACACTGAAAAATGGCAGCAGGGGTGCTTTAACTAAAGCTTGTTCAATGAGCTTTAGTTAAAAGTACCCCACCACCATTTTTCAGTGCAGGAATGCTGATACACATGACCCTCCAGGCACTTTAATTAGAGTGGCTCTTGGAGCCGCTTTAATTAAAGCACCTTCCCCCTCACTCCCAGAGCACATCTAGAAACACTCTATCACTATAGAAACTTTGGTATAAACTAAGTTGCTTGGTCATATGATAATGCATGAACAGTGGGGAGGAGGAAGGAGATGACGATTTGATTTCCTGCTTCCTTTGGATTCATCCCTAAAAAAAAAAAAATCTTTAAGACCAGGTCCTATTCCATCTACTAGGTGTCATGCTTAGTCATCTAAGTGCAGTTTTATTCCACCTTGCACATCCCTGAAAACCCATTAACAGAAAAGATGGGTGGGGCTGCCTCCTTCTTGATACTTTTTGTGACTTAGTTTTAAGACCATGATGAAGCTAAGTTACATCAACAGATACCTTTATAATTTGTTAAAGACTTGAGTAGGTTGGAATAAGATTATACCTAGACATGTAAGAACAACTCAGACCTGTAGCTGGCAATATTTTCTGGTGGCCCGGCTTGTGTCCAAGATGGGCTGGCGGTAGAAGCCAGCTACCACTTTTCCCTGACACCTAACTGAAGTGTGCCACACTCCCCATTGCTCAGCTGAGGCATAGGTGAATCCCCGACTATCAAATGCTGCTGAAGGCCCCAGCTCCACAGGTCAGAACCAATGGCTCTGCAGACTGGAGCTGGCTTATGGGCCATAGGTTCCCAACCCTTAACTTGACCTCATAGGCAGAATAGGGTCTAACCATTAAATTTTACTTTTAACATAGCTATCTTTGAACTCTTAACAAATGCTATTGTACATTGTTTAAGTAGCTGTTGTAAATTATAATAAATGTGTTTTTATTCTGTTGTGAACTAGCATATACCACTTTTGACAATTTACCACTGCCACTCTGAAATGTTCAGTGGCACGTCTTACACCTGTCAGAATAAAACCACTGTTACACCAGTTAAAATGACTTCTGCTAATCCTCCATTCGTTGTGTTTTATTATTCTATTATATTCTACTTTTGTACTTTTCCTAAGCAGACTGAGGGTTTCCAGACAAGCTTACAAATCTGTTTTTCCCCCTCCTGTCCATAAAGGTAAGCCCCGAGATACAGTAATTTTATATGCATGCCTGATTCTCAATGAGCTGCAAACACAGGACAAAAGAAATAATTTTCATTCCCCATCCCCCCCTCCAAAAAATGCAGCCAGAAAAAGAAAAAAAAGTATCAGTCCTTTTCACTTCACTAGACAAGACTCAACAAATAAAGCCAGCTCTGCTGCTGCCAGGCTTCTGGCTATTTGAATAGGCAAACAGTAGTTAAGCTTGAAAAAGCACATAAGGTCATGTGATCTGGGTTAGCTGTTCACTGCTGTACTTGGTAGCAACTGCAGAAAAAAGATCCAGCGCACAGATGTACAGACAATAGGTGGGAAAAAGCATTCGAGCTCACACTGTATATTTTAAAATAAAATGATATGGTAGGAAGTGGTAATGGAGAAGTTAAAAGTTAAAACTAAGGAAGATATTAGGATGGTTAGAAAGAAAATACTGCAGATACAGATCTTACTGGCGTTGAATGCATAGTTAAGGTTACGCCCACACTTCTATTATAATCTCTTGTTTTCACATGCTTAGAACATCCAAAAAAATTCCTTTGAGGATAAAACTTCATTGGTTTACCTCATCATGCAGACTTTTCGCTTGGATTTTAATCAATCTGTTCACCTATTTTTGATTTATAGAAGTATAAATCTACATATTCTTTTCTAAAAAATCTTTTAAAAAATTACAATAATTCAAAAACAGTTTAGGAAAAATTCTGATGATGGCATCTAGTTACTGTTCCATGAAGAAGACTTCCTTTGCAACTGTAATTTTGTGGAAGAAAAACAATGTTAAAAATTACCCTGAGTAGACACAATGGGCACACAATATAGTTTTATCAGAACCTAATTAAACTCTACCCACTATATGAAATCACAGTGTCCCTCCTGATCATGGTCAGCAATTCAGCAAAGAGAGTGCTGCTGTTCTTAGCCTGATGATGATATAGTGTGCAAGGTCACTTGAAATGCACACCAAAATTCTCCAAATGCCATCATAAAACAAAAGGCAGACAGATACAGGAAAATCAAGAATTTGCTCTTTTATTTTCTGAAGTGGCTCTGCAAGTTTTTCTGCAGGTGCTATGTTTTTTAAGGAGTTGTCTATGGTGGGGATTTCAGGCATTAATGACTGGCCACCAATATACCTGCACCAGTGTACTGTAGACAAAACTTGATACAGCTCATCTCAGCTTGAAACCAAGGTGGGTAATGCCAGTGAAAATCATGGCTGGAATTGGCTTTTTGTCCATCTGCAATTACAGTGTACCAGCTAGCCAGTGAAGACTGCAACCAAGCTGAACCTCTAATGCAGAAAAAGGCTAGATTTTCATTTTATTTTTTAATGAAAGTTATTTCTAAATGCAAAACAAGGTGCTGATACCCTGTTAACTCAACCTTGCAAAAAACTGTTTCTTGTCAAGCAATACCAACAAAAATGTAGAAGACACACCATTTATCTAAGTGCTTTTGTTTTCTTAAAAATAACGACTTAAGACCCACTCCCATGCACACTTTCACTTGACATTAGCAAATAGCCTGTGTTAATATTGCAAATGAACTTCATGAAAATTTCCAGGGCTTTGAGCATGTTGGCTTAGTGGCTCTCCATCTTCCCCAACAAGATAACACAATGAAACTTGGGTTGTACTGAAGCAATAGCTTTCAGCTGGCAGACTGCTTTTTTCCCTTATCTTGCAACTCATTACAGATTTGCTCAACCCTCAGAATGCATAAATCTCATTTTTGCCCCCCAGTAACTTTATACCTAGGAAAAACAGCTCTGTTCTGCCTCAGTGTTGCCATGCTCTTCTTAGGACAGGATTTTACCTAAAACTGGAAGCAATGTAGCTATGCTGCAATGTTTTTTACTTTGCCAAATTAAAACACCTGTTGAAGGCAATCTGGGGGGAAACCCCAACTCAAACATGGCTGGGTTTTTAAGACTTCAAGTATTTCATGTGAAATAGGTGCCTAACCTAATTTTATCAACACTGTTGTTCAGTGAATAATAAAGTTACTACAAACTGTTTTATTTTACTGTCATATGCACATGGTTAAATATACATGCCTTTCCCTATAAACAGTAGAGAATTATTACTTAAATTTAGAACCAGATCCACCGTTACACAATACACTGGAAAAATATGTAAGTCATACATGCTGAATCCCGCCAGTTGTCAACCTTGTTTTTTCCAATTTCTATTCTCTAACTACAAGGAAAATGTAGATACTCCAATTAAAGAAACAAAACAAAAACAGAAATAGGTCTTGTTTCAAATAGACACAGCAGCATGGTAAGATTGTATATCTAGCTCCTGGATCCTGTTGGATGCTGCTATTATTTTACAGGAGTCCTACAATTCCAGCAGCGAAATAGAAAAATACGAGAATTTTACTTTTGTGGAAAAGTCTACACTCTGATTCTATGCAGACTCAGCAATACTTTAAGCACTCACATTCAGTATCTGTCACCTATTAGAGACAACGACTGTCTAGAACAATGGACCTCAATAACATCATCTAAATGGACAACACTTGGTACCAGAAAAATCTAGGTTTCAATACAATCTGGTGCAACAGAAGCTCAATAAACATGCACCCAAAAGCAGATTCTACCAGATTTACTATATTTTTGGTCTCAAACCCAGATAGCTTGTCTATCAAACAGAGAAAAAGTGCAGCCACACTAGTCCACAGGGGAAAAAAAAAAAAAAAAGAAATGGAGGAAAAAAACCCAAATCAGATGCATTCCAAGTCAGCTACCTGTGCTGAAAAAACCCACACCTGATACCAGTGCAGTGCAGAAACCGACAGACATCTGCCTGAATTTTACACACTTAAATGCATAAACATGGAGCACATGTAGCTTCACTTGGTTCATCAAAACACACCTGGACCCTATGGCACATTTTGTTTGGCAGAAGTTGTTAAAGACTTTGTGCTAAAACTATTGAACATTCTAGCTAAATTAAGCAATGGTACTCAACATCTCTCTTCAGATTGATATGAACAAAACGAATAACCCTCCTGTCGGCCTTCCTGCTAAAATACCCCATGGCTTAGAAAAATGATCATTGGGCTAGCTGCTAAGAATGAGCTCCTGACTCATCTCCCCCACTAGCATTACTACTCTTTTTCCTTCATAACCTCTACTATTAAACAAAACCTCATCTTCCTTTAGGAAATTATACAAGTTGGCAATAGAATCCAGATTTCTAACATTTTGGGCAGTATTCAAATCTCAGCTAGTTTGCAACCCTGTCTCTTAGGCTAGGGACAGACATTACACAAACTGGTTTAAGTGACCAGAAACTGGTTTAAACCTGCAACAGAACAGATGTTCAGTGCACATAAAAAAGTTTGAAAATGGCTGAAACTGGTTTGAGATAATCCTGGTTGAATGTAGTATCAAACTTAACTGATTTGGGTCAAACTGGTTTATGCAATGTCTATCCCAAACCCCTTGCTGGTTTAAGATAAACCAGACACCCCAAGCATCCCAGCATGCTCTCTGGGTTGGGCATGGCTCTCTGCTCCACAGTAGTCAAAGCTCTGGCAGAAACTTGCAGGCACAGAGCATCTGCCTGGCTTCTCTCTGTTAAGCAGGGATTATTCCCCCCTCCTCTCTGCCTTACACAGACACCTCAGCATTAGCTAGCAGACTACATACTGGCTGTGGTCTGTGCTGTGGGATACAACAGGCAGGCAGGCTTTTTGGAGCTAATCAACAGGTAGCTTAATATCCTTCCTTGGAACAGCTGTTTAAGAAGAGCTCCGTTAGTTAATGGAGAGAGGCTTTATTTTTTTAATGGGCTGATGAACACTGAGTTAGGGGTAATAAACATTTCCTGCTGGGCTGCTTGAGGGGGAGGGAAATAATCAGAACATCCTGCCAGGGCCTGGCTATGCCCACCTCAGCTCAGCCCTGTAAAAGTGAAGGGAGGGATGCTCTAGTGCCCCACTGCCCCCAGCTTCTAGCCTGAGCCACTGTAGACATGTGCCTGCATTTCTGGGATGTCTGTCCAGTTACAAAACTGATTTAGCCTAGCCAGGTTAGGCTAACCTGCAAAGATTGAATCAATTCAGGCTCAGGCTTTTTGAATGTCTGGCCTTAGCCTTAAAGACTGCCGAGTCTAGATGCCTAACTATGCTGCAGTAAAACAGGCCTATTCATGGATAGATGTGGCTTTACAGTAATGACACACAGTCCTGGCTCAGGAGCCATGTAAGCAGTCAATGTTAGTCAGAGTCACAACATCATATATACCCTCATCTGACTAACCAACACACTTGGTTGGTTAATCTGTAATACCGCATGAACTGTTTGCATCCCCACTGGGAAATGTAGTACTTTTATCATGAATTATGTGCTGCAGGAAAGGCACACCCAAATGCATAGAGCAAAAGCAAAGTGCACACACACAAAAAACACTTTGATAACATTTTTCTGCAAGGAGTAACAGGTGATAAACTGAAGACCCACTTGTAACTTGATCTAAAAGTCATTGGTCTTGGGACTTGTGCAGATGAAAAGGCTTATTATTATTTTGCCAGTACTACAGCTCAGAAAGTTCAAATAGCGGAGATTGCACTGCACTGCTTTTAATTGGTACCTTTTTGTTCAGAAATCTAAACACACCATTTATGGATTATTTAAAAATTTTGCAAATATGTTTTTTTGTAGCACTTGTGTCAGGATATGGAGTTCTCTGTTTTTCTAGCGTACCAACATGTACTGTCCAATATGTGGTTCCAAATTACCTTTTTTGCAAAACTGCTGTGCCATTTTCTGTCAAGGTCTGGAAAGCTTTGTTATTGTAGGACCAGCTTGGTAGAGTCCCATGAAAAATCTTTGTCTCTTTTTTGCAGTTTTCATTCCCTAGACTTTATTTGCATGTCACAAAGCAACAGAGGTTTTAATTTTAATACAGGTAAATGAAGCATGCCTGCTTTTAGTTGTGTAGCATTATTAGATGAAGAGATGGATAAAGGTTCAGAATTGCCAGTCAGTACAGGAGGCTGACATCTTGCCCTATCAGCACTGCACTTACTCTAGCACTTCATCAACAATCACTGCCCGGTAACAGATTAGGAAAGGGGTAAATTGCAGTCATTTCCCCTGTGCAGCTAAGAACTGCATACTTTTTATTTATTTGGTACTCCATTCTCCTTCAATTTTCATTCCAAATGTCTTATTTATCTACTGAAGGTGCTACATATTGCCTTTTAAACTGTACATTATTTTGTGGTAGATGTTATTTACCATGGGTGAATCTATTGATGTGCTTTACCATGAAGTAAAGTAATTAACTCCACAGTAAAGCATCTTCACCTACATGTGTGCTGGTATTAGGGTGCAGTAAATGAATTAACTCTGTACAGTAAACTAATAGTACTATCTTACAGTGGAGTAATTAACTGGACTGAAATGCACGTGTAGACACTGACCGGGGGTGTAAATTGCTGGTTGCACCCAGCAATCAATCCCAGCCAGCTGAGGATTTGCTCTATTGTACTCAAACTGCTGCTGTCCCAGGCACACAGTACAGAAACTGTATCTGGGATGAACTGCTGGCTCAAACTGCTTGAGTACGCTGGCTCGAACTGCTCCAGTTTATCGCATTAATTACACATGTAGGCTGCGTCCAGATTAGTGAGCACGTGCCTGTTGTGGGGTCTCAAAGAAGTTTGAGACACTGCAAGAGGCACCCTGGGAATGAAAAAGCATTCCCTGTTCTGCATATTTGCAATGTGGACATGCTTCAGCACCCAGCCAGAGCATCTCTATGGCTGCCCTGTGCCCCTGCTACCGCAGCATGCTGCCTCAGTGTGCTGGAGCAAATAGGATTAGGGCAAGACTGCAGCGGTGGATTGGATCCAGGCTCTCTCCAATCCACTGTAAGTAGGGACATGAGGGTGTCGGGACTGCTTGGGGAGGCTCAGTTCCTTGCCTGCCTCCACAGCCCCCGCCAAGAGCCAACAGAGGCAGTTGGGGCACTCATGCCCCATTGCAGGTACAGCCCCCCAGCAGCATGCAGGGCACATAGAGGCAGCACTTGGCCTGGCCCAAGGGTGCACAGCTTCCGTATGTGGTGCTAGCACACAGGGTGACAGCAAGAACTGGCTTGGTTCTCGCCAAAGGCACAAGCCAGCGGTCTGGGCCCGAGCCTTGCACCATATACAGCCTCCCAGTCTGAGGAAGCATTGCGTTGCTGGAGGTCTCTGTCATGAGTGGACCAGGAGCACCCCAATGGCCTCTGCCACTGCTGTGGAGGGGCTGTGCACCATGTGGGGGGCAAGGAGGGGGAAGTCAGGTGAGCAGGGGGCCTATTCCTCCCAAGCAGTATCCCACACCCCCAGTCCCTCCACACCCAACTCCCCCACAATCCACCCAGAAACACCATACTACCACCCACTAACCCCTACACAAGCCCCACACTGCCCCCAAAAACCTCACTCCAAATCCCAGACCAACCCCTACACCCACCCATGACCTCCCCAAGCCACCCCACAAACCCTCCACCCAACCCCCACAACCCTCCCACAAATCTCACACCCTGCATGCCTAGCTGTCAGACAGAATGGGACAGGACCTGCTGGCAGAAGCTGCAGCTGTAGGGGCAAGTAGTCCTGAGCTGTTCACCAGCACAGCTTTTTATATGGCTGGGGCCACCACCTGTGCTGGCCCTAGCGTCTAGCTTCCCCAGCTGAAGATCCAGGAAGAGCTGGGTAGGGTCAGTTTGCCCCAAGTGGCACAATTTGCCCCACACCAAGGTTCAGGCATGTACAGAGCCACAAATCTCCAGCAAAATTTATGCCACTGCTATTTTAAGCTGCTGCAACTGTATGTGCCTGCACGTATGGATACACCCACAGAGGCACCCTATGGGTCTGGATAGTACCTAGCACACTGGGGCCCCAACCTGGCTGGCCTCTGGACATTACTGAAATACAAAAGTTACATAATAAATACTGTGTTGGTCAGAAGGAAGAGCAGAAATGCACCCTATAGGCGAGTGATTCTTAACCAGGATGTTGTGGTATCCTGGGGTGCTAAGAGGTCCTCTTAAAGGTGACACACAATATTAGCACTTTCAGATATATAAACATGATTCAAAAGGTAAACTCAGAGATTTAAAATAGGAACTAATAGTATCAAAAACATTCTGGTCTCTTGTGGTCTTTCTGAGTTCTTTGAACAGAAAAGCTGTTTATTCTTTTTTAGTAGTCAAAAAATAAGCAAAAGCTCAGAACAGGCATCTTTCAAGGGTACCTGGAATCTAACAAGGAGTCCCTTGAGTCTAATGAGATTAAGAACCACCATTATATACTAAGAAATGCATAAGCTTTCATGAGCAAGAATTCACTTTATCAGATGTAGATAGCCATGTTGCCAAGGGGAACAGCATCTGATTATCTTGCTCACAAAAATCTCTGATTCAGTTAGTCCATAAGATGCATCTTCACCCTGTCTTATGCCTAACTTCAGACTAACACAGTTAAATAGTATGTTGTTACAATGAAGGACAAACATTTTACTCTAGGAAGTCAAGGGAGCTGATCAAAATGTTTAAAAGTTACACTACAATTGCATCTACAGAACTTTGCAAATGTTGGCGTAAACTGTGTCCTGTCATCACAATGCAAACCTACTGAAAGGAGTAAAATTGCAAACATGTATCTGAAAGAAAAGGAAAGCTTATACACTGTATCAAAATGCACTACTGTCAAAAGTCACTCCATGCTTTCCTGCCAAGCCCATGTAATTTGCTATGAAAGGGGTCAAAAGAAAATGACACCACATAGCAAGGTTAATGAGAGTATGTATCTCTTGTTAATGATTTAGAGTTTCAAATTGCTTTTCAAAAGCCCAGTGGAGTCTACAAGAGTGGTATGGTTCAGGTATGCCCATGACACATGAGAAGTAATGTGTTTGGCTACTTTAGTCTTCCCTAAGCAACTTGCAAGGTAAACATTTATAGTTGGATCAAGTGGGGGCAGCCTTTGGTGCAAGTCCCGAACTTGAATTCATACCTCTGGATTCATAGCAGGACAAATATAAATGATCATAAAATATGTGCCCTGAAAACATCAGAGTATGAGCTGTTTTGACCATTTTGACATGGTTAAAACATGAGATTTCAGTGGGCTTCCTTTGAAAGGACTTTCAAATATTAAATGGTTCTGACAACTGACTCTAAGACCACTGCTCATGTATCCAAAATACATTTTCACTCGCATATTTTTTCTACTTTTAGAAAAATAGCATGCTTCTATTTTGGCATCTTTATGGCTTGAAGTCTGAGCCAGTTACCTGTATAAGGTCTCTACAGCTGCTTGAACTGAAAGGTTATTTCATGTAAGTAATAGTTCTTTTTACTGTAAGCACTGCTTACTGTATATCAAAAAGAAAATTACAGTATGAATTTCTGCTCACTTTATTCACATGAATAGTCAGATGGGGCTGCTGCTGTGAAAAGGTGGGCAAGATCTGCCCTTTAAAATATTAATTTACAATTAATTTAATTTGTACACTTGGGTTCATGCCTCTGCTAACACATCAACTCTGAGAAGTGCTGAACTAGTTGCTGAACTCTGTCTAGACACAGCTGCACTCTATACCAAGGTATTCTGCATTATTATGTCTTTGTGCACATGCATAGAAACAGATGAGTACTGTAACACAGAAACAGGTTTGGGGCCCACCACAGTTGTTGCATCAGTAATACTTACATAGAACATAATATTCAAATCTTGTCAAATGGTGTTGGATCTTTCTATAGTTATGGTTGTGAAAGTGTTTTTGTTTAAATAGGAAAACAAATTAATAGATACATAAAGCACAAACTTTGTGAAACTATACACTTTTCTTGCCATGTGGTTCATCACAGATAGCAGACACCACTGTTTCTCTCCATGCTTAAAAAGGATGTAACCCTGTTCAGTATACCTCACTGCCCAATCTCTCACAGCAGCTTGGCTCCTGCTGGAGCAGTAATGGTATGACTTTAGGATTCATACTTTTCCCAAAACTTCATTCATTTTAGACAGTACTGAGTAGTACAGTAGTAGAGACATGGAGTGACGACTCAGTAATCATGAAAGTTTCAACTGAAAGTTACTCATAAAAAACTTGCAAAAGCAAAAAATGCTCTTCTGGTTCTACCAGTGTACCAAGCCTTAAAGGCTAACCAAATGAAAACTGTAATATCTCCCACAAAAATATGAAAAACCCTTACCAAACAAAAAAAAATATAGTAGTTACTTAAGCTCATCTAGCTAACAAGAAAATTATAAAAGTAGAGAAATAAAAAATACTAAATTTAAGCACAGGAAAGAAAACTTAAAAAGAAACCACACTTCCTGGAACTTGTTAATAAACTTAAAATTTTCCATTGAAAAGTTTTCATGATTGATCTAGAAGTAGCTGGCTATATCTAAATATAACTATATACCTACACCCCCTCA
>NW_017728943.1:85260027-85261989 GCF_001723895.1 Crocodylus porosus
ATAGATATACATACACTTATAATTTAGAACAAAATACATTTGTTTAAGCTGTATATTTCATGTTACACATTGATTTATTCATACTTCATGTGCAGCAGTGTTGAGGTTACAAAGTAGTAATTTAATTACCTGGTGACTGTTAAATAGTGAAGGAATACAAAGTGTCATGCAGTGGTGTCCTAAGATTTAGAATTGTGTTGATGTTTTAAAAGCTGAACACAGTGATATGACTGTAACTATACTGCTCTAGATGTGGATGGATGTTTGTTTGATTTAAAGAATAAAAAATAATACAAAGTAAAGTAATTTTGGACACTAACTTACAAACCCACAGATTTTATAAGTATGAAGCTGAAATACAGAAATCTGAAAATTTGGGTTTGAAGGGACCTCAGGACATCACCCTAGTTCAAACCGCTGCTCAAAGCAGGATCACCTCTAAATGCATCATCCCAGCCAAGGCTTTGTCTAGCTAGGTCTTCAAAACCGTAATCTCCATAACTTCTCTGGATAGCTTGTTCCAGTGCTTTACTCCTTGTGACAAAGTTTTTCCTAATATCAATACTAAACTTCCCATACAGCAACTTGAAACCATTGCTCCTTGTTCTGTCTGTTATCTGCCACTACTCAGAACAGGCTAGCTACATCCTCTTCAGAGCCACCATTCAGGTAGTTGAAGGCTGCTATTAAATACCCCATCACTCTTCTCTTTTCCAGACTAAATAAGCCCAAGTCTTATGAGGACAGCCCTAAGCCTCTTCTGATAAGTCATGCACCCCAGCCCACTAACCATTTTCATTGCCCTCTGTGAATTCGTTCAAGTTTGTCCACATCCTTTTTGTAGTGGGGGACCCAGAACTGGACACGGTACTCCAAATGTTGTCTCACTAGTGTTGAAAAGAAGGGAATAAACACCTCCCTTGATCTGCTGGCAACGGTCCTAGTAATGCAGCCCAGTATGCCATTAGTTTTTTTCATAGCAAAGGCACATTGTTGGTTATTATTCAGCTTACTAGCAAACTGCCTGTCAAGAATGTTGTGGGGTCGGGGGAGTGAGGAGGCTGGAGATGGGGGGGGGAAGCTTGCTAACCCTAACCCTCGCCCTGGGCCACCACTGCCCCCCAGAAGTATGTGGGGGGGCAGGGAAGCTTGCTCTAACGTCCCTTCCATCCCCCTCTACCAGTACCCTGTGCCACCGCTGCCTCCAAGGAGCAGGGCCGGTGGGTGGGGTGGGGTGGGGTAGGAGGGCAAGGCCAGAGTCACTGGCCTCGCTCCACCCCCTCACTTCATCCCTGCTACCATGGCAGTGCAGTGCTCCACCGTGCTGCCGCCTCCTGTCCAGAATGCTCTTGGTTTCAGTAATGAGAGTGCTCCAAGAGCATTACAGACAGAGACAGATGGATTAACCCCTTTATTATATTAGAATTGTCCATTTTTCTGCAGAGCTGTTGCTTAGCCAGTCGGTCCCCAGCCTGTACTGGTGAGTGTCCATCCTAAGTGCAGAACTTTGCAGTTGTCCTTATTGAAGTTCATGAGATTTCTTTTGGTTCAATCCTCCAGTTTGTCTAGGTCTCTATGAATCCTAGCCCTACCCTCCATCATATCTAGTATTCCCCTCAGCTTGGCATCATCTGCAAACTTTCTGAGGGTGTACCTATGTCATCTTCCAGGTTGTTGATGAAGATATTGAACAAAACTGAGCCCAGGACCAACCCTTGGGGTACTCCACTTGAGAATGGCTCCCAACTAGACAGCGGGCCATTGATTATCATGCTCTGAGCTCAACAGCAAAGCCAGTTTTCCATCCACATTACAGTTCATTCATCCAACCTGTGCTTCCTTAGCTTGTTTGCAAGAATGTTCATAGATTCATAGATGTTAGGGTCTGAAGGTACCTCAATAGATCATTGAGTCCAAATCCCTGAATAGCCAGGAAAGAGTGCTTGGTTCAGATGACCCCAG
>NW_017728943.1:85262089-85269583 GCF_001723895.1 Crocodylus porosus
AATCAGCTCTCTGCTAGCTTATGGCCATTATTTCTTGTAACCCACAGGGGCGCCTTGCGGAGTAGAGCCTCACCAATTCCCTTCTGCACCCCCATGATGAATTTATAGGCAGCCACAAGGTTGCCTCTCAACCTTCTCTTGTGGAGGCTGAAGAGGTCCAGTTGCCCTAGTCTTCGTCACACAGGCGACTCATGTTCATCTTGGAGTCCACTAGGACTCCGAGATCCCTTTCCACTTCCATGCTGCTGAGCAGGTCATTTCCTAGGCAGTAGGTGTGCTGGACATTTTTCCTCCCTACGTGCAGCACTTTGCATTTCTCCTTGTTAAATCGCACTCTATTGTTTTCTGCCCATTTGTCCAACCTGTCCAGGTCTGCCTGTAGTTGTTCCCTGCCCTCCGGTGTGTCCACTTCTCCCCACAGTTTTGTATCACTCACAAACTTGGACAGAGTATACTTCACTCCCTCATCCAAGTCACTGATGAAGACATTGAAGAGTATGTTGTGGGAGACTGTATCCAAAACCTTGCTAAGGTCAAGATATATATCATGTCCACTGCTCTCCCTGTATCCACAGAGCCAGTCATTTCATCATAGAAGGCAATCAGGTTAGTCTTGGTGACCAATGACATGCCCTTGATGAATCCATGCTGACTGTTTCTAATCACGTTCTCCTCTATGTGCTTAGTAATGGACTCCTCGAGGACCTGCTCCATGATTTTTTCCCTGGATGGGCACTATATTTGCCCTTTTCTAATAGTCTGGGACCTCTTCCAACTGCCATGAATTTGCAAACATAATGGCCAATGTTTGCTTGGCATGCACACCTCAGGACAGACAGCAGGGGAGGAGTGGGGGCTGTGCTGCCACTCCAAGGATCGGGTCTCCCCCACCATCTTCCCCTGGCATGCCAACATCATACATGTTGAGGTTGCAGGTATTTTTGACTCTCTGCCCAAAAACATTGCTGACCCCTAGTTTATATTCATCCACGACAGAGCTCCAGTCAGGTGAGCTCTCTCACCAAATCTCTGTTATTCCAGTCACATCACAGTACCATGACTGTATGCAACAACTTCCAATTCTTCCTGCTCGTTTTCCAGGTTCCATGGCTTTGTGTACAGACATCTGAGGTAACTAGTTGACTGCCCTACTTTCTCAGGAAGAATGAGAAGGCCTCCCATGTTGTCCCCTCCTGTTTGTGCTTCCTCCAGGTCACCTGCTTTCCCACTTACCTCAGAGCTTTGGTGTCCATTAATCTTTCAGTGAACCTAGTTTAAAGGCCTCTTCATTAAGTTAGCAAGCCTGTTTGCAAAGATGCTCTTCCCTCTCTTCATAAATACTGTATTGATATTCAAATGCCTCTTTTCATCAATATATTGTATTGATATTCTTTAACACTGAGATAGTAGAAGATTTTCCAAAAAAATAAGGATTTTTTTTACATAACTAGCTAACTAACTAAATAGGGATCAAATTAATGAAATGTATATTCCATTAATATATACATTCACATGTTTCTTTTCATTTAGCAATTCTGCCACAGCACTGAACACAGAAAAAGGTGGTTTTTTCCCCCTGAATAACATGATCATTTCATTACTTTATTCTGTTGTTTTCTATATTTTTTTAACAATGGCTGACAATTTACAGACAAACTTTAAGGCTAGGGACAGACATTACACATAAACTGGTTTAAGTGATCAGAAACTGATTTAAATCTGTAATACAACAGATGCTCAGTACACATAAACCAGTTTGAAAATGGCTGAAACTGGTTTGAAATAATCTTGGTTGAATGTAGTATCAGGCTCATCTGATTTGGGTCAAACTGGTTTATGCAATGCCTGTCCCAGACCCCTTGCTGGTTTAAGTTAAACGTGACTCCTGGCATGCTCTCTGCACCATAGCAGAGCTCGCTCCTCCCCTTTGCTGCCTGGCTGGAGCTCAACAGAGACTGCAGGCTCCCCCCACACACACACACACTCTGCTAAGCAGGAATTCCCCCCTCCATTCTGCCTTGCTGAGAGGTGTCTGTGTATAAGGTAGCAGATCACATGCTGGCTACATTCTGTGCTGTGCCAGATAGCACAAAGGCAGAATCAGTAGGTAGCTGGTAGTGTCCCTCTGCTGTTTTCTTAATGGGGTGAGAAACACTGTGTTACCAATCCCCTGCTAGGCTGGTCAGAAGGGGGAAAGGGATACCTCCCAAATCAGAGCATCCTGCTGGGGCCTGGCCACGCCCCTCTCAGCTCAGCACTATAGAAAGGAAGGGAGGGCTGCTCTAGCATTCCATGTCTTCTAGCCTGAGCCACTGCAGGCATGTGCCTACCTTTTTTTCAGTCCACAGGAGATGTCTGTATGGTTACAAACTGATTTAGCTTAGCCAGGTTAGACTAACCAGCAAAGACTGAATCAATTCAGGTATTTTGAATGTCTGTCCCTAGCCTAAGTGAGAAGAAATTCCAGTATTCTGATGTTCAACAGACAATGTTACTGCACTCAGACGTAGTTTCATAGTTGTTAGGGGCTGGGAGGGATCTTGTAGATCGTTGGGTCCAGCCCCCTGCACTCGGGCAGGAAAGACTTCAGGGGTTGCATATATAAAGTAAATATATACTTTGTGTCTTTGAAGTAAGTATGTTTAAAATGATAATGAATCAAATGCAATGGAGAACAAGTCTATAATATATTATGTTCTATAATCTGTAAGTAATATATCCTGAGTGCACTGAGAAAGTGTTAGTGATATACAAGGAAATAATTCAGTGGAAAAGGATTGCAGAATTGCTCCAAAGCCCCTAAAACTCATGAGAAATTAAGTGTAAAATAAATTTGATTTCTTAGGGAAGCAAATAACTACTGAAAGGAAAAAAAGAATCAAACATCAAATGTAGGCAGAAAGAAGCAGTCTTTAGGCATCAATACTGTAGTATAACCACGTGTTTGGGTGACTTGAAATAGCTCACCTGTGTGAGCACATTTGTAAGGTGCTGTATGTCTTTAAAAGGATGAATATATTCTCATTTTAAGAAAACCATTATTAAACTGACTTTCAGAAGTGTAAAAATCTGTTTTTATTTAGTTTTTACTACCAATATTATTTTAATATAATTCTTTATAGACAAGTGAATAGCAGCATGAAATACTAATTTATTATGTAGTACTTAATCTGAAAAATAGACCAGTTTTGCCCCGAAGGGTGTGTTGCTTAATAACCTTGCACTGGTTTCTATGTACTTGTCTGAATGCTGTCTGCTGTCCAAAAAAGTTAAATGCAGCCTCCTAAGCTGCAGAGTGTGTGTTTACTTAAGTTTCCTGGAAAAAACATTCATATCATTCCAAGAGTGACTAAATGTTTTCCATCCACATAGTTAGCATTCCAGACCTCTTTTTTCCTCCCTTGAGTTCATTACATGAAAAATACCAGCCCCAAGCCCAGGGTAAGAGAATTTCCTTCCTGGTGCCCAAATGCCTAACAAGACTTCCAGTTAATGATATTTTTTCATCATTTAAATTTATCCTTTAATTTGGCTTCACATAACAGTTTATAAATTAGTTCAAGGAACTGAGTAATGGTAAGGAGGGGAGGTTAATTTTGATAATCAGTGCATGTTCAATGAATAGGTTAGAATTGTGTGCATTCATATATGCTGTAGTTAACTGCTGAAAGGTTCATTTAGACTTCAGCTTCATAAGTTGAAATTGACAAACTTTGCCATTTCATATTATAATCAAATTCTATTAAATTTATTCATAGTGGCAAGTTCAATTATATAATGGGATATTTAATAAAGAAAGACCAGAGTTATCATTACTGGATGAAGTTAAAACAAAAGCTAAGTGTAAACCTAGGTAGAATCAAACAGGTTCTTTATAAAGAGACTACCTCTATAATATATTGTCATGAGGTAGTCATGCTGTATTCACATACTGTAACCACGTATGCATTTGGTACTCTCCCATATAATGCATCCTGAATTTCTGACATCTTAAGAAAGGTTGCAGCTTAACACTATAATTTCATTGGCTTATCATGAAATCGAGTAAGATTTTTATTGGTAATTGGTTTAATTAGGAGATGTTGTTCAAACATTTTCCTACCTGTCTTGTCTAGTAAAACTGTTTTCAGAGGTAAGAAATCTAGCAAGCATACACCTATTTCTATCACTGTGTCATATTTTCATCTCTCAATTCACTTTGATGAAAATATTCTTCTGAACCAATCTCCTTGTTACTCAACTGGTATAGGACTCAATTCACTGCTAGTATAAACTTCTATGGCATCAACTTCAATAGGACTACATCAATTTACATCAACAGAAAACATTTTTTTCAAAGTTTATCATGACTGAATTGTGCCCATTTTAAATTAAGATGTGCCAGGAAAATTTAAATCAATTATGTTTCAGTGAGACTTATTGAGGAAATTTATTGATCAAACTAGTCAGCTTCTCCTTGAATAAAAAAGGTGCCACTTACACTTAGAGAGGAAAGGGTGAAGCCCTTACTTAGGAAAACCCATTGTGACATTAAATTTCTCCAATTAATATCTAGCCTCTCCAAAAAAAAAAATATGGATGTTTGTGTTAGAATAATTTCAGTTGCTTCTTAAATCCAAATATCTAGCTTTATCCTGTATGGAGCCAGGATTAACATTTATGGTGACAATCCCTTTCTGGTGAGACAAATGAAATATAGGCTGCTTATAGATATAAAAAACCCAAACAAACAAAGCTTTACTTTCATCTTGGCATACCCCAACACTGAGCGCAGCACATGCCTAGTAGAGGCATCACTTTAGTTTGACCTGGCTCACCCAACATCTGTATAGGTTGCGTACTTCAGCAGGACATTCTGGCACTTTTGTCTAATAGCTGATCGAATCGGCTTTAAATAAAAGCACCAAAAGGCCCTGCGAAGTGCCCAATTTATGCAGATGCTGTGGAGCCAGGTTGAACTAATACACTTCTTCCAGTAAAGCTGGGTTTCATTCACATCCAGAGTCCTTTGTAACTTTCCTACAAGGCATTTCAGGAGTGCATAGAAAGGTTTCTCCACCCTTTTTTCTTCTTTTCTGATCCCAAAGAATAGTTCATTAATATTTTTTCTCAATAGGGACCTCCAATATGGTAATTTAGATAGTTCCAAGTTATCACTTTTTTGGTCAATATTTAAGTACCTTGGTATTGAAACTTTTGCCAGCAGTACCACACCACTTTCTATATTCTCCCAACGACAACTAGAGCAAAATACAGCAGTCTATATGTATGGGTCAAATCATTAGCTTACATTACCCATGTGCTAAGGTCTGCAGGGGCAACGTGCTCAGAAGTGGGTTTAACTCATGATTAACAAAAAGATTTGGCTAGAAAGTAGTTTTAAGCTGGGGGGAGGAGGACATTTTTTCTATAATATTTCCAGTGCAGAGAACACCAAGTATTTGAACCAAAAATAGGTTGACTGTACTTTGACATACAGGACTCTTCAACAATACCATCAATGATGATCATGCACCAAGGTTTTAATTGCACACTGGTACAAAAATATCAATGATGCTTTACTGTGTAAAACCCAGAATACAGAATGCAGTGAAAACATGAACAAGAACTCCAGATGGGAGCTCCAAGGATGAATCATTAATTGAGAATTCATCTCTGAATTACGAGTATGTCACCACTGTACTGGTGCAAATCCAAATGCCTTTCATGATGGGACATGACACTAATAAGTCTTTAATAAGACACTAGAAGAATGTACTATCAATTTATTCATGAATGACACACCATATTTTCTAAACTAATTTACATTTTCCATAATTATTTAAATGTACTATTAAGGGCCTTCTAAATAGTCTGCAAGTTTGAATATGGATTAGCTTAAGGTAGGATTTCTCCAATTGCTGTGAAAAATCTGTCTTCATTTTAGGGATGAATTCATACTCGGCATGCTGAAGAACACTGCCTTTATGAACTTGAAAGGCAAATTCCTGAAAAATTCAGAAGCTCACTCTGTCAGGAAAGCTGTTTTGACTGTTAAGAAGAATGTAAGCAGTGACTTTAGGGGCTTGAACAAGAATTATTCAGGCCATATAGCATCAGTTGCAGTTCCCAAGGAGATTGCATTTTTTTTCCTTGTTCTCAGAAATGTCAATATTTTTGTATTAATCTGTGCTGGTATTCATTCTTGTGAACACTATGATTATCACGTAGCCTTGAAAACTTTTGCCTAACCTTCTCTCAAGAAACTTATATATTGTTAACTACTGCTTTTTCCAGTCTTCTGCTTTTTGTTTGGCCAACTATTAGTCACACTACAGTGCTTATGACAAATGTCTGTGCCCTTTATTTTATAGTAAAGTTTAAATAAATAAAAGTGTATTATTAATATCTAGCACAAAGGCATATCTGCATAATAGCTAAATAGAAAAACAAAACATAATAGCTTTGAGAAATATTTCCTGGCAATAAACTAAAAGAGAAAGAGTCATGTGCTGATAGGAGGTAGAAGGGGGAAGATAGCTCCCATTAACCAAACCCTTGAAGGCATCTCCCTCTCAGGATCCCACAAGTAAGCATTCTCCATTTGGGAACTCTCCTATTAGTAATCCTAGAGTATCCTAGAAGAATTTCTTTATTCAGCTTGCTACTTCTAATTGACTCTGGAAACCTGAAGCCTTTTTTTTCCCCCCAGCAGTAGATGTTAGGAGTAGCTTATTGAAAAATCCAAATTTAATTCTACCACACAGGATTATTTGTTTCCTAGTCCTGAAAAATATCAGGATACATACTGAGAATGAGAGCATTTGGAGAAAATGTAAATCATAGGGCTGTAGAGGCTTAACTAAATTCCTGAAATGAACAAAGGAGAACCCCTAGCTCGAGAAAATGACGACTTTTGAACAGAAGAATAAGCTGAATATCAGTATGTGACAAGTTACCTATATATTTGATACATCTAGATATATCTATATCTATATATATAATATACACATCTGAGCAGCCTGGAAAGGGTTGATGAACTGGTTACTTCTGCTATCCAAATGAAGAAGCCAGCTAGAGACAGCTGATGCTGGGATGCAGCATAGGTAGAAAAGGATATGAACCAGAGATGCTATAGACCACCTTAGAGCTCTGAATAAGAAGAAAAGATACATGAAGGGAAAGAAGCTTCAGACTGGGAATTACTACAGAATATCACTGTGAAAGATACCTTTAACAAATACAGGAGCAGTCCATGAAGGTAAAAAGGAATAACAAAGAGAAGAGCCTGGCTGCCTAACACAAGGTCCCTGTATTGGAAACCACAGAAAGAGGTGGTCTTGGGTTTCGTTACCCGATCCCTGCAGGATAGGATGCAGAAAGTACCAGTCCCAGAACTAAAAGGACAAGAATTAATAAATCCACAGACTAGGAAGGGTTGAAGACTGGGTCGCTTCAGAGTCTGGGTTATCATATTTCCAGATCCAAAAAAGAGGACACGGGGCGGGAGGGGCA
>NW_017728943.1:85269683-85273140 GCF_001723895.1 Crocodylus porosus
GGAATATGATGGTGGAGGAGCAGTGGCATGCTGGTTCCCTGCCCCTACCCATTCTCTTCCCCTTCGCTGACAAGCCACTCCACACCCCAGCCCTGCTGCTGCCCCTCACTCTGGACCCACTGACCCCAGCCCTGCCAGTCCACCTCACTTCCAAAAAGCAGTACCCTGATCCCTGTCCCCCCAATTGGTGCCCCTCACTCCCAACCTGCAGCCCTTGGCACTACCAATGCCCTGCACACCCAATCCAGTCATTGTCCCCCCGTGACCCTCGATCCTGATCTGCAGCCCTCTGCCCCCACCCCCCCAGCCCTGCTGGTGCCCCTCACTCTCAACCTACAGCCCCCTGCCCTGCCAGTGCCCCATACTCTGGACCTGCAGCCCCCTACATCTCCATCCTTGCTGGCGCTCCTCACTTCTAACCCTCTGTGCTCCCTGCTGCCTCTGAACACCCTCCCCCACTCCCACCAGTGGAGCAAAGCAAAATCACGAACTCAGCTCCTGATTGGGCATGCACCATGTTAGGGATTGTGGGAATTGTAGTTCTACCTAGCAGCAGCAATGCTGAAAACAGACTGGGGATGGAAATCACAGACTTTTTGCTTGTATTTAAAAAACCCACCAGGATGCAGCACGGGGTGCCAAAAAAGAGGACATGTCCAGGAAACCCAGATATATGGTAACAAAGCATAGCTGGGCAGTTATGGGAAGGAGTGGGGTATGGGGCTGTGGCAGCAGCTGGGCTGCCAGTAGCATTGCAATGGCCAGGTGAGTAGCAGCAGCAGCTGCTAATTTTGCTTCCCTCTTCCTCCCAAGTCAGCACCTGGGCTGGTGTCCCAGTCACTCTGTAACAGAGGCCCCCCGACTTCTGTTCCAGATGCACAAGTATTTTGTACTGCAAACCGTTCTAGCTTTATGTTGCTGTAAAATATTGTTTTAGTTGAAATATGACCAGGTTGAATACAAGTTTGCTCTGTTGCATCTTGTCTGTTTCTTAATCCGAAAAGAACCGTGCAAGGACGTAGGCAGAAAAGCTCCTTTTAGACCTTTTGTCTAGGACCCACCCTTCTGTTTACTATAAACAACAAAACCTGGCATCTTGTCATGTAACTGGCTAACTGGGCAGTGCTCTTTTTTCAAATTAATTGGTTAAAAGAAAAACAAAAAACTACTAGAAGCCCGGCGATCCCTTGTTGGAGACTTGGAGTGATGCTACCCCAGGTTTACAGAAGGAGCTGGGGGGGGAAGGAGGCAGGGGCTGGGGTGAACTCCAGCAGGGGCCCCAGCCAGAGAAACCAACGTAAAGGAGAACTCTCACATACATGGGAGTGAGAGTGTCTGAGGCTGAGACTCCTCTTCTCTTCCTTTCTTTGTTCTCTATTTGCTTTCCTAGGTTTTGCATGGGATAATACTGTGGGGGTACTAATCTCTGGAGCAAACCACCAGGATTAGAGCCTGGTAAAGTGTGGGTCAGGATTTGGACCCTGGTCCCTGTTGTGGCTGTAGCCGTTCTTGTGTTTTAGCCTAGCTGAGTAGTTACGCCTATCTGCAGTTGATGCCCAGGACAAAGATAGGTCTGGATCCCCTCCTTTTGAGTTCTTTTGCAGTTTTTTCCCCAGCTGGAGCTGTGGGATTTGGGACTAGGAATTTTGGGGTGTGGTCATACCCCAAAGCCACCACATGGATGTGCAGAGCACCACTCTACATCTTCCAGGGAGTAACAAGGGGCCCTTGGACCGCAGAAAAAACAATGTTCACTAGCAGCTCCCCGAGAGGCAACAAAACCCAAGGAGCAGCTTATAGGACTCTTCTACTGAGTAGCAGGTATAGGGGCACAGGCCCCGCAGAAGTAACTCTTGGATGTGCTCCCATGTCTCACATGACTTAGGTGAGCCTGGGCATGAGTGGAGTCTCCCCAAAATGGGGTACAAACTAGAGACTCTACTTTGTAGTCCATCATGTTTTAAATTGTATTTGGTATTTTCCTTTGTGTTCCTTGCCTTTGTTTTCTGTAATAAATCTGTCCTGTGTGTTTACACTGCTTGCAAGGAGGGTTTTTTTTGTTTATTCAGGGCACCCCAGCCAAATTTAGTGATCCCAGATTTCTGGGTGGGGGCTTGAGCCACAGTGAAAACTTATTGGGTACTCCAAAATTTAAACCTGGCCCTTATTGCTGCCAACCAGTGCCCAGCAGAAGGGTTACACAGACATAAGTGGGGTGCAGCATTATATAGCTGCAAAAGCTTTAAGTGGCTCACTTAAGGCAAGCTGGGTGCTGTAAGCAGCTGAACAAAGCTTGGAGCAGCAACTGGAAAGCCTTAGAGAACTTTTGCAAGCTGCACCAGAGCTAAGAGGACTGATGATAGTACCAATGTAAAAACCCTGTGACCTGTCCTAAAAAAGTCTAATCAGGTGACTAGAAGGTGGGGAGTGAAGGAAGGAGATGGAAATTATAAGCCCAGCTCCTTGAATGGAGACTTACTCTGGCACAGGTCACAGTGGGGAAAGAAACTATGTAAAGTGCTGCAAAGCCTGACCCTTACAGCCTGTGGGGAGAATTTCCTGGAGAAACGGGGAGAGATGGTATAGTGAGTAGCCCAGAGGGAGCTGAAGCTCAGCACTGTTAGCACCCAGTGAATAAGCAGAGTAGTAATCAGGATAGGGAAGAGCCTTGAGAAAGGCAGCCCCTGGGTTACAGACAGAAGGGGGAAGAGCCTCAGGAAAAGTGACCCCAGTTTAGGTTGATGGTTTTGTTTGCTGTTTAGCTGCAAGGCATGAGGCACTGGGAGGCCATTACTAGTGCCAAGTGAAGGGATGCTGGAGTGGTTATAACCATTAAGGGGCACCTAGCAAAGGGTGCTGGGGTTTCTTATGCTGAACTGGTGCCCCCTGCCCCACATGGACACTGAATAGTGGGTATAAGGCCCTATGGACTAAAGTGGCTTGCAGGAGGCCCTGTGGAATAAATTGGTCGGAGAGAGGTAGATTAGTAATAGACACACCCTGCTCCACAATGGACCTGGGCCAGACAGAAGTGGCGCAATGATGAGCATGGCAAAGTGAGGTATCCTGAGGGCAGCCTCCTAAACTCAAGAATGCATATAAAAAACCTCTTTAGAACTGGCTTTTTACCCGTATCTGACCCCATTCTAAATATATGGAAAAATTTGAATAATACCCCCCAAAAAAGTATATGGTGTGGTTGGTCAAAGGATGATGCCAGTTGAACCAATTAACTGACCTAACTGCCCAACTGGCATTCAAAATGTGTCATGTATATTTTGGTGAGGCCCCCTTAGTATATGTAAACAGTTTTGTCTAACAAGCTGGATGACCAATTTGGATAGCTTCTGTTTAGCAAAGTCTGCATTTCTCAAGCTGTAAACTAGAAAGTTGGGGAATTACCAATAGCTCTCTATGTGAAGGAAAGCTACATGTCCCTGCAAGCTGATGTTGGCAA
>NW_017728943.1:85273151-85278872 GCF_001723895.1 Crocodylus porosus
ACACCTTCAAGAGTAAATTGGATGCTTATCTTGCTGGGATCCTATGACCCCAGCTGACTTCCTGCCCTTTGGGCAGGGGGCTGGACTCTATGATCTCCCGAGGTCCCTTCCAGCCCTAATGTCTATGAAATCTATGAAATCCATGAAATTTGTGTTCTTGTATCTAAAACAATCTTAACTGTGTTGACTACACTTAAACCTTGACTTTTCTTTATCTTGAAAGATATTATCACGTCTGCTCATGCACCTCGGAGCAGACAACGGGAGGCTGCGCTGCTCCAGGGCCAGGCCCTATCCCTATCCCTACTGTCCGCTCCGAGGTGCCCGCCTAGTCACCGCCAACATAGAGCTGATGCTGGGGCTGTGGAGCTTGGCACAGCTGTTTGCAGCCTGCCCATTGCTTGCTGCAGCTGCCCAGAGCCCAGGCTGGCTATAAACAGTTGTGCTGAGCTCCAGAGCCCCACCATCATCTCTGTGCCAGCAGTGGACGAGAGGCTGTGGTTGCACTGCCTCAGGCCACTCCCTCCACCTGCTCCAAGGTGCACGTGCACACAGTGGTACAAAGCTGATGCCGGATCCTGGTGCAGCTGTTTGCAGCCTGCCTTCTGCAGCAGCCTAGAGCCCAGACTGGCTACAAGCAGCTGCTCCGGGCTCCAGAGCCTAGTCATCAGCTCTGTGCCAGCAGCAGGGGAGAGGCCGGGGTTTTGCTGCCTTAGGCCCCCCACACCGTTTGCTCTGAGCCGCATGTTTGCAACCTCCTGGCTGCAGCCAGTCCCAGCTTTGGGTAGCTGCTGCCAACTATGGAGCCTGGGCTGCTTGCAGCAGGGTTACAGCTGAACCTGTCTGATTTCCACCCACTCCCAGCCCAGCGCTGGCCGAGCACCCTCTACTGGGATGAGGCTGGTGCTGTCCCTTGCCAGGAGTGTGGCACCTTTGCGGACTTAGCTGTGTGGAGTGGGTGGGTGGTTGGGCTGATGGGCAGGCTTCGGGCCGGGGCCTTGGCTGGCTGCACTCCAGCCCGCGTGCTGTCTCCCCAGGGAAGCACAGGGGCCCAGCAGGCCCAGCACATTGTTGAGTCAAACTCTGTCTGGTGGCCCAGCAGCCTGGCTCTATACACCCATGCCTCTGGTTCTGTGCGTCTGTGTGTGCACATGTGTCTGGTTCTGGATGTGTGTGTGCGCATGTGTATGTTCTGGTTCGCTGTGTTTGTGCACATGTGGCTCTGTGTGTGCATGCACGGTTCTCTGTGTGCATGTGTATGTGCCTGGCCCTCTCTCTGCTCTTCTTTCTCTCTCTCCTCCTTTTCGTTTTCTTTCTCTTTCTCTCTCTCCTCTTTCTCTTATTTCTCTTTTTTCCCCTCCCTCTTTAACTGCAACACGCTTAACAAAAAAAGGACACAACAACAAAGGCAAATTTGTGATTATTAAATATACTAATATGCAGCACATTCTGCCATGTACCATGTTCCCACCCCGCTTTTGTTTTTCTGGCATGCTGGCACTCTGGCACCTTCCAAGGTAGACATTGTGGGGTTTTTTGGCACTCCAGCTAAAAAACGTTGCCTAACCCTATACTAGTCAGACCATCTCTCTTCCAATGTAAGTCAAGCTTTACTTCAGAAGACCTTTTCATATTTAAAGTATTTAACACTTCTACTGTCCCAAATATCTAACAAAGAGACATGACGTATTAAGGACATTGTGACCAAATCAAACTTATTCTACCGCATTTTATAGTCTCAACTGGAGAACACTTCTGCTTTCTGCTCTGAGAACCAGTTCTTTTAGGGTTTTAGTGAATTCTGAACCATCTGGACACAAATTCCAGAGATTACACTATCTCAGACATATTAACAGCTGTCAGAAAACTAAGACATGAAAAGAAAAACATTAAAGTTTCTCATACAGTGATTTAACCACAGAGCCATTACAGAGCTGTGCTGCATCTTGTCCCCTGACTCCAAGTAAAACTGCCAGAATTGCCATGCTCGGCTTTACTAAAATGTTCCAAAAAAGGAATCTGAATGTCAAACAGTGACTTGAAACCAGAAAATGAAATTATAGTTGTCCAATAATCTGCTGGTTATATGTTGAAGTAGGTACTGTATACCTGGGAAAATGTAATACAAATTAAAGCAATATAGTCAATTTCTTATAGCCCACATGGAAAATGTCTCTGAAGGTGGGAATTGAATGAGAAGAGAATAGTGATCTTAAGTTCAGTTCAAGAAGGGTACCAATTCACTGGGTGAAGAGTGGGAAAAAAATGAAGGAATATCTGTGGGAGAAAGATAAAATGGGTTATCAAGGCAGCATCAATGGATGGATGAATGGAGAAGTAACAATATATTACTCATGCTTAGTATAATGCAATCTCCAAAAAAATGTGAGACACACAAAATTTGTCAAATATTTATTAAAAAATCATGGTGGTCTGAAAGTTGCAGGCTCAAATACATGAGTAGTCCTTAGTGAACCTATGTCAGATGTTTCTTACAAGCCTCTTTCAAACGCACAGAATAACGCCTACAACAACAATTCCCTCCTCCAGTCTACTGCCCCTGAGTTGTGATATCTGCGGAGTCCTCACAGGTCAAATTTAACACTACTTATCCCTGATCTTCAACAGATTTAATTTATGAATCAAATATCTTGGATGTAGGCATTATGGTAATCTACTCATTATATTGAATTCAAGTACCTTCTGGTCCCCAGTTCCCATATTTTCCATGGTTCTGCAATTAATTCTGAATTACTTTACCTCTTACTGAAGTTTCTGTAAGATTTCTGGAATCTTATTATGCAACTTACTAACCCCTTAATGATCAGGGATTTGGCTTTAAATACTATTCAGTAAATAAGTACAGTATGCCCTTGATTATCCAATCCCTTTTTTGAAAAGCACCTGCTGAAAAGTTATTTGTTCAAATCAGTGAAATAGTTACAAATTGCTATATCAAACTAAAATATATGTATACAGTTCTTTTTTATAAAATGCTGCATATAACACCAAGTTACAAATTACATAAAACTTAAACTAACAAGCTAAATACCTATCTCTCTTCTAAAATCAAGCAGAAAGAAGAGCAGAGTGGCTTTAAAGACTAAATAATTCAGAAAGGCATAAGCTTTTGTCGGTGACAGCCTACTTCTTTAGATGCTATGAACAGACTTGCAGAAAGAAGTACTACGTAGAAAGAAAAAGTTATTTGACTACAAAGGACAGGAAAAGGGAAGGAATGGCTAGGGGGAGGGGGCACTGCTTGAACACCTTGGACACATCATAGAAAAACAGAAAAGTAGGGATTGTCACAAGTCATCTAGTCCAGCCCCCCACTAGAGGCAAAATCATTTCCTTCAACTCTCCTCATACGACTCGTCTTCCAAACCCATTGTCATTTTTGTTGCTCACCTCTGAACCCTCTCTAAATTTAAATTGTCCTTTTTAAAATGTGGAGCCCAGAACTGAACAAAATAACCTGAATGAGGCCTAACCAGTGCTGAGTAGAGGCACAATCACCTCCTATGTCTTTCAGCTGATGCTTCTATTGAAGCAGGTGAAAGCTGCATTCATCTTTGTACAGCTGCATCACAAAACAGACTTATATTGAGTCTGCAATCCCCCAAGACTCCTAGATCATTTTCCATAGTGCTGCCACTCAGTTAGAAGTCACTCATTTTTACCTGTGTTTTTGTTTTTCTTCTTGTGATATAGCACCTTGCATTTGTTAACAGTAAACTTTACCCAATTAATTCCAGCCCAGCTTTCTGATCTGTTAAAATTCTTCTCTACTGTACTCCTGTCCTACAATATGTTTTCAGTCCTTCCCAGTTTTGTATTGTCTGCAAATTTGCTTAGAAGAATTGCAGCTTCTAAATCATTAATAAACACATTGAACAGTAGTGGTTCCAGGATAGATCTTGTTGAGATTCCACCTGAATCTCCTGCCATTCTAATATGTATCCATTTAAAATTACCCTTTGCTTGCAGCTATCAAGTCAGCTGTCTATCCACCTTATAGTAGTTTTGTTTAGCTCACATTTCTCCACTTTGTTTATGAGAAGGCCATGTGGGACTCTGAAGTTTATTCGGACCCATCAAAAGCTCTCTGCCTATTTCATTTGTTATCTCATCCCTTAGTTTGTCTCCTTCCTTATCCAAGTAATCCTAATCCCTCATAAGTGTGGTTGCAGCTGACTTTTTTTTTTGTGAAGAATGAGGCCATGTAGCTCTGCCTTCTTTGCATCTTCTGGTAAGAGTTTGCCTTAGCTAGCAGACCCACTGTTTCCTTGGTCTTTCTTTTCTGGCCAACATGTGTATAGAACCTCATCTTGTCTCTAGCTTCCTTGCCAGGTGCAGCTTGTTTTTTTTCTGTTTGCTGTTGCTGTTTTAACTTTTGCGTTCGTCATTGTCCCTGCAAGTTCTTGCTATTTCCTGCTATGCTTCCTTGGTAACCTGTCCATTTTTCTTATATGATTTCCCTTTGTATTTGAGGCACCCAAAAAGCTACTTGTGCAGCTACGTTGGTTTCTCTATTATGTCTATGCTTTCATCATGTTGGACTTCCAATACTGCACCCTTTAGAAGTTTCCAGTCCTCCTGGGTGCCTTTATCCATTAGTCAGTCTTTCCATGACACCATCCCTATCACTTTGAGTCAGATGAAATCTGCCTTTTTGAAATCTAGTAACTTAGTTTTGCTGACCTCCTGTTTTCCCCATCCCAGGATTCTTAATTTTATCACATGACAGAGTTCTCTATCACCTTTACATCCTCCACCAATTCTTCCCTATTGGTCAGCACAAGATCCAAGACAGATGATCCCCTAGTTATTTCCTCTACCTTCTGGAACATCTTAAATCACCTCCAACCCCTCTTAGAAAATGACAACCATCACATGGTAGCTAAGCCTAACCTGACTTACAGACAGCCTCCCCTCTCCTTCGCACAACATTTAAAGAACATCTCTCAAGTAACTGACTACCAAACTCCTAATCTTACCAAGCCATAAAGCCTTGCTACAGACCCAGACACCAGGGATAGAAACAGACCTTCAAAAAGCCTGAGCCTGAACTGATTCAATCTTTGCAGGTTAGTCTAACCTGGTGAAGCTAAACCAGTTTGTAACTGGACAGACGTCCACTGTGGATTGAAAAAATGCTGGCACATGCCTGCAGTGGCTCAGGCTGGATGCTAGAGCAGCCCTCCCTTCCCTTCCTGAGTACAGAACTGAGGGGTCATAGTCAGGCCCCAGCAGGACACTGTAATTAAGGAGGGGTCCCCCCTCTTCTGACCAGCCAATAGGGAATTGATAAGAGTGTTTATCATCCCATTAAGAAAACAACAGAGGGACATTACTAGCTACTTATTGATTCTGCCTTTGTCTCCAGAGCTGCTACCAGAGAACAGGGGGGAGGGGCCAGCTCTGCTGTAGAACAGAGAGCCCCACCCAGCCCAGACAGCATGCTGGGATGCTGAGGGAGTCCGATTTAACTTAAAATAGCAAGGGGTCTGGGGCTGACATTGCATAAACTGGTTTGACCCAAATCAATTAAGTCTTGATACTACTTTCAACCAGGTTTATCTCAAATCGGTTTCAGCCATTTTCATAGATTTCATAGACATCAGGGCTGGAAGAGACCTCGGGAGATCATTGAGTCCAGCCCCCTGCCCAAAGGGCAGGAAGTCAGCTGGGGTCATAGGATCCCAGCAAGATAAGCAT
>NW_017728943.1:85279777-85280905 GCF_001723895.1 Crocodylus porosus
CAACAAACCCATGCTGGCTATAAACCTGTTTATGTACACTGAACATCTGTTCTGTTACAGGTTTAAATCAGTTTCTAATCACTTAAGCCAGTTTATGGGTAATGTCAGTCCTTAGCCCAGTTTTGCTCCCATGTGAACATAGACCACATCATCACCAAACCAAACAACATGAGTTAAAGGAGGCTAGACAGCCATCTAGCTGGGGTCATTTGACCCCAGCATCCTTTCCTGCCCATGGCAGGGAGGCAGACTAGACAATCTGCTTAGGTCCCTTCCAACCCTACCAACTACGAAACTATAATAATCCAGGGTTTATTCACCTGCTCCTCTACCAATCATGTTGGACTATGGGTTTTATTGTAATATGTCTCTGTTAACTGTGTTCCTGTTATTCCAGTATTGTATGACTCAGGTTCTCTTATTAGCCTTTGTACTGAGAATAAAGGGTTAAGTGTCAGGACTAGTTACCTGCAGGATGAGACAAGATGGACCTATCAACAGAGTCTTTAACAACTTTGCTGACACATCAAGAAAAGGATGTCTGACAACCAAGTTGTGTCCAGAGGACAGTTTTTATGATAAACATGACAATGAGATAGCTTGTTGAACAAGAAGGTTGTCAGCTTCTTGGAAGAGATTCTGCAGACTGAAATGAGCAAAGAGCTATGGGGATTTGGGGATCAGCTGTGCATCTTCAGTGGCATGCCAAAGGCTACATGGGCTGGAACAGATATAGAGGGACTGCTTAACCCCTTTGGAGAGAGAGGGAGTAGAGAACCTCTGGCAGAATGGCTTTTGCCCCAGTCAATACCTTTACTGAACAGACTGTCTTGCTTTACTGCTTGACATACTAAATTGTACTCGTTCTCCCCAGTAGATGAAGTCCTTGTCTCAGGAGCTGAACTGGATGCTTCCTCCTCGAGTCAGGACCATGGAGAACCAGGGAGGTTGAAGGACTGAAAGGCCAGGATCCACAGAGTTAGGAGTCAGTGCTCTCCCCCCTGCTCAAGCAGCCATTTCAGGGGAATTCTCAGAGATCAGACAAGGCGAGGGTCATTGCAATAAACAACCCCTTGCGGGGGACATCCATGTCATATATACCATGACCTACTTCAAGTGCCCCTCTGC
>NW_017728943.1:85281010-85299065 GCF_001723895.1 Crocodylus porosus
TCACTGACCTCAGAGTAGCTGCTCTTAAACAAAACTTTAGAAGCTAACCTGAGCAGAGAATTACAGAACAAGAAATTATCCACACACTGGGTTAGGTTAAGAATGGCCTCAACAGAGTCCCTGGATTATCAGCTCATTACCAGGACTAGTTTTATAACCTGTATATCCCTCAATGGCTTTACTGCTTTGTTTATCCCTTCTGATCACTTTGACCCATCTTTGCCTCCCTCCTTTTCCCTAACCTTTTTATTTCAATTACTTTATTCCTTTTTATCTAGTACCCCTGCTGTCTGTAAGTCTGTTTACGGCATTTAACAAAGCAAGCTATCACCAAAGAAAGCTTATGCTTTTCTGAGTTAGTCTATAAGGTGCCACCTGGCCCTGCCTTCTGCCAAATTTAGGAGTAGAAGGCAGTACTATATTAAATAATGCTTTAAAAAAACCAGAAGAATATTTAAAATTGGTTTAAAAAAATTTCGTATTCACATAACCAAGGATGTACTGTAACTGTAGAATGGTACCCTCTAACTTAGACCTGCTCCAGAAGTTCTTCATTATTACACTCCTTCAAATTAGGCTGTCAGTAACAGATGCCAACTGTTAAGTGTTTAGCATACAGCATATTAGATAAATGGAATGGAAGTCACACATGCAGAAACTGCATTACTGGGATTATTAGTTTTGAAAAAAGGTAATTAAAAGGCTGCATGAATCAAATTTGTGAACAAGGTTATGCTGTCATAAAAAAGATCAAGCTTGATGACTTCTTGATACTACTGAGTAGATAAGAACAAGAATATTCAGATAAAAAAAATCAAGAGGTATATAGAAAAAAACAATAAAGAAGGTATCAGAAAGCACTACCACAGGAGTTTAGGAGTAGACTCATTTAATATCAGGAACAAATAGTAAAGGGTATAAAGTGATAAAGATACTAGGCTTGGTAGTACTATGGGTCCTCTTCTGCAGGCCAATGAGGTCAATAAGAGTTAGTCTATTAACTTCATGGTCAAAGGATCTAAATATAAGGATAACCAAGCTAGCCTAGAAGCAGCATAGCCACATCACTGCATTACTTCACCCAAAGCTAATTACAGAATATGTTAGCCTGGGTGAACCACTAGGCTCCAGTACTTGCAGTATCCAAGCTACCTTATTTAGAGTTAGCTTGGATATCTATGCACAGCAGTACATTTTGGTATGGAGGAATCCTTTATGGGATAAAGGGTAGACACTCTAATTGCTCAGCATGCAAAATACATAAGCATTGGAATAGACCTACTAGATTTTTGCAAAAAACAATTCTTTAATTGCAAGCTTGCGGGCACAAACAATCTCCATCAGGCATCAGAGAAAAGATGGTAAAAGTTCTCCTAGGTAAAAATAAAAGTTCATATTTTATAGGATTTCATAGAGGCGTCAATAGATGGAATACTCCTCTGGGCAGGCATTTCTTAGCTGGTAAGGTGTCTCTGAGTTCTGTTGTGAGGCTCTGTGATGATGCAAATTACCTTGAACAAAGGTAGGAGCAGCATCTCAGGTTTCAGGTGGTCAAAGATGCTTCTTCCTAGTGAAATTATGAAGATTTTATTTTTTTAAAAATTGGCTAAAATTCAGCATCTTCCACGTGTCAGGTATCCAGGTTGTAGACATATTGATCTAGAGGAAAAAGCAATCAGGGCTCACAGTAGAAGTGATACCTTTTATTAGAAAAATTAGATTTTTGCAAAAAAAATTATTTAATTGCAAGCTTTCAGGCACAAACACCCTTCATCAGGCATTGGAGACACCTTACCAGCTAAGAAATGCCTGCCTAGAGGAGTTTTCCACTTATGGACTCCTCTGTGAAATCCTATGAAATATGAAGTTTTATTTTTACCCAGAAGAACTTTTACAATCTTTTCTCTGATGCCTGATGAATGGTGTTTGTGCCTGAAAGCTTGCAATTAAATAAATTATTTTGCAAAAAATCTAGTTGGTCTAATAAAAGATATTACCTCTATTATGAGTCCTGATTGCTTTTTCCTCTGGACCAATATGGCTACAACCTGGATACCTAAGGATTGGACTGAATCTTACAAGGTGGCTTGTAATAATTTATAATGGAAAAAGGATCTGAGAGGGTCAAAAGACAGGCTTTCAAATAGTCAAATATCAAACCATTTAGGACTTCATAGGTTAGAAACATCACTTTAAAATCTCAACTGAAAAGTCATCACCCCTCCATCTGACTATCTCTTGAATACTCCAGCACCAACATTTCCTTTTTAGACATGATGGTCACTATCCAAAATGGTAAAATACAGACCACGATATACAAGAAACCCACAGACCAACATACATATTTGTAGAGAACCATCAATTACCCTAAACACACCAAGAAAGCTGCGATATACAGCCAAGCCCTCAGAAACCGCTTTCACTTGACAAAGACAGTCCTCCAGAGAGACAGCTCATACTTTCGAAAGAGCTACACAGATACCATGTGAAGAACTGCTGCAGTACAGAAAGAAAACCCCCATGAATCACACACCACTGGTTATGACATATCACACCCCACCCCTCGAACCTATACAGAAAATCCTCAAACAATTGCAACCCATACTAGAGAAAGACCCAATTCTTAAAGAGAGCTTCCCAGAACCACCCATCCTAGCCTTAAAACAAGCACCCAACCTAGCTAACCTTATCACCAGAAACAAACTTCCTATGGCCCCAAGCACATCAAATGGATCTACAACAAGAAATATAAAACATCTCCACCACCAATAACTACATCCCACAACAGAACCGTCAGCATACCTGGATCTTACAGCTCTACCTCCAGAAACGTAATGTATCTCATCCAATGAACAAAATGCCTGATGGAAAATACGTAGGAGGCACCAAACAACAACCGTGGACCAGAATGAATGTGCACCAGAAATCTATAGGAGACAAGAATACCCGATTACCTGTGGGGGCACATTTCTTACAAGAAAACCACTCTCTCTCCAATCTCTCAGTTCTAATCCTCAAAGGGAATTTACAAAACACCTTTCAGAGATAAGTCTATGAACTTCACTTCATCAACCTCCTGGATACAAAATATGTGAACTAAATATAGCCATTGGATTTATAACCTGCCTAACATCCAACTCCCCAGGTACTGCTCCACTATTTACCAGCTACATTCATTCCCTCTCTCCCCCACCAGCCTGTCTCTCGCCCACTGACTCTTCAGTGCATGTCTTCACTGACTGGCTTTCTTGCATACATACCATCCTTTGGGTTCTTTACCATTCATTCCATCAAGGAAGAGCACACATCAACTGGAGACGCTTCCTCAGCCTGATGAAGGGTATTTATACCGGAAAGCTCGCAAAGAATTTTTTCAGCTATCTGAGTTGGTCTAATAAAAGATATCAGATTTACCCAAAGAACCCTGTCTAACTGAAAAGTCAGCATGCAGATCATGGAGCACAGGTATTAAGTGTTCACAGCAAGATACTGACTCAGCAAGTGAACTGACTCCACGCCAGCACATGTAAACAATGGTGTACTGAACATGAAACCTCTAAAAATGTATATATTCCAATAATAACATTAATACCATGGCACAATTTAGGCCTGGGAAAATACATATGAAAGGACTCAGCATATGTAGACTGCAGCTAAATGTTGTATGCCTCACTAAAATGATATTTATTCATGAATGAAAATGTAGATTTCCTATCTTCACATAAGTATCTGCAGAGTATTGGACACACGGTCCATTCCTTCTAGCTATGAAGACTGCCCTTTTCACTGACTTTATAGAAGATAAATGGCAGCCTAACCATTAACAAGACCCAAGAGATTTTTGAAACAAGAGTTCCACCCATGAGCTAGAGACACGTGAACCAGAAGGAATATCCTGGGACTGCTAAATGAGTAAAGTCTACTCCTGTGGTACTCAGCAAGCCACACACTGTTCAGAAAAAAAAAAGTTTCCTTTAGTGAGACATCAACACAAGGCAACTGCAACAAGTTCTACTTGAGGTAAATTTAAACCCTTCAATAAATTTGAGTATGTTGTGATGAGTATGGACTGTTACTTAAGAGCATGAAAGAGGTAAAACTGAAACCACAACTCAAAAGGCCTGGTAGAACTCACACATGGCATTAATAGATGACTAGTAATAGCAGAAGAGTTGTGTGTGTTCAAAAGCTCCTGTTCTCAATAGAAGCCACTGAACTTTTTGAGAACGTTCTTGTCAAGTATTTCAGCAATTCAGAAGTCAGTGTAACAACCTGAGAAGACTGAAAGTGTCTTCTTGGCATGCTGAGGAGCAGTGTAGTGATAGTCAAACCAGCTTTCAACAAAGCACCAGAAGCAGTCTACCTTGGTAGCATGGCATGACACACCAGGAAATTTGTTTGGCACATGATTGGGTTGATTCAGAAAGACCTGGAGACGTCTACACTGTTGATGGCACAAGGGATTTCACACTGGATTAGGTTGATGTAGAGGAACCAAAGGGGGGAGGGGGAGCAATCACCAATAACTTAATATTGAGAAGAACATGTGAGCCAAGCCTGTCAGAATATTAACAGTTAAAAAGGAAATGAGGGATAGAAGAGGCCATTCATCCCCTTTTGTATCCTTTGAATACTCCACAAGGGGAAAGAGACAGACAAGTGACTACAATAGACACTGCTCTTCATAATATTCCACAGTTCAATGCCAGTAAGTACTAATTTGACAGTAGGTGCAGAGGCCACCTGAAGGGGGCAAAATTTTGGAACCCATTATCATTCCCATCAGCCATACAGTTCTTGCTTTCTTATACCCTGTAACATGACCTGGCCCCCAGGGGCAATTGTCAGGTCCCTTGGTAGACATGCAGCTCCTGCCCCACTCCAGCTCCCTGGGTACTCTCACTTTTCCCTAGCCTGTCACACGTTGACAGTGAATTAGTTGATCTGTGAAGAGGAAGGCTGCCCTAGGGTCCCTGAGTGAGCTGTTGTCTGTCCTTTGGCTAGCCCAATCCTGCCCCTCGAGCACTAAGTGAGCCCTCTTAGCCCGTCTCTGCCCCCTAGACACCTGTTGCCTTGGGGCTGTTCTTGGCTTCCTTCTGCCTCTACAGCTATGCCCGTGCCTTGCAGATATTACTGGTTAATCACTCATGTCAGGCCTCCTTAGGCCTCTCCACCTTTGTTGGGGTCTCAGCCTTCCCAGCCACTAGCCTTCCCTTCCCATTAGCTGGGCCTGTCAGTCTAAGCCCACTGTACCAGTGATAAATTCCAGCCCATCTTGCCCTCTTGGGCCCATTTCTATCAGCTCTCCTAGTGCAAGCTTTAACCTTCTAGACTTTTACCTGACTTTTGCTTGAGCCTGGCCCCTGGAAGGGCTCGAAACTGCATGTTTTACAGTTGAGCACTTTGGGCCTTGAACACCAAAGTTGCCTCCTCATTACCCTGTCTAGACATATCTAGTCCACTAGCATAATAAATAGAACAAAACATAAGCCCACTGGCTGCAACTAAAGCTATCTCCGCACTGGATCCAAACAAACACCAGCTCTCTGGCTGTACAAAACTCTCCCTCCACCACTGTGTCATACTTCCCTGTAAGCTCTAAGTGCCTTGCTTGCAGTTCCCAGGGCAGCTCAGGTCACTCCTCTGCAGTCATCCTGTTCAGATGCTCTTCCCCCTGCTGCCTGCAGGGTCAGATTGCCTGCTCTGATCCAGGCCCTGGGCTTATATGCTTCCTAAACTGTACCCCTTCCAGCCAGGTGGCTCCCCAGCCACCCACAGCTCATTCTGCTGCAGCTTTCTCTTAAAATAATAGGAGCTCTCTGGCTACCTATTGCACTCCTCCACAAAATTCACAAGACAAGGATACTGCTTATTCACAAACACAAATAAGAAATACCACTTCCAATTGACTGTCATGGTTTGGAGTTTTACCCAATTACACACTGAATAATCTGCTTATAAAATCCATACACTCTAAAAATATACTCCTAACATCTTATTGTTCATGCAGTGCAACTATGATGTAAAACTGCAACCCTGACAATACAGACATCTTCCATTTTCTACTTTTGGCAAATGAGTTTATGTTTCTACTGTTGCCTCAGTGCCTTCTGATTATAAAAGCATTGTTACATCTGTCATAGTGCTAATTTAAAAACTCAGCCAATTATGTAAAATGTATGTGTTAAATTTCTGTATTTCTATAAGAAAATTAAAAATAGCAGTTCCAGCTGGAAAACAATGCAGCTTACTATTTCAGCTAGAGTATAAATCTATATTAAAAATGATTTGAGAACTCAACAGATAAAATTTCTTTGATGAAACTTCTTCCTAGTGTGATAATGAACTATTTTTAATTTCACTTTTAAACTGAATATAAGGTTATTAATTTTATAATTGATAGAACAGATAAAAACTTCTAGTTTTGTTATAAAATATTGCTCTGCTTCCTCAGGCTCCATAACATATTAGAAGTGGAAGCATTTGGTTTCTTTTCCTTTCCTTTTACTGAGGAGATGTTAATTAGGAGAAGGCTTAGCAGCTCCAAGTGTTGGATCGGCAAAGAGCATTCCTTTGGTCAATATGAATCTCATCTACCGCCCCGCACAGTGCCAGGCTGAGCAGAGACACAAAGTTCCACAAAGCCACAAACAGAGGGGAAAATCCAAATCTACCAGATGGCAAAAAGCTAATTATAGACATATCAAGCTCATGTTTAAGGTTAGCCCTTGACTTGTTTAATAAAACCTGCATATTATTGAACCTCTGAGGTCTAACCAGTTCTTTCTTATGCTGTTGCAAATATTGGTCCCAATTCAGGCATACAAGAGTGTCCTAGGGAAATATACAAGGGTGACTGTTTAAAAAGTTTCTTTTTGTTACTTAGGGACTGATTCATAACTAGTTGGTTCAAATTAAACACTTCCTTTGACATTAATGAGATCTGTATTAATCCCTTGGTAAATTCAACTACCTAAGTGAAAGAGGCAAAGCAGTCTAAAGTGAGGAACCCCAGTTTAGCATACAATTTTTATTAATGAATATATTTTCATAAACATACATTCACAGCAGTGAAACCAGAAACATACATTCACAGCAGTGAAACCAGGTCAACAACATGTACATAACATCTCAAACTATCGAATCTCATTTAAACAACCAATACAAATTTTAGCTAACATACTGGAATAAATAGCATTAGAAATATACAGGTCTTACCTTCACACACTGGGCAGCATTCCCCAGGCACTTTAACAGGATTCAAGCAGCTCTGACCACAAGCTGTTGCCACACAGTGAGGGTCCCCATTGATGCACTGGCAGAATGTACAATCATCTTCTCTCCAGCGATCTCCATGTGCTTGAATCTGTCCATTGGCATAGCAGCCAGCAGGGTTACTAACTGGATAAACTGGATCTAAAATAAGATAAATTACAGTAAGAGGAAATGTCATTTTCTTGTTATTTATAGAAGTTATTGATGAATATCACCAATTAATGATGATCTTTTAAGGTAGACAAAAAGCAACAGGAAATTAAAACACCATCAAATGCACCATCTAATGTGAAGAGCTTCACATTATAATCATACAGTCCTGATACTGCATGGCTAATAAGTCAAAAAAGCCAAAGTTTGATGTTGATGTGTGAGGTCAGAAACATTAATTCACCCATGCTGACTATTCTGCATGTTTTATGATGTACATTTTTCAATTCCATGTTAAATATACAATTTTAATAAACAAAGGTGGAAGAGAAAATATTACGTATACTTGGCTAACTTAGTAGAGATACTGGAACCTGAACATATAGTTTTTCTAGTTACATACTTTAGTAGTCCATACTTAATATTGCATGAAAATATTTTTTCCATTTACTTTTGGGGGTATTTTAAAAGAAAGTAAAGAAAAAAGAAGAAAACACAGTGATGTCTCTCAATGAGCTATTGGTACAGTACTTGTTAATATTACAGCCAGTCATTGGTGAGAACCAAGACACCGTATCTTTTTTATTATTTGCATTCAGGCTGAGGCCTTCCTCCTTTCAAGTGTTGATATTGCCACATAGATTTATGCTTTTGTTATTTTTAGACATTCTGCATAGTAAAGCCACTTGAACATTTAATTATAGAAAACAGCACCTTGATTAGGAAGGGTGTTCATGACAGGAATCAAATTAATTAAAGATGCATGTAAGTTGACAGTACTGCATTGTAATGTGCTACTTTAAAGCTATAACACTTTACACGGGTGGGGCCATAGTTATTTCAAAGACCATTTTTATTCCACACAATACTGTTACAGGTCAGATATAACAGGCCAAAAAGTTGCATGAGTTCTAATCTAGGCAATTTTTTTTCATATTAGCTATCAAAAACATTTAAAGGCATAAATTAAAAAATGAAGAGTAATTCTAGTATCACTTCAAAACAAACAATAACTAAACTAGCATTACATAAGAGACCTACTTAATAATTAACAATGGAAACAAATAAGAGAAGCAAACTCCAAAAATATGCAGACACACTTTCCTATATCCTCAGGTCAAATTCAAGCTCAGTTATGTTTTGAGCACTTGTAAAGAAAATAATTCTGTCTCCAGGAAGAAGAGAGGAAAAACAGAGACAGACCATTAACGAGACAGCTGGGATATTTCAGAAAGTTCCATCATGCACCCTTGAAAAAAATGCCAACAGGTACATCTGGAAAACTTATGCTGCCTTTCCCTTGGGAGCCCTGCACTGGCCACGCACCCGCTGCCCACCCAGCAGCAGTGAGGGAGGTGAGTTGTGCCTCCTGCTGGCGGGCGGGAAGGGGATGCACGGCTGATGTGGGGCTCTCAGGGCAAAGGCATCAGAGTGGAGAGTCTCGAGCCCACAGAGGCCAGGATGCATCTGCCCTCACCCTGCTCAGCTCTGCCCCACTTAAAAGCATCCCTGTGTTTAAAAATGGTGGCAGCAGCACTTGAAATAGAGCTCAAGCTTTGACAAGTTTTGGCTTAAGCACCCCCACCACCATTTTTAAGTGCCGGGATGCTGATACATGCGATGCCAGAGGCTGCTGGATTGTGAAAAAAAAAAGTTTATTTATGTCGGTACATTTTGAAATACTGACAAACTTTTTTTAAAATTTTGGTGTGCTCCAGTAGCCTCTGGTGTCGCATGTAACCAAATTGGTTATTGGGTCAGTATTGGCCGATATGGCTGGTTAATATAACTGGTTATCAGTATCGGCCAAGAAAATCTTTACTGGTGCACCCCTAAATATTTTATAACTATACCAAAACTTAACCATTTGGACTGAAATTGTATGCCTCTAGCTTCTTCCACAGGTTCCTTCTAAATTTTCAGTAAAACTAGTTAATAATTTTCTAAACTCTTGTTAAGGAAGATCAAGTAATTTTGCTAACGTTAAAAAGAAATTTGATATGTAAGAAGTTTTTGGTTCTTAACATCACAATATCAATTTTCTTTAAATTTTGTTTTTGCTTGCAATTATTTGTCTTGTTCCAAACCAAATCAGGATAGATTTACCAGAAAATGAAAGTCAGGTATCTTATCACTAAACTCTGTTGACCATTATGTGAGATGACAAGGATCACACCAAGAAGCCTTCCAAGCTCACATCCCATATAATATCCATTTAAAATGTAGACCCTTCACCTAGATCAGTGATCTCCAACCTTTCTAAGTTGGAAATCACTTTTGGACTTTAAAAAGAACCCAAGATCTACCCTGTGCCCTAGCTGCTACTGCAGGGAAATCTAGGTGGAGAGAGGGGAGATCAAGGCAGAGGGTGAAAAAATTATTTGGGGGCACACCCCCCAGCAGATAAGTCTGTGGGGTGAGTGGGGGGAAGTGAGAAGGCTGTGGGGTAGGGCAAGGCAAATCAGTGCCCCAGCCCTAGCCCCACACTGTCTCTCCCCTCTGGGAGGGAGAGAGTAAAGGCTGGAGCAGGGGGCAGGCCTTAAACAGCTGGGGCGGGGTGAGGTGGAGCCCTGAGTAGATCGTCTAGGGGCGGGGGGCACATGCCCCCAGAATTGCATGGGGTTGGACAGGGTGGGGCAGGCTGCAGGGGGTGGGGCAGGCTGCAGCTGCCAGCTGGGGCTGGGCTGTACCTAGTGGAGGATGCAGCAGTGCTGCCACCACCCGAAAATTTGCTGTAGCCCCCCAGAACCCTCCCAGTGACACTGCCACCGGGCCCAATCTCGGTGTGACCACAGCCTCTGCCGTGATCAGCCTGGTGCTCCCTCACAGCCCTAGCCCATCAGCCTGCCCTCCCCCTGCACAGATCCAGGGCACATGGCCCCTGTGCCCTCAGAGGGTGGGGAAGGGCTGGGGCTGGAGCTGGGAATGAGTACTGGGCTGATCACAGCAAAGGCTGCAGCTGTCCTGAGACTGGGCCTGGTAGAGGCATTATAGCCCCACTCCCAGCGCTGCCACCCAGCCCAAGTGGAGCGCAGCCACATCCTCTGCCAGGAACAGCCCAGGCCCAGCCAACAACTGCAGCCCACGCTGCCTCACCTTGCCCCGTGCAATTCCAGGTGCATGCACCCCCTGTGCCTTCCCAAGGTTAGTGCTCCCCCTCAAGCCCCCTGAATGAGCTACTTGGGGCTCTGTCCTACCCTGCCCCTGTTGCCCAGCCCTTGCTCCAGCCCATGTCCCTCCCTGACCCCTGCTGCAGCCATCCGTGCTGCTCTGTGTTTGAGGGGGGGGACACACATCCCCCGATCTCCACGCATCGGAGGCAACTCCCACTGTGGGCTGGGCTTTGCACCCAGAGCCTTGCTACAGCTGGCTGGGGAATTACATCACTCACCTAGCTGCTTCTGCACTTGGTCCCTCACTGTGGAGCCTCAGTCTGGCCCCTGTCCCTTCCCTTCCCCACCAACTGACCTGCTGGGCTGGCAGGGGGGGGGATGCGCAGGCATGCACTCAGCCCCCCCACCCCAGACCAACTACAAGAGGCGCCAGGATCGACCTATTGATCCCAATCAACTGGTTGGTGACTGACCTAGATAAATACAGAGGCTGCTCCTTCAGTGGCAAGTCACCCTGCACTGAACGTTCTCCCCCGCACCATCCCTGCCCCTGCACTACATGGTTTCCTCTGAGCTCCCCCTTCTTACCATGCGCTATCCCTTTCACCCCATGCTCCCCCTGGGCCAGACCTCATGATCTTCCTCACCCCAAACCATGAAATCTCTTCTCTCCTCCCTTCACTGTGCCAACACTACCTGGCCAGGGCTGAAGACAGACCTGGGGCCAAAGCCAGAGCAGCTACCTGCCCTGGGTATACTTGAATTGAAGATGAGGTTTATTTTTCTCCATGATGAATGGGCGGGGAGAAGGGGGCAGAGATATCGTCTTGGATTCTTTTGAGAACCCCTGTAAGAGTGGTAGGTACGTTTAATATTTTAAAAAGAACAAGAATTCCTAAACTACACCATGCAAATAATCAGGAAAACATAAGCAAAGAAAGACAAGTTACTGTCCAAGAAAGAAAATATTTAACAAAACATGAAGAAGTCCGTCCTCTGGATAGATGAAACAGGAAAAAAAAAAAAAAAAAGGAGAGAGAAGAAAAAATAAACAATGACGAAACTTGTGGGTAAATCACTGGATTTGTGTATTCCTAGTTTTCTCCTAAACATGTATTTTGGAAGCCCAAGAACACACACACACACATATACATGTGTGTATACATATAATGCAAATACTCATGTACATATTTGATGCAAATTAGTTGGACAAATAATATGATATATGATATATATATCATCTAGATAGAATTTGACTTAGAATGAAGAGGTTTATGTCATATTTTCTTACTTTTTTATGCTGAAGCAGGAAAATTATACTACCTTACAGGAAACCCATACTTGGATTTCACCTGAAAGACCACAGTTGAGTAAAAAAAGACTGACCATACAAACTGAGAAGTATTTTGCTTGATAATTTAACAAAAATCTATAAAACAGACTTCCCCAATGAAGATATTTGGGAAGCCATACTAAAAAGCAGGTATCCGACAGGAGGCCATAGCATCATGGCTGACATATCAAGCCAATGCCTAATAGCTAATCAGCCAAGAAAAAATTAAATAGCAGCTGAGACCAACCTAGACCTAAAGGAAACTGTTCTGTTGGACAACTGTCAAATCATTATCCACTGTATCCTGTCTACCAAGAACTATGACAAGAGACTTCCACTTCTATTCTCATACATCTCAGACATGACCTCCCAAGATATGGGGGGGAATGAAAACAAATATGCTTGACAGTCCTATTCCTAGAGTCTCAGATGAGGAAGAGAAAAGGCTAATTTTTAAAAACAGCTCCAACAATATGTGACAATTTGCCAGAACAATTTCCTGACAAATTTTACTTTACCAAGTTTTCAGGAAATAATAGAGACAAGGGGCCAAGTTCTCTGGTGCTGTGTTTTTCCTGAAAAGAATTTTCCCTGAGTATGTGTCATTTAGTACTCACAGTACTCAGTACTATGTGTATCAGTGCACAATACACAATGCTCAGATAGAGAGGTTACCATAACATTAACAAAATATGTTAATTCTACTTCCATATATATTTATACTTATTGGCCTAAAACACAGATAGTCACCAGCGAAGCAAAAAAACAAGTGATCTAAAGGAATTATTCATTTGAGTAAGAAATGCATGCTCAGGTAACTATGGGATGTAGGATTGGGACCACAGTAAACTTGTGTCACAATAAGCTAAATATTTCTGAGTAACAGTAGCAGTAACATTTTCTTTTTCTAGCTCCTTTGGAGGATTTCAGTGCACTTCAGAATCTTTACTAAATTTTCCTCATACCACTACTGTGAGGAAGAAAACATAACAATGATTTTTTAAAAGTGAAGAAGTTCAATTAGAAAAGATGATATTTAAGGGACTTGTCCAGTATATCACATGAGAATTTCTCAGCAGATTGGAGATTAGAATCCAAGTCTCTTGATTTTTAGTCGCATACATGCATATTAATTTATTAACAAACAAAAACAGCAATGGCTTTAGTCTAGGGTTGCCAAACTGGCCCCAATCCTTGGGGCAGATTTGGACTGATAGGTTCTCTGTGAGCTGGAACTAGATGTGGTTGTGGGGCAAGCAGCAATAGTGGGGGTCATTTCAGCCACTGCTCACCCCTCACTGCTGACATGTATGTCCAATAGGGTTCCATGCCCCACTTGCTCCAACCCCTCTACAAGCTCCATAGGCTATACAACATGGTTCTATGGACCAGTTCTGGCCCATGGACCATAAGCTTGACATCCCTAAGGACCTTAGCAAAACCAAATCAGTATACTGAACTCAGACCTAGTGACCGACTAAACATCAAATAGTGAAGCTGGACAACTCAGGAGCCATCAGGTCAATACCTCCAAAAATGTAAGGCTAAAGATACATAGTTGGAATAACCCTCCTTAGCCAGCACTTCAAGCTCTCTTTCCTGCAAACTGAACCCATTCATTTCAGTTTTGCACATCATGTAAGGGGGGAAAGGAGAAGGCAGCTCCAGCCACTGGGTATGGAAGCTATCCTTGTAAACCAGGGTTTTCTAGCAAAGATGCATCATATGTTTCCTGATACAACTAAGAAGTCATTGTGACACCTTCTGTAAAATCCCCTTTTTCAACCTAAGCCCAAGATGATGGAGACTTCCAGAGAAACAAAAACAATACTGACTCAGATCTCCACACCACTTAAAAGCAAAAAAAAAGAGTAGCTATAATAAGTGAATGTGATTGAGAAATTACCTTCACAGACTGGACAGCATTCTCCTTCTGGCACATAATATCTGTCACAGTGCAGCTCGCCACACTGGGCTGAGAAACAAATGGATACGCCACCCTGACATCGACAAAAACGACAAGCATCCATTCGAAACATGTCTCCATCGTAGTATTCCACACCATTAAATATGCAAGTTGGTTTGACTTCTGAAAGAAGCAGACAGAAAAACAAAACAAAACACATTTTGTGCTTTTAAATAATTCAAAATGTTAGTCACATACAAATTCTTAGTTATATCCGCCCCCAGTAATAAACCCAAAACAATCCATCAGAGAAGGGGTGTGCACCTGTTTGCCAGCACGAGGGCGTGCCCTCATTGACAAAGAGGGAGATAATAAGGCCTATGGACTCAGTCTACTCCACCCTGACCTTCCTGCTCTGAGTGTCAGGGTTGGTGGGTAGAGATTAAAATAAGAAAAATTAGGTCAGTATGGGGCTGACAGAACTCAAACAGATTTCTTCACAGTAAGGGTGGCAAAAAAACTGGAATGGACTTCCAAGGGAGGTGGTGCTCTCCCTTACCTTGGGGGTCTTTAAGAGAAGGCTTGATAGGCATCTGGCTGGGGTCATCTAACCCCAGCACTCTTTCCTGCCTAGGCAGGGGGTCAGACTTGATGATCTGTTGAGCTCCCTTCTGATCCTAGCATCTATGAATCAAGTTTTACCAGTTGAGAGAAGCCTGGAGACAAGCTGAGTTTGAAGGACGGACCTTGGATGAGTCTTACAAGAAGAGACAGCTGATATAGAGATGCTAGGTCCTGCCAAGAATTGAAATAGATGGCCCTCTTCTTCAGTTCACTATGTTTGGAACTTTGATAATGTGACAGAGGGTAATGCTGCTGGAAGGCTAAGTCATTACAATACTGAGACATGCTGTAGGTAGTCGATGACCACTAAGAGAAACTGAGGCAGGGCAAGTTTTGCCATCATGGTCATGAATGGGTGTTGCAGATATGGACCCTGCCACATGCTAGTCAGTAATTATAATGAACAAAAATTAAAAATGTGAATTCTATATCAAATTATACATGCATAGGCTGACGATAAGGAAATCCTGGACATCTGGGATACTGCCCCCTCCCCCCACACCCAGCCTGCCCCCAAGTCAGTGGCACTGCTTCAGGCAGAAGCAGGGGTGGGTAGGCAGGCGGCAGTGTGCTGTCCCACATTGCACTGCTCCACCTCCCTGGCAGACTGTACCTCGCAATCCTGCATTTCTGGGATGCTCATTTTAATTCTCAGCAGCTAGCTAGGACCAGCTTCTGAAACCTGGGATTGTCCAGGTTAAACCGGGGGACATATGGTCACCCTATACATACATATATATTTTTTTTAATAGGAAAAAAATTACAATAAAATAACAGCCAGTCAAAGCTTCTGAAATGTTAACAATTTTTTTAAAATAACCACTTGAATTCCAATTACCCAAACACAAAATAAACCAGAAATGCTACCTCACTTAGCTTTGCCCCCAACAAAATCCCCAATACATCCCACCCCACTATTAGCCATAATACAATTCTTTATAAAAAAGAAGAGTGAACTTCAAGGTTAAAAATACCATGCTATTAGTGACAGAAAGGGATATAAGGACAGTGGTGAGCTTTGCAGTTTTCTAAAGCATGGTCTTTTAAATGTAGAGAATATTCAAGGGCCTGTTTCTTCATTAGAAAGTCAGTCAAATTCTAGTCAGGGAGTGTTCTCAGGGTAATTCAGGTACATTTCTATCAATAAGATTCTACATTGCTATAACTCAAATGTTGACTGTGAAATTAAATTTACTTATTACTTCTCCAATGGCATTAATTAGCTCTTTCTAACCTTGGCTGATTACAAGCTAGTAAAACCTAAAAATCAAAACACATAATCCATGGCTTTTTCTATTTTAGATAACATTTAGGGATTTCTAAAATTTCTTAGTAGCAAACTTCCTTTCCGTACGAAGCTTGGGCACAACTGGATACTCAACACTACAGCAGCCTAAAGTTTCAGTTGAATGGATATTTTAAAGTCAGAAACATTTTTAAAAAACCTCACAATTTCTAAGAGATGCCTTTGGACAAATACTGATCTAACATAATATGATTACTGTATGTTTACTACATAATTGGGATAAAGATGGTAGTGATATTCATTTGATATGATCCGATAACTTGTGAATAAAACCATGATCCCTAAGTCTTGCTAATACAATTGTGACAGGAGGGCACGTTTGGGGCCAGGTCTCATGCCAGCCCGGCTCCCTGCCTCTATGGGGCAGTCTGCCCTGTCTCACCTGCCACGACTTTGCTGTTCCCATAAATAGGTGGTAAATGCGGGACGCTGCTTATTATATGCCCTGATGCCAGGGGGCACTATCTGCAGCTCCAAACCTTCCCTACACCACAGCCCATGCCTCTCAGATGGCATCCATGGTGACATTATGCTCCCGGCGCAGAGCCAGACTAAGCTTCGCCCTCACTGTCAGGCCTCTCACACACACATTCACTCCGCCCTCCTCTCACTAGGGCCTCTCACACTCCACCCAGTCTCACAGGGTCTCTTTCTTGCATCAACAACTTGTTCCACGCTGCTCCCTCTAGGAGCAGCTCCCATAGGCCATAGGCTTTATACGGATCATGCCTTGGGTGGCAGACATACAGTCTCTTGGGCCTCTGCTGTGACCCTCACTTAGGTTGTGGCCACCCAAGTTCCTGACCTGGGCCAAACTTGCCCTGGCCCCTCCTGGGGCAGCTTTACATAACCTATATAAACATACACTGGGCCCCCGACCCACGTATTGGGTTCCCCCTTTCTGGGGTTCCACACTTCCCTCAACTTGCTCTTCAGGGGGTTGGCCCCTGTGCTGCCCTTCAGGTTGTGCAACATCTCCTCTGGGCTGTCCTTCAGGATGACTCTCAGCCCTACTCAACCCTCTTCCAGGCCCTTACTACCAACCCCTCTCTGGGGTTGCACTTCTTTGGGGTTCTGGGGTTTCCCTTCCCTGTGAAGGCTCAGGTGGCCATAGACATGCCTGGCCCTGCCTGGGTCTTATACCCTCTTTGGGCTCAGATGGCTGTAGCCATGCCTGGCCCCCTTGTACCTACAGTGTTGTGGAGGCTATGGGTTAAGGCTCCCCGACCTGCCTTTCACTGGGATGGTAACTGGCCTGGCATCTCCTGGGGACTCCTGTGCCACCAGGAGCCCCACCAGGCCACCCATCCCCAGTAGGGTGCAGTTTTAGGTCATGCACAGGACCAAAAGCCTCCTAGCCATCCCCATAAGCTCTTGCCCTTACCTACTAGATGTTTCATACAGCCTTGCAGTCAGGTGATGTTTCTGCTTGCCTGCTGGCAGCAGGCTGCTGTGTTTATATAGGCAGCCAGTGTTTTAAAACGGCTGCTGCAATCAAGCACCTGCTGGCTCCTTGACTCAGCCCTTATAGTGGCAGGAACTGCAAGTGCACTGCCACAGAAATAAAAATATCACCTCAATTACCATGTTATATAAGACAGTTACAGTAAAACTTCATGAGAATTTTAAGGTTAAAAAAATTACGACTGCTGCATGATTTTTTTCACATGCAGTTAACAATTAAGTCTATAGTAAAACACAAAGATCCTCCAGGCAGAAATTGCTACTGCCTTAGTTTCCACTGAAGGAGTATGGCGTTTTAGATCGTCAAACAAGTACATAGCCTTGGGTCATTTGGGATTTCTGACCACTTTTGAGCACACATAGGTAGACACATGCAGACAAAATTTCTTCTATCTACCTCTCTCTAGAAGGATGCATTCCATCTTGTCAAACTTGAATCTAGAAAGTATTAATACCTTCACAGCCTGTTGTCCTGTTAACTCAACATGCATAAAGAATGAACACTCCAACCAGAAACAAATTAAATTAGTGAGAAAATGGCAGCCCATCTCTTCAGTTCTACCAACCATGACTGCATCACCCCATACTTTGCTTGTTACATTGTACCAGCATAACAGGCACAGAAAAAGGTTTAGTCTCAGTCTTCATAGACTTCTATGCAATTGGCTTATATTTTTCCAAATAATGGGTATCTTCAGAGTAATGATGTCCTGCAACCACTAAATTAAATTGTTAAGAAATATATCAGCCTCAAAGGTGAAATTTCTGATAACAGAAGTCAGGGTTTTTGCCAACAATAAGATCTAGCCTATGGATATTATCACAGATTAGATAAAGACTGAAAATCTTATTATTTTCAAAAGAATATAAAATTCACTTCTTAA
>NW_017728943.1:85299076-85305671 GCF_001723895.1 Crocodylus porosus
GAGAGTTGCCTCAGGAGCCCCAAATCTATTTCTTCCCCTTGATGTGGGGGTCTGTAGCAGACCCCTACCACCAAATCCTTTTCTCCTTGCCCCCCATGTAGCCTAACCCACAGTCCTTCTAGTTTCCTAGAACTACAACCAAAAACAGAAAAGAAGAAAAAAGGAGGCAGAAATAAAAAGAAGAATGGTGACAAAGAGAAGTAGTAAGAGGAAAAAATGTAAAAATTTTATACATGTTAATCCAAATGCTACATAGAGAACAGAGGAGGACATTAGATCACTGGCCTCTTGTAATTTTAATTATGTCCTGAGAAATGGTTCAATTTCACAGCAAATTGGTCTTCATAAGAATTTACAGAGAAAAGATATTTTTATGCATACTATATAGAATTTATGTCACAATTCAATATGATTATTACAACCCCCTTTCAGTTTGAGGTCAATACTGGTGTTTTAATACTCAATTCCAAACCTTGTATACCCAATAAGTTAGTTAACATTTTTAAGTGGTGATAACCCACAATGCCTTTCTACTTCAATAAGAGATGCACATGTTCAGAAGCTCTGTACAAGTCAGGCTGCTCACCTGTAGGTGCCTACTGTTACTCACATGAGATTAAAAATACTGACCCTTTTAAAAATCAAAGATGTTGTTGACTACTAGAAGAAACTTTGCTGGCTGTGTTCTTATCACTTAGAATGACTACAAAATGTTGAGGATGAAATTCATTCTCACTGAGCTGTTTCAATGTTTAATTTTTATAGGTCTGTTTCTCTGTCTTTTAAGGCATGTTATTAAAAAAAATCATGAAAAGGGGAGAGAGTGAAAGAGGAAATGCCATAAGTACTATTGTGTCCGGGAAACCGGCTATGACCTCATTAGAAAACTATTCACATAAACAAACACTTGAGAAATATTACAACTGTATGTAGTCTGAGCTGTTAGTTTAAAAACAGTTTCTTAAAAATGAAAAAGTGCTACTAATAAAAAAGGGCTCTAACCATTTGTTCATTATTTCATTGCTTCTGAATAGCCTTCTAGATGTCTTCAAATTCTTTTTAAAACAGCAAGCCTGAATTTATGCCTGATTAGGGCAGTAGAGAAAGCCCCTGCTAGAAAATCCATCTTGTTTTTAAAACGGCCAAATTATAAACCATATTGAATAGTACTTATGGTAAATCTTGAAAAAAGAGAAAGTATATTTCCATAATGAAAAAATAATGGAATAAGTATTTTATGATGAATCTTACTTTTGGCATCATGACGCTTTTTGGTGGACTATTCATACACAGAACTTACAAAGCTGTGAATTAACCAAATATGTTTATGAAGTTGCTAGGCTGAAGAGACAGGATGATTTGAATCAGGATTGTTCCTCATTTACATTAAAAAAAATACTCTATTACTTAACTGCCATGACACCATGACCATCAGATGGCCACAGCATTTGACATCAACAGGATGGTTTTCTGGTGTGTGTATGCTAAATGAGTTCATAATCATGGCATTAAAACATTAAGGACTAACCCTGCAATCCTTAATTCACGGACTTATACGCATGTAAAAACTGTAGAATCAAACCAAAAAAAAACCCCAGGTCCATCTTCATAGAGAGACCTATAATAATACTATAGTAAGGTGTGAACCTGATAAAACAGATAACGACCATGCCTCACATTCTACCAACTTACTTCTTTAAACAGGATATGCTTAATATACTGGTACTTTTCTAGTAAAATATTTGGATTTTAATGAGAAGTTCCATTTAACTACCAATTTCTATAGTATTGGATTTACTGTTTTGCTACCCATCATGAAACTGAAATAAAAAAGAATTAAAACAAAGCAGAAGAAAAAGCTTTCCTAGCTGAAAGCTAAAATTAACTAAACATTCAGGTTGGGTAGCTTGAGTTCTGTCAGACTTTTCAGGGGTGAAAAATGAAAACATCTAAAAGCCTTCCCATTAGATAGAATGATTTATGGCAAGGTAACTCATTGGTACAGTGTTTAAATTTAGGTACCAAAAATATACACTCCCTAACTCATCTCAACAACTACAATAGGGCATAAGAAGAAACAAATAGCTAAAATTGATTTACCACCATTTGAATGACAAGATGCCATGTACTTTATCAGGTCATTTTTTCTAATACATGTTACTTTGTATTTTACTACTACTAATACTACTAGTAGGATCAGTAATAGTAGTAGGTTCATATGTTATAGCATTACCCAAGGGCTCCAAATGGGCTGACACTGTTGCAAACTACACAAACAAATATATTAAAGTTATCCCACTCTGAAATGCTTACAGCCTACAAAAAAAAACCCAACAAAGAATGAAATAAATGTGATATAAAAGACAATGAAGAATTAGCAAAACTTTGTTCCTTTAGCACAGATTGGACATGAGAAAGCAAGAAAAGGAAAGATGGGGAAAGAGGGAAGTCACAGCTCCTCATCAGCCAAGCCATGATTAGTAGGCTGTTTGGATCCTAAAATATGGCTAGGGACACAAGTTACACTCAAACTGAGATAAGTGGTTGGGAACTAGTTCAGATCTGTAACACACCAAAAGTTCACTACACATAAACCACTTTCAAAATGGCCAAAACTGGTTCTATGATGCATCTGGTTGGATGTAGTATCAGACTTAACTGATTTAGTTTAAATCAGTTTATTGAACCTCTCTCCCAGATCCCTTCCAGATTCAAGTTAACTCAGTCCCTCAGCACACCAGGATGCTTTGCACCTCCCACACAAACCCTCCTCACAGGGTCCAAGGTGTCTGCTCCAGTCCAGCATGGAGGCATGCTCTAGTGCCCCCAGCTTCTGACCTGAGCCACTGCAGGCACGTGGCTGCATTTCCAGAATCAAAATTAATGTCTTTTCACTTGCTTATCAGTTCAATCTACACAGTTCAGACTAACCTATAAAGATTGAATTGATTCAGGCTCAGGCTTTTTGACCATCTGTATTTAGCCTAGGAGTCTTGAGATATTTGGGAGAGCATACAGAAGTTGTGGTTTAGAGTGTGTCAAGGAATTTTTCTCATGGTATAAGGGAATGCAAAAGAAAAGTGGATGCTGTTTAAGGAGACCTTGACTTACAATAGGCAATAAAAACAGAATTCTGGAAAAGCAAAAGTTTAAATCACTACTATAAGACCATCAGCTAAGCAGCATGATGCCAGATAAGAAATTTGTAAATGATGTGGAAGTAAAGGGACTCAGAGGGAGCAAACAACTAAGAGGAGGGTCTTATAGAAATACTCTAAAAAGATCCAAGTGCCCAAGGTCACAGTGGTCATGGACAAAGCAAAGGAACTTTTAGTTTTCAAGATGTGAAACAGTGAGGACTTAGACAAGAGTTTTGAGCAGGTAGAAAAGTGTAAGTGGTGAAGTGTAAGAAAATGTGGCAAGATTAAACAAAGCCTAAATGAGTGAGATGGCAAAAATGATGCCCAGGTTATGGATCTGAGTAACTGAGAGAGTAAGTATAGCTTATGACAATAGAGAAAGGGAGATGGCAGGCTGCCAAAACAAAATAGATCAAATTCATTAGGACTAGAATGAACTTCTTGGCAAGGAACAGAAGGTGCACACAAACTAAGCGATCAGAAACTGGTTTAAACCTGTAACAGAACAGAAGCTCAGTGCACATAAACCAGTTTCAAAATGGCTGAAACAGATTTAAGATAAACCTGGTTGAATGTATTACCAGACTTAACTGATTTGGGTCCAACCGGTTTATGGAACTTTTGTCCCAGAGCCATTCCTGATTTAAGTTAAATCACGGGGCCCCCAGCATCCCAGCATTTTGCAGCCCTGGGCTGTGCTGTGCCATGTGCTCCAGAGAGCAGGGCTGGCCTCACCCTTCTGCCCCCTAGCTGGAGCAGTGAGAGCTGGATGAGAGGGAGAAGGCAAGCCCAGCTGGGGGCGCAGCTCAGTATGCAGGGCGGGGGTGGGAAGGAAATTAAACACCCCTTCCCCTGCTCAAACTTAGTGCTGGCTGCAACTGTGGACTACAAATCTCAGAGGCACCTGGAAGCAGGAAGAGGAAGTGATGAGCAACCCTGCAGAGTCCTGCTGCTATAAACCTGAACTGCAAATCCCAGAGACCTCAGGGAACAGCAGGAAGAGGAAGAGCACAGACCTGTGCTCTTGTGCCCCCTGGCTTAAACCCATACTGGCAGAAAACACTGCTTCAATATAGGGTGCACAAGTTAAAAGGAGGGGTATTTTTTTTAAATATAGGAAACAAAGAAGCCTACAGGCTGTGGAAGCAGGAGGCAGCCACCAAGGAGGAGTATACCTACTTGGCTCACACTTGCAGGGAAGCAGCGAGAAAGGCCAAAGCAAATACAGAACTCAAGTTGGCAACAAAGATTAAGGATAACAAAAAGTCCTTCTTTAAGTACATAGGGAGCCAGAAGAAGGCGCAGGGTAAGATAGGGCAGCTACAGAATGGACTAGGGCAACTTGTAAATAATAGGATGGAAAAAGCAGAGCTCTTAAATAATTTCTTTCCTTCTCTTTTCCTGGACACAGATACAAATGCACCTCCCAATAAGTCTTTAGTCTGGAGTGAGAGTAATGCCAATCCACCAACAGTCAGCACTGACCTTGTGAAGGGGCACTTGGAAGAGCTGGACATATTTAAGTCAGCAGGCCCTGACAATCTTCACCCAAGGGTACTAAAGGAATTGGCCAATGACATAGCAGAACCACTGGCACAGATGTTTGAAGGGAATTATTACTTCCCTAGACCTGCCCATGATACTCCTGCTGATGCAAGAAAGAGTGCAGTTAGCTTTGCTTATTACTACTTTTGGTTTCGCTTAATGCTTGGTTTTTCAGTAACCAATCACAAGAGCTATCCAGGGGTTGCCCGTAGCTGCCGGAGAAAGAGGGAATGGAACTAAACTCTGTGGGTGCACCAAGGTAGAGAATGCAAGAGATAAAGGATTCAGAGTTGGCTCCCTTTCATGCTCTCCTTTTATAAATGTGCTCTTCTTAATCCTTCTGATCTGTGACATTTTCTCTAGCAAGAGTTATATTCTCAAATTAGAAAACTATTTGAATAGCTACTTGCATAAATTATTGACCCAATTCATTTACCATTGAATTAAATGAGGCTTTCCACTGATTTTAAATGAAGTTGATCAAGTTCTGTATGAGGAACAATCTCTTGAAAATCTCTAACTGTTGATCAAATTGGTTTTGAACAGATCCATGCTCTGGAAAGGAGAAATCCTGGCTATGAAAAGACTGCTATTTTGCTTAGCAGGCCATGACAACAAACAATTTGATTGCCTTTTGAAACCTGGCTGCCATTTGTATTTGATTTAGTAGACTATCCACAGGAAGTTCTTTTGCCTTAATTTATCTGCACAGTATACTCAAGAATTTGCTTGTTACCCACTCAACCTTGCCTTACCTCGCCTGCCGCAGTCTTGCTTTCTATGATATGAGTATCAATTTAATATTAGGAAAAGCTGAATTCCACATTAAAGTTGGTCAGAGTCAGTCATTCACCTTATGCTGTGGCATGACTGAGCTAACTGATATCCAGACTTATTTCTGAGCTGTCTGTACTTTGCCTTTTCTAGTGGCTGTCTTTGATCAGGGTCATGGAACAGATTAGAAATTCATTTAGTCTGCGATCCATATCCTTCATTGGGCAGTCATTTTGAACATAACTATTCTGAATGCATGTGAAGTTTCAGCATTTCTTTATAGGCAAGCTTTTCAGTACCATAAAGGTCTCTAGCCAGCCCAGAGGGGAAATAAAATTTAAACCAGCTTTGTGTTGTTAAAAGCATTATACATTACATGATTACAACAACTTCCAGTGACAGAATTCCTTTACTATGTAACCAGATTACAACAAACTCTTGGAAACTACTGGTGTAATTAATATGACCTTTAAATGACAAGGAAGGAAGCTGATAAATTTAAAACTCTGTGTTAGTATAAACAAAACTACTAAAAAAATCTTTATATTCAAAAGTTATTTAACTAGGGAGTGAAGAAACAGCAATATATAGGTTTAGTGCACCGGCTGCTAGCCGTTTTGAAGCTCAAGATACAAAGTTTTATTTACAAATATCTCAAAACAAATGAAAGGCAATGTGGAAAATACAGTCTTTGGTTTTTATTGCTGGTAATATGATTTGTTGCTCACTAAAATATACACTTTATTATGACAACTGTAGGAACAGCCTGTAACCCTTCAGTCCTGCATCCACTAAAGATTCATCCACAAAAACATAGGGTGTGTGTAGACAAAACAGGGGCCCTAAATTGAAGTGGTGGGTTTTAAAAGACATCACTTCAATTTAGGGCTGATTAAACCCCCATGTCATATACACACCTCACCAACTTACCTGCCTCTCTGGTGGGGAGGGGAGGGCAAGCTGCTGATGGACAGAGCAGTCCCTGGGCAACGGGGAGGGCGTTGGTGCTTCCCTCTGCAGCAGCTGCCATCCCCTCAGGCGGCACCTGCCCACAGACACCAGACTTGGGTGGTCCCAAGGGGCACTGCAGCTACAGAGAGAAGCACTAGGCCCCTGCACAGCTAAGGCAGGCAGGC
>NW_017728943.1:85305771-85312089 GCF_001723895.1 Crocodylus porosus
GGGGTAGAAATCAGGCTCGCTGCTTTTCTTGGGTGGAGCTGCTTTCGCAGGCTTCTGTCAGGCTGCCTGCAGGGCTTACTGCAGAACCGTGGAGCTGCACAGAGCCCAGTGCTTCACTTCGCAGCTGTAGTTTGCTGTGCCCCAAGTCATTTAAGGTGCATTATGCCACCAAATTTTCTACAGTGGATAGAATTAATGTGTAATACATCACCAAGGCATGCAAACACCAACACCATTAAAGCGGTGCAACAGCATTTAGCCCACTTTAAAGTGTCATGCACACCCGTCTCTCATTTCGTCTACACACAGCCACAAGGTTCAAAGTAAACCAAACCTATGATTTTGACATGCATATTATTTACAAGCATGTGTGTTGAGTGCCACGGTGTTTCACACCAATATTCAAGAAGCAACTCCTATCCTGGGGAGGCTAGAGTATACAAAGTACAGTGAATACAAGACCTGGAGAAAGACAACAGAAACATTTAGGGCACATTCAGACAAGCATGCTCATGTGTTTACCTGGGGACAAGCAGCAGCAGCATATTGTGCTGCTGCTACTTCTCCCTGGGGAACACCCATGAACACATACTCTGGCACATAGGAAGTTGCCCTGAATGGGGTACGGTAGGCTCAGACCATCACGTGGCTTGGCTTTACCTAGGATCCAGGATGCCTCCCGAGGCTCCAGCATCAGTGATCTGGGCATGCAGAGCATGGCCAGCAACTGGGGTGTAGCTCCGGCTGGCCGGCCAGCATCTGCTGCTGCCACCTGTACCATCCCATTTTTTTTGACACTGGGATCTCCTGGTGTAAAAGAACCCCACCATGCTGCAAATCAGCAGTGCGACTAACACCTGTGCGTGCTTGTCTGGACATGCACTTAGGAGTTTATTCAGATTCAGTGTTCTACTGTTTATAATATGTATTTTATAATAAAATGGCTTCCTCCCTCACATTTTTCATACTGGCATGTCAATAGTGGAGAATTAAAAAAGGGAAGGACCTGGGCAACTATAGACTAATTAGTCTTACTTCACTCCTGAGAAAACTCTTTGAGAAGATTATCAAGGAGCACATCTGTGACGGGTTAGCAGCAGGTATGATACTCAAGGGCAACCAGCACGGTTTCATTGGGGCAGATCCTGTCAGACCAACCTGATTGCCTTCTACGATCAGGTCACAAAAGCATTGGACACAGGTGTCGCGGTGGATGTAGTCTTTCTGGACTTCAGCAAGGGCTTTGACACTGTCCCCCGCCCTATTCTTATCAAAAAACTAGGTGACTAGGTGATGCCTACATAGTCAGATGGATTGCAAATTGGCTCAAGGGTCATACTCAGAGGGTAGTGGTAGACGGGTCTTTTTTGACCTGGAAGAAAGTGGGCAGTGGAGTCCCCCAAGGCTCGCCTTGGGCCCGCACTGTTCAATTCCTTTATTAGTGACTTGGACGACAGGGTGAAAAGCAGTCCATTTAAATTTGCTGATGATACCAAGATTTGGGGTGAGGTGGGTGCGCTATTAGGGAAGGACAGATTACAGCAGGACCTGGACAGGTTACAGGGGTGGGCTAATGAAAATAGGATGGGTTTCAATACTGACACGTGCAGGGTGCTGCACTTGGGCAGTAGGAACCAGCAGCACACTTATAAGCTGGGAAACTCCTTTCTTGAGAGCACAGTGGCAAAAAGAGACCTTGGAGTCACTACTGACTCCAAGATGAACATGGGCCGACAATGCAAGGTCATGGTCAGTAGGGCTAACTGTACCTTGTTGTGCATCCACAGATGCATCTAAAGCAAGGCCAAGGAGGTGATTCTCCCCCTCTATGAGACACTGGTCAGGCCGCAGCTGGAGTACTGCGTCCAGTTCTGTGCGCCCCACTTCAGGAGGGATGTAGACAGCACTGAGAGGGTCCAGAGGAGGGCCACCCACATAAATCCAGTGACAGCAGGGCAGACCCTATGAAGAGAGGCTATGGGACCTTAACCTGTTCAGCCTTCACAAGAGAAGGCTGAGGGGGGACCTGGTGGCCATCTATAGACTAGGGGGGACCAGCGGGGTATGGAAGAGACCTTGTTCCCCCTAGCGCCCCCCGGGGTAAAAAGGGATAATACCACATGTTGTTAGAGAGTAGCTTTAGATCAGACATGCAAAGGCACTACTTCACAGTCAGGGTGGCTAGGATCTGGTCCCAACTTGCAAGGGAAATAGTGATGGCTCTTACCCTGGGGGTCTTTAAGAGGAGGCTTAACGTCTACCTGGCTGGGGTCATTTGAGGTCAGTTTTTTCTCCTGCCCAGGGCAGGGGGTTGGACCTGATGATCTACAAAGTCCCTTCCAACCCTACTTTTTATGAATCTATGAACGACCTAGGTCATCAGCATTCAAGATTTACTTACTTATACCCCAGTCTCTGCCTATTCTAAGCACTTTTGACTATAGCTTCTGTAGTAGCAGTCACTACAGATCTACAACTGAACCTCTTGCCTGACTTATGTTGCTATTGTATTCATACCACTTCTACTTAGAAAAGAGTGAACTAATATTTTACAAACATTAAATAAAAATACTTTACAGTCAATAACGTTGCTTCAAGACACTTGATCCACCCCAAAACCTTTAATGTACAGAAACAAGCAGTTAAGTGGAAAAATTTGTACATTTATTTCTACCTTCATAAAGCCTATGATGTTGTCAGTTAATGCTCTGCAACACTCCATTACATTTTCACTTTTGTCTATAGTGGAAACTAGAAAGTAATGCATATCTTTTACCATTATAAGTGTAGTCCTGTCCCTTCAAGGGCCAGGGTTGTTAAGAAAGTCAGGTGAATTACCTTAGCCCCACCAAACACAACAGATGGCAGGAATCCCTTATCTTGAATCATAATAAAAAGTAACAGCAGGGCCATAGAGAATAGCAATTATCCTCATATGCTTGAGCAGAGCCCCTTCTAAAGTAGCTAAGCTATTTCAAGGAAACATTTCTATAAAGCCGTTGTTCTCAACCCTTTCTAAGCTCAAAGCATCCCTCACACTCGGCTCAAGAAAGTGCCATCTTTTACTATTTACTCATTGTTTGACTATAGAAAAATAACTGCAATTCTGTTGGAAAGAACTCAGAAAGACCACAACAGGGCAGAATATTCTTAGCACTGTGAATTCCTATTTGAAATCGTTCTGTGAATCATGTGAAACAATACTAATATTGCACAGCGCCCCATGGCATCCTTAAAAGATCTCAAGGCATCCCAGTTAAGAATCAGTGCCATAAAGGATAAAAATCCCAGAGAGACAGATAGTAACATGTTTTCACCAAATTATTTTGAAGAAGGGCTCAAAAACTCAGTGAGCCTGAATTCAGCTCAAATTCATTGGTTACAGTGTCCCCTATGAGCCACCCCATTCCTGTGTGAACAGGCTGCCAGCAGCTGCTTTTTTTTTGCCCCATTTCCCCCCGCAAGTCAGCACCTGGAGCGTTTGCCTCTATTGCTCCCTACTCCTTCCAAGATTACATCACTGTAACTGTACATGGTTGGAGTATATACTAGGGAAGACAAGGCTGCTTTGACAACATAGGCTGTTAATGATAGCTAGGGGTATGGACAGGCATTCATTTGAACTGCTAAGAATTTTTGGAAATTAGCAGGACTACAAAAATGTAATATGGAACATATGAACAGCTGTTCATGTGGGAATACAGAGCCACAGCACAATGGTTCAATTTCCACTACCAAGGACTTGTCAATTTCATTTGCAGCCCACAATGGATCCCTGCTATCTGCATGCCCTTTAACTCCTGATCTAGCAGCAACAGCAGGTCCAGTGTAAATGTACTCCAGCTGGCAAAGAATCAAAGCCTGCCACTGCTTTTTCAGCTCCTGTGCAGTCTGGTATATAGTGCTATGTACAACCATGCAGATATGACCAAGGTCTTAGCCATGAGATCTCTGGTTTGACAATTAGCAGGATAAAGGTAAGTCCACGTTGGGAGAATCAGTGCAGAAGAGGTTTTTGGGCTATTCAAAAACCAGCAAGTGCTGCCAAAGCAATTCACCTGCTTGTCCAGCTGCAAAATGAAGGTCTCTGTGCTGATTCTGTTTCAAGAAGAAGACTACAGACTCCCCTTTGCTCCAGCCATGACCACTGCAAATTAGAGGTCAGCTAGTACACTAAGCACCTGTGGGCCTCTCAGCTGCTCCACCCATGGCATTGCCTGGCAGGGCTCTGATGCTTTCTCTGCTTCACAACAGCTGATCACTGTTGTGAAGCAGAGTACAAGTGAACCTCCTGGCTATGCCACTTGCAGCACCACCCCACAGAGCTATGATGCTACCTCCACTTCAGGAGACATGCTGAAGGGTCTCCTCTTCTCCCAGTGATGTCATTTACCACTTGTAAAAGCAGAGACAATTTTTCTGAAGTATCCAGACACTACCTTAACCACCCGTGAGTTCCTGCTCTGTGCTCTTTGGCTTGTAGAGAATGCCAGAAATGCTGATGTGATGAGTACAGATATTATTGGCATGGCAGCTGGATTCCTGTCATGTTTTTGGTGCAAGGAGGATTTTATCCTTCACAAAGAAAGACAGAGCTGAGCAGCAAGTCTGTATGATGACCTGTAAGCCTGCCTTTGCCTTCCTAGGGCAGCTGAGTTCATCATAAAAAAAGAATCCCTCATGCCACGAGGGGGAGTGATAAGGAACAAAACCCCCTGGGATGATGAAGGACCCTATGTGGTTATGTGTAATTGTACAATTGCTATGTGTGGCACTAAAATGCTCACGCTGCTGAGAAGTTGCTCTTGCAATGAGCTAACCTTTTTCTGAAAAAGCACCATATTTTGGGGCAATAATACACTTGAATGGCTGTATGCTAGTTTTCTGCAGTACTTAAAGAACGTATTTCTCATTACAAAATGTAATGCCTATCCATGGCCAAGGATAATTCATCCTTCTTTAGCTGCCAGGACAAATGTCTGCCTGCTCCTACTCTTTGTAGATTCCTCCAGCTTTAGGGCATTTGTCAAAATCAACATCCTATAAACCAGATTACATAATTTTTGTGTACAGCACTATCAAGGCCTGCATTGTATCTAACACCCACCATTTCCTTTCTCTAAATTCTACCATCAAATGATATGATGAAATAGGGGGGGAAATGCAGTAGCAGAGCTGTATTCACAACACAATTGCTAAATACTCTTTCCCTGATTATCTTCATAGATTAATGGATTTAAGCCAGAAATGACTATTAGATCATCTTGTCTGACCTACTTTATACCACCAGCCATAAAGTTTCACCCACTTACCTCTCCATTGGGCCTTATAACTTGTGTTTGATTAACACTTAACTTCTAGAAAAGCATCCAATCTTAACGTGAAGCCATCAAGAGTCAGAATTCACAGACTAGCTTCCCGGATTAAGGACAATAAGAAGTCCTTCTTTAAATACTAGGGGGTAAAAAGAAGGTTCTGGGTAATGTGGGGCCCCTTCAGGACACGTTAGGAAATGTGGTCGTCACACCAGAAGACAAAGCCAACAATTTAACAATTTCTTTGCCTCCATCTCCCTAAGCAGGGACCAGATCAGCCAACCCCCCGCTGGGCCCCCCTCAGGCCCCAGGGGAGGCACACCTAGGCCAAGGGTTAGTGAGGAACTAGTTAGGGAGCTTCTGGAGGGACTGGACGTATTCAAGTCAGCCAGTCCAGATGATCTCCACCCTAGAGTACTAAGGGAATTAGCTGAGGTTATTGCAGGACCCCTGGCATGGCTTTACAAGCATTCGTGGTGCTCTGGTGTGGTGCCAGAGGTCTGGAAGAGGGCCAATGTGGTTCCCATCTTCAAAAAGGGGAAGGAGGAGGACCCAGGAAACTAGAGGCCAGTTAGTCTTATCTCGATCCTAGGCAAGCTGTTTGAGAAAATTATGCTGTCACGCATCCACGAGGGGCCAGCAGGGGATTTCATGCTTAGGGGCAACCAACATGGGTTCATCAGTGGCAGGTCCTGGCAGACCAACTGGTGGCCTTCTATGATCAGATCACCAAATCCTTAGATGCAGGGGTAGCAGTGGACATAGTCTTCCTGGACTTTCGGAAGGCCTTCGACATTGTCTCTCACCCTGTTCTCATTAAGTAACTGGGGGACTGTGGTGTCACCACCTACACAGTCAATTGGGTCGCCAACTGGCTGGAGGGCTGCACCCAGAGAGTGGTGGTGGATGGGTCATTTTCAACCTGGAGGGATGTGGGCAGTGGGGTTCGGCAGGGCTCGGTCCTCAGGCCCGCACTGTTCAACATCTTCATCAGTGACTTGGA
>NW_017728943.1:85312378-85327525 GCF_001723895.1 Crocodylus porosus
CAGCAACGGTCAGGCCGCAGTTGGAGTACTGCATCCAGTTCTGGGCGCTGCACTTCAAGAGGAATGTGGACAACATGGAGAGAGTCCAGAGGCGGGCCACTTGTATGATTAGGGGGCAGCAGGGCAGGCCCTACGAGGAGAAGCTACGGGACCTGAGCCTGTTCAGCCTCCAAAAGAGGCGGCTGATGGGGGTCTAGTGGCCTGTTCCAAACTAGTCAGGGGGGATCAGGAGGCACTGGGGAAGTCCCTGTTCCCCTGAGCACTACCAGGAGTGACCAGGAATAACAGTCACAAGCTGGCAGAGGGTAGATTTAGGCTAGACATCAGGAGGCACTACTTCATGGTCAGGGCGGCTAGGGTCTGGAATCAACTTCCAAGAGAAGTAGTGCTGGCTCCTACCTTGAGGGTCTTTAAGGGAAGGTTAGATGAACACCTTGCTGGGGTCATTTGACCCCAGTACTCTTTCCTGCCATGGCAAGGGGTTGGACTAGATGATTTACTCAGGTCACTTCCGACCCTAGAAACTATGAAAGTATAAGCTACCCAAGAAATGGTAATTTTGTTTCCATGGTTTATTATTCTTGCTGCTAAAAAGTTGTGCCTTATTTCTTATGTTTTGGTCTAATTTACCTCACACTCTTCTTTTAAAAAAAATAAAGTCTGAATTGTAAGTATTTCAGCACAAGTCATTATTGCTAAGCCCTTAAATGATTTTTGTGGCTCTTTTCTGCATCTTCTCCAATTTTTCAACAACTTTTCAAGTTGCATATAATTTTCAAGTATCAGTTTCATGAACATTGTAGTCAGAAAAAATAACTTTTATACTTCTACTGACTATTCCTTTGTTTAGCATATTTATCCAAATCCATGACAACCCTATACGTAAGATGATTGCCCCAATAATTGGGTTCTATACGTGGAAAATTTATAAATTTGTTATAGTTTCCCATGTATATAATGTAATTATTGGAGCACCGCCTTATATTAATTTCCACTGCTGCTGCAGAGGGTAAAGCAGCAGCAGGAGGGAGGTGATGGGGGAAGCAGGCAATGAGAGAGGCAGTGGAGGAGTGATGGGGGGCAGGCAATTTATGTGTGTGTGTGTGGGGGGTTCAAGCAGCTTGTTGCTGCTGCTGCTATGGGGTTGGGCTCTATACCCCAGCTGAAGTGGGACTGGAGCCTGCCCGAGCAAGGTAAAGCAGCACGGGGTTGTGGTGGGAGGTAGGAGGAAGTGGGGTGGGGGACTGAGGCTGAAGGAGGCCAGAGGCGATGAGGAGGAGGGTAGAGGCTGTAGGGGAGCAGAGGTGGGGGGCAGGAAGCACTAACAGCTCCAGCCCTGATCCCAGGTCAGGGCCAGAGCCGGAGCCACAGCAGCTGCCGCCTGCCTCCTCATCTCCTCATACTAAAATCCAAGATGAAGGGTTCCCTCCAGCACATTCAAATGAGGAAGAAAACCTCTTCTTGTATATATCAAATTAGGCTTTTTTGAGTTTTTTAGCTATATTACACTGGAACTTCATGGTGAATTACTTATCTAATAATTTATTTTCAGTCACTGTTCTCGAGTTTATATTCCCCTATTGTGTAGCTATGACCTGAGATGTATTATCTTGCAGTTGGTTGTATTAAAATTTTTTTGAATGGTCCTGAGTAGCCAAGTAACACAGGTTGATCATCCTTCATCATTACCTCCTACCAATCTTTGTGTCACCTGCAATTTTTTAAAATCAAGAATGATTTTGTTTAGTTCCAGATCACTGATAAAAATATTATCAGTTCCTCATCAAGCAGCAGTCACTGCTGAACCACATTAGAAGCATTCTCTTTTAGTGATTTCCTATTGATAAATACACACTGAGACCTCTCAGTTAGACAGCTCTTATTTCATATATACAAATTTTTTATTGTTAGTTTTAAATCAAAATGTCAAACAATACTAAGTCCGATGCCTTAAAAAAACCTAAGTTTATTATATCTGCATGGGTAGCTATTGACTAAACTGATAGTCTCATCAATAAATGGAATCAAGTTATTTGAAAATAATTACTTGTAATGTTGTATGTTCCTCCCTTCCTGCCATGGACTTTTTCCTCATCTCCTTTCTGGCATTCTCTTCTCTCTTTCTTTCTTATTTACCTACGTATCTCCAGTTTGATTGCCTCCGGCCATGGACGAATCACTCTCTTTTCCCTTTACCTGATGGTTATGGGCCAGATGTCAGCTAAGAAGCCAAAGTTATTTTTTTCTTCTTATCAAAACAGTTCTCCAGATCACTGAGCTCTACTTCCAATGCCTTACAGCCATTTTCTCCAGGCATAAGTTTGTGAGGGATTCATCTTGGATAAAAGCCCACAGTAAATAGAATTTTCCAACTTAAAATTTTTTTTTTTTATATAAAGGTTCAGTGGTCATGCTAAATCAGAAGTGATTAGTATTAAACAGTACGTGAGTGGTCAAATAAATTCAACAATGAGAAAACTGACTGACCTAAGTAAGGGTATTATTCATTTTCAAAATATAGCAGTAAATGGTGATGCATATCCAGTTTCAAGACTAATGAGAAGGTAAATGATATCAATTATATCTTCTGCAACCTAGTATGTTAAAAATCAAAGTTCAATAACCTACCCAGTAAGACTGCGATTGGTTTGCCTGAGAGATGAGAAGAAATCTTATCACTACAAAGGGCCAAATCTTTTGAATGTGTTAAGGTAAACAGAAAGGAAATGATGAAAAGTGAAGTAGCACTAGAACAATTTTAAGTTCACAGGAAAATCTTGCTTCACATGTTAAGTCAAATAGAAGTGGGTACATATTAGAATAAAGCAAAAGCAGTCAGTTATTGAAGCTGAAACATCTGCCAATTTAGCAAATCTAATATAAGAATACTGATTTTTCAGCTCCATGGCATGCATGTTGCATCAGCTAAGGGTATGGAAAAAACATTCAACCACTTTAAACAGGGAAAAGGAGCTAGAGAAAAAGGAGTTGATGCTCAGGAGCATGCATCAGGTGCTATGCTGCAATCTGTATAATCTTGTAGCAATACAAATGAGTTAAATCATCCAAACTTTGAACCTGAATGTAGCAGTTTTGCTATATTTGAATTGCTACAGATTAATGCAGATATAACAGTTGCATCATATAATTTTGTACTGGTATACTCTGATATCAATTGTTATATCTATCTATGCCCCTGCATTTTGAAAATTATTTATAGATAGGCTGAGGCAGTGTCAAACTCCAGATCTGGACCACAGGGCTTCTTGGGGGATGGATCTGGTGGTGGCAATGAAACTGCTGTGGTGTAAGTCAGTCATTCTCAATTTTTTTTTTTTTTTTTTTTTAATCGGGAGCCATTTGTAAACATTGATGGCCAGTCCTGACCCAGTAAAGAGTTTAAGTAGAAAACAGCCTCCTAACCCTGCCATTGCGACCAGCTGCTGGCCCTGCCATTCTGATCAGCTGCTCCCCACACCCAGGCCCCAACTACCCAGTAGGTAGGGCTGGGGGTGGGTGTGTGGGACAGGGGGGTGAAGCCGGAACATGAGCAGCCCCAAGCAGCCCAGAACTCTGCCAGTCTGCAAGGGAAAACCCAGTTTCCTACGTTTTTCTCCTTTAAAGGAGAATCCATTTTTAAAGTTTGTTTGTGACTCTTTCATATATTCTTGTGACCCACTTTTGGGGCACGATCCACGGGTTGAGAAACGCTGGTATAAGCAACATCAGGGAGCCGTAAGGGGTTAGTGAACCCATTGCTTGGCCAGTCCCCAAATTCCCAGCCACTCTAACAGCCCTGCAGGCCAGAAAACACTCTTGTTTGGCACCCCTGGGCTAATGGAATCAAACTGTTAGGAAGTCTGATTTTGGATAAAGGAGTCTAAGTTACACCAACAAAAGCTTCAGATCTGAAACATGCTTATTATTTCTTCGTTATCTAAGTGTTAAAGCGAATACTGAATTACTGTGTTGAGAGGATACGCTGTATGATTAAATCAAGTATTAAAATATGTCAACTGTAACACTGTTGTTTTAAGAGAATGACAGGAATTTGGAACTGGAAGATAGATAAATACTAGTTTGGTGCAACAGATTATGAGGCAACAAACAACCTGGGTACATTAAAATTAACTCTACAGAATATAGAACCTTATCCCCAATAATCTGAAGAAATACTTAGAGAATTTAAGCACCATCAGTCTCTTTCTGATATAAACTCTTTTTAACTTGAGAGAAGCTCATCATACATACCCCCTATTATTATAAAAACCAAACTGGGCACCAAGTATTATATTTGCAGTTTTAATTATGTGTTTTGTAACGTAACATGAAACTATAAAAGCATTTTCTATGGTATGCACACATGGTAAAAAAAAAACAAAGTAAGGGCTGGCCCCAAAATGTGCCAAACCTGCAGTGCCTCCCACAAAGTACTTTAAGAGGCACCACTATGTCATCACATGACCCCAAAGCACATTTGAGAGGCACCTAGTCTTGTTTCTCCCTGAAAAACCCTACTGTTCCAAAGCCCTACACCAACTGAGAAGTGTCCTATCTTCTTCTTAACCCACCTTCTTAGGGCCTTGTTGCACATTAATTTTAAGTGGCTCCTGGAACTCTTAGTTCTTGGATTATCCACACATTATCACTTAAAATTAGTTTTAAGCATACTTTAGACAGCTTAAAGTTTCGCCACTCCAGGACAGACTCATCTCTGATCTGTTTTACCTACCATCTGTTCCATTAATGTGTGGTCACTTCCCACAGATGAGCCACCCAAGTTACAGTCCTTTAGTATGCCAGGATGTAATGTCCCCTCCCCTCCTGTTCTGTGTAGACAGATTTTCTACCCCTGTATTCTACTGCCTACAGGGCAATTACAGCACCAACCCAACTCACCCTCCTACCCAGGGGTTGTGACAATCTACAGAGCACATGCCAGCTAGACAAGTTGCAGGGCATGGATGGCTCTAGGGTGGCTGACTTCCTTCAGGGGCTGACTGCCTTCATTTTACTTCACTTCTCCCACCCCCATTTTCTTGCCACTGCATTGCCCACCTGCATTCCATTAACTTTCTGCCTCCTGGCTTCATGTTCCTGCCTCCTCAACCCCGCTTTGCAACACCCCCCCACTTACAGGAGGGATAGAAGCCTGCCCTGGCTCACCAGTTATCTATTTGCAACTTACAGCTATAGCTCCTAGTCCAGCCCCTGCTTGCCACTCCTAGAGTGGCAAGTCAGAGGTGTGAAGGTGAGGGGACATGCAGAAAAGGTTTCTAGCCTTAAGGTGTGACTGCTCTAAACTCAAACTAGCACTAAAAAGTGCTAGTGTAACAAGGCCCTTACAGTAGTCCTGAAATAGACATATATGTTTAAGGATTCAAACAGTATTTTTTTTCAAAACACTTGCAATTTTAAAAGACTCATGACAACAATTCTATATTGACCTTGATTCGTATATTCCAAAAGGTTTTAAACCCATAACAGTAATTGCTTTAGCAATGTTCATTAAAGCTAATTTGAATTACTGAAAGTGTAAACTTTTTTTAGAATCATCTTATAAGACCTTGGACTGCAAGTACCATAAAACTATAGTACTGAATAATACAGATTATTTGATACTAGTAAATGAGAGATTAAACTTTATTTGTAGTTTTAGAGGAAAATGTTTCCCCACATTTGAGTTACAATGTTGAGAGGTTTAAAAAACTAACCTTTTTTCTAAAGCTAAGTTGTCCATATATAATAGCTTGCTGCTTGATTTATCTTGACCATTTCCTGACAAAAAACATTAAAATTTCCTAAAATCTTGATAGTGCACTAAAAACAATTAAATACCTACATCTCCTACTGATATATAAAATCATCCTTTCCATGTACAATAGAAACTTCACATACCATTGACACATTCAAAGACATCACAGCACTTGCCAGGTGTTCCATCTCCACGTGAGACTATTTGGGGAATGGAGCCTGCCTCACACATGGGGAAACCACATAAACCAGAGAGACACTCGCATCTGAAACCAAAAAAAGGAAAGGAAAACCCCATAAATAAATTAAGCCACATATGAGGGGAAAACACAGGCAAGGTGAAATAGCAGACTGGGCCAAAAGAGTTCTTGTTGTATGAATATTATAGAATTACTTTTTACTAACACAGTGAACACAAGTTAAAAAAAAAATTAACTGTTTGGTAAATAACTCTCTGAACTCTTCTGCTGTAAGATTAAGTGCTAAGTGGTCATGCAAACATAGTGGGACAGATGGAAATATTCCAATCTGCCATACCAACAACATTTTTGGAGCAATAAACACTTAGGGACGGGTTCAGAAAGCAGCATGCACAAAAAGATCTCTAGTTTGTGGGAGACTTCTCCACAAAGTTGTTTGAGAACTGCCTAAATTAGTAAAAACTGACAGCAGCGTCCACAGCTAAAATACTGTCTCACTTCTTTATCCCCAAATTGGTCTGAATTTAGGGGTCCACCAACACAGATTTTTGGGGCTCATAGCCAATTTTTAAGGAGGCATATCAGCTGATACTGATCAGATTTCCAATATGCAACCTGGCAACTTGAAGAGTAGTGTCTGGCTGGTAAGCCTCTTGTGGTAGAAGGGGTGGGGCAGGGCAGGGAAGCAGATCAAGGCCACTGTGATGAGGGAGGGAGTTTGGCTGGGGCAGGCGCTGCCCAGCTGGAGCGGGGCGGGGCATGGGACAGAGCTGCAGCTCATCCAGGGGGTGCAGGGCGGGGGGGAAACAGCTCCCACTTCTGCATGCACTCTGGGAGGGCATAGGGGGCATGTGTCCCCAGCTCTGTGCACAGGACAGGGCAGACTGCCACTGTGGGCTGGGACCATGGCTGCAACAAGGCTCTTTCTGGTGGTGGCGAGATGAGGGGCTGGGCTGGGCTGCACTCAGGGGAGGCAATGGCAGCACCGGGAGGGGGTGCTATGTGGGGGCTGCAGCCACCCCAAAATTTGCCACAGCACCCACCACACACACCCTATAGCGCCACCGCCACCCACCCTGAGTGCAACCTGGCCCACCCCACCAGGAAGAGTCCATTCCAACCCCAGGCCACAGCAGCAGCCTTCCCTCATCCTATGCACAGATCTGGGTGCACAGGGTCTCATGCCCTCCTGGGGTGTGTGCAGTGGCAGGAGCTGCCTTACCCTTCCCACACCCCCTGAACAAGCCATGCTCTGCCACGGCCGGGATGTGCAGTGCCTTCACCAGCCCCACTCCATCCCTCAATCTGCACCCCCCCAACACCCCTTCTCTCTTCTACCACAGACTTACCAGATGGAGGCAGCTCTCCAAGCTGCTGGGCTGTGCTCCTCACTGCCTATTGTGCAGCACTGTGGCTGCATGGAAGCACTGGGCATTTATCAGCCACATTATTGGCTACATCAGGCAAAAAAAAAACAATTTCCAATACAGTCAATTTACTTTATAGCAGTGCTGATCCAATATCAGACCAATGCATCAGCGCACCTCTATCTGAATTGGGCTATATAGGGAGACAGAAAGAAAAATAATAAAATATTCTATTGCTTTGACATCTTGGGCAGTCATTTACACCCAAGCAAAATAAGTATAAAACTACCATTTTGAATTGGTAGTGCTTGACATCCATTTTCCATTGGTGATTATATACGTTGCAAGGCAACAGAGAACTGGACTTTAATGGCCAGATCCTATTCCACCTAACAGACACCTAAATGGTACTTTGCTGTCTAAATGCAATCCTATTCTATCTAACTTGAGTCCATGAAAAACCACAGAAACAAAATGGTGGGTGCAGCCTCACCACTTCCTATGACATAGTTTTAAGGCGCAGAGAATGTATATTACCCAAAGCCATGTTAACAGTTTTTCAGGAATTTGAAGAGGGTAGAATATGATCACTAACATTAGCAAAGGCTTTTTCACAATACGAAAGTTTTTCAGATCAGTCTCTAGAACTAGAAAGTACAGCTCAGATAAAAGGAAGTTGTATGCGTTCCTCCCAATTTTCGTGCTCTTAAAAATGAACCAGCCAAACAAACCAACCAATGACCAGAGGAAGGGGAGGTCTCTGTTTGAAACTCATGAAGTCTAGAGACATTATTATTGATGTTTCTACAGCACTATCAACATATATTAAGCTGGACAGAAATTTACATTTAGTAGTTCCTGGTCTTAAGAGATGACATAGTAAAGGAATAAGCAGCCACAATACAATACAAGACAAAATGCACAAGGAAAGCTCAGTGCTTATTACAGCTAAACAGATTCATGGAACAGGTACACGATTTTTCCTTAGTGTATAGATTTAAGTTCTTTGAAAAATCTAGGAATTCACTTACCACCCTGGGAATAAATATGAATTTAAAAAAAAAAATAGGAACCATATTTTATTATTTATTTTATTTTTATTAAAGTAAATGAGTATTAAATATCTAGCTATGTTTACTATATGCTTCAAAAGAGGCATTATCATGAGCACCCCAAATCAACCTATCTAGACAGAATCATTAGGCCCAAAGAGATTCTCAGATTCTTTTGGTCAGTAAGCTTCCACAAGGAAAAGGAAGGTGGCTTTCCTACTACCCCTCATCTCTCATTATCCCTGAGAGATACCACACCCAACATCAGGATGCAATAAAAGATTAGAAAAACTAGTCCTAGCAGATAGGTATTTAAAAGTTATCCCTTTCATCCCTTCTCCTGCTTTAGTGATTTTTGTTAAGGTCTCCACTGGAGAACACGTCTCTCAAATACAACTAACAAGAACAGTGCAGTGAAGGTGAGCCATCTCCAATGATTTTAAAAAATATCATGTACTACCATAGAGCATAAAATGCCACAAAAATCTATATCCATTATTGAAAGGCAAAGAAATTCTTGCAGAAAGCTACATAAATATTACATTTAAGAAGTTAAATCTACAGACAGTTAAATATGCAGAAATAAAGCTGAATGATCAAATGCTGTATGCATCCATTAGCATATTTTATTATGATTTATTTAATGATACAGTATAAATTGTAAGACTATTGTTTAGTTTTACACATGGTATGGACAAATATTGAGCACAGAATAAAAGAGCCATGGGCTATGGTAATGAGCAAAGAACTGGAAGATGAAAGACCTTGATTTTATTCACCACTGACTGACTGCACTAACTTTAGAAGGTCAGTTAGCTTCTCACTGTCTCAATTTTTTATTTGTAAATACAGGTAAGGGGAAATTACTCACCAGTAATTCTCTTTGTTGTAGTCCTTTCCTCTGACACTACAGAAAGACAGTAGGGACAATTGGCATTATGGCTCCCCCTACCTAGAAGCAAGAGAGCAAAGGATGTATGATAGCGAGCTCCCTATAAATGGTCCAAGTCAGTCCCTCCCCTCTTTCAATTAAATACAGAAAATGAAGATAGAAAATATATAAAGAATAGAAATGCCAAGATAACACTCAGGAGGGCAGACTGGGAAAGGAGAGGACTTTGACAAAGAGAATTACCAGGGACTAATTTTCCCTTGTTCCTCTTCTCCCATCCTATGGAAAGACAGCAAGGACAAGTTGCAGATGTAACAAGCAGCTCCCCTTTGGGTAGGCTTATCATAACTTGCTACTTTAACAAGTAGCAATCTTTAGCCAAAGGAGACACTCTTAGCAGGAAGAAGGTCCAGCTCATAGTTTTTAAGTAAAGTGTGTGGGCAGTTTTACATATTTTACAATAGATTTCTTAGCCTTTACGCTCCAGGAAGTAGAGATATTTCCAGAGGAATTAGTTCTGACAATCACGGGACAAGTCTTGTTCGGCCATAACATAGGTTAGACAAGTATGCGCCTGAATCCATCTAGCAAAGAGAGCCTTGGGGTAGCAATAAAAACAGAAAATAACATTTTCTCAATGTCAAGAAAAAAAAGCAAAAAAAAAATTCAAAACACTTTATTTCTAAAGAACTGGCTGTTTGTCTAGAGAGATGACTGGATTAGGATAGGGATAGAAATATATTGCTCATTGATCTGAAATTCTATATTCACTTTAGGACTAGACTCTGGAGGACAGTATAGCTTTAACCCCATCCAGAGAAAACTGCAAAACAAGAGAAAAAGAAAGCTAGGGAGCCTAGTTTCCTGGCCTAAAGTCGCTGCTATTAGTATACACTTCAGAGTAAGCAGCTTCATAGAGAGAGATGTCTAATCTATTCTATGCATGTTTTGGCCCATCCAGTATAACATACATGTGCCACTCATAACGGTTTAATATACTGTTGGAACATACCTGTGCGTTCCAACAGAATATTAAACTGTTATGAGTGGCATCCTCTTCCTCATCAATTGTTCAAAGAGTAGGCCCATAAACACCTGAAGAACAAGGAAGAGATTTCACTAAGGAGTAACTAGTTAAAGTAAGGTGATTTGCCATAATAAAAAAAATATAAAAAACATTTAAAATATGGGAAAAGGAATTAATGGTTCTGCATCGAGTGGGTCCACAGACTGCAGAACAAGTAGTTAGTTATAGCTGGAGCATGCTGATCCTTAATTTCTGAAATTCCATATTTCTTTTTAAGCAAAAGGAAAAAAATATGCAAACCTACTGCTATTGGCATGAAATGAATTTGCTATATAGGAGTGTTAATGTGGAAAGTTTTAAAACAGACTTTTAAACAATCTTCAATCTCCCCAGATAGGCCTGCTGAGAAAGTTATCTAAGCACGTTCCATAATGTTAGCAATGAAAAAAGGGTGTGTTAAGAGTGAAAAGAAACCTTAGAAAATCTTGGGGTGATAGACAGCTGTCTCACTGCCACGAACACAATGGTTGGAAACCCTGGGATAAAGAGACAACCAAAAGAGGCAGCAAACTTACCACTGTTTTATCTTGATGGATTTTTTAAGTGCTCTTAGGAGAAGAGGAATAAGTGGAAGTGATATCCCCATTTTGCACTCTAGTGCTGCAGAAGCCTATTCTTCCCTGGCTTATTACTTTGAGAACAAAATTGAGGAAGTTTGGTAGAACTGGTTGTTGCAAACTAGTCTATTGCGAAGGCACTCAACTCCCAAATGCTTTTCTATGAAGAAACTTAGCAGTTTAAATTGTAATCCCCTGGGCAAGGGCCTGGAGGTTAACCCAGTCCACCTATGGGCTGCTTTTTTCCTAGTACATAAATTGTTCTTAAGGTATAGGAAAGGGGCAATGTACAAGTTACTGGCATGACAGCAACAGGAGGAATTGAATTTATCTGCTTTCTTACCTTTATACACATATGCCATAGTCACTATTTTACATTAAAAAGGGCATAGACATTGAGAACCAAGCACTCTCGAGTGACAAGAGCTATGCAAATGGGTTTTTTCTTATGAAATCAAAAACACAGAGTAAAGAGGAAGAAAGAATGGTATGTTCTCTAACAAATGAGTTGGATAGTTTCATCCAAACACAGAGTCCCTGAATAAAAGGAGATGGGTGTGTGAAGGGATGTAAAGCAACCTCTGTTGTATAAGTATCATGGCCTGCCATCTGGTAGGAAGGAAAAGAAAATCAGAAAGAACACATGAAGCTGGCTTTGGAAACCACTGGCACAGAATGGACTGGACTGGTACAGATAAAAAGGTAATACTGAAGTTAATGACATGTGTCCAGTGAAAGGCAACCTTGGCTAGACTTGTATTAAGAAGCAGGGTTATGTGCAAAAGCTGCTGAAGAGATGCCAGGGAGATTCTCCCTTAACTGATTTAGTAGTCTAGAATCTGGTCCCAAGACCCTGCTAGAAGACTCATTAAGCTGGCCTGAATATCAGCAAGGTGCATGCATCTGCCCAGTAAAGAATCACTATCAAGGATACTAGAACCTTCGTGAAGACTGTGGAAGATAGAAAGAGGCCACAGAAGAACAACTGAAAATGGGAACCCTAAAGACAATGTGGGAGAGTCAACAATAAATTAGGTAAATGTGAATATCAAGTTATGTACATGCTTGAAATGCTGCTAAGGATAAGAACTTTCCTTGTTCCAAAATGGAATGCAATACTTTCTCTTATGAGCCAGAGACAAGATGGACTGTAGCCTCCCCAACTCATTTGTGAACAGTGAAATACTTTGAGGGGGGAAAAAAAAGCTCTAGGTCACCTTTCTGCCAGTTAACTAAGTTAATATAATTCTTTTCTTAGAAGTACTAGAAAACTGACTAGGAAGCAAGAGTTCCCTGAGAATTTAAGGGGCAAAAAGCGACAGACACAGATCTAAAAGCAATTTGGATGAACAGTCAAATCTGACTACATTCTGAAATCTTTTCATGCAGTTCTGGCCATCCCTTTTGTAGATTTCTGAAGGTGACTGCCTATTAACTGAAGCTGATTACATTTTTCATTAAAAAAATTTCGGAAAGACATTTTCCCTCCTAAAAATTGATATTTTTTTTCCTTTTGGGTTTTTCTTTCCCTTTCTTCTTCCTTCCATTAAAAAAATTGCTACCAGAAAAAGTAAAAGAGGTAGGAAGGGAAAGAGGAATATAGGGAAAAAAACCTTAAAATTTGGGAGAAAAAAAATCATCATTGTCCACTCATTCATTCAGGATGCTTTTTAATTGCTTACAGTTTTGCCAGTTTTTAACAGTAACTTATCAGCAGGGTTCCAACTTCAAATGTATAAAAGATAAATTGTAAAGAAATAAAAATCATCACGTACCTAGCTAATAACCCCATCATAAAGGTAGCAGCACACCAAATGAATCTGAATAACGATATGGATCCAATTGGTGTGATATAACAAATTGATATTTACCACCACCCTGGCATATGGTTTTATAAACAGCACTTGTAGAATTTCCTATACTTAGAATAGACTCAGCTATAGAACACCTAACTATAGGATAATAAAGGATAATGATACATATAGCAAAAATTGCTTCCTTTATTTTTGCTAAGTAGAGAAGTAGTAAAACTAACATTTGCAATAAAAAAGACTTTTTGTAGGTTAATTTAAATAATGGGACTACTTTCCCCAAGAATCTTGACTTTATAATATGGTGTCATTCAGGATTTTCTATGTGAGTTTTGACTTTCTCAACTATTCAGACAGTGTGACAGAAAAATTCACATTTCAGAACTGAAGAAAAACATTGTGTAAGGACATAATAGATAATACAATACAAAATAATATATAACTATATTACAAGCATCCGTTTCCTTTACTTCATTCACTCCTGGCTTTATGAGCTCCCTCTTATCAATTAATATGAAATCTGAGCCTCATACAAATGAGCACTCTCTTTAGATGGTCTTCTATCAAGAAATTAAATATCACTTTTTGTAATTCACCCAAGTGACTAGAACCGTTTAATCATTGTCTAAAAGGAAAATAAGGAAAATAATGGAGCAAAGCTTCACAAGATGACAATAGAAAAACTACAGCAGGTGATTAATGACAGGTCTAGAATTCTCATGAATTTTTTTCAAAATAAAACATTCAAATATTACTACAGTGTTAGCAGTTATTACTTGATACTACTAGTACATTTCTAAAAGTGGACTTAAAGAACACTCCAAGTACTAGATTTAAATAGAAATTAAATAGCCATTTGGTGACATTTCAAATATTTTATGCTTAAGTCAAAAATTGTATATTAATGACATCTTAAAAAGCCTACCAAAGTCCTGAACATCCATACTCATCTTCCAGAGGCCTGCATAGCTAAGACCTGAGTGACTAACATTATCCAAATGTGGTCATTTAATAGGTAGGGATTTCTATTCAGGTTATCAAGAGAGTCATTCATGATCTTTCTCCCCTTATATGTCAGGTAACTGTGGGAAAAGATCATCACCATAGATTTACTGTGACAATAATCCTTTTTGAAAAACACTGAGAAAAAAATATAACAAAGATGTGATAAAACTGTGCCCTTTAAAAAATCATCCATGATATCCCTATTTTCCCCCTCGAGTTAGAAAGGCCCTGCTGACAAATTCTAAAGATTTGATGTCAAATATTAAAGGTTGTATGAATACCTGCATCCTCTGTAAAATGTTAATTCATTGTTCATATACCTTTAGTAGCTTATATGCGGTAAAAAAAAAATATTTCCCTATTTATCCAAAGAATGTTGTCTGCCTAGAATTAAGGCATTCATTTCATTTTAAAAATTAAGATGAGTAACCCAAAAAATAATCTGAGCAAGACTCTGCTAGTTCATTCTTCTAAGGAAGAAGAACTGGTTTTAAATTCACCTTAGACTTAGCATTCCAGATGAATAAATAAATACTTTTATCAATCTCATGAAACATGGTTATTCAACTGATGATATAAACTCTGACTTTCTGAAATAGGCAATGGAATTTAAGTAGTATATTCATTTTTATATCTTTAATGTATAGAATTACTGTGAAAGGTAGGCATGCCCCATTTATTTAAACTACTCTTTATCTAGTTTATAATGAGGAAAATATTTAAAAAACATAAATCTACTTCTTCCTAGAAACTATCACTTCATTAAAGGAAGATTCCTTCCAGTTGGACTTTGTAGCTTATCAGAAAAATACAGCAAAATGATACTGACATTAAAGGTATAATGCAGCATAATATCTATAAAAATATATTCTGTGCTATTTAAATATAATATACCTATATGAAGCAGTCTTTTATACTAGATGAATGAGAAGCTAATGTTATTACAGTGAACAGAAAGGATTTGTGGCTATTTGTTGTTAAAAAAAGGATGAAGTTTGACACAATAATATTTTGACTTCTAAATTCTGTACCATTTTGAAACATGTTTCATAGTTTCATAGTTTGTAGGGTCAAAAGGGACCTGAGCAGATCATCGAATCTGACTCCCTGCCATGGCAGGAAAGAGTACTGGGGTCAAACGACCCCAGCAAGGTGTTCATCTAACCTACTCTTAAAGACCCTCAGGGTAGGAGCCAGCAGCACTTCACTTGGAAATTGGTTCCAGATCCTAGCCACCCTGACTGTGAAGTAGCGCCTCCTGACATCTAGCCTGAATCTACCCTCTGCCAGCTTGTAAGCGTTATTCCTAGTAACTCCTGGTAGTGCTTGGGGGAACAGGGACTCCCCCAATGCCTGCTGGTCCCCTCTGACTAGTTTGTAACAGGCCACTAGATCCCCCCTCAGCCTTCTCTTGTGGAGGCT
>NW_017728943.1:85328815-85343415 GCF_001723895.1 Crocodylus porosus
CTCCTTCCTCCCCTTTTTGAAGATGGGAACCACATTGGCCCTCTTCCAGTCCTCTGGCACCACACCAGAGCACCATGAGTGCTTGTAAAGCCGTGCCATGGGTCCTGCAATGACCTCAGCTAATTCCCTCAGTACTCTAGATTTGAATACATCCAGTCCCTCCAGAAGTTCCCTAACAAGTTCCTCACTAACCCTTGGCCTAGGTGCACTTCCCCTGGGGTCTGAGGGGGGCCCAGAAGTGGGGTGGCTGTTCTGGGCCCTGCTTAGGAAAATGAATGCAAAGAAATAATTAAATATGTTAGCTTTCTTGTCTGGTGTGATGACCAAATTTTCTAGCGTGTCCTGCAGGGGCCCCACGTTATGTGGAACCTTCTTTTTGCCCCCTACGTATTTAAAAAAGGTCTTCTTGTTGTCCTTGATCCGGGAAGCTAGTCCGAGTTCCATCTCTACCTTGGCCTTCCTGACTGCCCCGAGCAACCGCAGTATAGTCCTCCCTGGTGATGGCTCCTCCCTCCCATTGGGTGTATGCCTCCCTTTTAGCTAGGAGACACTCCTGGATGCTTTTGGTGAGCCATTGGGGCTTTTGATCCCTCCTGCCCCCTTTGATCCGTGTTGGGATTACCTCCCTTTGGGCTTGGAAGATCATCTCCTTAAGGAGCGACCACTCTCCTTGGACACCTGGCTCCCCTCCCCGCTGGGACGTGAGTTCCTCCCCGACTATTCTCCTTAGCTCATTGAAGTCCGCCCTCCTGAAATCTAGGGCTGCTGCCTTGCTGTAGGCTTTTGCCACCTTGTGCTGGATGGTGAGTTCCAGCAGGCGATGATCGCTGTCGCCCCCGTGGTCAAGCACCTGCAGCCCCCTGATCAGGTCATTGCCGGTGGCCAGCACCAGGTCCAACAAGGCATCTCCCCTGGTGGGGCTTTGCACCTCCTGGGTTAGATGGAGGTCCTGCATTCTGGCTAGGAACCTATGTGAGCAGTCAGACGTGGCTGACTGCTCTTCCCATAAGATGTCTGGAAAGCTCAGGTCACCCATGATGACCACATCCTTTGACCTAACTACCTCCATGAGCTGACTTAAGAATTCCTGGTCTAGCTCTTCCCTTGGTTGGGTGGTCTGTAGTAGACCCCCACCGTTAAATCTCTTTCCCCTCAACTGCCTTGTATTCTATCCCAGAGCGCTTCAGAGTGCCCCTTCTCTGATTCTTTGCTAATTGACGAGGATGTGTATTCCTCCTTACCAGTATATCCTGTATACCAGTCTGCCTCACCCTGTACAACTCCAAGTCAGTTCAAAGCAGTGCAGAGGCATTTTGCTGTAGTGACAAGGTTCTCTGAGCCTTGGCACTGTGGCATGGCAACTTATCTTGTTCCATTCTGCTTTGAGCTGATCTAGAGCAGTGGTTCTCAATCTTTGGTACCTTACATACCTACCCCTTGCCGATCAATGCAGCAAAAGTGAAATTGGAAGTCTCACCTTCCCATTTTTTCCACCACGGCCCGGGCAAAAGCAGCCTGTGCGGGGCCTCCCTCCCTATCCCCTGGCACACTGACACTGGGGGGTGAAAGCCCCAGCGCACCAGACACAGCAGAAGAGGCAGCAGCTGGAACTTCCAGCCTGAGCAGGCAAAGACCAAAACGCAGCACCTGTGTACACACTGCCCATGTCTTGCATACCCCTATGGGTATGCATACCATGAGTTGAGAAAGACTGATCCAAAGCAGTGCATGGTGAGGCAAAGGCATTCTGCTACTAAACGTTTGGCTGGGGAAAGTCCACTACCATCCCAAACTTCTCCGGCACCTGGGAGGACTCGAGTTGCTGCTGTTTTTTGTACGTTTTCCAGATTGGTGTGATCCTGGTCTCAGGAAGACATGAAGAGCATTTCCCTGCCACTTGACTCTTCCCAGTCCAGGAGTGGAGGGGAAGGGAAGCAAACAGGTATTAGTTCCTTACAGAAAATCTTTCCCACAGGCATGATCTTTCTTGCTTAGTAAGATCTCTCTCTTGAATCAAGCATATTTCCTGCAAGATAAATTTAATGAACACTTTTACACTCTTAATTTCTACATGGAGTGCAGGGATTCTCCCCGTAGAAACTGAATGCTTGTATGTACAAGTAAAGGGCACACATGATGCCTAAAAATGGACTTTACTTGTTCAATATGACATAAAACAACAACGTACTTTTTCTTCTACTGTTATATATAGAGTATATTAATTAGGAAGCATGACACTCAAATATTTATGAGAGCAAAAGGGCTGAGTGAACCATCTGGCCTGTCCCTCTTCCACTCCTAAAAGATTTCGAACCCAAATGAAATTATTTGGATCCTGGAGTAATACCACTGATATACTGTGATAACGGAAGTACAAAAATATCCTTAAATGACTGATGAAAATGTTTGGATCATAGAATAGAAATGGTTGGTTTGATTTTTGCAACTTGGCAGAAATGCTGTAAAGTTTCTGATATCCTTCTAAACTTGAGCCAACTTGAGGCTCCGGAGCCACGTGAGGCTCTTCGGAAGTTAATATGCACCTCCTTCAATCTTTGTACACACCGTGTGCTTGTGCAAAGATTCAAGGAGACATGCATTAACTTCTGAAGAGCCGCATGTGGCTCCAGAGCTGCAGGTTGGCCACCCCCGTTCTAAAGGATATACATTTAAACATTATGTCAAGTATTAATCCCAGTTATAAGACTGTCATTCCACCCTATGGAACCCCAAGTCCATTTCAGTACAAAAATAAAAAATCATCTAAATACATACCAAAAAAACTACATTAAATTATTCTTAAATTTATAGGATCAAACACTCAAAAGTTAGGAAATGCCTGTGCAACCTCAATATGACCTCTATATCCATTATGATACAAGTCTTAAGTTACGTATTACTTTTTCCAAGGGACCCCAGTCTCATCTTTGGTCCACTCAGTGGGTGGTTCTCTCTTTCCTAAAGGTTTGTCCAAGAGGGCAAACTAGAGCACAATAGGCAAGGGCATGAATTTGCAGTATACTTGCTACCTATTGCTAAATTCCTCTGAAGACACTATTCTTATATTAGAACAAGCAAGAGAGCCTGATTCTGCAGTGATGAGAGGCATGGGTTCTGATCCCTGCTGTCAATGATATTTATGCATTTTATCCAATGACTTTCAATGCAAAATTCCTAAAGAGCACTGGGAACAAAATCCAGGCTTCCCTCCTCTCAAGGAGATTAGGCTATGGAGTCAGGCTCCTTCTTGCATAGTCATAGTTCATGGTTTCTTTCCTGTCCAGTGGGCCAGCTTCACCAGGAGGGATGGAGGAAGCATTCAGCCCCGTCTCATGCACAGATGGCTGTGAAAGTTCCTCTTGGATATCTCAGTTATGTACCAAGCTGTTCTGAAGTTTTGAAAATTCTAGTAGGCATATATCTGCATCTTCAGGCACTTTAACAGCTTTGAAAATTCAGACCATAACCAGAAAAAAGCTGTCCCTTTGCTAACTACAGTTGGTATTTCCTTCGGTTTTAGATTCACAGAAGTTAAATGAGTTGGTTTCAGTTGTTTTCAAATTCATTCAGGGCACTTCTCAGATATTTAGCTTCCCAAAAATAAAATCTATAAACCTGTCCAGAATTACCATGATCACTTGACTTTTGTTATTTAATTTGAAATATTGCCTTTCTTCACCCTCCCAAACACATTACTACTACGAAAGGGTACAGAAACAGAGATACTTTTTACTGGCTTTTATCCACTCATCTTCCAAGGGGTTGGTCTTTATGCATAATAATGTCAACTTGTATCTTGTCAGGTTCAAATCTAAAGAGCACTAACAATTTTCCTTTTAATAAACCTATTTACAAAGTTCTCCATTTTTTTTATACAGAGAAACAGGAACAATGTAATTATTGGCAGAAAAGGAGAGGGATGATAGAAGATCGTCTGAAGTACTGAGAGGTGCTAAATCAGTTATATCCAGAAACGTTTTGCTTTTTGAGAAACTATTTGAATTTTTTTTAAAGTATTTTTCTGAGGGATCAAAATTTGGTACTGGTGGTTTGTTGTTGTTGGTAGGGATCCTGTTCCCCCCTCCCCCCTTCTGCTGGAAGGGAAAAACTGATTTTTCTTTTGGCAAAAATGGAATGGAATTTCTGGCTTGCTTCATGAGTTGTCTAGTGCCTGGGTTGCTCAACTCTCTAGACAGACAGCTGTTCAAAGAGTTGAACAGCTTGGGGAGTCAGCTGCCAAGGAATAAGGTAGACCAGTGAGTCAGGGAGCTGTCTACCTAAATCCCCAGCCAGGTGGCTGTCTAGGATGTCAGATTCCTCCTTGGGAAGGCAGCTGTCTGGGGATCCAGCCAAGGTGTAGATCAGGCTACCTGACCATTTCAGCTAGCCAGGCAACTGGGAAAGCCCTGGAAGCCCTGTGTCTATAAGCAGCCAAACAAGCAGGCAAAAAGCCTGGAATTACAGGATGCCCTACAGCCTAGAAAGCTGAAGGCACGGGGCCTAAAATGTCCAGGGAGTTAACAAAACTTGTCTGCCTATAATCAGTAAGATTTGGAGAGAAACAGGGTTTTCAGTAGGTTCCTGACTTCATTTTTAGTAATAAAACAATTCTCAAGAAAGCTGAGAGAGAATTTAGCATTGGCATTTGTTCTACTTTAATGTTAGTTTTTCTCCTCATCCAACTGTTTATGGGTGGCTGCATTAATCAATTTAATTTCCAGTACTTAGTTACCATATGGCCCTCCACAACATGACTTTATAGATGGAAGAAGGGAAAAAATAGTCTTAAAAAACCCAAAAACCTAAACTAAAATTTTTTTGGGGGAATATGGAATATACAAAATACATGACGATGGATATTTTAAATTGTCATTTAAGATGCCCAGCATTACACATATGTGCTTTTGAATAAAGTTTAATATTATTGTCCATTAGCAAAAATATGGTTTCTGGTACCCCCTCCCCAAATGTTCAAAGTCAACAATATTTGAACTGAAAGACCAATCCTAATTTTATTTTGAATTTAAACAGATTTTCTCTTTTAGCAAGAAAAAACGAAAAAATGTAACAATACAAAATGAAAAAAAGCCCCACAAGTAGACAATCATATGTATAATATAGCTACATACAAAAAATGCAAGGCAAGTCACCTAAACGCTATCATCCCACACACATACACAAAATCTGTTGGATAACCTTTAATAGCTTATGTTGCTTTGGTATTTTGAATAGGAAATAATTAGTAGATAAACGATTTCTGGCTTGATTCTGATTATATGAATAAAAGTGATATTTGGTCTGATCTAAAACTACTGAGACTGAATGGAAAAAAATACTGGTCCTTGCTCATCTCTCTGAGAAACCCTGCCTTAAATCTATTTCCTAACATGAGTTAAGTCTGAAAACATCAACCCCACTTCCTGATCAAACATCTGACCAATAAGAAAAAAATCATTAAAAGATTCCTGCAAAATCTCAGGATTTTCTAGACACCCTAATTTTAAGGGCCAGAGAAGCCTGGGGAGCAATACCATATAATCTACATGGACCACTTTTAAAATAATGGAAAAAAAAAAAGTTTAGCAACTATGTTAGTTGTGGCCCCTTCCTTCCTTAATTTTCAAAATTCGCTGATTCTTAGTTAAATACAGCTATACAAATGATGTGGCTCTGTGCACAAGGTCATGTCCATGGACTGCCCTGTGGAGTGGATCAGGCCCATGGACCATCCCCATATATTAGTAACTTTCTGTACCTATGTGATTTTAGTAAACCATTGAGCTAATATTGGTAGAACCAACGAAGTATTATACAGTGTGAATAAGATCTCCAGCTTTTGACATTTTACTAAATGGAGTTATTTTTTTGTGGAACACAAAAAGATGGTAGATAGTATTGTATAAATGTAAGAGGTAGTATTATAGCCCTAATGCTAAGGAATTTGGAGTGGTCCTTTTCTGAACTCTATATATACATGCATGTAATATTTTGAACACCTCCAAAACAGGTTTGCCTGCATGTTCCCTCCTCCTCTCATAAGTCACTGCCCACAGAAGATTGCAAAGAAACATATATAATGTAACAGCATGTATCAATGGCGCGCTACTGAACACCATTAACTTTTTGTCTATTTGGTAGGCCTTAAATGCGCTCAAGTACTCTGTTGGGTTTGTTGGGCATATGGCCACAGTGGGGAGGCAGGGGGAAGATGGGGTCTCTTCCAAATGCTTCCCTTGAAACTAGGAACTCACTTCTCATAAAAAGAAAAAAAAAGGGAGGGTTCTAGAGAACAAGACAGTGCCTTCATAGAAGACGTGTAGTGCATGGGCAAGGACTGGCAGTTTCTGAGCTCTGTTTCCAAACCAGAGTGCTTGTTCTCATTTTGTTTCTTTCCCCCCTTTTTTAAAAACAATAATTAATTGAGCACATTAGTATGTTGGGGATACAGTGAAATGTACTAACTACCTGTTTATCTCCTTCTCCAAAATTACAGCTACACTATCAGCAGCATATTTTTGTAGACACTGCAAGAGCTATTAAGTAGATAAAGGGCTAGGGTATTTACCCAGCAGTACCATGGTGACTTGAGTTTACTTCAACTGCCGGAGAAAGGAGAAAACAACTTTCCTTAATGTAAGTGGATTTGAATTAAGATAAATTTCCAATGATATGTTTAAATTGTGTTAGAGGTAGTATAAGCAAGGGACAATTTGAGAGAAGGAGTTAAAGGGGGGCAGGGAGAGATTAAGGGACAGAGGACTGGACCAGTACAACAGCTGTAGGATCAGAAAGCAATGATGTACCCCAGCCATAGGTTTTAAAACCAGAAGGTCCACTGATCATCTAGTCTGATCTCCCATACAACAAAAGCCACTGCATTTCAGTTGCACCTTTATTGAGCCCAGTAACTTGTGTCTGACATAAGTGTACATGCCAGGAAAGATCTTGACTGTTGATCTGAATATATCAAGAGACATCAAATCCACCACTTGCCTTTGTTAATCATCACCATCACTGGTAAAAATCTGTGCTGTGTTAACAGCTTTCTCTGCTAAATTAAATACTCCTTTTTAAAAAAAATTTACCGGGTATCTTCTCTTTGTGAAGCTATTTCTTCATCAAGCCAACACTGGGTTTTGTTTTTCACAAGTTAAACAGATTGAGCCCTTTCACCTCACATTTTCTCCAGCCTTTAAATATTTTTGAGGCTCCTCTTTGCATCCTCTCTACTTTTTCTACATCCTTTCTTGACACAAGGCCTGTGATGCAGGATTGTCTCACCAATGCTATACACAGAGGTAAAATTAACTCCATGCTCCTACTCAGCAAGCCCATTAATACAGTTGAAGTTCACATTAGCCCTTTGCACTTAGAGCTCATATTGCTATTCCTAAGATTTTTTCAAGAACTGCTTTTGAGGATACAGTCTACCATTTAAGTATGATCCACATTCTTTTTTCTTAGGTATATGGCATTGCATTTGGCTGTATTAAAAAGCATTTGTGTGAACGGCAAATCAATTTAAACACTCAAAAGCACTTTGTGTAATTAACATTTTTCATTATTACTTATCTTTCCAATCTGTGTGTCATCATCATTTTTTTTTAAATCAGCAGTGATTTATTAATTACTTCCACATATTTAAAAAGTGCTCTCAAGCCCTTTCTATTATGGTTCCTAGGGCTCTGCGAAGCTTCAGTCACCGATTTGATTCGGCAGAGATTTGGCCTGATTTGCCGGTTGAATCTCCGAATCGAATCAGGAGACCCTTTAATCTCTCCAAATTGAATTAGAACCCTCCAAATCGATTTGGAGAGGTTCGATGATTCAGACACAGACACACCTTTAAACATTTTTTCTACGTACCTCAAAGTACCAGCCAGCTTGTGAATGATGAGGCAGATGGAGTGTCCCACAGAAGTGTGACGGGGGTCCCCAGCACACTCAAAGGCGAAGCCAGAAGTGGACCAGAAGCACTTCTGGTCCACATTCAGGTCCACCACAGAGCGCACGGGGGACTCTCCCCCGACCCAGCAACTGGCACCTGCTCGGTCTGGGGGGGCACCTAGGGTTCCCCCACAGCCTATCTCCGAGCCGGGAGGGTGCAGGGGGTACCCCACGAACTCGGCAGTGGACCCGGAAGTGGACCAAAAATACCTCCAGTCCACTTCTGGGTCCACCATTGAGCATGTGGGGGGCCCTCCCCCGCGCTCCTGTAGGATGCTCCATCCACAACACCACTATAGCATTCATGAACTGTGCCCGGTACCTCGAAGTATGTAGAAAAAAACATTTAAAACTGTGTCTATAGCAGATTTGCTGATTCTCTGAATCAGTACAGAATCTTCATATTCGGTTTTGGCCAAATCGAATCAGGACAGTGATCTCAATCAATGAATGGAATCACTGTCCATCAATTGGGGCCGAATCCAAATCTGAATCAAATACCCATGCCCATTTCGCACACCCCTAACGGTTCTCTATTAGCAACAGTTTTTAAAGATCAGTCAGACTACCAATTTTTAATCCATTTATGGCATACTATATTAATGTTTTATAGTGTTAAATTTTTGAAAAATGCCTTTTTAAAATGTCTAATTATATTACAGTTACCTTGGTTAACCAACCTTTAGGGGACATACGGACATTTGGGGTAGTTAGGGGAAGGATAGATTGAGTTTAAAATGGCCACACGATCTAAGGTAAGTTTAGATGGCGGACCTATGGGAGGGGAGGGGAGTTGTGGGGGGCAAGCAAGGTCCACAGGGGTGTTGATGTGGTCTGGGAGGGTTTGGTGGGATCAGGGGGGTTAGTGGGGTCTGGAGGAATTGGGGGGTTGGCAGGACTGGACAGGTGTTCTGATCCTGCCAGAGAAGGAGCAGAGTACTGAAAAGGTTGATCAGTAACCAGAGAAGAGAAAGAATTATGCTCTTGTCACTGTTTTAGAGAGGCAACTCTAAAACAAATCATTGCACAATGGTTAATAAAATATTTTTTTCAAACAATGAAGTCATATGATGAATAGGAACCAATTCTTCCAATAGCAAAAAATAGGAAAAAAATGTCTGCACGTACAACACGAAGAAAATACCACAACTACAACTTGTCAATGTCTTGGTGACATCACTTGGGCAGAAAAAAACAGAACAAAACTTATTTGCAAAAATCAAAACCTTCTCTTAGGAAATACTGATTTTGATTAAATTTTGCTTAGAAAAACTGGGAGAAAAAGTATATCTAGAGCAAAATAATTCAGTTCTACATTCTGAAATTTATTTTCCTTTAGAAATTATATAAAAATAATAGAAGTTGAAATTGATGCATTTTATTTTTCAAACAAACAGCTATATGCATAATCATTGACATCTAACAAGTAATATATTCCCTGTAAAAAAGTCTGAGATGGAAAGCTACCATTTCAAAAATTTCTTGGGGGTGAAATCTGTACTTTTTTTTCCTTCTTAAATGCAGAGAGATGGACTAAGACAACTTTCAAAGAAGGGTGAGTTTTATACCTTGGATATACCACAGAAAAACCAACAGCTGCTCTGAAGTACAGCTATAGGATTCTGCAAAGGCAGGTGACATTCAAATGTTGGCACACATGATGGCAAGCCTTGTGCAGGTAGGTCTCAATGTACCTAGAGTCTGCAAAGCAAAGGGTTTTAACAACAGTACCAACTTATAATCAGTGAAGCATCTAATGTAAATGCAAATATAAAAATATCCACTGTTGTTAAAGCTAACTTTCCACTGCAAAAGTAGATATCTATCCTTTTAAATGATACATGTATTTGTAGTCCTGCTATGTCACTTGATCTTATTCCTGTCACCTGTCCAGGGCAAAGTACTCCCCCCATCAAAGGAATCTTTGGGAAGCTGCAGAGGGACCAATGATTCTTGTTTTGACAGTATAACATTTAATGTTCATTTATTCATTTTCACTTTATTTCCATTTGGTATGTATGGACTTTCTCTTAAATTGCCTGTATAAAGGGAACATAAAGAAAAGCCAAGATGCTTGGCCTCCTAGCATCAAGTTCTTGTTTCTAATCCCACCCTCAGTGAATTAAACTTAATAGTCAAGCACCCCACACCTATATAGAACCCTTCTAAAGGATTTGCAAGACTAGAAGAACTATTCCCAACTGGCAATACCTTCTATCTCACAATGAAAAAATATATCAATTAAATCTACTCCCTTTTGAGTGAAATATTTGGAAATCTAAGACAAGTGGTTTATTTCAGGGTACAAGGGCTGAAGCAACCTTTTATTTTAATGTTAACTCATACCATAATTGTCCACCATGTGTCTAATGCTTCATTACAAAAATCTACCTGGCACTATGCACCAACTTTCCAAACATTTTCCCACTCACCGAATCGTTGTCTGCCATTCACTCACACACACACACACACACACACACACACACACACACACACACACACATTATTTTTAGCCATAGTGGAAGGCTAATTCAGATCTGGTCAATCATGTATGCACACCACACTTCAGTTAAGGCTACACATCAGGAAATCAAAGCAAAAATAACTACATTTAGTTATTTTATTTGAAATGCAAAATGAGTTGACAATTGCTAAAGATACTTTTAAGGATAATATGTTTTAGGTCTGTTCCATCCCATTTCCTGAAATAGACTCACAGGGCTCCTGATTCCCAAAATAGCATATAATTCCATACCTTTTCTGACCAGTTGGAAACAAACATGCAAGACAGAAGTCTCTCTCCTCCCACTTAATTGACTCAACATCTGCCAAGTCAGTGATTTAAATTCATCTATCGACCCATTCCCGAAGTTTAGTACTCCAGGTGCTCTTTAACTGTACTGCCACTGAGCCTGCATTAATTGACATGGTGCTGCTAAAATAAATTATAGTTCTTGAAAGAAAAGTCTATATTTCTTAATACATACTATGTTTTAAGAAAGCAAAAGTAGTAAATTGTTTATTTCATGAAAATAGTACCAGATTTTGTGAAATTTCTAAAAAACCGAAATCTATATTAGGTCATGTCTTTATGACGTTTTCATACAATGATAAAGGTTGGGGGGGTTCAGGCTCCCAAAAATGTCTGAATTGGAAGAGTTATACATTTTGTAATTTTCCACAGGATTTAAGCCTTCAGAAAAGACACACAGAGGTTAATTTTAACAAAACAATTTAAGAAAAAGATTTGGCCTGTTCCTTATGACCCCAATTCAACAAACCAAAAATATGTTTACAAGTCTATCTCTGTGTTGAGTCCCACTGACTTTAGTGCAAGCTAAGCATACATTTTTGTTGCATCAAGGCTTATAACTATATTCATCTTTGCTACAGAGCAGTGGTACTCAACCTTTTGGCCCCATAGGCCAGATGAGTGCTACAGGGCTGGTTCATAGGTTAGACCAAGTCCTGAATGCAGGATTGGGGCTACAGGTTCAGCACTGCTACCTCCATGCCCGGCGCACTGGGATTGGGCCCCAGGGGCCTGATGCTGCCTCTTCCTGTTCTCTTGCACTGGGATTGAGACCTGAGGGCCTGGTGCTGCCCCTTCCCAGCCCCCCACATTGAAACTGGGCTCTGGCAGCCAGCACTGCCCTAATGTGCTGAGATTGGGCCCTGGGACCAGGCACCACCTTTGCCCAGACCTGCACACTGGGATAGTGCACCTGATCCAGTGCACAGGGCTGGAGGCTCCCCTTGGTTCTGAAAATTTAGCAGCAGGGAACTGGTGCCACCTGTTCCCTGCCACCAAATATCTGGACCCACAAGGGGCCTCACAGGCCAGAAGACACTGCACCATGGCCAGATTTGGTCCATGGACTGGGGGGTTGAGCACTCCTGCTATAGAGGGATGACAGTCCCAGTCCATCTTTTTTGATTCCCTCTAAAAGAACTTCTATACTTTGTCGTTACCTCCCTAGTTTCACTACCCAGACAGGCTCCGTAACCTCTGGAATACTGCTTCCCTAAATACAGCTTTATGGGGATCTGACACCAGCTACCTCTGATGTACTACACTTCAGCACAACAGTGTTAGTACAATGGACAGATGCATTTTTCTGGGATTGGCCTCACTCTAGCAAATTTCACTTCTCAGGGTCCCTCCTTTTTACATTTAAATGGTGCAAATATGAACCACTGGTGGCTTAATACTCAAACTGCACTATGGTTTCAACGTAGCAGCATGCACAACTAATTTCATTTGAGGTGCCTGATGATAACTAGTAAATTGTCTTAATAAGCAACATAAAATCCAGAACCCACTGCTCAATCCCAATTAGCTAAACCAGGCACTTGGCTGATAGGCAACTGGCTGAAATTTTGCCCTAACCTAGATGTGGAGCTTCTTATGTGCTCCTTCATAGAATTTTATATACAGCACCCCTACTCCCAAGGTAAGGATGTAAAATCTATCTGTAAAAGAAGGAAGGAAGGTTAATGAAACAGGAATCCACACATCATACTGGGCCAAAATCTGCAATTATAAAATTGAAAGTCCAGATTACATTCAGAGTTCAAAAGTTTACTCATGTGTGTGAATAACAGAGGGAAAAACTGACCCTTCCTGTACATGTTGAGATGTGCGGGAGGAAAATATCAGTGAGCGAACAGGGAAACATTCACTGAACAATGAAGAAAGATATAATGTATTTAAAATGCAACATTTAAAAAGAATGTGTTTTAAGCATGGCTAATAAAATCTAGTTAAAATAATGAATACATTTCTACTGAAATGATTAGTTATTTCTTAACTTAGGTAGACAATGCAGCTACATTACATCTAGTTTTCCTTTTCATTTCTGCTTGCATAAATTACTTAAAACTTCTTAGACTTTTTAAACTTTTTTTTTTTTCATTTTCTTGATATCAACTGAACCAGGTACTACATAGCAACAATAGCACATGACCATGTAAGTGAAGATGCATATTTAACACATGGACCTAAAGGACAGGAGCCTGAGATTCTCTGTTCCTTTAAGAGGGGAAGCAGCCCAGCTAGGGAGCACTGCAGGGTAGACAGGGAACAGCAGTTGCCAGAGCAACAGGGCTACTGAGGCAATTTGCCTGGGCTGGCTGCTGTCAGCTGACAGGATGTAGGCAGGGTTTTGGCAGCATATAAGCCCAAGGCTGGGGCTAGCAGAGGAGTCTCTCTCTGGCTGCCACAGGGGAAGGAGCTCCTGCCTAGGAGAGCCACCCAGGCATGCTACGCTGACTCTTTGCTGCCTGTAGGAATGCTGAGGCTTGGAGAGCTCACAAGAAACGTATGCTGGGAGGTACACTGGCACAAGGGGAGAAAGAAGGCTTGCCCTCTTAGAGGAATAGAGGGCTGCTTTCTATGTTGTAGTTTATGTTACAGTCCAGGGGCTGATGATTTATGTTACTGTTTTACTGGTGGTTTAGGATGAGGCTGAAAGGCGAGGTAAGGAGGCCTCATTAATGCCCAGGGGGCTTATGACTGCCTTGAGCCTTGCTGGGGGCAGGTTCAAACAGAGGAGCCAGGGGCCCAAACTGGAGAGGGCACAGCCACTGAGGGGCCAGGGGTCCAGGAGACAGGGACCTGGTGACTAGAAGGGACATAAGCCAGGTCCGATTCAGTGGGCCTAGGCTGGAAGGCCTAATGAAATTAAAGGCGGAGAGGCCAAGGAGGCTGAAGCCCCAACAGAGAGAATGACATACCGGTAACACCCATAAGGCATTGGGCATGGTAAAGGGAAGGATTTCGAGCCACTCAATTAGTTCACAAGGCTTCAGGTGCCCTGCCAGGCACAGCTGACTACACAGGCCCAGCCAGGGGCCTGCTACCAGTGAGAACTAGGGTGCTGGGGACCTTAGTGGAGTCCCCTAGTGGGGACCCTTTGTGGGCTACACAAAGGTCTATGGGCAGCCTCCTTATTAATTTATATTTCCATCAAGGCATGGCAGAAGAGGCAGGAGAGCATCCTTGGGGCAAAAAAAAGGCTCAGTTCGGCTCCGGAGTGGTGAGAGACGCGCAGGTGAAGCCCGCTGCGCCCCTGCTCCCCCGAAGCCCCCCAGACACCCCCTCAGCAGCCGCAGAGCCCCCGCCGACCCCCAGCACAGCAGGAGGTAAGCAGGCTCGTGGTGGGAAGGGGTTAACTCCTCGCTCCCTGGGAGGAGGCCACTGCCTGGTGCCGGCCGGGTCAAGCCCCCGCCAGGCCCCTATTTGGCCCAGCCCCCCAGGGAGCCCCACGACCGGAGCCGCGCGAACAGCCTGCGTAAACAGGCGCTCGAGTTAGCGCAGAGTTCGCGCAGGGGAGACCGCGGGAGGGCACGAGACCCTGCCTGCGACCCCCCAGAGTAGTCATCCCCAGCTGTAGCCAGCCTACCAGAGGCATGACACGGATGGGCACACGCCGCACCCCGAGAGTCCCCTCGGGCTTTGCAGCACCCCCATCAGACACCTCAGAGACGGCCACCCAGATGGAGCCCATGGTTCCGGGCTCCACGCAGATGGAGCCCCTGGCTCTTGGCTGCCTGTCCCTTTTTCAGGCTCTGGGGCCCGGGAGCATGGCCACCTCCCCTTGCGGGGTCTGCTCCCTACTGGGGTCTCTGGCGCGCCAGCTGGAGGAGCTCCA
>NW_017728943.1:85343426-85349251 GCF_001723895.1 Crocodylus porosus
AACTACCCAACTTTTAAATGACTTCTTTGTTCTGAAGTGTTTTAATCATATAAAGGTCATAAAGTACACCTATTATTTGAACAGTTCTGGGAGGAAACTTCTACTTTCACAGAGCTCTTGAAAACCTCCCTCTGATGGTCTATCTTTGGGTATGGGCACAAATATTTTCTTTTTCTTTAACCAGGTAGGATTTATTCTTTGGTACCATCTTTGCGAATGCCCTAAACAACTTCTTCATTGTCAGATCAAATAACTTCAACCGTTTCATAAAATGATTTGCATTTGGTCAACCAAACTGTGATTACCTATCTGAGTACACTTCCTATCTAATTTGACAATTATGAATATTCGCGAAATACCTAAGAAGAATTTTGTTTCAGAGACTTCACTGGACTTAAAAGTTTATGAAGCTCATGATTTAAAATTGTAACGAATATCATCTGAATACTAAATATATGTATACGGTGGTTGCCACTGTATTATTCATTAGCAAATGAATCTGGCTATTACAGATAGTTTCAGTATCTATGTTTAGAATATCAAATTTAATACCACACACAGTACAACAAAGTGAGACATAGAAAAAGAATTTTTAACAAATCAAAAGCAGACACAAACCTTGTAGGCAGAGTACAGCAACCATCAGCAGTCAGCCTGACTTGGGTTTCATAGCTATCCAGGGGGCAAACGACTTCCTGAACAGGAGGGCATTCCACTGTGCTGCAATCCACGCTGAAAACTGAAGAATGAGGAGGGGAAAAAAAGAAGCAAATGAGAACTCTCTCTCTATGTTTTAGAAAGCATCAAGGAAAAGAAACAATTAGAGCTAACATTCACTCTTTTTATCTGGGTCAGAAAAGGCTCCTCATAAATAGCACTACAAAACAATCCTAACATCATAGGAAATTAGGGCTGGAAACTACCACAAGGTTAGGTAGTCTAGATCCCTGCTCAAAGCAGAAACAACCCTGACTCACCACAGCCGCATATCTAATTTGGTTTTGAGAATTTGCAGATTTGGCAATTCTATAGTTTCTCTAGGTATCTGTTCTGATCCTTTGAGTTAAAAAAAAGTTCTTCCAAATCTCCAACCTAAAATTCCTCCACTGCAGCTTCAAGCCACTGTTCCTAGTTCTGTCCCTTATGGCCACAGGCAATATTCTTTCCCTATTGTCTTTATAAGTCTCCCTTGGGGTATCTGACAATTTATCAGAATCATCACTCATTCTTCTCTCTTCCATACTAAATAACTCTATGTCTTTCAGCCTTTCCTCATAAGTCATGCTTCCCAGGCTTTAATATTTTTTGTCGCTATCCATTGGACTCTTTCCAATCTGTTCATAACCTTGGGAGCATGGCACCCAAAACTGGATACACAGTACTGCAATTTAGTGGTGCCAGAGTGGAAGAAACACTTCTCTTTATCTGTAAGCAACAATCCTGTTACTATAATCTAGCATGCTGTTGGCTCCTCTTTTACAACAAGAGCACACTGCTGGCTCATATCCAATATTATATTCTAACAGTATTCTAACAAACTTTTGTTGCAATTTTAGAACCAAGAACTAACTGAACAAATTTAAGTCATTGAAAATTTCATAAAGCCATCCAACCTAATTTATAAAGTTATTCATTAAATCTCAGCCATGACTTTCAGCCAAAAGGAAAATGATAATTACATTAATGAGCATAAGCAGTAAGGTATTGAGAATACTGACACTGGGTAGGGACATTATACCAGTTTATGTGCAAGTGACTGGAAAACAGTTCAAATCTGTAACACAACATTAGTTCAGTGCACATAAAACCTAGATGGATGTAGTATCAGACTTAACTGATTTAGGTTAAGTCAGTTTACTGAACTTCTGTCCCAGATCCCCTCCAAATTCAAGTTAATTCAGTCTCCCAGCATCCCAGGATAGTTTGCACCTCCCCTACAAATACCCCCTGCCCCCCACAGGTTGGCATATTAGCCTTGACCCCAGCTGTCTGTTTCAGCTGAGCAGAACGGTGTGCTCTAGTGCCCTTTGGTTTCTGGCCTGGGCCACTGAAGGCATGTGGCTGCATTTCCAGAATCAAAAGTGAATGCCTGTTTACTTGCTTAAACAGTTTGATCTACACAGTTTACACTAACTTGCAAAGACTGCATCGATTCAGCCTCGGACTTTTTGACTGTCTGTACTTAGCCGAAAAGCAAATACCTTAGATTGCTGGAATATCAACGAACTTTCTATAAATAGGTTTTTCTAACAATATTTGTTTTAAAAACACAACAAAAGAAAAAATGAACATAATAATCCTATTTTTCCTAATAAAAATGAAGTTTATATTTTAAAAATTTAAATGTTTGTAGTTTCCGCAGCGATATGGTTTAGATCTATGCTTGGAATAAATTAATAGACATCACTAGCTGCATTTTAGTCTGTTTTATCAAGTTGTGTTATACAGGGTTATACACTCAGCCCAGGGGAAAGAGCAGGCTAATAAATCTTAGAACAGTAATAATCTGCAATATCCCAAAGGACAAAGAGGGATAATTGGCTTCTTTTTAGGAAGCATCTAAGGACATGAAATTTTAGATGAAACCTTACTAAAATTAATAAATTATACTCAAGCAGCTGAATGTGGTTTTATCTTACTTAACCCTAAATACATATAGTATAGTAGAATGAACAAAATTTTATGAGTAAAAATGACATAAAGCAATAAAAAGAATTATTGATAAAATGTGTTTGCTTTAACTTTAAGTAACTAATGAAGTTTCTGAAAAACTGCTACCAATATTGTCTTCCACATGATCAGAAAAAATTCTGAGCTTAAGCATTACATTTACAAAATGCCCACTATTTTTGGATGCCTCAGTTTCTGTAGTCCTGCTTTATACAGAAACTTGAAATTAATTCTGATTAATTTCACTGTGATGCAGTTCCTAAGTATTTCAAGAGAAAAAAATCAAACCCAGAAATTGCAGCAATCAAGTTCAGTGGACTCTTAAAAATGTTGCTGCATGTGACCTGCCTCTGGCCCTACCTGATGTATGAATATCAAGGATTAGAATTCAGTAATTCCTGCCTTCAAGTCTATAGATTACAGCAGGGGTTTTCAACCTTTTTTAACAAGTGTACCCCTTCTTTCTCAGTTTCTGCTCATGTACCCCTTTTATATTTTTTTTCTTGTTTTTAATGTTACCAATTATGTGATACAAGGCAGGCTACACTAATTAACATTAAATGCAGTATTAATATATGCATTACATATATACATATATCATAGGGGCGACGGGGAAAAGATTGAGGCCCCTGCAGTGAGGGAGGGAGTGGGGCTAGGGCTACGCCAGGTTCTTCCCAGCAGGGGGTTGGGCCAGGCTGCATTTGGAGCAGGCAATGGCGCTGGAAGTGGGGCTATTGGAGGGGCTGCAACCACTCAAATTCACTATAGCCCCCACAAGCTCTCCACCCAGCAATGCCACCACCGCCCGCCCCAAGCACAGCCTGGCCCAACACCCCTGCTGGGAACATTGCCTTAGCCCCAGCCCATAGCGGTAGCCCGCCCTCACCCCACATGCAGATCCGGAGCACACACCATCCTGGGGGTGTGCGTAGTGGCAGGAGCCGCCCCATCCCTGCCATGCATGGTTCAGTCCCACACCCCACTCCACCTGGGCAGCCCCTGCTCCAACCCCACTGCCTCCTGCACCACTGGGGCCTTGAGCTGCTCCCCCCTCACCCTTTCCCTCACAACAGACTTTCCAGCCAGACCTGGCTGCTCCTCTGGACCCAGTGCAGGGTTGCACTCCTGGCCACCTGCATGCTGCACTGCAGCTGTGTGCAAGCACACAGCATTTATCAACCACATTATTGGCCATATCAGTCAAAAAACCCAATTGCCAATACAGTTAATTTTCCTTATATTGGTGCCGATCCAATATGGGACCAAAGATCTAATTTTTCTCATTCATTTTGCATACTCCATACGACATTTTTAAGTACTCCTAGGGGTATGCATATCCCCAGTTGACAACCACTGGTTTAGAGCACTAACTTGGAAGGTATTATCTTGCAAGAAAATTCAGATGGGGAACAAAGGGAAGCAGATGCTTCAAGACGCTACAAATAACCAGCAAAGCAATCAATCATGTACAAGCACAAACCAATTCAAGGTATCTGTCAATAAAATTAAATCCAGCTTATGGGGCTATATAAGGACATCTCTAAAATGTTGAGAAATTCTGAATTTAAATGAAAAACTTTACTAATCTATATTTAATAATATAGACACCAGATTAACTTATAAGTAGTTTACATTAACATTTGCATATCATATTAAAAAATAAATAAATAAATAAAAATCAAACACTAAGATTTCTATCAGTTTTTTTACAAAATAGGAACGGCTTCAACATTAGGAATATCTTATTTTGAAAAAGCAGATTCGCTATTGCTTTCAAATCATGTTTTAGGTGTTCTATGAAAGCATGTATATTTTCCATGGAAAAAAATGAGATCCCAGGATCATCCAATATGATCTTAAAATTAACCAGCTAGAATGTCTCACAATTGCTAATGGAAAATGACAGATATTTCTGTTAAGGCAAACAACAACCAGTGTCCAATACTTCGAGTATTAGTTTGAGCCATTTCAACCCCCCGACCATGATCTAAGACCCTCAAAAATTCTGCAGAGTGGTAAGGAGTGAACTGCCGTTGAAGGCTCAGATCGAGCGAAAACATTTTTTTCTTCTAGAACTTTGCTTCTCATGCTATTAAGTGAAGACCAATGGCATTATAGAATTCTAGAATTAAGTACAAATAGTGTCATGAAATCTTAGGATTAGAAGAGATTTCAAGGGTTATCTAGTCCAATTCCTTGCACAATTATAGGATGCATTATTCCCATGCTACTCCACACAAATGCCTATCCAGCCTCAACTTAGAAACCTTAAATCAAGGAGATGCCACAACTTCCCTGGACGGCTTGTGCCACCATACTGCTCTGACAATAAGGAAGGTTTTTCTGATGCATAATCCTAATTTGCTTTGTTCCAGTATAAAGCCATGGCTCCATGTCCTCCCCTCCTCAGCCAGGGAGAACAATTGTTCTCTCCCTTCTTTATAGCAGCTTTTCAAATATCTGAAAACTGCTATCATTCACCTGCTTAATTTCCTTTTCACCAACATAAACATACTGAATTCTTTTAATTTTTCTCATGTACCTTGCATTTCAACCCTTTATTATTTTTGTTGCTTGCTTCTGGATATCTTCCAATTCCTTCACATCCTTCTTACATTACACAGCCAAGACCCATACACAATATTTTAGCTGCCATCTTTCCAGCACTGTGTAGAGTGATACTATTACCTCCTGTGTCTTATATAAAGTACTCATGTTACTGCACGCTACACTTGTATGTTTTTGTTTTATTTATTTTTTGCACCTGTATCATAGGGTTGCCTTAAATTGAATCTTTATCCCAACCCCCTCATACTGCTAAGCAATGCTGATAAGCTAATTATCTGCCGTTTTGCATTTATGCATTTGGCTTTCTTTCCTAGGTTTAACACCTCGCATACGTCTTTGCTGAATTGTCTGGTACTTAGTTCTCTAGTCTATCAAGAACTTTTTGAAACTCACTCTTATTCTTCGAAGTGTTTGCAGGAGTGGATAAGCAAGCTGGGGGGAGAGATTTCATGGATTTCATAGACATCAGGGCTGGAAGGGACCTCGGGAGATCAAGTCCAGCCCCCTGCCCAAAGGGCAGGAAGTCAGCTGGGGTCATAGGATCCCAGCAAGATAAGCATCCAATTTACTCTTGAAGATGTTCAATG
>NW_017728943.1:85349791-85351927 GCF_001723895.1 Crocodylus porosus
GAGAACCTTGCATTTTTCGGTGTTAAACACCATGAGGTTCTCGTCTGCCCATTTGCTGAGCTTGTCCAGGTCAGCCTGGATCACCTGCCTATCTTCTGGCATGAATCCTTTGCCCCAAAGTTTGGTGTCATCGGCAAACTTGGCCAGTCCACTCCTGACTCCAATGTCCACAATGACAATTTTCAAGGCCCAGGCAATTGGACAAAGGGATTTCACTGCTCAGATTTTAGATCCAAATAGAGGTGCACCAATATATTGGTCGACATCATATCAGCACCGATAAAAGGAAAACTGATATTACTGGCAATCAGCTTTTTTGGGCTGATGTGGCCAATAATGTTGCTGATAAATGCTGCATGCGATGGGAACGATCATCCAACACCTACTACCCAGCAAACACAACAGGTTTATTAAAAAGTAAACTGACTTTACTCCACAGTAAAATTAGAGTGATTACAGGAAAAAAACAGCTTAAATCTGCATATATCAGTTAAATCCTGGGTAACGCTATCCTCAGAAAGTGAGGAGCATTATACAGAGCATTATAAAGTATACAAGAATACTGGACATGTGTCCATTCCCTCAGTTTCACCTGAGTGTAGAAATTTGCACAACGCAAAACTCTCTCACACCACCTAGCTATCACTCACTGTAACAGCACTGACTGTGGACAGCCTACTTGGGAGAGCCTTATGCATCCAACACCCTACCACAGAATAAGATCTGGTGATAAACTATTTTATAATAGTTATATTATGTGTCTGCAAGCTAAGACAGTTTTATTTAAGCAAGAAAAATAAAAAGCAAAAGCAAATATAACGGAAAATCACTGACCTATAATTCTATTTCTCTTAGAAGTTTTAAAGAAATTTTGGTTTCCTGGATTTGTCTTTGAGCCTATGACCAGCTAAATTCTGAACAGCATGATTTTCAAACAGCTGGCTTACAAGTCATCCCTTATCACCTGCCATCTTTCATGGGTGACCTTAAAATACTCCCATCTCATCCTGAAAATACAGGAGGCTAAATTCCCAAAACAAGCCAAACCATAGCATCATTTTGAAGCTGACAGTGCAAAACCAAAATCAGCATACAAAACACAAATCAGTTCAATATAAATAACTTCCAAATTCTTAAAGGAGATAAGCTGGTACCTCAGAATACTATCAAAATGAAGGCTACAAAGAAGCAGAATTACAGGTTGGTAGTTTTCCCTTTCATAAAGCTACCATCTACTATGATTCATACCCCAGAGAATAAAAAGCTTGAGACGCCCCTAAAAATGCAAGTAAAATAAAAAGATAAGTGAACTATAACAAAATGCAATCTGAGTATTTGCCAAAAAAGTAGTACCCTCTTTTCAATCAGAAAAAGAGAATGCTGCTCCTTCAGGTGTGCCCAGGGCCACAGCAATTTGAGCTGGGATGGAGCAACCTCAGCCTTGCAGGGAGCCCAGGGGGTCAGCCCTCAAATCCGGGTTGTGGTGTCAGGGCGGCCTGGGGCACGAGGGTGCTACAGTGCAGGGCTAGGCTGCGTGCAGCTCCCACACTATAACAGCCTTGTGCCCCAGCCAACCCTAATCACAGTCCAAACATGCATATGAACACATAATTACTTCGCTATAGGACGCTATGGGTATAAATGAGAAGGTAGATCATGATGATGAAAGTGCAAGTAGCGCTTTCCAACACTCTCAATCCAGAAGTCCTGCTGCTGCTTCTATAACATCAGTATCACAAAGGGTTGCCCAATCAACATCCTCACGTAACCAAATATTGCAACCACCTGTATACAAAAAGACTCCCAATAGCTTAATTTGTAACAGCTGAAGATCAGGAAAAAATTAATCAAGCTCTTTCAAGACCAATATATTCTTCTGGGACGCCACTTTCAGTAACTTAAAATGCATACTGGCAGGAAGCTTTTAAATTACCAAGACCATCATACAATTTGCCCAGCAGACATTCCTTGAGCAAGCCTCTTTTAGAGTCAGAATGTGAACATGTAATGCAATCTGTGCAAGGAAAACTCAACGAAGCTCTGTGTCTTGCAGTACTTGCAGATGGATGGACAAATGTGCAGGGAGAAGGAAGCACAAACTTTGTGATAACACCTCAACCTTTTTTTTTTTTTTTT